>NC_141093.1:12528330-13140830 GCF_041138505.1 Cibotium barometz
TTTATATGCTGTTAAACTATGAAGGCTAGAATGGTGTGTATGACAGCAGTGATTTTTGGTTCTCATGGTACTCTCTGGTATAACAAGTTGTAAAAGCAAGATGATTCTATAAGGTGACAGTATGACGCATCTATAAAAGCAAGATGATTCTATAAGGTGACAGTATGACGCATCTATAAAAGCAGTTATAGTAATATATATATTTTTCAAATAATGATTCAGATTATTGACTTTTCTTTTGTTGCTAATGCAATGATGGCAAGCAAATAATGTGAGGTTATAACATTTATTATCGAGAAATTTTAATGAATAAAGAAACTTGGCATCATCTTTGCAAATAGATATGGTTTTAGATGGTAGGAAATAGGTGCACTATATAACAAGAGTTTTGTTCAAACTTTTGAGTGAACACTTGGAAAGTAGGTCAATATAATGTACTTAGAAAGTGAACATTTTTGTGTTTTTTGAATGTGACCCATTAAACTCGAAAGGCCAAACACTTTTGTTACTAGTTTTGACCTACTTGGAAAGTGATTAACACAAATTAAAGTGGAGAAGCAACTCTCCCAATCACATTCCTTGCATATTCAAGTCAATTGTAGCTTTTAACAAAGAAACCTCACATATGTTTTAACTGAAACATGTAAATTTATTGTTAACTTCAAGAGTCACAAACATTGGTTAGCAAAAAGTGTGAAAACTTTAAAGTGGAAAAAGCACTAAATTAAAACTGTATTCAAACGTGGATGAAAAACAAAGAAACATCCTTATTTAACACTTTGAAGTTTAGGCATAGAGTTCCATCATATTTGGGAAAGATCCACTTACCACCCTCATAGAGCTAGGCATCTACTTTAGCCTTCAATCTCAAAGCTCTTGAATTTGTAACATCGGCTACTTAACACATGTTTACAACTTGCCAATTGTTTTTTTTCACACTCATGTTTTTATCTACTTTTTCTCAAATTTTTAACTTCATTAGCATTTCCCTACATGCCTTCAACCACCATCCCATTTACTTGAAAATTCATTAAATATTACCCTACCCTAAAAACAACATTAAAAATGGGAAGAGGCTTTTGTGAAGAAGCCCAAGGAGAAAAAGAACAAGAAGAAGAAGATTAAAGATACATGCCATTGCCAATGAGGTGATAGCCCAAGTGGTAAGGGTGTTTGCCTAAGACCAAGAGGTCCTAGGTTCAAACCCCACAAGGTGGTTCCTTGGCGGCATCGAGGTAGGGCAGATAAAAAGCACCTACAACATTAAAAATGGGAAGAGGCTTTTGTGAAGAAGCCCAAGGAGAAAAAGAACAAGAAGAAGGAGATTAAAGATGCATGCCATTGCCAATGAGGTGGTAGCCCAAGTGGTAAGGGTGTTTGCCTAAGACCAAGAGGTCCTAGGTTCAAACCCCACAAGGTGGTTCCTTGGCGGCATCGAGGTAGGGCAGATAAAAAGCACCTACAACAAGCGATGGAAAATGGTAACTATGCCTAAGGGCAGTGAAAAATGGTAACTATGGGAGGAGCTTGGGCCTAGTAAAAAAGAAAGAAAGATGCATGCTATATAAAGAAACCATAAATAACTAAGATGGGCAAAAAAAGAACATGGAATGAAGGAGTGAGACTACCTTAAATAAGTATTTTAATGAATTTATGGTGTAGCTAGATGTGATATGATTTTATGACACATATAAACATGACAAATTTTGTTAAAACAATAATAAAAAATAGAAAAAGTGTCAATTTTTAATTCAACTCAAACCATTATATTTATCAAATACATGTACACATGCACCCTTGTCCTATGCCCTCTCTCTCTCTCTCTCTCTCTCCCCTAATTAATGGCTCCTAGCAAGTGAAGAAATATTGGCCGCTTAGTGAGTAGGTGAAGAAATATTGGCCGCTTAGTGAGCGGATCCCCTCTTCCTTCACATTGTGTATTATTATTATTATTATTCTTTTCTTTTCTTTTTTTTGTAATGCGAGATTTTTATTTGTACTGGAAGTAAGACTCGATCACGAGACCTTACCCCAAGCACACACAGGCTTCACCAATTGCTCTACGGCACACTGCTGGTGATTATTATTATTATTATTATTATTCTTGTTTAATGTATTATGGTTTCACTATAAAAAATTTAGCAAGTTCATCTTAGTTTGCCACCGGCGATCTAAAAGTCCTGCACTGCCGACCACAAAATTCTAGCACCACGGCCACACGGTTTGCCACCGTTCTTGAGGAGGAGTTTGCCAACATCCATATGAGGAGGAGTTTACGACTCACCATCATGAGAAAGAGTTTGTCACCGTCAACAAATTTTGGTGTTGGGGCCACATGAGCTGCCGTCCACTATCCTCTCGACCGATTTGGGGTATCTTTCCCTCCCCACCCTTTGGCTTTACCATTATCTGCATTTTTTTCCGTCCGATGATACGAGACATAGAGCGTAGGGCTAGCATTGCTTGAGACCCTCAATTTTGAGGACCCTTTTCTCGCACATTCCTCCGAGATTTGACTCCTAGTGGCCTTGGTCACAAAGTTGCTAGCGTTTCCCTTTGTGCGAGAGGAGGAGGGTTATGCAGGATTGCTACCGTCTTTCTTCCATGATAGAAGAATGGGAGTGCCCCATGGAGACTTATTAGACTCAACAAAACCTTTACTTAACATGGTCATGTAGTCCTTATTTCCGAGGGGCCATTTTGCATGCCAACTCCTCCCATGATCCCTCTTTTTGCATCATGTACCTAGATGCCGGTTTCACCATCTCCGCCAACCACCAAACCCCATCCATGTTTTGTTTATCATTCCCATGTTTTTGATCCCTTTCTGTGGTATGCCCGTTCCATTGGGTATCCCTCGTGACCACTTCCATTCACTCCTCCGTTGCTCGCCTCACCTCTTCCTGTTAATGGTCACATCCATACACATTTATCTGCGCACATGCATACACATTTATCTATACACAACAAATAATGGACATTATGACATTAGTTTATAGGAATGCACAATAAAGTGTGAACACTAACTTAAAGGGTCTTTTAGTGACATTTATATGCACTTAGGAGGTAGTTAGAAGGGATGTACCTTTTCATTTCTCATATAGACACGTAGGGGTTTTCTTGTTCATTCTCTCACACAACGAGCAATGTAACTACTCTCTCATATTATCAAGCAATGAATGAAGAAATCAAGCAATACAATGGCAACATGAAACTTTAATGGCAATTTGCGTGTGTTAATCTTCGTTGGCAATTCACTGCCAACACCTTGGCAATCCTACAGTTGGTTCGTTCCTAGCTTTTGTTGATGGCATAGCAATAGAGTCTTTGAGTCTCTTACCCACAAGGAACCTGGCGGAGATGATGGCAATGGTGGGGTTGTTGGTGCCCTAGAGTAGCAAAAGCAGTGTGCTAGCCCCTCCAGTCAAAGTGGAAACTTAGGATGTTGAGTCCAACAAAGAAGGTCTTTGATTATTTTGCATCGATCGAAATGCCGGATGGTCAAACATTCCTGACAAACAACCAGTGCTGTTGATATAACATTGCTTCTGTTGAGGTCGAAAAAAATCATGGTGGAGAACCTTGGGGGCCATAAGGACGTAACACAAATTCTCTCTCCTTTCTCGGTTAGTGCATTGTCCATTCAACTATATCACACAACTCTTTATGCTTTTGCTTGATGTGTTTCATTCAATTCTCCATGCACATAATGATGAGGGTCTGTCGTGCATAGCTTACGACTTGGATCTTGGTATTGCACACAGAGGTCTCCTTATTGTCGTCGTGCTCGATCTTACATTAGTGTGGGATGTTGTATGTGGGAGCTTACATTCTTGTCATTAAATTCATTTTGAATTGATGGTGGAAAAGAAGAAGAAAAAGAAATTCTCCTACGTGGGAGAGAGGGCATGACAAACCTAAGTGTCCTCTTCGTCCATGTTCATCATGTAAGGACTCGGTTGAGCATAGAAGCCAATATTTTTCACTTGCATTGGAGAAGTTTGATGATCTTGCACATGTCGTATCACATAGATCATTGCATAGGGCTAAAGTCAACTTGCATTGGAGGAGAAGTTTGATTATCTTGCACGTGACGTATCACATAGATCATTGCATAGGGCTAAAGTCAACTTGGAAGCTTGTCATGCATCTTTGGATAGAGCTAAAGTCAACTTGGAAGCTTGTCATGCATCTTTGGATAGAGCTAGAGAATGGTTTCATAAGCATGGACCAAGAGCAGAGAGCACACATTATCACTTATGTTGCTTGGAGGCATTGCAATCAAAGATGGATGGGTTGTATAACATCTTGGGAAGGAGAAAGCTTATGAAGAAGCTAGTGCACATATGTCGGGATTTAGTGGACAATGAGGATGATGAGAGTGATGTTGATCTTGATATTCTGGATATGGTGAGAGTTGAGGGTGCATGGGAGGATCAGGAAGGCCAACAACAGTGCTTGGAGGAGTACACAGATGTCTTTAGCATCGCATCGAATATTTCTCGTGGTTTGGCGAATGATCAAGATGATAGATATGTCGATGTGCATAGTTCTAACTCACATGTCCATGATGATATCATATTGCCTCATGATTTCAAGAGAATTGATGATGTGGTAGAGGATGGATTCCATGATGATATGTAGTATGATGTCCATGATGATGATGTGATTTTTGGTTTTCTGGAGGGGGACAGTTCTATGGTTCCAGATCAGCCATATGTTCCAAATAGAGAGTGTTCTCTTGATGATAGTGCGGATATGAAGATATTTGATCCATTTTTCTAGTGGTGATGTAGTTGAGGATACATAGTTTATTGATGATGATCTGAGGAGCTAGTTCTTAATAGCCTTGATCCGGATATGATGAGTCTCTTTCACTCTATTTATGGTCATCCAATTCTTCATACGAGTGTGGAGACTCAATGACATATTAAATTTACTACACATGATCCAGATTTGAAGGCTTTATCATTTGAGTCTACTATGCATGATTGTGGTGGTGATCACATTAATTTGATCTTATTCGATGGTTCTTTAAGCTCACATGATATTGATCTTCATGCCAACGATCATGTTGATGATGCAATGCTTACGCAATTTTTGCTTTCTCTTGATCATCATGCTGATAATGTTGCCTATGATGATGTTGTTTCTCGTGATATTATTCTGGATGATCCTATTTGTGATATTTTTATGCATGATGGGATCCATATGTTGATGGATTTTTCCATGTGATGGAGGGTTTATACCATTCTTTTATGAGGCATGATTTACCTATCCATGCAAAAGTGGGTTTATAAATATTCACAGGAGATATATTCAGTTTGTTACCTATGATGGGTAACAAGACGTAAATTTTTATGGATATTTTCATATGCTCTTTTATATGATGGTTATTCAAGCTTATGGATTATATGTTATAGCGGGAGAGTATGGATTTTCCTATGCTATTGGCATGCACATATCATACATTTATGGTCTTATGCGTTCAATTTCTTTGATGAGGATGATCTCATGTTTCAAGCACATATGTTTCTTGAGGATGATCTGACTATTCATGCTTTCAGGCTGAGATCCTATTTAGCATGATTTTATGGTGATGATGGAAAAAGCCAAGGGATGGCTCCCTAACATCAGCACCAAAAATGTTATGGCTCATTCAAATCCTCCAACAAGAGATTACTTGGTGAACCATAACTGTCATGAGAATCTTTCGAATAAGTAAGGTTAGTTAGTAAGTGAAAAGGTTAGAGAGTAGCAAAAATTCATAATGGAGTAGGGAGGATTGGGTTATTTACGAATGATTGCATTTTTTATATTTTTGTGTCAGAGACTTATTTATACATACATACATACATACATACATGCATATATATATATATATATATATATATATATATATATATATATATATATATATATACTTACTTTATTTTTTGGCAATTATAAGTAGAGCTACATGGAATTTTGTATTAGTTAGGAAACTAAGAGATGTTAGTAATGGGAGAGAAGAGAAGGAAGGATCCAGAGAAATGTAGACAAAATTAGCAGAACTAGATTATGATTCTCAGTTCCTCATTTGATTCATTGAAGCGACACTCATCATTTGAGAATATGTTTTCGATGAAGTTCCTTTTTGAGGTAGGATTCTTGTCAAATGCTGTTGAGTAGAACTTATTCCTACATGCTTCTTCCCATGTGTTATTTTTGCTTTTATTTATATGTAAGTGCTCTAATAAAGTAGATATACATAAAGTACAAGAATTGAATCACATAGACTCTTATGGAGCTGTTGCTTGTTGATGTGGCCACTTGTTGGTGAGGCATGAAAGAATTATGTCGACTTGCGAGAGGCTAAGATTTTTTCACTAAGGATTTGAGACCCATGCATTGTGAAGACTTTTGTTTGGAAAGGTTTGCAATTTGAAAAAAAGTTTCAGGCGCTGAGTTGTACCATTGACCAGGCTTTCACCCATCATGGCCCCCCCATCCAAAGATGTACCTAGAAGTTGTCGATGGTGAGGCTTTGGTGCAAATGTCCTCCAGTGCATGAGTATGGATATGTACTCATGGATAAGCTCCTACATTAACTTAGACAAAAGAATAGTAAGCTATAAGCTTAACAAAATTGTATTGGCTATTGAAGATTATTGGGAGTTGCTTTTGATATTCTACCTTTTTTAGGTAGGCCATGTATGTGACTCCCTGGTGTTCGTCTTCTCTCTCTCTCTCTCTCTCTCTCTCTCTCTCTCTCTCTCTCTCTCTTTTCTACCACCTTGTGATCAACGGTTCTTGTGTCTATTCCCTATTTTAGAGAATAGGTGCTTATGTCAGTTGCGTAGCTTTTGCACTTATGCTTCACATCCAGAGAGGTGAAAAGAGCATTGTGAGTTTGTCTTGGATGTGCTCATAAGTCTTTGTTGCAGACGTGGGAATAGAATCTTGAGTTTTTGGCATAAGAGTTGTCAAAGGAGGCGGTAGGTATAGCTTCTGGTTGGTTGCCATTGGATATGAATGAACACACAAGCTCTTATGTATTTGTTGAGTGGCTTGTTTGGTGTTTCTTGGGTTTTCATTCTTGTCAAACTTTAGGTGAAACTATTGGGGTTGAAGCCAGTAGTGAGGCTTTCTTCACTTTGTTCGATTTTGGCAACCATATGAAGGTATTATCATCATAATACCCTTGTTCCTCAAGCACGTGCACAAGCACCCATTTGTGATGAACATTATAAATTGGGATTGATGCTTTTGGTACTGAGGTTTCTTTCTTTTTGTAGACTTAGGTGACTTTTTGATTCTCTTGGGTATCCAAGCTTTGGTATTTCCTTGGTAGTACCCTTGTGCTTGTAGTAATTGTTTTTGTACCCACACTTGTTGAGTTATTGGAGTTCGTTGTTGAGGAACTCACATAGGTTTTTGTTTACAGTGTTATGGAGTACTTTTATTTATTTTTTAGCCTCTGAGTACTACATTGAGGAAGAGGCTTTGACTGTCGAGGCACCCAAATTTGATTGGCACCTTCGTAGTAGTCTTGAGCTACACGTAGCTACTTCTCCACCCATATTTTGATACCATTAAGATACCTTGATTTGTGTTGTCTTGGTGGATTTTTCTTTTTGGTGAAAGTAGAAGGTTTTGGGCCCTCTTTCACATTGGTTGGCATTGAGTCTTCAGGTTTGAGACTCACGGACATTGTTGACGATGATGTTCGAGTCTCTTACAAAGTGGTGGTTGCTGATGTGGAGGCTTTTAAGCATGCAATCCCCTCTTTTGGTGGTAAGTTTGGTTTATGAAGAGGCGTTTCCTCTAGGGCTTTTTCCTTGAGTTCCTTTTTTGAGATAGATGGTTTCAGTTGGGGATCTTCTTTAGGAATAGCGGTTGATTACGTGGTTTTAGCATTAGACTTTGTTGGTGAGGATGGAGTGGAAGGGGTAGATGCTTTGTCCGAGAGCTGGTCATTAATGCAAATGGTAAGTCATTGTGTAGAGGGACTTCTGTGGAAGTGGCTTGTAACTTTTTGCGTTCAGCATCATAGAAATCCATTAGGGTTGGATCATCTTCCGTGTAGTATGGTATTGTTAACTCTGTGTCATTGACCGCCACGATGATCCTATCATTCTTGGGCAACAATAGTCCATTTATGTCCCAAGATTAAATCTACTTCAAGACATACTTAACCATAAAAAACTTGCAAGTAAGGGGGTTAGTTTCAATATACATTGTATGTTCAGACATGGCATGCTCAAGTCTTGTGTAAATGGAATTCTTTCAAAATGAGCATGAGTGTTGGTTGACTTAACAAATCTCATAACTCGAGAGTCATAGGATTCTACTCTCATGTTGGATAAAGTTGTGCTTGAATTATGATGATTTTATTGAAAAGTTCCAATCCAACCATAATTCTTGGGATATTCTCAGTAGTAGTAAGATATGTGTGAAATTCCACCTCCTCCAAGGTCTCTTCCTCCCATAAGAGAAATTGCACAATACAAGCAATTGTGTTCAAGGTGATTGTTTGCATGGATTTATCAAGTGAATACAATGAGTCACGTATCCAAGTTCCACCAAGGATGACATCATACTCAAGGGGATCTGGGGTAACATGGAATCTAAACTCCACATCTCCACCAATTGTTTCAGTAATATAACTAAAGTAACCTAGAGCTTCAATGTTTTGTCCATTGTCTCCTCTTGCAAGACCATTGTCTTTATAGGGATAAGTTTAGGTTGCCCGCAATGATACCCAAGTGTCTATTGTCAGGATGTTATGACTAGCTCGAGGGCTAATCAACGTGCATTTGTGCTTAACATTATTGTCTCTTTATTATAGAAAAATCTAACCATACCATGATAGAATCTTTAAGAGGAACCATGAATGTTTCAGCTCTTCAGATCCCGTTTCGGTTTCATATTTCCATTCACTCTCATCCTCTTTTTGGCTCTCATCTTTTTCAATAGTAACCAATGTGTACAATTGTACACTTGGTTCTGTGATAATTCTAATTGAGGTCTGTTTGAAACTTGCAAATCCATACAGTCCCACTCTATGTAGCTCAGAATGTCTTTGTATAACTCATGTTTAGCCGTAAGGTGCAAGTGCTGATGCTATGTTGGCTTCATCATGAGATAAGAACACTCCTCCAAATGAGAACACTCCTCCAAATGAGGATTTGAGAGACTGCTTTAATTTCGTAAGGGATTCATCGAATTCCTCATGTGCTTTTTTAACCGCATAATTCGTGCAATCTACCCCTATTGACTCTTCTGTGTAGAGAGTACATCTTCCTCTTGAAAGGGGAAGTGATACTTCTTAGGTTCTTGTATTTTGGTTGCTTCTTTTTAGGATTAGCATTATGAGGTTGAATCACAATCAGTGATCTTGTATGACACTCAACCATGCTAAGCATGCTCTCTTGAGCTTGCTTTTTATGTTCCGCATATGTTATGTGATCATGAATTCAATTTGGGGTGGCTGGGCAAGTTCTAGTTTCTTGATTGGTCTATGAGATGCACTTAGTGGCGAATCAGAACTTGTTTCATCCTCACTTAGCGACGTACTACAACTTGTTTCATCTTCTAACTTTGTCAGGATTCCATTATGTTTGCCCATGCTACGAGAACAAACTTTCTTTTTTGCTTCTTTGTTCACTATCTTACCCATGGGTTTTATGGTTTGAGTGGTAACCTATGAAGTGGATGCTTCCACATCATGTGTAGCTTTCAGCTCATTTGTGGCTATGTTCTCCACATGCTTTTCTTCCATGTTCTTTATTTTAGCATTGGTTTTGATAGTTTGTTGCTCCTTGTTTTTATTATGTTTAGAAGGTTTTGCTTCCTCTTTTGGTTCTTATTTTAAAATATGTTCTTCTACCCATTTTGAAGTGTTTACTTTTGCATTCTTTTTTATTGTCTCTCGTGTCTTGGCTTGTAAGCATGTAAGCACATTCAAGGCTTGTAAGCTTGTAAGCACATTCAAGGGTACCATGGATAATTTTTCGTTTTGTACACTTAAGATATTAAGAGTTGTATTTTATGAGACAAGTTGCAGTGAAGCAACTTGCCTTGGGCAATCTTGGAACATGTGATCAATGCCACATCATTCACACATGGGCTGCAAAGTATCAGTGACTATGAGCATGGAAGTATTCTAAACTCTGCAATTTGCCACTTTGTGAGGTCCACAACAATAGAAACACTGAAGTGTTTGCTTAATTGCTTGTTGAGCAATTTCTACCCTTTGGACTGTTTCTGTTTAGTGCACAAGGAGATGGAGGTTTTGAGTTAATTGTTGATGAATTGGGATATAGGGTTGTGTCATGACCAAAGGTTTTTTAATATATGCAGTACAAAAAATAGGCGCTTTGTACGCACAATGAGGATTGGGATGGTCATAGTGATTACATTAGACACAAGGCATTTCGCTCATCACCTGGAGAGGCATTAAGGATGTTTGGTTTTGAAGGATCTCATCCTCAATAGAGATGTTAGTTGTAAGCTTTTAAGCAAGGTTGCATAGAATTCAGGGAATGACAACTCCGAGATCAATTTTTGGTTAGCCATTGCGTCACTTGGTTTAGATGAGGAACATCTTGTATCATGATCATCTTTCATCATGTTGTTATCTAACCTCATTTCTTCTTTACAAAATTGATCGAATGTTTCCAGGTTGGATACAATGATCAAGTTGTGTAAGTTGTTATTCTTTAAGCCCATTATGAAACATCTCTTCAATTGAGCATCATTTAGTTTCTCCCATGGCTCACATCGTGAGTCCAAGAGTTTTATCCGAAGGATAAAATCCCGAATGGTTTCGTTCTATTTCTGCTCAATTGAGTAGAGTTATGTCGCTGCACTCCACCGATCACCTTGTCTTAAAAAGCTGGGATAAAGGTTTTTTTCAAGGTCCTAAAGTTTGTCTTGATCACTGGCATCAATGTTATGAACCATCGACTAGCCTTTCCTACTAAGCACAGGTTTAAAACATTTACCTTGGTGGAGCAGTAGATTTCCAAAGGCTTTCCATCTCTGTTCGAACATTTGAATGAATTGAATAGGATCCGTTGTTCTATCATATTTGTCCATGATTTTTGAAATATGGATGGTCGTGTTTTTGGCTGTGTGTGAGTGCTCTTGTGGGTAGGGACTCACTTAGTCCTTGGGAAACCCCCCTTCCTAGATTAGTCAATATATCCAAGGTGTGGGCATCTAGGAGTTGCAAAGGGTTGGTACCTATAGGATTTGTGGGAATGTTAGGTAAAGAACCAAAGCCCGGTGGGATTGAAGTGATAGGGGCTGTAAAACTCGATGACACTTTTTATCGGCATGGCCTGGAGCATTGATCTCAATGGCTCGAAGATGTCAGCCATTGGGTTTAATGAGGGTGTCGGCCCATTAGTCCCTCTATCATTGTCATGTCTGATGCTGCCAATTACTCCTTAATAAGCAAGAACTCTTTTTTTAAAAAAACCTTTTAGGATTTATGACAGCCTGTTATAGCCTGTTTTTGAAGGTGTTCCAAAAGGAATTTGGAAAAACTCTGTATGAGAGAATTGTAGTATTTTTGGAGTACTATAACTTTGTCTCTCTGAGTTTTTTATGATTTTGTCATTTAGACCATCAAAAAGTAGCCCGAAAATGGTTCATAATCGTTTTTGCGTTGTTTTAGGCAATTTTTAGTGCTTTTAGGGTCGTTTTTTTTCCCCTCGATTTTTGGGTTGAATTTTGAGGCTACTCGTCGAAGACCAAAACGATGGATTTTGCCTCTCAGATCCTTAAGAACAATTTTGAAGAGCTCGATGCCGGCTTTCCGATAAGCACTAGAGCACCAACGGATTCACGGTTTAGTAGATATGAGCCTCCAAACAAGGCTTTTTTTTGGTTGACTGATCCCCTTTCACGTCGTGAAATAACAAGGCACAATTCACGTCGTGAAACTGACTTCCCGAAAAGAATTAAATTTATTTATTTTTGACATGCGGGGACTGTTTCACACCGTGAAATGCTTTAGGGTTTCATGCCGTGAACCCTTAAGGCGTGAAACAGACTTCACGGATTTTATCAAATTTAAATTTTTTTCCGCACGTGAGGCCTTAAGGCGTGAAACAGACTTCACGGATTTTATCAAATTTAAATTTTTTTCCGCGCGTGAGGCCTTAAGGCGTGAATGACTTAAGGCATGAAATACCGAATTTTATTATTATTATTGTTTTTTCATGTGAGGCCTTAAGGCGTGAAACGTCAATTTTTTTTTTTCACGTGAGGCCTTAAGGCATGAAACATCGATTTGTTTTAAAACAAAATTGGCATCTAGAGGGAAATTTGAGTTTCCTTGTTTGGGGGGGATATTTGTTGAATTTTAAATTGGAGAGATATGGGCATTTTCCCAAAAAGGCAAGTGGAAATAAAAAAAGTCAAATTTTTAATGACACCCCATGACACCCTTCATAAATGACCCTTGAAATGGACAATTTGATAACTCATTGGCATCTTCTCATTCAATGCTCATTAGCCTTAAAATGAGCTATGTAAAAAAAATATTTAGGAATTAATCAAAGATTACTCCTTCCCTCTTTTAGACTAATCAAGAGCTTTAATTAACCACTAATCACCAATTAATTCACACCATTGAGTATATCATTGGATAGAGCATGAAATTGCTAAGCTATGTGCATCAACAAATGTATAAATTAATGTATAAGTAGAGATTAATTAAACTCTTAATTAATGTCTCTTCTCTTTAAGCAAAATTAAGCAAAAGAGAGCCAATTCCTCAAATTGATGAAGAAATTGATGCAATTAGATATTTTGATGCATCTAGATGCTCACAAAATACGACCTTTTATATGATCAAATTTTATCCCAAAAAAATACATTTTCTAATCGTTTGCCTATTGAATTGGATTAATCACCCTTAATGATAAAAACCTGTCAATTAAAAAAGATTAGTCGATTTCAAAGGTTTTTTGATATTTTTGAGAATTGTTTTCAATGATTAAGCTACTCCTAATGCTTGCTAACACTCTAATGTATACAATGTAAAAAAAACACACAAATCAAACAAAAATTAATGATCCTAGCTCAATGTTTAACACTAAATAGAGCTAAAAATCACTAAAAATTACATTGTTTGATGCTAGCTCAATGTTTAATACTAAATGTTTAACACTAAATAGAGCTGAAAATCACTAAAAATTACATTGTTTGATGCAACGACCTAAACCTAATACACACTATGTGCAAGCCCTAGGAACATTAAAAACTACATTAACAACAACAAAAATAACAATTTAAGCTAAAGATTAAGTAAAAAAGCATTTTTTACAAAACAAAAAAGAGAGCTATTTCTCACCAAATCACACACAAATTTCCATCAAATCCACATCTTTTTCATGGGCAACCACTAATCAAGCTTGACAATGGGCAATGGGTAATGCGTAGATTAGAGCAAAATGATGGAAAAAGCCAAGGGATGGCTCCCTGGCAGGCGGCGCCAAAAATATTTTGCTCACCCTAATCCTCCTTGAAACACATCCAATAAGAGATCACCTAGTGAACCACAACTGTCGTTGAGGATCTTTCCAATGGCCAAGCTTGTAACCCTCGAGGTCTCCAATCTCCAACCAACAACAAAGACAACAACAACAATCGACAAAGATGGCACAACAAAGACAATATTTTGCTCACCCTAATCCTCCTTGAAACACATCCAATAAGAGATTACCTAGTGAACCACAACTGTCGTTGAGGATCTTTCCAATGGCCAAGCTTGTAACCCTCGAGGTCTCCAATCTCCAACCAACAACAAAGACAACAACAACAATCGACAAAGATGGCACCGAGTGCGTGATCAATAGCAAAACGACGGGAAACAACAGCCGCGCCACAACACATAAATGACAGCAATGTCGAGAGCCACAAACGACACACATAAGACAGCCGCATGAGGAGAGATTCAACCACTCTCTCTCTCTCTCTCTCTCTCTCTCATTACATGATGAAGGTGAAGTATGATCAAAGTTGTATATATACCCTAAACACACAAAGAAGGCACACACATATATTCTCTTGTGATTTCACACACACAAAAAGCCCTACTAAAAATTGTATAATTCTATTGATTTTGTGTATCATGAGCATGGAGAGGATCCACACACATTCAAGATTGCATGTGGCAGTTTTTGAGGAGTTCTCTCCCTTTAAAAAACAAGAAGACACACATATATATTCTCTTGTGATTTCACACACACAAAAATCCCTACTAAAAATTATATAATTCTGTTGATTTTGTGTATCATTAGCATGGAGAGGATCCACGCAAACTCAAGAATGACAACAACCTTAACAACAACACAAAAGGAATTCAACAACACTCAATGAGAAAGGAGATGGGCATTAGGGAACAAATAACAAGATAAGATATTTTATTTGCCTTTGTTGTGATATCAAATTCATGCTCTTGTGATATATAACAACACACTAGTTTCGTTGTAGAAACACTATCACTCAATTGACACTATGTGAAATATTATAAATGAGCATATTCTTTGGTTATTGTAATATTGACATAATATTCCTTATTTCTCTTCATTTGTCAATGATACATTAAATAAACATAATGTGGTCTTAGGTGGTCTATAGTGTTGATGAGCATTGAGATTTCATTGCATACTTATTGTATACTTCTAACAGAGAACATAGGTGCTCACTCTAGCCACCCATAGGTCCTTTTCTTGTCGGGCATCGCTCTTTGGGAGTTGAGGAGAATTTTCAATTTTGAGTAGCTTTCTTTGCTAGGTTTCGTTTGGGAGTGGGTTTAGTTCCATAGCTTAGGCTCCATAATATTTCCTAATCGTGGCACGCCCCCAGTGGGACTTTGCATTGTGGTCCAGTGATGTGAACCTACAATTTGTTTTTTAATGAAGCTCATAGTAAATTCCTATTTTTGTTTTAGGTTGCTAGCTTTTCTTTTGGACTTGTGGTATAGTTGGACCGCTAACACCTAAAAGAATAAGAGTTCTAGAGAGTTTGTAACCCAGACTGTTGAAAAAGTTGATAAAGAACACAAAAATTTCTCAACAAAAATTTCTCAAAGGATGATGAGGCTAGTTTCCTAAGAATATGGAATGAGTTTCTCAACAAAAATTTCTCAAAGGATGATGAGGCTAGTTTCCTAAGAATATGGAATGAGTTTCTTAATAACCTTGTTGATAACCAAGCTTTAGGGGCCGAAGAGATTCTTATGAGTAGAAGAAAAAAAGAGTGTAAGGGAGATGACGATGCAATCAAGACTCCTCTTAAACCTAGAAGGGTTGATATAAAGCCTTACAATGGGGTTAGGAGCGAAGAAGCAGACACTCGTGTTAGGGATTTCATTCTTCATCAGTGTGTATGGTAGCTGGATACATACACCCCAATAAGTGGAAAGCATGGATCCCAATAACTTTGAGTGAAAGCCAAAACCTGGTTCTATGACATGGAGAAGCATGAAGCAAATATTATTACTACCTAGGAGGGATTAGTAGGGGCCTTTCTTGAGCAATTTTTACCTGCCTTGAGTCCATTAAATGCCCTTATTACCTTGGGTGGTTTCTTTCAAGGAAAAAATGAGAATGAAAAGCTATGTGGGTAGATTTACCAAATTTAAAAGAAAACATTGTAATCCCCATAGTTTTTACAAGAATGATAGAAAAGAGCTTCATTCAAGGGTTACAACCAGCATTACAAGTCCATGTGACGTTAGCAAGGCCACTATCACTTGAAGATGCATTCATTAAACCATATGAGGTAGAAAAGGCCTTTTTGGATACAGATTTAGCACTTAAGTGTAATTTTCACCTACCATGAGTCCATTGAATGCCCTCATTACCCTGGGTGGTTTCTTTCGAGGAGAAAATGAGATAGTGAAAAGCTATGTGGGCAAATTTACCAAATAAAAAAAAAACATTGTGTCCCCTAAATTTTGACAAGGGAATGATAAAAAAAGAGCTTCATTCAAGGCTTACAAAACCAGCATAATATCTACATTAGGAGAAATGTGGACTCAATTTTGGGCCTTTTAGTTCTAGAGAGAGAGTGGCGCTCAACCAATGAGGAAGAGTCTTCCGTAAACAGAGAAATTTGGCATTTTAAAGTAAGAATTCAAGTAAATAGAGTAAAATTATGCTCAAAATGCATCTTAAAATAACATTTACTCAACTTAAAATAATACTACCGAATCTTTGCACATATGCTAAAAGATAGTGGTAGTTAATGACAAAGAATGGTAGTTAATGAGAGAATCTCTAAGTTTCTCCCCAAAACTAGCTTTGATCTTCTTCGTCTCCAACATAGTCGTTCTTTCTTTTTCTAAGTCTCCTCCAAATTAATCTCTCATCTTCTTCTTTCGTATGTCTTTTGCTACACAAAATGGCAACCTGTAGAAAGCATTGTACTAGCATTTCAGCTATTACTGTATTCAATAGTTATAATACGGATGATGGGACATGGATACCATCTACAATTACAATAGGGAGTTGGGTACTTTTACAGCGAAGGAAGAGGAAGAGGAGAAATGCTAATGAATTTATGGAGCCATTCAAGGGACAAGTTAAAGAGTTCAAGGTATGTGAATCGAGCAAGTGTGTGACATAGGTACTAATACAACATGTTTTCCAGCATCATGCAGACTTGAGGGTGAAAAAATTTCCTCTTGGTCTTCCATGATATTGTCCCAACTGTTAGTATCTTAGTCAAAGCTTATTTTGTTTTAAAAGTATTTAATTGTTATTATTATGTAGTTTTTAATCCATTCAATCCTGTCTCCTTATTGTTATGTAGTTTTTAATCCATTCAATCCTGTCTCATTATTGTTTTAAAAGTGTCTAATTGTTGTTTTAAAAATGTCTTCTAATATTTTGGTTTTATGTAGATATTTATCCATCCAATAGGATAGACTGGCAAACAGTGGAGAGTATAAGTGGGATTTTTGACGCTTTCCATGCATATGTAGGAGAACAAATTTACAAAGGAAGAACTCATAGAGATCTTGCAGACCACGGCATATTTTTCGATGATATGCAGTACTTAGAACCAAACACATCTTCTGGATGGGGTCATTTGACTCCATTACTCCTCCCATTATTTGGAAGCAAAGATTGACCATTTCCAACTTCACAAACTAGTGAAAGTTATAAGATCAGGTTGTATCACGACATACAAAAGTCTCTTAAGGCAAGAATGTCAAGCTTACTATTATTATGCCTATCGAAGTGTTTGTTGTTTTTTTCTTTGATGAAGAAATAAGAATTACTTCAACAATGTTTATTTGCAAGTCAAGTAAGGCACTGGACTTTTTGGACAATGGTTGGGATAGGAGAAAGGCATCATTTCTATTTTGGAGAAGAAGTCAATAGTTTGCAAGTACATTATTGGCTCTCAAAACTTCATTGTGCAACTTTTCACTACACTAGATATCATCATGTTAATGGCAACCTTGTTCCATTAGATCAAGATTTGGAGTCGTCAGATCCCAAGAATATGCCTCTAGTAATGGAGATATATTTGGAAGGGCAATTGCTTACAATGCTGAACACACTATCTAAAACATCTCTTTCTCAAATTAGAGAAGACCTTACATACGAGGAGATTGAACAATTGCGAAAAGATTATACATTTACAATGGATACTACAAAGGTAAACCATTTATATTTACATTCACCATTTAGTATGCTGTGCATAACATTATGTAAGATACCACTAACAAAACCCCTTTTTTATAGGTGCCAAGGCAAAAAGAGAAAACGACTTTCTGCAAAGAATCTGTCTCTCATACTATTCACTTGATTAATCGTTGAATGATGACAGTATAGACATTATAATTCCAAAAGCAGTTGTTGTATATATGAAAGATTTTTTTCTTACAAAACAATGTCTCTTACAAAATTAATGTTAATGTTACAAATGTAAATATAAGTCTAATGATGGTGATGCCGATTAGAAGAGTCAGGGGCACGGGAGCGACTCTGTGATTGAGAGGTCGACTGTGCTTGGGACTGAGGAGGCCTTCGATTTTGCTCCTCTTGCATCCTTTCCATTTCTTCGACCTGCCTCCTGGATTCCACCCACTCATCCACCTCCGCTTGTAGCCTATCATACTCATTGAGGGGGTAGCCACATGTTCTTCGACTTGTCTTTGCCGCTCCTCGTCTCGCTGACGTATTCTCTCTACAGCTTCCCTTGCAAATTCGTATGCCCTCCTGATC
The DNA here is from genome assembly GCF_041138505.1 of Cibotium barometz. NCBI lineage: Eukaryota > Viridiplantae > Streptophyta > Polypodiopsida > Cyatheales > Cibotiaceae > Cibotium > Cibotium barometz. The sequence goes on from NC_141093.1 coordinate 12,546,570, forward strand.
TCTTCTTCTACACGATTATGGATAGCCAAAATAATTCTTTGTATAGATTTTGTCCTGAACCATTTTACGTGCAAGGGAGTAATTTGTTCAGACTTATTTCCTGTACTACACAGAGAAAAGCTTTGTTAGGGACATTATAGCTACATTTGATTATGCAAGTCTATGTTACAAACATCACTTATTTCCTGTACTACACAAAGAAAGGCTTTGTTAGGGACATTATAGCTACATTTGATTATGCAAGTCTATGTTACAAACATCACTTAATTAAAAGATAGGCATTTAGGGCTGTCCTCCATCCACAACTAACATCATTTGGCTGGACTGGCACCCTTATCTTGTACAATGTTCGGCTCCATTAGGAGATGTTCCAATGTATAAACAAACTTTTTAGCACATCTAAGAGGTCAAAAAACAAGCATCAGCTTATCCTGCTGAAATAAATCTACATGCTTGTCGAAGAGGGAAATTTCAATAGGGACTTACTCTCTAACGTGGCCATGATATTGCTGAATAGAGATAGCAAAACAACATGTGTTTTGGTCAATATAGTACGAAAACAAACTCCAATGTTGGCTGAAAAAAACAAAGAGAACATAGGTGTTATTAAAGAAAACACATATAGATTACCAAATATTTGATGTCAATTTTAAACTTAACATGAGACTCACTCTTCATGGTAAGTTGTGAAAACAAGTCTTGCCAAGTCGAGGTTCACTGGTTCAAACCAGGACATAAGGTATTTTGTAATGCTGCGGGCGGAAATGAGAGGATCCATAGTATATGTATAGTTTTGGACCTCTTCTGGTAGTAGTAATATACAATACCTAAAGGCAACAATGAAAAGAACAAAGAATTAGTCCACTAGTACTTACAGCTCAGTCATGCATCATACTATATACATCATGCATTGTATATACTATACATACCATAGTAAAATATTGACAATGTTATCTTTGATTTCCATTGCGTCAATCCTCAAAACTTTTAAATCGTATCCATCGAGATGCTTGACAACTCTTTGGCCCCGAAATGAAAATGCCTCTCTAACCAGTGCAACAGCCTCCAAAACTCTCAATTCTCTGATATTGTCTGCTTCAATCAGACTTACTTCCCTCTCTGATATTGTCTGCTTCAATCAGACTTACTTCCCTCTCTATCGTGTTTGCATCTTCTTCTTTTGTAAAACAATTTCAACTTTAGCGGAGGGCTGTGGTTGTGCTGCAGTAGCCTCCGGTTGTGGTTGTGCCTCCGATTCTGGTTATTTGTGAGGTTTTGCTTGAGGGACATCATCACTGGGGTGTCCAAGTCTTAACCTACTCTGAGAACGGGTGTCCCTACTATGGTGAGAGGAGCACGGGAGCTCTTAGATGGCCTTGTACGAGGATGGAGGGGGAATTGTAAGGATACGCTGCATTCGATGATTTCTTTTAGAAATAGGAACAAGCATTTGGTCGTATCTATACCGCAATCGACGAAGGGTATCAAAATCCCTCGGCATTATTGTCAGCCTGTGGGCATGAGCAGCGAGAAAGTAAGCATCTTCAAAAAACTTGATTATCCAGTCCTCATTGATTTCTTGAAGACACAAAATGCAGATGATTGCCACCGCATGCTAATACTCCATTTCTCTCACAAATTTCATGCACAATCGTCTGGGAAAGGGAGCCTGGATATCGCAGGCTGCATGTGTCGCTCAATGTGACAAAGCTCCTATGGTGCAAAACTGCCCTATGAGCTTGACACCTCCTTGTTCTGCCTTGCACCTGCAGACTCGGTAGGTCTTTTAAGCCTCCGAGCAGTTGTCTTGGTACGAGCCATCTAAACAAATAAACAGCATTATGAGAAACGCATTTAAAAAAGTCAGTACCAAGCGATATAACAGAAATAGGATTCAGAGTACATTGTATTGCTTGGTACTGACTCCATGACCCATGACTCATAGTGGGGTCCGATACTAAGCAATATAAAGCAGACAAGATTTTGAAGGCCTTTGTATCGCTTGGTACTGACCAACGTTATCACATTAGGCTCGATACCAAGCGATATAAAGTAGACATGATTCTGGAGGCTTTTGTATCGCTTGGTAGTACTGACCCCATGACCAACGTTATCATATTGGGGTCAGTACAAGCGATATAAAGCAGACAAGATTTCAGAGGCCTTTGAATCGCTTGGTATTGACCCCATGACTCACAGTGGGGTCAGTACCAAGCAATATAAAGTAGACAATATTTTGGAGGCCTTTGAATCGCTTGGTACTCTGACCCCATAACCAACGTTATCACAGTGGGGTCGGTACCAAGCGATATAAAGCAGACATGATCCCGGAGGCCTTTGTTCGCATGGTACTGACCCCATGACTCACAGTGGGATCGGCACCAAGCAATATAAAGCACATAGGATCTCGGAGGCCTATGACTCACAGTGGGGTCGGTACCAAGCGATATAAAGCAGACAGGATCCCGGAGGCCTTTGTTTCACTTAGTATTGTCCCCATGACTTACACTGGGGTCGGTACCAAGTGATATAAAGTAGACAGGATTCCAGAGGCCTTTTTTTTGCTTGGTATTGACCCCATGACTCACAGTGGGGTTGGTACCAAGCGATATAAAGTAGACAGGATCCAGGAGGCCTTTGTTTTGCTTGGTACTGATCCCATGACTCACAGTGGGGTCGGCACTAAGCGATATAAAGTAGATAGGATCCCGGAGGCCTTTGTTTCGCTTGGTACTGACCCTATGACCCACAGTGGGGTCAGTACCAAGCGATATAAAGCACATAGGATCCCGGAGGCCTTTGTTTCGCTTGGTACTGACCCCATGACTCACAGTGGGGTTAGTACCAAGCGATATAAAGCACATAGGATCCCGGATGCCTTTGTTTTGCATGGTACTGATCCCATGACTCACAGTGGTGGGTTCGGTACCAAGCGATATAAAGCAGACAGGATTCCGGAGGCCTTTGTATTGATTGGTACTGACCCCATGACCAACGTTATCACAGTGGGGTCAGTACCAAGCGATATGAAACAAACAGGAGTCCAGGAGTCGAGAGGTACCAATATCGCTTGGTTCTAGACCCGTGGGCAACATGAGCCAAGGGGGTCAGTATTAAGCGATATGGGACCAGAAGGACCCCGATGAAACCCTGATGAGTGCTTTACAGACACTATTATCAACATTCACAAAACAAATAGCAAAACATTAATAGAGGGTCTAAAAGAAATCTGAAATACCTATAATGGATGTAAAGGCCGATGGCGTTTGGCTAAGCTTTCAATATTTTGTGCAGGTATGCCCATCTCTCCCTCCCTCCCTCGCTCCCTCTCTCCCTCCCTCCCTCCCTCCCTCCCTCCGCCACCATGGAAACTAAGGTTTCAATTGAAATCAAATTTTCTAGAGTAGTAGTGGGTTGCAAATGTGTAAACATGAAGGCCAAGTAAGTTTATAGGCCTTCAAGTCGAAGCTTAGGGCAGGCCTTAAATTTTCAGGCCTGGAAGACAGACTATTTCAGCTTACAAAATATAACTAAAATGCAAAATATGCCGCTTGTATGTTTTTTATTTAAATTTTTAGGCCTGGAAGACAGACTATTTCAGCTTACAAAATACAACTAAAATGCAAAATATGCCACTTTTATGTTTTTTATTTAATATATATAAAGGCTTCATCTTTTAAAAAAAATAAAACTTATTAACCCCTTTAAGTCTCTTTAAATTTAGGGGTCAGTACTAAGCGGTGATGGGCTCGTGAATGCCACGTGAGCCCTCTACCGCTTGGTACTGACCCCTCTTTTTTGTGGTGCTAGTACCTGTTGGATATGATAATTCAGCTATGAAGATTGATCAAAACATATTCAAGGTGGATCAAAACTTGTACAAAACATCATGAATATGAGGGACAAAAACTGGTATATGCAGAAAATTGCTTTGAGATTAACACAAGATGACACTAATTATGATTAGGCATGAACCAAACTTACATAATCACTTGATCACAACTTGTATCTTATTTAGAGACTCATCTACCCTATTTTTAGTTGCATGAGTTGCATGAACCATATGCACCAACCATTTGTAGGCTTTACACACCAACCACACTGACCACTAGCCTCTAACCACCACACATTAAATTGGACTAAGGAGTTGGGATTACATTTATCCAACAATCCCCCCTTAAGACCTTCTTCTTACAAGAACATGAACAAGACTAACATACCTCCTTGACACAATGAGTAAGAGTCCCCCCTTAACAACAACATAAAGTGGTGTACTCTCCTCTACAACTCGTCAAGTTGTAGAGGAGAGTAAGAGTCCCCCCTTAACAACAACATAAAGTGGTGTACTCTCCTCTACAACTCGTCAAGTTGGAACAACATAAGTCTTGACTCAACCACATACATGACATAATTTAAAAAGCATACTCATCATCTACATCTTTTATACTAAGACTAGAACAAAGATTTGTTTCTTCCTGTTGGTTGACTTCTTCAACCACATGTGTCTTTGCTAGCTTTTGATCTTTTTGGTAGCACTTTGAGGATGGATGATTCGTCTTTCCACAATACTCATAAGGATGTTTGGAGAAACAATCCTTAGTAAGATGATTTGTACGACCACAAATAGTACACTTCTTCTTTGTCGATGTCGAAGTAATAGCATATGCATAAGGATCTATCACATCCTTTGTAATCTTCTTGTCTTCTTCCTGCAAAGAATTTATGATACTTTCAAGGAAGGGAATGGCTCCTTCTCTTTAAGTACCGTCACAATTTGCCTAAAGCTTGAAGGTAAGCTTTTAAGCAGGATAGCAATAGCATCCTCTTCAGGAACAGGAGACTTAACATAAACCAATTGTGTCATTAAGCTCTTCAACCTGTTAATCACAGCTATTAAATTTCCATTACTCTCCATGGTTAGATCAAAGAGTTGCATCTTCAAACTGATCTTGGAATGCTTTGCCTTTGCACAAAAAGTACGTTCTAGTAATTCCCAAGCTTCCATAGCTGACTCAACATTATCAATATAATGAATAAAATCATCTTCTAAAGCAGTAATGATAATACCAAGTGCTTGCTCATCTTCTGCTTGAAGTGCAGCCGTTGTAGCTCTTGTAACTGCAGCAGAAATACTTGCTTCATCTTCAGTAAGTGGCTTGACCATACTCCACAGATTTTTCTTCAAGAGGTAGCCCTTCACCTTGATTTGCCAGGTATGAAACCCAGTTCCGTTGAATTTGTCGGGGAATTTGGAGCTCATGATGATGCAATATGATGCTTGATGTTGATAACTTGCTCATATAGATGATTTAAGCCCAAATAATAAAAATATCATCAATATAGATCAAAATAAGAATCACCATGTTGTTTGAGCAAAAGAGGCAAAAAATAGGCGACTGGAAAATAGCTCCGTAGAGCAGCTCCTGTGGACCAAATGCTTCAAGATTTGGTATGCTGCATCCTCACATGATAGCCTTGAATAACCTAAAAGGAATTAGGCTAATTCGTAAAGACAACGGCGAATGCATGCGATTAGCAGAAAACGGACTGCATTGATGGCGATGACAAATTCGCGAAGCTGGGATCAAATTGGTCTACGATCTCCGTTTTAGGGCAAGCATGGGAGCAAAGCAAGAGGCCTACAGCAAAATTTTAAGGTATCATCACCTCAGGTGCAAGCATGAAGTCAATCTACAGCATGTGGTTCAAATAGAAAAAAATTGGCTATGGTGATTAAGAGAAAAATTAGGGTTTTTGCTAATAAACTAAACCTAATTGGGTCATGCTCTGATACCAAATGTTGGATATGATAATTCAGCTATGAAGATTGATCAAAAAATATTCAAGGTGGATCAAAACTTGTACAAAACATCATGAATATGAGGGACAAAAACTGGTATATGCAAAAAATTACTTTGAGATTAACACAAGATGACACTAATTATGATTAGGCATGAACCAAACTTACATAATCACTTGATCACGACTTGTATCTTATTTAGAGACTCCTCTACCCTATTTTTAGTTGCATGAGTTGCATGAACCATATGCACCAACCATTTGTAGGCTTTACACACCAACCACTGACCACTAGCCTAACCACCACACATTAAATTGGACTAAGGAGTTGGGATTACAGTTATCCAACAGTACCAAGCGACAGGGGGCTTGCATGCGTATATCCAAATCTCTTTATCGCCTGGTACTGACCCCATGTATAATAAGCATGCATGTTCTAATTGACTAAAATGTTTTTTTAGGCATGTCTTTGCCAAAGAGTTGGACATTGTCTACAAGTCGGATGACGAGGCAGAAGAGTCTTGTGCAGAAAAGCTGTTTATGTTCTTGTACAATGTAGAAGCCCACGAGCATTTACATGAGTTGTCTTCAATGTTTAACAAGGAACTTTCTCTTGATAATGTCATTAATTCTTGTAGGATTGTTCTCGGTGACCGTGAGGAGCAGGAGTATGAAGACACTATTTCTGCCAATATCATTAAGTCCCCGATGGTGGTGAACGATATGTTCATCCATCTTAATGACAATGAGAGATGTATTGGCAACTTCTATGCAAGCCCTTCTGTGATTTTGGAGCAAGTTACATGCATTTGAATGAGTGAAATTACTGGTTTTTTGAGCTCTCACAAAACAGAGAAAAGGAAGCCCAAAATTGATGAAATTGGAGCATGTTTTTGGTAAAAATCAAGGCATTGATGGATTGCACACATACCTAGGAGTGTTGAGGACTTGATTAACTCATCATTTAGCATTACAACCACTCCCAAAGCCCTCAGGAGCAGGCGGCGCAGACTGCACAGGGAAACAGAGCAGATTTTTGATTTTTTAGCTACGAGGAGATCGATTTCTACTTGGGTGCTTAGTTCCTTTCACAATTGCTTTAGCAATTGGTTGCTATAAACTTTGGAGAAGAGGGCTATGTGATTGGATTGATGAATTATGCCTAATTGAGCTAGGAATGAGCTGATTAAACAGGCTGTCCACTGGTTTGTAGAGAAAACCGGGTCATTTTAATTGAGCAATTAATCTTTGGTCTTATACAATTGGACAAATTCCTCTTACATGGAGTTGATGGACATTATTGCTAAGCTAATGAATGCCTGGTTGCTCAATTTGGACAAATATTGAAGAAATTAGAGCCATTTTCCTACTGGTTTTTCTGGTTTTTCCCAAAACAGAGAAAGGGGTTTTCAAAAATTGATATGTACACATGTCAGATGGTGTTGATACTCTACATTGAGATTGTTTAGGTGTCAATGCAAGTTGCCCATACTTGATTGCACCACTACATTGTGATTTGGAGCCGTGGAAGCGCATCAAAACAGGGTATCTTGGACTACGTGAGTCAGTTCATCTTGGATTTCATAAGGTTGATTTTCTACATCAAATTTGAAGATTTGTGATTACTTTGGAGTATCTGGAACACTCATTGGAGTGTGGTTGAACTGAGTAAGGCTCGGTTATAGATTTGGATGAGTGCGGAAGGTGCACATTAAGCAAACATGTCGGATAATCCAGTACAAATTTTTGGTGAAAAGCTGGATAGGACGAACTTCCAGGCATGGAAGTATAGGATAAAGAGTTTCTTGAAAGGAAAAGGATTTTGGAATCTCATTACAGGTGCTGAGTCAGAGCCTGAGCTACCTCGACAACCTACACAACAGCAACTTATTGCTCATAAGCAATGGTCAGAGAGAGCATTCAAAGTGCTGCATTATTTGTCTATATGTATTTCTGATGCTATGCTCATACACATACAGGATGCTGAGAATCCCAAAGATGCATGGGATACTTTGGTCAAGATGTTTGATACAGATACGAGTGCTCGCAAGTCTCAATTGCGACAACAGATACATAATGTGAAAAGGAATAAAAGGAGCATACATGATTATGTGCAAGAAATCAAGAAGTTTACAGATGCATTGGCCACAATAAATGCCCCCATGCCTGATGATGATTTGGTGGATATTACCTTGCGTGGTCTTGGCAAGGAATACAAATCTTTTGATACATCTATCTCAGTGAGGAGTACAGGCTTACCAGACTTTGATGAGTTGGTTTCACTCTTGCTGGTTGAGGAAATCAAACTCAGTGATTCATTTTTGGATGCATCTACTATGATAATGGCAGAAATCAAGCCTTTTATTCTCAGAGAGGTTTTAGAGGTAGGGGGAGATTTGCATCACGTGGACGTGGTGGTAATGGTCGTGGATGGCAGGACAGGTCACCACAGCAGAATTTTCAGCCTTCATATGGTGCTCGAGGTGGTCGTGGATATACACCTCAGAGAGGCAGAGGTAACCCCCGTGGTAGAGGACGTTGGCAAGGCCAACAAAATTCTATGCAAGATGTGGAATGCCATTACTGTGGCAAATATGGTCATATGGCGAGAGATTGTTTCCGCAAACAGAATGATTTGAGAGGGGGTAGAGCACAACGTGGTGGTCATTATGGTGGAAATTATGCACAACATGGTGGTGGAAATTATGCATCAAGCAGTAATGATGGCACTGCAAATCATTTGTTTGCCATGAAGCATGTTGTGGGATCTATGACGACAAATGCTGAGAATGATGACACATGGTATATGGACTCAGGAGCATCAAACCATATGACATGTCATGGTGAATGGTTTGAGCATATGAAGCCTATGGATGTGAAAGGCTATGTGGAAACAGGTGATGATACCCAGCATGTCATTATACATGTTGGAAGTGTACCATTGGTTATGCACAATGGTCAGACAAAGTCTATGTCAGATGTATTGTACGTGCCTTCTATCACAAAGAGCTTGGCCTCAGTTGGTCAAATGGTGGAACAGGGATTACAGGTTCGTTTCAACGAGCATGGTTGCTTCGTTGAGGACTTCAAACATGGATGTAGAGTCATTGCTAAAGGCAAGAAAGAAGGCAGATTGTTTAAGCTGGATGCTGGAATTCTTGAGCTAAAATCAGCCATGTTCTCCAAAAGCAGGAATGTGGTACAGGACATTGATATGTGGCATAAGAGGATTGGACATGTCAATATACAAAGATTAAAGAACATGCAGACAAGAGGCATTGTCAGTGGATTGCCTAGATTCAAATATGATGGAAATATGCATGTTTGTGAAGCCTGTCAGTTTGGAAAGCAGGCAAGGTTGAGGTTTCCTAGAGAAGGAAATATGAGTAGCAGGCCACTTGAGATCGTACATAGTGATGTATGGGGTCCTGCACAAAACCCATCTATCAAAGGCAGTTTATACTATGTGACATTCATAGATGATTTCAGCAGGATGACATCGATATACTTTCTTAGAGAGAAGAGTGAAGTGTTGGAAAAGTTCATGGATTTCAAAGCTTTTGTAGAAAAGCAATATGGCTGTTGGATTAAATGTTTGAGGATAGATGGAGGTGGTGAATACATCTCAAAGGCTTTTGAGCATTTCTTGAGGAAGCATGGAATAAGAAGACAATTGACTTGCAGGTATACACCTCAGCAGAATGGTGTGGCTGAGAGAAAGAATAGAGTCATATGTGAAGTGGCTAGGGCGATGCTTAATGAAAAGAGCATGCCAGATTACTATTGGACAGAAACATGTGCTACTGCAGTGTATATACTGAACAAAACACCTACAGCAGCCATTCATGGAAGCACGCCAGAGATGCGGCTTACAGGTTATAGGCTAGACATTGGACACCTTAAAGTTTTTGGATGCATAGCTTATGTACATGTGCCTGATGAAAGAAGAAGGAAGTTGGATCCTAAGGCAGAGAAATGTGTATTTGTTGGATATGCACAAGATCGAAAGGCATACAAATGTTACAACCCACAAACTAGACAAGTGGTCATCTCATGAGATGTGGTGTTTGATGAGCTTGCTAGTTGGTACAAAGCAAAAGATGAGGGTGTCATTGAGTCACTTGAGGCTGATGTGCCTGTGAACTTGCCACAAGCAAGTTCTAGTTCTACTACTATGTCTGGGCCAGCAGCAGCAGAGGCTGAGAGTAGTACAGTACGTCCATGGTCAGGATGGTTGAGGCATGAGAGTGTGAGCACTGGGAGTAGTGCTGTGGATAAAGGAAAGAAGAAGGTTGAAGGCATTGGAATTACAGGTTATGAGTCATCTAGTTCAGAGAGTTTGGATGAGGATCTTGGCATACCTGTTTTACGCACACCTGGTGCTAGGCAGGATAGATATGTGCCACCACATGCTAGAGTTACAGGTGTTCAAAGTGACCCGCATGCATTGCGGAGATTCCAGAGAGTCAGATATCCAGTTGACAAATTGACATATTGAGATTTTGCTATGCACTATGCATACATGACATCTATGGTGAAGCATGTGGAACCTATACAGAGGCTATTGGAGAGCATGTATGGAAGAAAGCAATGGATGTAGAGATGGACGCATTGGTCCATAATGACACATGGGACTTGGTTGCATTACCAAAGGACAAGAATGTTATTGGATGTAAATGGGTTTACAAAGTGAAGTGCAAATCTGATGGTTCTATTGAAAGACATAAAGCAAGATTGGTAGCAAAGGGTTATGCACAGACCCAAGGTTTGGACTATGATGAGACCTTTAGTCTAGTGGCTAAGATGGGCACAGTGAGAGAAGTCATTACTATGGCTGCAGCTAATGGCTAGCAAAAGCATCAGATGGATGTCAAAAATGCATTTCTAAATGGAGATCTACAAGAGGAAGTGTATATGGCACAGCCAGAAGGGTATGTACACCCAAGATATCCCACTCACGTATGCAAATTGAAAAAGGCATTGTATGGTCTGAAGCAAGCACCTCGTGCTTGGAGTGATAAGCTGAGTAGATACCTTATCTCTCTTGGTTTTGAGATTTCTACAGCAGATTCTTCACTCTATGTGAAGAAGACACAGCATAGGATTGTTTTACTCGTCATCTATGTGGATGACTAGATTATCACAGGTGATCATGGTGCAGATGTGATGCATGTCAAGAAAGCTTTGAGTGGGCAATTTGACATGAAAGACCTTGGTGAGTTAAGATACTTTCTTGGAATTGAAGTGGTCAAAGATCATGCAGGTACTTGGTTAGTACAGCACCAATATGCATTGGATATGTTGGCAAAGTATGGCATGACAGGGTGTAAGCCTATGAGTACACCTTTGGAGCAAAATGTGAAGTTGCGGGCTGATTATGGTGAGGAGCTTGATGATCCATCTATGTACAGAAAGATGGTTGGTAGTCTCATATACATGACTATTACACGCCCGGATTTGAGTTATGCTGTGGGGCTAGTAAGTCAGTTTATGCAGAGCCCCAGAAAGCCTCATTTGGATGCAGTGAGATGCATCATGAGATATGTGAAGACCACTGCACATTATTGTCTACTTTATGAGAGTGGTAAAAGCTTGGACATACATGGCTACACAGATGCAGATTGGGCAGGTAGCGCATATGACAGGAGGTCTACTAGTGGATATGCTTTTACACTTGGAAGTGCCATGGTGAGTTGGAGTAGTAAGAAGCAACCTACAGTTGCTTTATCTACAGAGGCTGAATACAGAGGTGCAGCCATTGCTACTTGTGAGGCAGTATGGTTAAAGGGTCTCTTGGCAGATTTATGTGAGCCTATTGATGGCAAAGTTGTCATTCATTGTGACAACATGAGCAGTATACAGTTGGCCAAGAATCCAGTGTTTCATGCGAGGACCAAACACATAGAGGTCCATTATCACTTTGTCAGAGAAAAGGTGCTGGATGGTACAGTTGATCTTCAGTATGTGAAGACTGATGAGCAGGTGGCTGATATCTTCACAAAGCCACTTAGCAGGGAGAAGTTTGAGTACTTCCGGACTATGTTGGGAGTACATGGGATGAGCTTGAGGGGGAGTATTGAGAGTCTTGATATCCCAAGCTCATCTACATTTTCATTGGCAGTACATCATGAACTTGAGAGGGGCTGTTGAGATTCAAGCTCGATGTCAGTGTGAGCCAGCTATGCTATGTGTTGGCATGTTAGGTAAGAACATGTGTGAGACATAAATGACCGCGTGTCCAGCTGGTCATAGTGTGTGGACATTAGCTAGGGTTAGATGTGTGTGGACACAACTCATAGTGTTGTGTGTATTATGGATTATGGCATTATGCTTTGTGTGTGAGTGGAGATGGCTTCCCTCTATGGTTAGGGTTTGCAATATACATTAGGGTTTGCTCCTGTGTGTGTGTCTCCTCCCCCTCTACCGTTCTTTCAATAGGGCCTCACCCACGGATATCCGGACAAGAGACTGATCCCTTGGTTCTTCCAAAACCGAACCCGAAAAACTTCCCTCGCCCAGCAAACATAGGTGATTCCTCCATGATAATTTTATTCTAACGTAGTCAAGATCATCACTAACCAAAGTGATCCAACTGAACCCGTAAGTCTCATGGCAGATCAAGGAAAAGACTTGCACTTAGATCATAGAGTCCAATTCTTTTTTCCTCATCAAGAGACACAGCTGTTGATTCTTTTCCATAGAACAAGGGTCATCTGAGATTTACTTCAACTGTCGTAACTTAACAGAATTGAGTCTCATGTTAGGGATCCATCAGTCTAGCCTAACCCCATCCAATCCCATGGGTTAGCCAACCACCAAACCACTGTAGTGATAGGATCCATTTAGAAATTTGGTTATGTTTTGCCCTGGGTACCAGGGAAAAGAGTTCCCAGGCCCCCTAGCTGGCGCTTCAAGCAAACTTCAAGATAGTCACACCACTTACACACCCAATATGAAATTGCATGTTTCACAGATTCAGCTGTCTTTAAAACAATCTTTTAATGAAACCATAGTATCACTGATCATAATCCTCCAAAATATCAAGCTTAAATTTTAATTTCCAATCATTCCTTCATCACTGTACCTATGGCATCATTGGCAACCAGAACACTCACTGCCTATTCACTCAGTGGTCTTTTCAATAGTTCCTAGCTCATAGTACCTGGCAATATAATCACTGCCTGTTCACTCAACAGTGGCCTTTTCAATAGTTCCTAGCTCATAGTACCTGGCAATATAATCACATAAGAAAATCCAGATGGACTCTTCATTGAAGATCAGCAAGATCAATCAACAGATCCATATAAAAGAGCCATGGACTCATTCGTTGAGGACCAGCAAAAGGACAATCAACCAGATCCATGCCCGAGTTCAGAAAACAACTCTAACTCCTTGTTCCATTTTCTTCCTTGATGCACGCTGTCGTGAAGTGTGCGGTACAGCCAGGAAAGTACGAGACTTCTAGCTGTGAGAGTGAATGTCAAATCTAGCAAGGAAACTCACGCACTAAATTTCCCAAGGAGTATTGAACATCACTATTTCCAATGACAATACATGTGTCGATTCACCTCAATACATCCTTGAGTTCATCTCGATGCTTGCACAAAATTGCATGAATCCTTTGAACCATTCACATGTGGGCATAACAAAGCCTTCCCATTTTTCTAATATACATGTGACCAGTTACATCCTTTTAATCCAGTACCATCAAAACCATTATTTCGAGATGCACTTTATCACCTGAAAACCTGCCTTAATATTCTAACATCTCACAAGCAAAAGATAGCATATGGAATAGCTATTTCATGCTCATAGTTTCCAAAACTCAATCAAGCAGAAACAAGGCCATCTTCCCGTGATTAAATGTGCTTTGGATTCCTTTTTCCCGCAAACATCAAGTTCCAAATTCCATTAATTTGATCTTCCCCAGCTTTTTCATTCATTTCCAAATCCTTTTTAGGATTTATGAGTTTCGCCTTTTTCTAAATCAAAAGGCAAAGTAAAAAAAAAGCTTATATGAACATTACAAGTGAGTTTCACTTGATTTTATTTTTGCTTAGCTTATAAGTTGTCCGGCGAAGCCACGCGATGCAGATTACATGGAAATGATACTCGCTTCAGCGCCGATTATGCGAAGGAGAACGTGGAAACAGCACCGCTTCAGTCTTGATCTTTGAAATGATTTTTCCCATAATTATATCATCATGTAGTACTAGATTTACTCTCTAATTCTAACACCTACAAAGCACACGCAGTATATGTATTCAAGAAATTAAAAACTCTGGTAGATTTTGACACTGTTCCTCAACTCTGCAGATTTCTTATCATACTCTGGTTCGCCGCCGTCTGCCTCCGGTATATCTCTCTCTTTCCCGCGGAGAACTCGTGCTTACCACCCTTTTTTTCAGCTATACATCCGGATTTTCCAATTACAAAATGCTGCGCTTGCTCCAGATAATTCTAAATTAAAGAAATATCTTCCCTTTTCCACGTATGCTGCTAGCCACGTATGTTGCTAGCCTTAATGCTTTGTTTCTAACCTTAGCATTAAGGTTGCAAGGCATAACCTTAACATACATTCACCCATAAGGCATTTTAGCCGATGACACTTTGAATTCTCTGCTTTGGCACAAACACAAGATTCCCAAAGCATTCTCACACCTATGAAGACATGCTTACAAGCCCCATGTTTTCTATCTCCACATTAGATATACATAAGATACATGTACCTCTACATGATGATCCATGAAGTCCAAGTGCAGTTTTCTATCTCCACATTTTCCCCACATTCATCAATGAACTCTTCGGCACTGTGATGTTCATTAAATCTCCATTTCTCTTGACACCTTCATAGTTTATAAATCATCATATCGGCCCATGTGATTTATAGAATCCCCAATTGCTCATTCAAGTATTTCTCCATGCCTTCATAAATGCATTCCTTTGTGCATTGGTATGCCTTCATGCCATCATATATAACTGGATGCTTCTAACTTGCCCATGAGCTCTGAGTAACAGCAAAAACATCATCCTCCATACTCATATACAGAAAACTCCTAGATCTGGCTCAGCCTCAGCTCGTCTTATTGAACCTCATTTACAATATGAACATATGTACATGGCATCATATAATGACTCGTCATGGCACTTAACCCATGCATCTGGATGTGTATTTGATGGCCTCACATGCACGGTTTCACATCATAGACGTGCCATGGCACGACATCCACCCCCTCTAAACCTGCACATCCTCTGGTATGTGCCAAATCATCATCAAGGTCCACATATAACTGAATGTCGTCTTCATCTTCTGCAGTTCCAGGAAGATTATCCTCTTCCTCTTCAATCATATCCATACTACCACTGTCAAGCTTCTCATCCTGAATCTCTTGTGAATCAAAAGGATCACCATCATGCCTTCTTTTAAATATCTTGATTCTTTTGCCAGCCACAAGATTCTTTACTTCTGTTCCATCAAGCTCACACAGAGTATACGTGGCATTTCCATGCACATGCTTGACAATGTAAGGGCCAAACCATCTTTTTGTAAATTTTCTTTGAACAGTGAATTGGTTGTCAAGGCTACTATCATACATTAGAACCCAATCACCTTCTTCAATAGGTTTTGGCCGGAGTCTGTGTCTACTATCAAATCTTTCTTTATTTTTCAGCCTTGCATCTTTCAAGCGAGCTTTAGCAAGCTCTACATCTTCAAGCCTCCTCTCCAACTGTCTTATTCGCAATGCAAGGAGGTCATCTCTGCTCAATCCTTCCACCCACCAGGGCAATACATTCCAAGTTAGAATTACTTCTTCAACTGGCATCACTGGCTTCTGACCATACATTAATTCTGCAGGCATGTATCCTGTCACTGAGCTATGAGTTGTACGGTCAGCCCACAAGGCATATGGTAGCAGCTTTGGCCACTCTCTCATCCTTTCTCTGCATGCCTTAGCCAAAGCTTTAATGATTGGAGGATGTCCTCGCTCACTTTTCCCATTGCCCTCAGGATTGTAAGCACATGTTAGGGACAATTTGATACCAATTCTAGAGAAGAATTCCCTTGCTTCTTCAACATCTAACTCACCTCTATCAGCTGTTATTTTCCCAACACAACCATATCGGCAGATCACATCTTCCAAGAGAAATTTGCATACTGTTTCCGTACTCTTTGTTCTAAGAGCACGCCATCTCACAATTCATGTTTTTACATTCCACCCCCTCAAATTCTTGGATTATATCATACATCTCCACAGATGACACCTTAATCATTTCATTTCCACCCTGTAAGCATGCTCTTCCCATATCAAAAAACACATCCATAGTATCTACAAATGACACCTCATCAAGCACCCCTGAAATAAACTCATTCTTCCCCAAAAGACCACACTGCTCAAAACTTTTTTGTTTATTTTGTATATGTTTTCGCATGCCATGCTTCAAATCCTTGCTTTTTACAAAAACCAGTGACCCATAGCTGGAGAATCCCTGAAAATTTGCTGAAAAGCTATTTACATTGATTGAGTCCTGCGAGAACTCATTTCCCTTTGTACCATTGGAATCCCGCTTTACAATGGCACCTGGCCAAAATCCCTCATCTCCCTGTAATTCATAAACTCTCTGTTTATCTTTGGGAGTGACTGTGCCCGAAGAGACTCACGATTCCTTTCATGATTAATGCAAACTGTCAAAAACTGAACAGCTTTTTTGCCATCTTTACTCCTTATTCTTGCATATGCAGAACCATCATCCAAAACCTTTGTTTCCATCCTTACAGCTGTAATGTAGGGTTGCCCAAGGATAAGGGGATACGATGACATCTCCTGAACAAAGAAATTCTGATCATCCTTCACATCCCCTATAGTTACTCTCACATTTGGACATGCTGCATAAAGCTCTCCAGATGAGTTATTGGCTGCTTTAATCATCCACCCATGATCCACATCCATTGGCCACTTACATTTGTTGTAGAGATTTTTAGCCATAAGATTTATTTCAGACCCATGATCAATTAGAGCGACATATGGCTCTTCCAAATCACCTATCTTGACAAGGGTTTCAGTGGTTGCTCTTGCCCAATGGCTCCTGGAGTAATGACTCTTTGTAAGAACTTCTTTTTCATCATCCTCTTCCACAAAGCGCACTTGTCGTGCCCCATCAGCAGAGTGATTACATTCCACCACATTTTCTCTCTCTTCCTTTTTCTGTACCTGTACTCCATGAGTCTTGGAAGTGCTTGCCTCCCCTTGTGATGGAATAGATTCAATTATGGACTGCCTTTTTCTTCGTATAATATCAATTATCTCATCATGAAATTCTTTCTTTGCAATCCCCAAAACTTCCCCCAGTGTGAATTCCACCCTGCTGTTTAGAATCCTTTCTTCAAGTACCTTTTTGAGATCTGTTGCAACTTCAATATCAGATTGAAGCTTGTAGAGTGGACTTTTCCCTTTACCCTTCTCCTTCATTTTTGGTGGCACTTCTTCCATTGAAACATCCTGTGGAGGTCTGCTATGCTGTGGAGGCATATGTGATGGCCCAGGATCCTTCTTTTCACTTCCACGTGTAACTCTTTTTGATGGCCCTCCTTCCTCATTTTCCCTTTTACGTTTCTCCTCTACCTGTGCCTCATTATTTTGGCATTTGGCAATATAGGCATGAATGGATAAAGAATCCACAGGCTCCTCCCAGCCAGTCTCAAGACGTATACAATCACCTGCCTCATGCAAAGCTTGCTTTGACACTTTCTTTGACGCAATTAATTCCATTGTTGATGGCCAAAAATTCTCATTCTCATAATCCTCATCATTCTCAAATCCCTGCTTTAATTGACCAACCTTTAATCCATAGGTTGCTGCCTCAACCATAGAAATGGCATGACTAGCAGCCATATCCTCTACCAGCTTTTTCATCCCTCCTTTCCCAAAGTTTGTACTCAATGGAAGACCAGTCTCTGTAAGATGGATTTTCCCATCTTTGAAAAACACAAGTTGATTTTTAAGAGCTTCTTTATAGCTAGTACAGTCCTTCTTTGCATGCTCTGGGTCATCACACCATATGCATCTATATGTAAACCCTTCTTTGCTTTGAGGTCTTTGCATAGAAGCCTGCCCCAATGGTAGACCTTTTTCTTCAATCCTGGACATCTTCAATTTTAAATCACGCATACCCTTGATAAGCTCATCCATCGGCCCATCTATCTTTGGAATTGTAGCAGCTGGTTTGGATAGATTCTCAGGGGTAACAGCAGTTATTGGGGTTGCAGAGCCCATCACCATTTTATCCCTCCTCCGCTGCCGCTTTGCTAACATAGTGACTGCATCCTCAACATCATTCCAATCACTCTTTAATCCCTGCTCTGTATCCTTATCCTCAAGGAGGATTTCCAATTTCTCCTGGAGATCTTTCCCAGCTGCTTGCAAGAAGAGCTCTGTCTTTTCTCTGTCCAAAGTTGCACGCTCTATCCTTGATAGCTGGGCATAGCGCTTCTCAAACTCTCTTAACAATTCTATGGTAGAAATTCCCATTTTAGGTTTTGTGACCCATTCCAAGAAAGTTCGTTTGGTCACTCGCTCAGAATCCTCCATGAAGTATTCATCCTTTAAAGCAAGCTTGAACTCCTCCCAATTTCTGCCACCATGTGCTGTCTGCAATCCTCTTATGCGCTCTCTTATCTTAGGAACACATACCAGCTCAAAACTTCGAACCATATCCTCCTCAGTCACCCTATTTAGCTCCGTCTCCTTTATATAATTGCGCAGATACTTTGTAATGTCCTTCCCATCAAATTGATCCACCTTTTTCACAATTGATTGTAAGGCTTTGGTCGTGGAAATTTGTCCCCTCTCAGTAGCTTGTTGCTGTTGCATGTACATGGTAAACATTTGAAACATCTGCATAACTCCGGGGTCAAAATGAACTCCCTGACCCTCAGAATTCTCAGCCATAGCTTCCCTGTATATTTTACCACACTCTCACCCCAGCAGTTTCACGTCGGGTTCACCAAAAGCTGTCGTGAAGTGTGCGGTACAGCCAGGAAAGTACGAGACTTCTAGCTGTGAGAGTGAATGTCAAATCTAGCAAGGAAACTCACGCACTAAATTTCCCAAGGAGTATTGAACATCACTATTTCCAATGACAATACATGTGTCGATTCACCTCAATACATCCTTGAGTTCATCTCGATGCTTGCACAAAATTGCATGAATCCTTTGAACCATTCACATGTGGGCATAACAAAGCCTTCCCATTTTTCCAATATACATGTGACCAGTTACATCCTTTTAATCCAGTACCATCAAAACCATTATTTCGAGATGCACTTTATCACCTGAAAACCTGCCTTAATATTCTAACATCTCACAAGCAAAAGATAGCATATGGAATAGCTATTTCATGCTCATAGTTTCCAAAACTCAATCAAGCAGAAACAAGGCCATCTTCCCGTGATTAAATGTGCTTTGGATTCCTTTTTCCCGCAAACATCAAGTTCCAAATTCCATTAATTTGATCTTCCCCAGCTTTTTCATTCATTTCCAAATCCTTTTTAGGATTTATGAGTTTCGCCTTTTTCTAAATCAAAAGGCAAAGTAAAAAAAAAGCTTATATGAACATTACAAGTGAGTTTCACTTGATTTTATTTTTGCTTAGCTTATAAGTTGTCCGGCGAAGCCACGCGATGCAGATTACATGGAAATGATACTCGCTTCAGCACCGATTATGCGAAGGAGAACGTGGAAACAGCACCGCTTCAGTCTTGATCTTTGAAATGGTTTTTCCCATAATTATATCATCATGTAGTACTAGATTTACTCTCTAATTCTAACACCTACAAAGCACACGCAGTATATGTATTCAAGAAATTAAAAACTCTGGTAGATTTTGACACTGTTCCTCAACTCTGCAGATTTCTTATCATACTCTGGTTCGCCGCCGTCTGCCTCCGGTATATCTCTCTCTTTCCCGCGGAGAACTCGTGCTTACCACCCTTTTTTCAGCTATACATCCGGATTTTCCAATTACAAAATGCTGCGCTTGCTCCAGATAATTCTAAATTAAAGAAATATCTTCCCTTTTCCACGTATGCTGCTAGCCACGTATGTTGCTAGCCTTAATGCTTTGTTTCTAACCTTAGCATTAAGGTTGCAAGGCATAACCTTAACATACATTCACCCATAAGGCATTTTAGCCGATGACACTTTGAATTCTCTGCTTTGGCACAAACACAAGATTCCCAAAGCATTCTCACACCTATGAAGACATGCTTACAAGCCCCATGTTTTCTATCTCCACATTAGATATACATAAGATACATGTACCTCTACATGATGATCCATGAAGTCCAAGTGCAGTTTTCTATCTCCACATTTTCCCCACATTCAATGAACTCTTCGGCACTGTGATGTTCATTAAATCTCCATTTCTCTTGACACCTTCATAGTTTATAAATCATCATATCGGCCCATGTGATTTATAGAATCCCCAATTGCTCATTCAAGTATTTCTCCATGCCTTCATAAATGCATTCCTTTGTGCATTGGTATGCCTTCATGCCATCATATATAACTGGATGCTTCTAACTTGCCCATGAGCTCTGAGTAACAGCAAAAACATCATCCTCCATACTCATATACAAAAAACTCCTAGATCTGGCTCTGGCTCAGCCTCAGCTCGTCTTATTGAACCTCATTTACAATATGAACATATGTACATGGCATCATATAATGACTCGTCATGGCACTTAACCCATGCATCTGGATGTGTATTTGATGGCCTCACATGCACGGTTTCACATCATAGACGTGCCATGGCACGACAACGCGTGGGTATCTTCGGGGCGACCCAGAGCCCGAGCACCGTATGGTCAGCACCCTCTAGGTTCCTCGCAGGTCACCTAGCGCTTCACTCATACGCCGCTTCCTTGGTCCCTTATCCACCATACCGGAAGCTCACCATTTAAATCGAATCGAGGCTGGTTAAGACCTCAGCCAACCTTGCTACGCGAGATGTCCTCCGTTGACTCTCTGTCTCAACTGTTGCAACTTTATCACTTAGGTCGACCTCATTCACAAGATGGTCAAAATGCTTCCCCAGCATTCTTGACATAAAATAGTCATTAAAAACAGGTCATAAATATAGTTTCTAATGAACTCTCATCTTTCCACATTGTTCCACATCATTTCTCGTTATTCCACATTCTTCTACATCAATTCACATTACTTATCCCACATCCAGTCATATGTATTCCCATCGTCTTCATCCATTCTCATCCAATCATATCATACTACATCTCATCACATTCATCCACATCACATCTATCCACATCACATTCATCCACATCACATCCAATTACATTTATTCAGATCCTCATCACATCACGTCACATCCACCCTCATCACATCTCATCCATTCTTATCCAATCATATCATACTATATCTCATCACATCTATCCACATCACATTCATCCACATCACATCTCATCACATCCAATTACATTTATTCAGATCCTCATCACATCACGTCACATCTCATCACATCCAATTACATTTATTCACATCACATCACATCCATTCTCATCACATCTCATCCATTCACATCTACCCATATCCACATCACATCACATCACATCCATTCACATCTACCCCGATCCACATCACATCGTGCATCACATCACATCCATTCACCCCACATTTCATCCATTCACATCTATCGAGATCCACATCACATCACATCACATCTATCCACATCACATCTCATCCATTCACATCTACCTAGATCCACATTCATCCACCTTACATCTCATCCATCCATTCATATTACATCACATCCATTTAGATATCATCATATCACATTCACATCTCATCGCATCCATTGACATCTCATCACACCCATTCACATCCATCACATTCATTGCATCCTCATCACATCACATACATTCCATCCACATCTATCCTTATCACATCACATTCATTCCATCCATATCACATCACATTCATTCCATCCACATTACACCATGTCCACATCTATTCACATAACATCTCATTCATTCCATCTACATTACATCACATCCACATCCATATCTCATCACATCCATTCACATCGAGAGAGAGCTCCAAGCTCCCAAGAGAGAGAAAAATTTAAGGGATAATAGAAAATATGATTATTTTAATATAATACTAGCATGGTATAGCTCCCATATTTTTTTACAAAAGACTAAGGGTCTATTTATAGGTGAGGGAGGCCGCTAACCAAGTCCAATTGGGTTCTAGAATTTTCCAGGTTCAGTTTGACTCAATTTGGACAAGATTTGGACTAGTTTGGCTCCCTTTTTGATTTGGTTTCCACGAGAGAGGAGAGATAAAAATATCACAATTTTTTTGAATAAAAAACCCTTCCACATATGTGAAAAAGGTGCCTACCTCAAGAGTCCCCCTCTCCTTATACCAAGGTGTCAAAAATGCATCATTATTCTAAAATATCTCATTTTTTTAGTAATATCTCATTGTTCTCAGTCAACTCTTCATCTTATGTGAGCATTTACTCATTTTTGGGTATTTTATTTTATTCTTTCAATTTATCTCATTCCAACACTTGGATTAATCCAATTGGCCCATTGGAACCTTAATTGGACCATAATCCAAAAATTTCTGAAATTTTTTATCCTTAGGCTAAGGTTCCTTATACCATTTTCAATTAATTCCTAATGCACATTGGAAAGCTCATTTTGAACTTCTATTTCAGGGGAATCCATTTCAGACACTAGGAGGATTTTTATATCCAAAGATATCTAAATTTTAGATTATCTCTCTCTAGACATTTTCTAGCCAAAATAGGGTAAAACAAGATCTTTCTCCTATTTCAGAGAGGGTAATAATTTCAAGAATAGAAGGGGAGGTTCTTACACCTTTACACCTCAAAAGCTGGAGGGAGGACTCTTACATCTTCTTACTGAGGACTCAGAGCCCGAGACAGTGACTTTGGCAAGCACTCAAGTGCCAATCGAGGATGATGGGGTTGAGAAAGAGGTGGCTTTAGACCCAACCGAGGAGAGGGCAGAGGCCGAAAAGGAAACCTTTGAGGAGGCTAATGCATCCCTTATCCCCTTCGATGTAGCACCTTCTGATGAGAATGAACAGGGGGAGTTGTCACTACCTTCCTTGCCTAGCTTTACTATGGCAGCCCAAACTGATTATGTATTATTAACAGACATTATGTAACATTTCAATATTCGTGAAGACTATTGCTTGGCTGCCTTAGCAAATTTTAGTGAAGCAGACATGGGCTGGATAGAGGAAGGAGTTGACAATTATCTACTAGGTGATTCTGTAGTCCAGGACTTCGAGTACCTGCCTGGCATCGGAGATATTAAAGAAGATGTTTGATGAAGTTAGGACATATGAAACCCAATTGCCTTCCAAGGAGGAGGCTGCAGCGATTACCGATCGTCTTCGTTTGGTAGACATGGGTAAATTTTGACACCTACTATGCATGAAGACAGTAAGTCCATGATCCCTTTGTGGACAAGATCCATGCTTGAGGGTGATGAAAATCAACAGGTGTAATAGAGTTGAATATTTTTTAAATTATAAGAATTTGATTTACCTGGACTTTGTCGATTGTGTCAATTAAACATATAACATTGGTACCAGGTTTTTGTATATGATGATTTCCTGAAGAGAGTAGGAGGCTCAAGATTATCCGGAGCATGTAATGAGTTACATGTTGATCATTCCATCCTACAATGAATGCCTTCCTCCAAGTCTCTAATATGTTTTCAAATAATTCTATCTCACTATTGCTCTAGCTCTTTTTCTCCATGAGAATGCAAAGATCTTGTCAAGTGAAATCCACACATCTGCCTTCCGATTTGGGATTGAACCTTCATTTCCAATGTCCTTGACTGCATTATGTAAATCTTTCCATCGATTAAACATCTTTTTCTTGTTTTTATCTCGACAGTCTTTGAGGCAGTATGACAAAAATCTTTTAGCTTTCACACCACCTATTGATGGTTTTCTTGGTACCTTGCTGCCCCCTTGTGACCGCTTGTCATCCTCCTCAATTTTAACATGCCCCCCATGTAAGCCAATGTCTGATAGCACTTTTTCTATTGCTTTGATTGCTTTTAGAGATTCTTTTTTAGGCTTTAACGTCCATGCAAAGCATATGTACAAATACACCAACTTCTCTAGAATTCTACTACATAGTGCATGTAATGTGCATATGTGCACTCTGGATAGAGGAATATCAAGCACTACTTTGAAATCTTTACCTTTTAAATGCCTATCGGGAGCTTTGTTCTACAGTACACGATCTAAAGTATTGGCACTTGACATGCAATATAGACATGGACTCTTTGCATTTGCACCTTTGCTTATGTTATACATGCATTTTAGAGTCTTCAAATCACCTGTCATGTGCCATTCCACTTTATAGTCACCGAACCTAGGCACACGAAGGGACCTTCTATTTCTTTGCTCACTAATCAGTGATGGAATTGTAGTTTGATGAAACACCCAATGCAAAATTTCAAAGTCTTGTTTATCCACCTGTGTCATTAGGAAGAAGCTCATGTTTAATACAAGTTTCGTGTTTAAATTATTTCAACGTAATACAACGTACTCACATTGTATGTCCACATGAAGATGGTGAGTATCATATGTTCTTTTACATGCACCATTTCTACTACTACTATACTGAGAATTTGAGTGTCTCCATGTGTTGTTGAAGGTGGATTAATTGGAATTCCCAAATTTGGATTAATGTTCTCATTTGCAAAGCTAGTATTTTCTGTCTCATCTATA
Source organism: Cibotium barometz (assembly GCF_041138505.1). NCBI lineage: Eukaryota > Viridiplantae > Streptophyta > Polypodiopsida > Cyatheales > Cibotiaceae > Cibotium > Cibotium barometz. Next base: position 12,571,172 of record NC_141093.1, read on the forward strand.
AAACATATTAAAGAATTGAAAGAAGAATTAATTCGATAAGTAAGGACTTTTTTTTAAAGTTTCAGTAGGAAAACCTCAAATCTATGAAATCTTGGTTCTGACAAGTTTTACGTGCATCCAACAAAGAATGTCGCCTCATGATGAAACCTCATTAAAAGAATATGTATATTTTAATTTATTTAAACCTACTATTATAATAGTAAAAAATGAGCCAAATTACAAATTTGGATATGTTTTAAACATTTTTTATTTTCTCTCTCTAAGCTGAGTTGGCACTTCTTTCAAGGCCCAAAATTGAGTCCACATTTCTCCTAATATCTCACACCGATGACTACCTCAATTTTTCGGTGTTAAACCTAACCTTGCACACACACACACACACACACACACACACAGAGAAGAGAAACAACATACAAGGGTCGTCTCCGGAGACATTAGGGAAAATATGGACTACAAAAGGGCCCTATAAGGATTAGCTTAAGTTGCTAATTTTTTAGGTTTAGAATGTTAAACTTGGCTCCATATAGTAGGGGACAAGCTAATGAATACCCTACTTTTGGGTCCCTTTTTAGGCTAGTACCTTCTAGATCCTCTCCTATTATTACTCTAGGGTCCACTCACTTTTTAGAAAAGTTACCACTATTTCTATACTAGAGTCCGCTCTCATTTTCGAAATTTTTATGCATGAGATTCCTTGGGGACCACTTGCCTTTTTTATGTGGTCCCACACTTCTCTCTTCCCCAAATTTAAAAAACGCGGATAAAAGAGACCCAAAAATTAGGGGTTTTTTGAAACTTTTAAATTTTAACATTTTTTAATAAAAAAGGGTCCCTCAATCATATGTTACCCTCATAATGAACGTCATTTTCAACAATAACTATCTCATTTTCTTTTAATCACCCTTTCATCTTACTCTAATTCTTCTTTCGTTTACTGACCTCAGTCTAAACCATGTCTCCTTTAGAACAAATTACTAACACAAGAAAACATAAGATAGATCTTCATATTCATGTAGAAGAGGAATATGCATAAATGAAACGTCCTTAAGTAAGACAACCATTGGATAATGCATCCACTTTACTTAGGGCTCATGGAAAGGAACATGTAGACTTATGAGTTGATGGTGCACTCTATCCACGTGACCCATTAACCTTAGATAACCCACCATTCAATAATTTGACTAGTTTAGTACGTCACATTGGTGATGGGGAAAATGGGCTTCTTGGATATTGTGAACTTCTAACAGTCTATGGTAGGGCTTTCATGCAAAATATATACACATCAAATTTGCATCTTCAATCAAATATTGAAGATTTAATAAAACAAGTGCAAAACCAAACTAACACATACCCCGAGTCTTTTGAAAGCTTGCATTAGGAAGAAAGACATGATGGCTATTATTCGTGACTTAAATTACAAGAGATTTTGTGATGTTTTAACGAAAGTTATCATGAATACATTAAAGGGATTTTGAGTGCAAATGATATTCAAAGTGCTAGTAATAAAGTAGGTATAAGTCGCAAAGGCTATGAGTCCATCCATGCCATCACAAAGGAGGCTCTTCACAACAAGGGATCAAAAGCCACTTACTTCCACCTCTGTACAAAGTTGCATTGGCAAAGAAGACAAACAATGCACATGTAAGATCACTTGAAGGTGACTCGTATTTCCATGTGGAGGGAATAAAAGTATCGAAGGACAAATCAAAGGGTGATATCAAAGTAGATTACGATGCCTTCAACAACATTTTTGTGGATTTAAAGAGACTTCAACAAGCAATGATCAAATTTTATAAAGTCTCTCATAAAGGTTAGTATGAATTAAACTTTCTTATTCATGGGATGAAAAAACAAATAGCACGTATATCTAATCATGTGTTGCTTCATGATTGTAGAGTCTATGGGAGTGGTCTCTTTCGTATTGAAGCTAGATGAGTGTTAAATTGTCAAAGGGTGTAGATTGGAAAGAATGGAACTTACACTCATGAATGAGGCAATGGCACATACAAAGGTCAAGGACAAGGACAAGGACAAGGTGCCTTCTTTCAGTGTTCAATCTGAAAAAGATAACTGGTGGTTAGGAGCTTTTGAGGTGCCAAAGAGAAGAACCATGAAATGCTAGATTGGATGCTTCAAAGATGTCCTTGGATTGTTGAGGTCATCAAAAGCAAAAAATAAATAATGAATAACTTGAAGTTCCAAGTGTGTGGGTACCTTTGTAGTGGATTGGCATTCAGGAGGAGATTTGAAAAAAATCAAATGTATGCTTGGTTGTGACACAAGTGCTACCTCTTTACTTCCTTGCCCTCTATGCACAAAGCAAAAGTGCAAGAAGAAAGATGAATTGTGATGGATTGATGGAGTCATGTCATGCAACTTGCAAGGAGGAGGAGGAAATATGGAGTCAAGGCACTCTAGGAGATACATAGATTAAAAAAATCGGTGGATCTCCTTATTCCCAAAGGCACCTTTCACACATCTTGTAAAAGAAATCCTATATAGTTACTCTCAAGACTATCTTGTGCAAAGCCTTGCCTTGGGAGATTTACAAGAAGTTGCAGAGTGGTGACCTTTTTTGAGGATGCAAACCTGTATGCTATCCATGCCAAGAGGGTTACTATATAATGATGAAGGATCTTAAATTAGCTAGACTTTTGCATCGTCAAGACGTGTAATCAGCAATGTTGCTATGTAAAAACTTATCTTATCAATAGAAAGCTCAATTGTTTTTTGTCTTGTCTCATTTTAATCTTGTGTGATTTTTGTTTTGGAACACATTTTAAAAATTTTAGTTTGAAATATTTTATATTAATGTACCATGTGCAAAAATTAAACTCGATTGCACCATGTTTCTCACTCCGAGTTATAAAACACAAAAGTGTAATTTTTTGTAAATTCTTCTAGAGAGTTTACAGATTTACTAATTTTTTTTGTTCATTTGAATCACAAAATTGAATTGTGAATGTGCAACAAATTTTTTAGGAAAAATTATATATTTTTTTCAAATGATTTGAAACATTGTTTTAGAGCCGGTACATGCCTTCTAGTCCTCCCCAGGCCTTGGGGAGGCTACATGTGCCCAGAAGGCCCCAGGTCACCCCGTGCCAGCTTGTCTGTCCCATGCTGGCCTGGGGCCTTCTCAGCACATGTAGCCCCCCTCCCCTCGAGGCCTAGGGGAGGGCTTGAAAGGCCTGTATAGGCTCTAATAAAATGTTTCAGAGTGTTTTTTTAAATTGATTTTAAATATGATTACAAAAATTTAGTTAATTAGTACAAACTCGACTACTGTAAGATTTCGCCCTCCAGCTTTTGAGGTGTACAGGTGTAAGAACCTTCCCTTCTGATCTTGTAACTATTCCCCTCTTTGAAATAAAAGAAAGATTTTGTTTTACCTTGTTTTAGCCTAGAGAGAGAAAATGTCTCGAGAGAGGTAATCCAAAATTGAGATATTTTTAGATATAAAAATGCTCCTAGTGTCTAAAATGGTTTCCCCTGAAATAGAAATTCAAAAAGAACTTTCCAATGTGCATTTGGAATTAATTGGAAAGAAGTATAAAGAACCTTAGACTAAGGGTCTAGATTTTTAAAAAAAATAGATTATGATCCAATTAAGGTTTCTATAGGCCAATAGGATCAATCCAAGTGTGGGGAGGAGATAAATCCAATTTATAAAAGAAAAACCCCCAAAAATGAGTAAACGCTCACATAAGATGAAGAGTTGACTAAGGACAAGGTTTATTAGTAAAAAACTCTATGGGCTAATAGGATCAATCCAAATGTGGGGAGGAGATAAATCCAATTTATAAAAGAAAAACCCCCAAAATGAGTAAACGCTCACATAAGATGAAGAGTTGACTAAGGACAAGGTTTATTAGTAAAAAACTATGAGTATTACTAAAAAAATGAGATATTTTGAGTATAATGATTCAATTTTGACACCTTGGTAAGGAGAAGGGAGCTCTTTAAGGAGGTGCCTATTTCACATGTGTGGTGGAGTTTTAAACTCAAAAATATTGTGATATTTTTATCTCTCCTCTCTCCTAGATCAGAAAGGGAGCCAAACTAGGTCCAAATCTTGTCCAAATTCAGTCAAACTGAACCTGGAAAATTCTAGAAACTAGTTAGACTTGGTTAGAGGCCTCCCTCACCTATAAATAGATCCTTAGTCCTTTGTAAAAAAATATGAGAACTATAATATGCCAGTATTATGCTGAAATAATGATATTTTCTACTATCCTCTAAAAATCCTCTACAAATTGAAGAGATTGGAGCTTCTCTCTCTCTCTCTCTCTTCAATCTTCCTTGGAGTCTTCATCAACATACCAAACCAATTGATTGTTTGGGGGCCTCTACTGTGATCAAAGAATCAAGTAATTAAGGAGGTAAAGTGTGGATTATTGTCTTCTTTTTCTTAAATCTCCACATGTTTCTCTTCTCAACCCCTCTCAAGCTTGAGAAGCATTAATTTGAATGGCTTTTGAATGTTCTTTAATGTATTGTAATGAAGAAATACATAAATTTTTATTTATGCTTAATTTATAAGTTTTTAAGCATTTCTCTCTCTCCCCCAAAGAATGGTCATTCCTATGACCTATTCTCAATTCAAATGAAGATTCTCATGAAGCATTTCTCTAATCTAAAAGTAATTTCTATGCTTGTCTAATTGGAGGCCAAAATAATGGCTTTTAATACTTTTATGCTATTTAATTTATGGTAAAATTAAGAATCAATCCATAATTGGATAATGATCCAATTAGTGGTTATTCTAGTCACATGAATAATACTAAACTTTATTCTTTCAAATTTATTGAGAATTATCAGTAATAGCAACAAAACTATGGTAAAAATTTTGAAAAATAAACACATAAATCATTTTTATTTATATTATGAAAAGAGGACTTCCTACCATATTCTAGGATTAATCATCCTAGATTAATTGAATGATTCTCATTATAATCATGAAAATTTTGATTTTTATATTTATGCATAAATAGTAATTAGTAAAAGAGAAATTTCTAGTAATTCATATTTAAATGTTAAAAGAGGAATTCCTATGACATTTGGAATTCCATCATTGAGATGGGAAAAGAGAAATTCCTAGCATATTGAAATTAATGAGTATTTTAATTAAATTCAAAGATGAAATTTAGATAAATTTATTTTATCTTTGAGAAATATTTAAATGTTAAAAGAGTAATTCCTATGACATTTGGAATTCCATCATTTAGATGGGAAAAGAGAAATTCCTAGCATATTGAATTTATGGCTATTTTATTTTAGATGAAATTACTTTATGAATAAAAGAGGAATACCCATCACATTGGAATGCAATTAATTAAATGCAAAAAGAGAAATTCCCATGGTATTTGAGATCTAAGAAATTAAAAGAGAAGAAGAGGAATTTTTAGTATAATATAATTTATGATTACTTATCAAAAGTGGAAATATGGGTAGAATTGATTTCTGTAAATCCCATGAATGCTTCTATTCCAAAAGAGGAATATTGAATATAATTCATTTGAGAAATTGAGAATGAATAGGGAACTGAATAGGGAACTAATCATCGAGAAAAAGAACCTTTAATTAGGCCAAGCAATTGGCAGAAATTTAGAAAAAAGTCCCATTATCGAGATCAGTGGATGTGGATGTATGGATGTGGATGTGGATATATGAAGGTGGATGTGGATGTGGATGTATAGATGTGGATGTGGATGTGGATGTGAATGTATGGATGTGGATGTTGATGTGGATGTATGGATGTGGATGTGGATGTGGATATGGATGTATGGATGTGGATGTTGATGTGGATGTATGGATGTGGATGTTGATGTATGGATGTGGATGTGGATGTGGATGTATGGATGTGGATGTATGATGTGGATGTATGGATGTGGATGTGGATGTGGATGTATGGATGTGGATGTGGATGTGGATGTGGATGTGGATGTGGATGTGGATGTATGGATGTGGATGTTAATGTGGATGTATGGATGTGGATGTGGATGTATGGATGTGGATGTGGATGCGGATGTGGATGTATGGATGTGGATGTTGATGTGGATGTATGGATGTGGATGCGGATGCGGATGCGGATGCGGATGTATGGATGTGGATGTGGATGTGGATGCGGATGTATGGATGTGGATGTGGATGTGGATGTATGGATATGGATGTGTATAAGGAAGTACGAATGTGAATGTGTATGTGAAAGAGTGAATGAGGATGTGTATAAGAAAGTACGAATGTGAATGTGTATGTGGAAGAGTGAATGAGGATGTGTATGTGAAAGGATGTGATGTCGAATGTGAGTGAATGGATGAGATGTAATGTGATGTGAATCGAGATGTTAATTAATAAGATGTGATGTCATGTGAATCAGAATGTGAATGAATGATATAGGATGCGAATGGATGATATGTGATGTGAATGAATCTGATGTGATGAGATGGAAAATGATGTGATTGGATGAAAATGGGTACACATATCAATTGTAAGTAATATGGATTGATGTGGAACAATGTGGAAAGACGAGAGTTCATTATAGAAACTGTATTTGTGACCTGTTTGTAAATGACTGTTTTATGTCAAGAATGCTGGAGAAGCATTTTGACCATCTTGTTGAATAAGATCGTGGAGACCTAACTGATAAAGTTGCAACAGCTGACGGAGAGTCAACGGAGGACGTCTCGCGTAGCAAGGTCGGCGGCGTCTTGACCAGCCTCGGTTCGATTTAAATGGTGAGCTTCCGGTATGGTGGATGAGGGACCAAGGAAGCGGCCTATGAGTGAAGCGCTAGGTGACTTATGAAGGATCCTAGAGGGTGCTGACCATACGGTGCTCGGGCTCTGGGTCACCGAAGATACCCACACGTGCGTCGGGGAAGATATTGGAACAAGGAGTAAGAGTTATTTTCTGAAACTGGGCATGGATCTGGTTGATTGACCTTGCTAGTCAATCAACAGATGAGTCCATGGCTCTTTTATATGGAGCTGTTGGTTGATCTTGCTAATCTTAAATGGAGATTCCATCTTGATTTTTATAAATGATTATATTGTCGGGTACTATGAGCTAGGAACTATCGAAAAGGCCCCTGAGGGACAGGTGGTGAGCGTTCTGGTTGCCAATGATGCCATAGGTACACCAATGAAGGAATGATTGGAAATTAGGATTGAATCGGATATTTTGGAGGATTATGATCAGTGACACTTCACTAAATGATTGTTTTAAAGATAGCTGAATCTGTGAAAAAGGCAATTTCATATTGGGTGTGTAAGTGGTGTGACTGGCGTTAAATTTGCATGAATATCTGGCTAGGGGGCCTGGGAACTCTTTTCCCTGGTACCCGGGATAAAACCTAACCAAATTCCTAATTGGATCCCATCACTACAGTGGTTGGGCGGTTGGCTAGGGCAGTTGGCTAACCCATGGGAGTGGATGGACTGATGGATCCGTAAAATGAGACTCAATTCTGTTATAGTACGATAGATGAAGTAAATCTCGGATAGTAATTCTATGGAAAAGAATCAACGGCTATGCCTCTCGATGAGGAAAAAAGCATTGATCTCTATGATCCAAGTGCAAGTTTCTTCCTTGATTTGACCAAGTGACTTTAGGTTCAGTCGGATTAGTTTGGTCAGTAATGACCTTGACTACGTTAGAGTAAAAATATCCTGAATCTCCCGTGCTTTCCGGGCAAGGGAAGTTTTTCCGGGTTCGGTTTTGGAAGAATCGAGGAATTAGTCTCCTGTCCGGATATCCATGGTGGGCGAGGCCCCGAGTGAGAGGACCCTGCACCGCGCAAGGAGTGCTACTTTCGCTGCTAGCACCCCAGAATCTGTTGCGCGGAGGGGGCAGGGATCTTTCAAAACTACAAAATTGAACTCACTCCATTAAATTACAAATTCATAATCAACTGCAAATTCATAATCAATTGCACAATAAAAAATTGACTTCATGTAAAATTCAACTACAAAATTAAAATTGGCCCCCTCGTAGAGATAGTTCAAAAAAGTGTATTTTTATTACCAAAACATGATTACATGATAAGATTTACAATTTACATCCCATAGTTTTTCAATCTTTTAATAGCTTCTTTTGAGGCCTTGTGCCTTCTCTTGTTGAGGGGAAGAGTGCCCGCCATGATGGAATCTACAATGCACATAGCATCTCTTGTTGAGAAATATGGTGCCAACAAAGAGCACAAGGAAAATATGGAGTGAGTGTGAGAAGCCACATCACCTAGTGATAATTATCCCACATGTAAGAGAAAGGCTAAGTTGTACTCTCCTCATATAAAAGGAGGACATTTGAAGCATTGGAATACAAGCACAACATCACCTAGTGAGAATTATCCCACACGTAAGAGAAAGGCTAAGTTGTACTCTCCTCATATAAAAGGAGGCATTTGAAGCATTGGAATACAAGCACAACATCTCAAGTCTTTTTATGAGTACAAGTTTCCATCTTGTAAGCTAACTGAACTTGAGTCTAAACTTAATTAGCACACACTCATCACCATGAGTATTGTTCATTTTTATCCACCTTAGATTAGTGTTGTCATTAATGTAGGATTAGTATATGATTAGATAAATGTCTTGTTATTAGGAAGTTGTTTAGGAGAGCTCAATCCATGATTCTCAACATCTCTCTGTCCTACACTTTCGATGATGGCTGTATTGACAAGGACCTTGAGAGCATAGCCTCCTTGAAAGGTTGCCAAAACAACCAACTTGCTGATGAGGATAATTTTCTCTGCATTCTTGGAGATGCTAGACAAACACAACACTTTGGATAAGGCCTTGAGAGCCAAAAGTTAGAATCCTCCCATAGGGCTAAAAGCATTGTGGACAACCACAATGTCTTTTGTTAGAATACGGCCCATGTAATGGGCCAATGCAGAGTTAGTTCCAAAGGGAGCCCTTGTGCCGCCCTTACGATGTGCCCAGGCATCCAACTCCATGACATGTTGCATACAACCCACATTTTAGTAATCAATCATGCCATGAATATGAGTAAACAATTGGGGATTGTGCGCTTTTGCCGCACAGGTCGTAGCTGGGGACTTGCCAGACACCGTATGCGAGCCACGGATGGCTACAAGCATACAACCAGGGAAGGAAGCTCAAAACAGAATGCAAAAAGGTGTGTCACTCACCGCTTAACTGCCGCCTTGAAGGATTCCCGCGTCGCAGCCGTGAAGGAGGAGCCGCCGTCGCCGCTCTACCGCCTCGCCGCCGCCGCCGTGCCGCTACACAGCGCGCTCGATCGCTCTCTCACTCTCTCTCTCTCTCTCTCTCTCACACACGCAGGAGAAGGAAATCAAGGAGATAAGGCAAGAGCACTCTTCTCTTCACAACACATGAGAATGAGGATTTTAGGGTTACATTTGACTCATATAGGTGACTTGGCCGTTCACACTTGGGCGCCCATACATGGCCGGCCGACCCTAACCCTTATCCTACTGATATCCAAGGTGCGCCTCTCATCGGCGATCACCCAATCCCTTCATCCTTAACATATGGTGCCGACAAGCCCGGCCCATGACTCAGAATATTTAAATTAATGACGTAAAATATAGTACGTCGCCATGTCCGCCATGGGTTAACATGCCCCCCTTCCTGATGTAGATTCCGTCCTCGGAAGCTATGGTATGGTAAGCTCGATAGGGTTGTTGTGGTTGACCGTCTGCAAAACAGGGAAAAGAGTGAAAGTATGCTGGAATTCAAAAGATATAAAGTGTATAAATTCAAGCATATTAGACCACAATGGATGTTGCTATGAGAACTTAGTTTAAGGGTCACATGAATGAGCTAGTGTAGCAAAGTAACAGGAGTTTAAAATTATTGAAAGTAAATCAAGAGTTAGCAAGGTGTCAAAGATTAATCAAGGTTTATAACTGGCTTAAGTCAAGGAAATAACCAAGCTTAATAAATAAACAAATGACCATACTGTGTCTACTCTAAGAACAAGGAGTTACCACGAGCCTAGGGACACAAGAAACATCAGAGTTACAGGAGCCTTTTGCCTTTATTTTTTTTGCACATGACAATTTTTATACACAATGGCGACCTTCCTAAGGCAAAACTAACATCGATCCTGGTACCATGTTTAACACAAGGCATTATCCAGGAATCTATTAGCTCACTTTAGGCAAGGCTACCCCCTACCAACCAAGGCATCGGTCTGGAGTAGAATACTCCTCGCCTACCAAGTATCAATAAGGCGATAGGCCAACATTAAAGCACATCATAGACTTGTATTGCCATTTATTGTAGGCTTTTTTTTTTTAAAAGTTTCTTTTGATCTTCGCTCCTGAACTAAAATGTGTTCTTACATCCTTTCGACAAGGGGTAAAAGCTATGTCCTAGAGGTCAACACACACACAGCCAGGTGTTCAAACATTAAGATGGTTTGACCCTAGACCTAAGACAATCGTATTCCAAGGTTAACTAAAGACGTCATGCTGCCTAGGAATATTTCCAATAAAGTTAAGCTCATTAATGATTTACACTAGCATGCAAGCAACTTCAAAAACTAAGTAGTACATTGACAATTTCCATGTGGTCATGCCTTATAGTTTATGAAATTAATTGAACAGTAAAAACGGAAGAGAGTGGGTATGGAAGAATTACACCTGTAATTGGAGATGTCCTTGATTTGATGAGACAGCTTGCAATTTGATGTAGATATATTTTGATGAACGTTGCGACAGTCTCATGACTTGAAAGCGAACCCACCTCAAACTTTTTAACCTGTACAATCAACTAACAAGCACTATACCTCGAGAGGCACATCAGTGTGAAAATTTCAAGACTCATTTAAAGAATCTAAACTAGAAAAAACTTGAAAACACTAACCTACCTACCAGTCACCACACTACTACTGAGGATACGGTAAGAGGATGTTGTAGAGTCCTGGCTCTAGCCCTAAGGCTAAGCCTCTATCCGCATCATCCAAATAAATAAAATCAACCTCAGTAGTGCCATGAGTTTCATCCGTCCATTCATCATTGTCAGATATTTCCTTTTCATTTTCCCATCCACATAGACTCATCAAGAATGTAACCATGCGAGGATAGTCATCTTGTGGAAAAGGAAAGCATTGGGCTATCGGGGATATGTCCTCTACGGAGTAGGGGTCAGTCATGGTTAATAGGCGAATTAGCCATTCTAATTCCTCAACATTTTCCTCTCTGGCTAATACATCTATATGATCCCATTCAGTTTCAATTACAGGATAGCACATGTGAAATATCTGAGAAAGGTACAGATGATACCTCTCATCAAAGGCGGGAGTGGATGAAGTGTATGATGATCGTGCATCTGCCATATCTGCAAACACAGATATAGCATCAGTAGGTTTGTGAGACAGGTCAATCTAGTTCTTGATTGTATACGGATATTTCTCTTGTTTTTGTGCTCTTGCTCTTTTTACTATTTTTTGTTTTTCTTTTCTTTGTTTTTTTTTTAAAAAAAAATGTATGAAGCTATATATATACATCCCCTTGAATTTGGCAATTACATGGTCAGGGGAGAAGGTTAAGGAGGAAGCATTAGAATGTCGAGCGTGAGTACATGCTCCCCCTTTCCTTGGGTAGATCATATTATTTGCAATGATGTTGCAGCCTCTTGGAACCAATTTGTCCAGCGGGTCATAGGTTGTGATGTGGGCAGATAGCTTTTTATGACCCTTGTGGCCACATCCAATTGCAAAGATGGTAGTGTACGCTCCCATTGACGAATGGAGGAAATGGTTTCCGACGATACTATTACAAGGGGAGACGTAGACTCATCGGTTTTTTGTTGGGTGTTGGCAAGAGTAGGTGTAGAGCATGTAGAAACTTCTATATCAGCGTGTGCCTGGCATGAGGAGCTAGAAGCTTCATGTGGCTCCCCCCTTCCTGAGCTAGGTGGTAATGATCGATATCGTTTGGGAATCCAAACTAACTCTGGAAGTGGTGCGGAGCACTCTGTTACCTTTCCCTTACCACGGTCTTGAATTGTCATTGGGGTGGCAACAATTGGTTTGCAAGGTTTTACAGGTGATGTAGAGGGATTCACCTTATGTTTAGGGACCCAAATCTGGTCATTCCCCTCGTAATACCCTTGGGCTACTAATAATTTTTTAGGGATCCATCGCGATGTTACATTGCCCTTTCTCGGGTGGGTAGCTACTTTCCTTTTACGAGGGTTCTTGGTGGCTGAACGAGATTGAGCAGGGGAAGTAGCTGTTAACGAAGCTTTGGGGACCCATTTATATATACTCTTTGGCATAGTAAGCGAAGCTTTAGGGACCACCTTGCCTGTTTCCACTCTTGGTGTTGAAGCGTTAGAGGGGTGGCCAACAATCGAAGATGGTTTTGCCACTGGACTTTGTGATTTTTTGTTATCTAATATTTGAGTGGATGACTTAGGTGCGGGATTTTGAGCGGTCAGACCTAGTGTTGGTTCTTGCGTTGTGACTTGTCTAGTTGCCCAATCGATATTGCACTTGGTGGCCATCATCCATTTGCGCCCTAAGATTACAGTCCCTTCCATGGTACCAGCAGGCATAACCAAAAAGCTTTGAATTATGGTTCCCTTGTCATAAGCAACCGGAGTGTGCAGAATTCCTGATACAGGGGTTTTTTTCTTGTTGATTCCTTGAACTTGGATAGAACTCTTGGTTAAAGGTGGTTTTCCCAGTTGACACCACACGCCATATGATAGCACATTGTGTTGAGCTCCTGTATCCAATAATGCATTATACAACACCTCCCCGTAAGGACTCTGTAACTCAATTGGGTATCTTAGAGGTGGGTCAGATTCCAGTGCATCCTCCTCTGCTTCCTCGAAAAATACTTGCGTAATTCCCAAGTTGGCTTCTCGTTGTCGCCTAGCACGCTGTTGACGTTCTTTGGCTTCGACTCTCGCTTGTATCTTTTTAAGCTCAGCTTGTTCTTTAGCTGCCTTCTTTTGATGGATTGCATGTAACTCCTCTTGGCTCAGGGGGTCATAGTATCTTTTGAACTTACTCCCATTAAGGAATCCAATGGTTTCAACTCCGTCGAGAGTCTCCACTCTGATGGTACCCTGCGGGGTAATTTCACATACTCTGTACGGTCCCTTACCAGCATATTTGAGCTTCTTCTTTTCATTTCGCACTCCATACATCAGGACTTTATCCCCAACCTTGATGTCCTTGTCCTTTAGATGGCGATCAAACCATTTTTTCCTTCTATCCTTCTCCACAAGGGCATTGTATACAGCCAATTGTCTTTCTTCGTTTAGCCGCTCAAGGATATACAGACGCTCTGCTAAAGGATTACCATCCCATCCCTCTTGAGTAGCAACACGAAGACTAGGAATGACAAATTCCCACGGCATGACTGCTTCTTGGCCATATACCATTTTGAATGGTGTGCAATTAATAGCCACTTTGTACGCAGTACGATAGGCCCATAAAGCTGTCGTAAGCTTTAGATCCCAATCCGTGCGATGAGCTTCAACTGTCTTTGTCAAAATAGAGATTAAAGTCTTGTTGGTACTCTCGGCTTGGCCATTCGCTTGCGGATAGTAAGGAGTAGATTTATGATGCGATATCATGAAATTTGTTGTGAGCTCCTTAATCACTTCATTTATAAAATGCGTACCATTGTCGCTCACAAGTTCAAAAGGACAACCGAAGCGTGTGATTATATTTTCAAAGAGGAACTTGGCTGTTGTCCTCGCATCTGCCTTACGTGTCGCTTTCGCTTCAGCCCATTTGGTCATATAGTCAGTGGCCACAATAATATAGCGAGATTGTGTGTTTCGGGCCGCTGGACTAATTGGACCTACAAAGTCTAAACCCCACTTTTCAAATGGTTGGTTTACTTTGATCGGATGTAGGGCCATCTGATCTTTCCTCTGCGGTTTCTTGTATCGTTGGCATTCATCGCAACCCTTCACAAAGAGTGATGCATCTTGGAACATAGTGGGCCACCAATACCCTGATTGTAAGATCTTTCGCGCAGTTAAGTCTCCTGAGAAGTGACCACCGGCTACGCCCATATGTGCCTCTTGTAAAATGTATAGATACTCATCCTCTCGAGCACAACGCCTAAGAACGTCATCCTTTCCTCTTTTATAAAGAGTCCCGGCTATCAGGCAATAGGGTTCGCATTCTTTGATTAGCTTTCGAGCTAGATCTTTACGAAGCTCCTTGGGTGGAAAGCCATTAACCAAAAAGTTAACAATCTTCTCACTCCATTCAGGCATTGTCTCCACCATGAATAGGGAAGTGTCCGGTAAGTCATCATCAACCCCCGTAGGAGCCTCACCATTAGGTATGCGAGACAAATGATCAGCCATAACATGTTTTTTGCCAGGTCTCACAACAACAGTGAAATCAAACTCAAGAAGAATCAATAGCCATCGTGTGATTCTTCCTGTGGAGCATGGTTTGTTTACCAGATACAACAATGCTTGATGATCCACATAGAAAACAAACTTGGTGGCAAGGAGGTAATAACGAAATTTCCTTACTGCATATATCATTGCCAATCCTTCTCGCTCCGTAGTGGTATAGTTCATCTCAGCATCGTTCAACTGGCGACTGGCAAAGCTAATGGGGTAGTCTAGCTTGTGTTCTCCAGGTTGAGTTAACACACACCCAATAGCAAAGTTTGATGCATCAATATGCACATGGAAGAGTAAATCCCAGTTAGGCATTCTCAAGATTGGAGCACTCGCCAAGGCCTTCTTTAATAGCTCATAGGCACAGTCACATTCTTCGGTCCAAATAAACTCGATGAGAAGCTTATACAATGGTCGAGCTATCTCGGCGAAGAAGAGAATAAACCTTCGATAATAACCAACGTGGCCCATAAAGCGTTGGACTCCCTTGTAGTTGGTGGGTGGGGGTAATTCCAGAATGACCTTGATTTTACTCTCGTCAGTGGAAATCCCGTTTTTGGACACTATATGTCCTAAGATAACTCCGTGTTTAACCCAAAATTGGCATTTGAAAGGATTCAAGGAGATGCGATATAATCTACACCTTTCAAATATCTTTCGTAAACACATCAAGTGCTCGTCCCAAGAGGAATGAACACAAAGATCATCTAAGAAAGCTTCACAGAAGTCCCTTAGATATTCCTTAAAGGCCGTGTTTATCAATCGTTGGAATGTTGCAAGTGCATTGGTCAAGCCAAAAGCCATGACGCGAAAGGCAAACACTCCAAACTCCGTGATAAATGCTGTTTTAGCTTGGTCCTCGACTGCAATTGTGATCTGATTGTAACCCGAGTACCCATCTAAAAAGCTATATGCCTCCTTGCCTGCCACTCTTTCAAGCACATGTTCAGAATATGGCAAGGGGTAATGATCCCTTCTGGTGGCTGCATTAACCTTTTTGAGATCAACGCACACTCTGAGTTTCCCATTCTTCTTTGGCACGATGACTATGGGAGAAACCCATTCTGAGTGCTCAATTGGGTATATGAATCCACATTTTACCAGCTTTTCAATTTCCTCTTGTACAATCTTTGCGTACTTAGGATTCATTGGGTAGGGACGTTGCTGGACTGGTTTAGCAGTGCTAATCATTGGGATCGTGTGTTGCACCACCGAGGGTGGGACACCCTTCATATCATGATATGTCCAAGCAAATATGTCCTTGAATTCCTTAAGAAGCTTCGTAAGTGCAGCTTCTTCCGCCTTGGTGAGGTCTTGAGCAATAAAAACTGGTTTAGACTCCTCACCCGGATCTGCTAAGTCTATCTCCTTGACTACCGCAGGGCCATCGTAGACACCGCTACCCCCATTGGTAGGCGTTCGTTGGGCTTTTGTGTAGACCACTTTACGTTCCCCTGTGGTGAATGATTTGAAATGCTCGGGTGCGGGGTGTAAGTCTACTGGTTCTTGTTGTGCCAGGCTTTTTTCTTTCAATTCCGCTTCCTTTTGTTGTTGAGCCAACTCTTGGTTTTGCCGCCTCCTTGCAGTACGACTTAGTTTCGGCTTCTCTTCGATTTCTAATTGGGCGACGTCATGAGGTTGCGGAATACACCACATGACACTTTGGAGGTATTGTCCCCAATTATCCGCTATCTTCCGATGAGCGTCAATGGCTCCTACATAACTAAGCCATTCTGCAGTGGATCTTTCCTTGTTTATTGCAGTGCGTACATTAGCTCGATAGCGTTGGCGCTTATGTCTCGTTTTCTTCTTACCAAGTTTTTGATTTTTGTTTCTATCCGATTCGGACTCACTTGGTCGATCTTCACTTTCGGATGAACTGCAGGAGGTCATTGTCTTAGGCCTTGAGCACCTTGCTTCCACATTTGGGTGAATATTTGATTCATTTTCCCCATCAGGCTTAGGGTCAGTTTCTTCTTGAGATTCATACTCAGAGTTGCATTGGTCAGAGTCTTCGCTACTTTCAGTGTCGGTGGAGTTTGCCACGTTCTCGCCATCAGGGGTCAAGTGCATAACACCTATCATGTTTATTGGCACTAACGGTGGCATATCTTGCCCCTCAGGTGTTACCCAACTTGTGCCTCTATTTCCCCAAGTGTCTATAGTTGCCGCTAGGTGTACCCAATCCACGTTATCCGACTCAGTCATACCCGGTAGGACATCCATGTAAGGAGAATCTTTCCCATCATCAGTCTCTTTTTTGCCTGTATAGCAATACCTTAATGGGGCAGAATGAACAGTGGTATCCGATCGATTATCGATGATAACCTTGCTTCCTAAAGGATGTGCACGACCATTCTCAAGATCAACTCGAATGACAGAGTCCTGGAATTGTAGGTAGACATGGTTTTTCGACCAGTCATGTACCATTTGTGCTTCCCTCATGAAAGGACGTCCTAAGATCATTTGATATGACATAGGATGCTTGGAGAAATCCATTACAATGAAGGTATGTTTTACCTTGTATCCCAGGACCTTGATCTTGAGGTCCCTTAACATTCCAATAGGTTTAGCTATGGTTCCGTTTGCCATCTTAACCACTATGTTTGTGACTTCGAGGTGAGGTCTTCCCATGGATTCCCAACAGTTTTTAGTCACAATGCTCACTCCAGCACCACCATCAAGGATTCCCTTTAGAGTTAATCCCTTGGTAGTAATGGGGAGGGTGGCATTAGATTCATCCCCTTCAAAGTACTGTCCCAACTTGTTAACAGGTATTTCAACGACCGAATCTTCATCTAAGTTGGGTTGTAGATCCCAATGTTCCCCTTCATCTTGAAGCGTGTCGGGTCTATCCATATTTGCAAATTGTGGTAGCCCCGCCTTTAGTTCTCCATTGAGAAATGCCCGAAGAGCTAAGAATAGCTCAGGATCTCCGTATAATTTGGATATGATCGTGGTTCTGATCTCAGAGGACATGAAATCCATTAGCTTAGACACATTCAACGGTACTTTTCGAGACATCGCCCCTTGACTAGGGACTGGTGAAGATGGAATCACTTCCTCTTCAATGGGGTCAGGCATTCCCTCACTAAACATTCTTTCAAGCAAAAAGGGTGTTTGCCCACTTCCTGATGTTCTATCCTCACTTTCTTCTCGAATGATACTCGGTATAGCTAACGGTTTATGGTTCCTGTGAGGCTGAACTTGCGTAGGAAACACTGTGTCTGGAATTTTGATTTTTCTCGGGTTTGGCTCCAGTTCTCTTTGTGTTTCTTCCACCAAACCCCTTAAGTGTTGCACTTGTTCAATCTCCTCAACTGGGTTTGGATAAGTCCCAATCTTTTTCTTGAGGGTTTTTGGCCCACGTGGCTTGTCTTGGGGAGTCTCAGTCAGTTTGGGTGGTCGAGAGGGCATTAACTGACTTGGTTGTGGGGCCGAGGAAGTTTCCTTCTGTTTCCCCTTATTTATGTACTCGCTTGATTCTCCTTCGTTGAGCTCCCGAGTGGGTTCCTCCCTTAAGGTAGTGGCTTTGGTCCCCATGGTTTCTATTGAATCAGAATCATCTTCAGGATCATTCATATACACGGGGTCGTCTCCTGTCCCTATGTTAGTCTTTGAACTGGGCTTGGAGCTCGTGGCATTAAGCGATCTCTTTCGTCGTGTTTTCTTTTTCTTTGCCTGAGTGATTGATATAGTATCCCTCTCTTCAAGAATGTAGTTTTGATTTTGAAGCATTGACCGTGTAACTACATTCGCGGGTACAACGGGTGTGGTTCTTCGTGCTTGGTTGGTGACCTCAACCAAATTCAATGGCGTAATCTTGGGTGCATTAGGATTATGTGGACATTGAGCGATCAAATGATCTATGCCACAACGATTACATGTAAGCACCGACATTCCCGATGTGCTCGCTTGATTTGGTTGCATCTGAGTAGAGATCTTCTGTAGCCTATTAGGGCACTCTGCTACACGATGTGGTCCACCACACTCGTAGCATTGAAGAGGTGGTCTCCTCGCCAAGGTATTAAGGTTTTGCCCCCTTGTGGCGAGAGCAGCCGCTTGATATACAGGCTTAACTTGCCCGAAATGATCCTCCATGTAGTACTGGGGAATCATTTCTAACGTATCAATCCCGTATGGAGCAGTGGAGTCTATCTCCTCTTCATAATCCCCACATGCACTATGTGACTCACAACCCATCTGGTTTATAGGGGTAATCCTTGGATGTGGAGGTTGTGGTCCTAGCACTGGCGGTGGTAACGGCACAGACTGGACTACATTCGGATTCCTTGGAACTATGTGCTGTGACGGTTGCTCGATAGGTTGTGCAGGCATTAGCGCGGGTACTTGAGGTGTGTTTGACCAAGCTAGTGGTGCCTGGTTTGCCAACATTCGCTTAAGTGTTAGGCAATCTTTAGATTGATGGCCATACTTACCACATGCATTGCAATTCCCATTGAATTTGACTCTAAATGTGGGACATTCACTCGTGCTATGTGGTCCTAAGCACACCGAACACCATTGTTGCTCTCTCCTTGGGTACATATGGCTATTCTGAGGAGCTCGATTACCCCTAAAGTATTCTTGGAGAGCCTTAGTAAGGTCGGTCACAGACATTTCAGATATCTTGGGCTCCTTGGCAATAGGTTTTACTGTCATTGGCTCGTGCCCAGATACTTGCGAACTAACGGATTTTGTTTCTGAAGACACCTTTTTACCTGCAATCATCAAGTTGTCTTCTAACTGGATTGCATTGGCAGTGACTGCTTCCCACGTTGTAAGACCTCTAATGACTAGGCCATTGTAAATGTCCTCGTGGCGCAATCCTCGGATGAATCTATCGAGGAGTTGGTTGTTATTGAAACGTTCATCGGGAGTACAGCGAGAATTTAGATGCTTCAATCGACTTATAAAGTCTCTCACTGACTCCCCTTCCTCGCGTTCAGCTTTTTGGAGTTGAGATGCTACTCCCCAAAGCACACCCTCACGTATGTATTCTTTCAAGAACAATCTCTTGAGAGTGGGGTAGTGAGTGCGCTCTTCAACCCTTAAGGTTCGATACCAATCTCCGGCCTTCCCACTCAAGGTTAAGCCTAGGGCTTTACACTTATGCAGCTCATTGTGCTCTTCCAAGGAATCACACACGTGTTCAAAGACTTCAATGTGCTTCCTAACATCCTCGTTACCACTGAAGTTTTGAGTGAGCTTAGCCACTTGTACTGCCTTGCTTCTAGGTTCTCTCTCAGGAATACCCCGCATGTTTTCTGCAATGGATCGTCCGATCGTCTGAGCAAATGCTGCGAGATCACCTAAGTGAGCAGGCATAGTTGGTGAAGGCACTTCTGGGATAGCCTGGCTGATAGGAGTTGGCGTTGGTCTGAGTAGGTTGGCAAATGACGTAGGATATGATATGTGACTAGGCCTAGCTCCCCTTGGATAATGGTTATGATAAGGCGGTCGTGGAGCATACGCCATTGGCATACTAAGAGGCGTAGGAGCTACCTGAGCATGAGTAGCGATAGGTACGTAGGGTCGATAGGCACTGGCACGCACTGTTGTAGGTACTGTTCCACTAGGTAGTGGTGTCGTACTAACTACAGCGGTAACAGGTGCACTTTCAGCTATGCTCATCATTGGGGTAGGCATTGCGGATTCCCTAATGGAAAGTTGAGCCAAGGTTGGAAAGCTAAAGTTACTACTCGTGGGCTCAACGTGCATTGAGACTCCAGGCGAAACAACATATGAAGGGTCTATGGGACTCACCGAGGGAGTCTCCAATTGTGATAGGGTTGGTTGTTTGGCCTTGCCCGTATCCAAAAACCTCATAGGGCCAGTGGAAACTAGGTTCACTCCCCTATTTTGCCTCTCAATTTGGATAATTCTATGAATCACCTCACATATCATGTGTTGTTGCTCCTCTAGATTAGTGGCGCTAGATGTAGATCGTAGGACTTCTAACCAACCTACATGGTATGTGTAACCTGTGTATAGGTCAGTTAGAGTCTCTGTGTGTAGATCATATTCCCAATTTTCATTGAGAAATATCCCATCTAGACTTGGTGTGCCAAATGGTTCTCTTGAAGTGGACGCAATGTCACTTCTTATGGATTGGCTTCTAGGGACCTCTACTTTAGGAAGAGCATCGGAATGTGGTAGCTCAGTAGGGCCCTCATTAAACGAAGTGGGTAGAATATCCACATGGACACTCTTTGGGAGGGTAGGGTCTACATAAGAGGTGAATGGCGAATCAACTACCCCTCCTTCTTCATTTACTTCACTTGTCGCATGTTCAGAGCGTGTAGCTCTACTAAAAGTCTCTATTAGACGACTAAACATGCTAGATCCAGGTTGTGGGACCCACACTGGCATGTTTTGGCTTGTCTCCTTAGGGTTCTTGGTAGGGTGTCCTTCCATGGCTTCTGAGTCAGAAGATGAGTCACTATCCACTATTCGTGGATCTTGGGTCGCACTCCCTTGGGTTCCAGCCGAAGGCCAAGATGCCAACGTGGAGGGATGGTGTGAGCCTGCGTAGACTGAAACGCTTTCTAGTGGTTCAGGCTCTAGCACCCGACCAGAGCGTAGATGCATGTGACGTGGGTACCCTACGTGCGTTGGTAACTACCCTTGAAACTCACACAAGTGGTTTCTTAGGTGTTTCGCACCCCGTTTTTACTTGTTTTTGTGTTGTTTTTAACCCGTTTTTGACTCGTTTTTGACCCCCTTACTTACGGTCGAACTTGGGCTAGGGCGTGTGATAGCTCGAAACGAGCGTATCGTTTAAAGGGTCCTAGTGTGCTTTATAGCACCGTGTTCGCCTATCTAGAGCTCCTGTAGTCCTCAAAATAGTCCGTTTCCTTTGGGGGGAAGGGGCAAAAGCCTATTTGCTTGTGGAGGAAAGGGTGAGGGCTTTATCCCACATGCTCTCTTTACTCCTTGGGGAGTGGGCTACATATAGGGCACGACTTCCCATAAGCTCTCACTTGAGAGAAAGCTATGGAGGCTCACTCTCCTATATATATATATCAAAAGACCGAGACCGAGACCGGGGCCGGGGTCGTGGGTCAATTGGGGTTCTTTCTTTTCAAATTTTTTTTCTCTGATTATAAAATCTTTCCTCTCCACACGTTTGGTTCTTTCTTTCAAAATAAAATTTAATTTTTTATTTTTTATTTTTTATTTTTTAGAATTTTTATTTTTTGTTTTTTTTTCTGGATAAGTTTTCTAGGGTTTCTAGCCTTGGCCGCAGCGCAGTTCGTGCACACAGCACAGATCTGGGGATTCAGAAACCCCCTCACACGCAGAAAACCAGATAACCGATCGTGCGCCCACACGCGGAGCGGAAAAATAACAAAAGAAACAGAAATGCAGAAGACAAATTGCAGAAACAGAGATTGCAAACACAGAAACACCTCAACAACAAACACACAGTCGCTTTCCTACAGTGCAGATTAAACTTCACGCAGCAGCCGAGCTGCAAACTGGAGCTTGGTGCAGGGCAACTCCCCGGCAGCGGCGCCAAAAATGTGCGCTTTTGCCGCACAGGTCGTAGCTGGGGACTTGCCAGACACCGTATGCGAGCCACGGATGGCTACAAGCATACAACCAGGGAAGGAAGCTCAAAACAGAATGCAAAAAGGTGTGTCACTCACCGCTTAACTGCCGCCTTGAAGGATTCCCGCGTCGCAGCCGTGAAGGAGGAGCCGCCGTCGCCGCTCTACCGCCTCGCCGCCGCCGCCGTGCCGCTACACAGTGCGCTCGATCGCTCTCTCACTCTCTCTCTCTCTCTCTCACACACGCAGGAGAAGGAAATCAAGGAGATAAGGCAAGAGCACTCTTCTCTTCACAACACATGAGAATGAGGATTTTAGGGTTACATTTGACTCATATAGGTGACTTGGCCGTTCACACTTGGGCGCCCATACATGGCCGGCCGACCCTAACCCTTATCCTACTGATATCCAAGGTGCGCCTCTCATCGGCGATCACCCAATCCCTTCATCCTTAACATATGGTGCCGACAAGCCCGGCCCATGACTCAGAATATTTAAATTAATGACGTAAAATATAGTACGTCGCCATGTCCGCCATGGGTTAACAGGGATTATTAACTTACCAAGTGTAGTTCATCAGATGCTATCACATCTGATTCTCAATGTTAATTGATGACTTGTGATCCTCCAATTGTTCAGGAGGCAAATGCACCAAGCTGACTTGGGGCAAGCTAGCTTGTACTTCTTTGAATTCCTCCTCGGGCACCTGACCTTGCTCAGCTTCTTGTATTTTCCCTTTAAACAAATTGGACAGTCTCTAATACCATACCATCAACTGGTACAAGTTGCTCCGTCACGTATTGAGAGGATCTATTGTCAAGTGGACAATGTAGCCCAATGGCAAGGAGAGACAAGCACTGATCTTGCTTTACTTTAAACATTTTTTCTAAGTCCTGCAAGAAGAGATCCTCTCCATCTACCACTACAGAGCTAAGCGTACTTAGTGCTAACTCAGGCACATCTGGTGCTGCCCGTATCTCATCGACCTCATCCCTGGGTGCATCCATAGCTGTCATTACTGATGACCCTTCTCCACTAACCCGTGAGGTGGTACCTTTATTTGTTTCTACCTCTTTGTGTTGTTGAAGAAGAACCAAGGCCAGAGCTTGCTCCGCCACTTCATCAAGGAGCTCAGACTTTGGATCTACCTCCTTGCCCTTAGCTAAATCGACCAGGGTAATGTCACCGGCCTCAACCGCATCATAGGATTCTTGTTCATTCAACATGAGAATGAATGTTGATATCCATGACAAAAAGTTGGCGCCGATGTTTCCCTTGCTAAGGGCAGCCATTCCCTGAATTGAGAACACCTTGAAGTGCCCATCTTCTTGTACAGCTTGTTGGTACCTATGCAATCTCTTAAGATAGTTTACATCAATTTTGTTGATTTAGCTTAGAAACTCGTAAGGGACCCAGAGAGTGTTACTGTTAGGGATGATCACAGAAAAGGGCTTTATGTATGTTTCTATGTACTCCAAGGTCCCCTTGTAGTCATGTTTGGCCGAGGAGGATAGTTGCTTCAAAGTCAATGGTGCGAGAGAAAATGTGAAATAACTATTATTGACTAGCCCACTCAGTCCTCTCTAGGAATGCAAGAAAGTTCTTATATGCCAGGGAATTATTCATTAGGATCGTGAAATTATGAGAGTGCAAGCCAAGTTGTAGGAAATATATACTAGCAAAGTGCACACGAGTGCTAAAGATACAAATGATAAAAATGAGGGAGGTTCCCTATTTATAGAAAAATTTAGGGTTTGAAATCAACAATTTCACACTTAACAAAAAAGGGCCGACATCCCAAAATACTTTATTAAATGTAGTCATATTAATTTCAATACTTAATCCAAGTAATATATTTAATCAAATGTATCCAAATAATAAGTTTGTATAGACTTATCCAAATTAAACTTATTTTGAGATCATTCAAGCTTGATCCAAATAGTTCATGCCATTCATAACATTATCAACCAAAAATAGAAAAAGTTGGATTACAACGAAAAAAAAATACATTGACATCATCCAATTGCACTCCTAATTGCAATTCCACACTCCCATCCCTCTAGGAGTCACGCCCTCTAAGAGTCACGAACCATGAAAGACTTCTCCATAGTCTCCCAACTCCCAATCTACACACACATATTAACAAATATCACCAAAGCATGGATGGTTAAGAAAAATCAACTCAAAAATCAATGAGGAAAAAGCTAATACCTTTCTACGTTCTATCTTGAAGCTTGCATCTTGTACTTCCTCAAATCCCATGATTAGTAGGTGTTCTCAAACGTCTGCTAAGCTCCATTCTTTGCTAGCATTGACAGGGTCAATGGTGCCATTGGGTAGCTTAACCTGTAGTTCTATGGGTGAATCAATACCCTCACATGACTGCAATGGTATCCTCTCCCCCTTTTTCTTCATCCATCGCTCTCGTAGTGGAGTCGGATGTATAAATTTCAGCGTGCTTTCAAGTATCAAAGTGTGATAGTTGAAATCACAACTCTACAAGAATATACATCTCCCTTATGCACCCCTTCCACTATATCCCGTGCATTTCCAAATAAACCATTCATTTTTAAAGGACTGTTTTATGCCAAAATGCTGGAGGAAGCATTTGCTATGTATTTTACTAAGAGGAGATTCATTGCAACAGCTGGCGGGGAGTCGTCGAGGGACGTCGCTCTCGTGGTAAAGCCTGCCGAGGTCTTGATGACCAGCTCGGTACAGTTGAAATGGTGCGCTTCCATGGTGCGCTTCCAGTACGATGGATGAGGACCGACGAAGCGGTCCCTGAGTGGAGTACTAGGACACCTAAGGAGGATTCTAGAGGGTTTTGACCACGCGATGCTAGGACACCCATGCGTGCATCGAGGAAGATTTGGATGGACTAAAGGGAAAGATTTTTATGAATCAAATTTTGATATTGGATCTCGTTGGTTAGCCAGCTGGTCTTCAACGGAGAGTCCAGAGGACACATTTTGTAATACAATGGACTCAGAATTTTGGAAGATAATGATCAGTAATATTATGATTTCTATTGAAGGATTGTTTTGAAGCCAGTCGAATCTATTATAAATGGCAATTTCATATTAGGTGTGTACGTGGTATGCCTACCTTAATTTTTGTGTGAATCGTCGGCTAGGGGGCCTGGGAACTCTTTTCCTCGGTACCCGGGCAAAACACAACCAAATCTTTATAAAGGAATCCCACAATACAGTGGTCGGGTGGGTTGCTAACCCATGGGCCGGATTCCTGTGAAACAATTAAGATGCGATTAGTTATGTTAGTTAGATTAAGTCCTGAGAAGACCTTGTTCTGTGGGAGGGAATCAACGGTTGTGCCTCATTAAAGGAAGAAAAAAGCGGTGATTCCATGGACCAAGTGCAAGTCTCTTCTTGATCTAACCATGTGACTTCAGGTTCGATCAAATCTGTTTAACTAGTTAAGACCTTGACTCGTTAGATTAATTCCCCCGTTAGAAGATTTTCCCATGGCAAAATTGCACGTGCCTTCCGGGCAAGGGGAGTTTTTTCGGGCTCGGTTTTGGAGGAACCGCCGGGCTAGCCTCTCGTCCGGACATCCGCGGGTGAGGCCCCGAGTGTGGATCCCTGCCTTGCCGCACGGGAGGCCGACGCTGCTTCTGCTGCCTTCGGAACCCCGGAGGGGGGATCCCACAGCTGGTATCAGAGCTTTGTTGAAAGCTAATAAGGAGAAATGAATTCTTATCAGAAAGTTGTAATAAAAACTCAGAAAGAGCATTTACATATTGTATTTTCATTCCGTAAGCCTCATTAATGAAGATTTTAATCAAAGAATTTGATTTTATAGATGGAAGTTCCACACTTATCTGGTATTCCTGACCTTACCCAGTCACAAGACATGACTGTGTTCGCCTTCGAGCATCTCATCTCTTTTGCTACAACAACTCGAACGAGCCGAGCCAGGCTCACAGGCCATTTCGAGGATCTATATTTTCCTGACGACCCAACGGAGAGACGGCAGCACAAGTGGTTTGCAAGGCAGTATGGCCATGCCTCTTATTGACCAGCGTGCGATGCTGAGGCAGAATCTCTCATTAACCATGATTCTGATGAAGCTGAAAGTGATACATGGTGTTATTTTATATCACTCAATGCCTCGAAATTTGAGACTTTCATGCCAAATCTACAGACTCCTTAGTCGCTTTATTCCTAAGGAGAAGATAGTAGCTCCCTTGGCAGTAAGGGAACCTTTGTATCAAGGCATGGCTATAGCCCCAGTACCATCGTCTTATGCATCTCCCGAGGAGATTTTGAATTCTGGAGCTGTGCTGGTCCATGTACATATTGCAACTTTTATATAAATAGAGAAATGTTTTGTAGAAAAATTCCCTGTTATATAAGTGATTGTTTATGGACAAACTGATAAAGCAAAATCTATTACCGGACATATGTCATAGATCTCCAATAAGATCATTTATCTTATTTAAGAAATTGTTTTTCAAACCTCTTAAGTCTTAGGATCTCGTGGACGATGTCAAAATAAACATTTAATAATATATCATTTTTGGCAGAATCATGAGGCGAGGAAACCGTGGCCGTCAGCCATACCCTCTCTCTGAAGAAGAAGATCTTGACCCCGACTTTTGTAAGGCTCTTCACAGAACTCAACCAAGACCCTTCAAAGGAGAAGGGGAGAAACTAGGCGAGGCTGTGGAGAAATGGGTGAAAGCTATGGAAGAGTATTTTGATGTCACAAGCTACAATGAGCGGAGCAAAATGGCTCTTGCCAGGCTGAAAATTGTGGAAACAGCCAGGGTGGCATAAAGGAACCATTGTGACACCAACCACAATACCCAGTCCTGGAACAATCTTAAAGCCTATTTGAGGAAAAGATTTTGTCCCCCCAGGTTTTTAGAAACCAAAATGAATGAATTCTTAGAGCTAAATTAGGGGAGCAAAACCATCGAAGAATATCACCAGGCATTTGCTCTTCTACTCAAGTATTCACCACCTCTAGACGAAGAGCAACTTATGGCCAGGTTTATTCGGGGAATGAACGAACCCTTAGACACACTGGTCAAGAATGCCAAGCCAGTGTCCATGGCAGAAGCTGTCAGAATGGCGAAGGACTTTGCCAAAGCTTTCATTGTAAAAGTCCCACCAAAGCGAGATCCCTCATCCTTCAAGAGATTTCACTTCCAACTTTCCACATCCAAAGAGACACCAAGGTCCCAACTAGAATCTGGAGACAGGAAGCTTCAGGAATAAAGGAAGACCTTTCCCTCAAAGTACTTTCTCAGGAACTCCGGCTCTCTCAAGAATGCAAAGGGAAGAGCTTCGAAGCGAGAACAAGTGCTTCGGATGTCAGGGGCTTGGGCACCAGTTGAAGGATCGCCCATCTCCTTCTGTGGGTCAAGGAAGCCAAGGACCCATAATTCAAAGACAGAATCCTTCGTATCAGTCCAATCAGGGTCCCCCGCGCCAGAATCAAGGCAACCCCAAAAGAGTGCCAGCTCAGCCTACAGCCTCCATGCAAAGCAGTCTCCGAACTCCCTCCTAAAATTGTAACAACCAAAGAGAGAGAGTTTCACCTCAGACTGCAGCAACTAGAGCCGTCACTATAGCTGAGGAAGTGGAGGAAGAAAAAGGACATATCTATGCAGCAATAGAGCATCAGGGGAATAACCGTCAATTCTCAGTCCTCTAGACTCCAGTAGAATACCAGGGTAAGGAATTCAAGATTTTGGTTGATTCACGCAGTACTCATTCTTTTATTTCCCCAAGATGTCTGCACGTAAATTAGTCCTAAATCAAAAATCAAGGGAACCTATGCAAGTGGAATTAGCCAGTGGAAAGATTCTTTTCACACACCTTGAGACATACCTTATTCAGTTTAGCCTAGATGGGAACGTAACAGAGTGCCAATTCAGAGTCCTACCCTTGGGAATCTATGATGGAATCCTTGGAATGGATTGGCTCCAAAAGAATCAGGCTGACTTTCATTGTCACAAAGGAACCATCTCTTTCCTTGACCTTCACGGGAATAAAGTTCAAGGAACTGGAATTTCTGGATCCCCAGTGCTACAATTAGTCAAGGCTTCCAAACTATTAAAAGGACTCAGAAAGAGGCAAGTTATTTATGTCGTTAAGATGAATCCAGTAGACATAAAATGCAAGGCTAAAGAACCAGAGTGGTTAAGTGAGTATGCAGATGTGTTTCCTGAAGAGCTGATTGAGATGCCTCCGTCTCGTGAAGTAGATCATGAGATCAAGTTAACCCCCGGAGCTCAACCTAGTAGCCCAGCGTGCATACAAAATGCCAGTCCCTGAAGCCATAGAACTTAAGGAGCAATTAAGACAACTGTTAGAGCAGGGATTCGTCAGACCCAGTGTCTCACCTTGGGGGGCAGCCGTTCTATTTCAAAAGAAGAAAGACGGAACGTTAAGACTCTGTATTGACTACAGAGGATTGAATCAATTAACAATTAAGAATAAGTATCCTATTCTTAGGATTGATGAACTTCTGGATCGGTTAAGTGGGACCCAAATGTTCACAAAGATAGATCTCAAATTCGGGTACTACCAGATCAGAATCAAGGAGCAGGACATCCCAAAGACAGCATTCAATACTTGCTATGGGCATTATGAGTTCACATTCATGCCGTTTGGATTGACTAATGCCCCGATGATATTTAATCATCTTATGCAGGATATTCTCAGAGAATACTTGGATGATTTTGTTCTTGTCTTCTTTGATGATATCTTGGTATACTCAAAGAATGCTGCAGATCATAAAGATCATGTGGGTAAGGTCCTGGAAATCCTAAGGAAACATCAACTCTTTGCAAAAAAGAGTAAGTGTTCTTTTTCTGTTGACTAGGTGGAATACTTGGGATTCATAACATCAAAGGATGGGATTTCTCTTGACCCCGCAAAGATCCAAGCAGTCGTAGATGGCCAGAATCCAAGACAATAAAGGAAATCAGAGGATTCCTAGGATTAACCGGATGGTATAGGATCTTTATACCCAGGTATGCTCAGATAGCATCCCCTTTAACTAACCTTCTCAAGAAGAGTATACTTTTTTAGTGGACTGCAATGTGTCAGAGTGCCTTTGATTAACTGAAGATAGCCTTAGTAACCAACCCTTTAACTAACCTTCTCATCAAGAAGAGTATACTTTTTCAGTGGACTGCAATGTGTCAGAGTGCCTTTGATAAACTAAAGATAGCCTTAGTAACCAACCATGTCCTTAAGTTGCCATATTTTACCAAACCCTTTGAGGTAGTTACTGATGCCAGTGGGTTTACCTTAGGCCGTGCTCTTATGCAGGAAGGTCATGCAGTGGCCTATGAATCCAAAAAACTCGAAACACATAAAAGAAATTATGTCGTCCCCCTGACTTGGAGTTACTCTCAGTAGTTTATGCTCTGAAGTTGTCGAGACATTATCTTTTGGGACAAAGGTTCACCTTAATGATAGATCATGTGAGACCCCTCTGCCCCCTCCGTGCACCGGATTCCTGGTTGCTAGCAGCTAGCGAAAGTAGCTTCCTCTTGCGCAGGGCAGGGTTTCCCACTCGAGGCCTCGCTCTTGACTATCCGGACGACACGAGACTAATCTGGTGGTCATTCAGAAACCAAAACCGAGAAACTTTCCCTTGCCCGGAAAACAGGGACGATTCCACCTTTTTAATTTTCTTAACGAATTTTCTAACGGGGTCAAGAGATGAAACTATCCTTCACCTGATTAAACTAGATAGAAGGAAAACTATCACTGACTTAGTTTGAAGAAATCAACGCTTTTTTCCTAACCAAAATCAGGCACAGCCGTTGATCTAATCATTTGAGGAAATCAACGCTTTTTTCCTAACCGAAGTCAGGCACAGCCATTGATCTACTCATTTAAGAAATTCTTCAGGCTTTTATTTAACTACTCAAATTCTAAGCGTATTCCTATTATTTCAATTTAACTATTAAAACTCCACTGATTCCAGCCTACCCCATCCGGCCCATGGGTTAGCCACCACCCAACCACTGGAATCGGTAGAACCAGACAATTACTCACCCACCCATAATTGAATGCCTTTCTTAACTTTTGCTTTCGAATACAGATACGCACACACTCCTCTTTAAAACTTTAACATATAAAATAATCCATTGACAAACAGCTATTGGTTACCGATGTCATAACTCAAAAATTCCATCCAGTCCCTTGTTTCTCAAAAAATAGTATCACTCTGGACTCTCCGTTGAGACCAACTAGTTAGCAAAACGAGATCCGGTAACAGATTACAATAATCATTTCGTCCATCATACATATCTTCCACCACGATATACGCATGGCTGTCATAGGCACCGCGAATCCATGCATCTCGTGGTCATAACCCTCTAGGATCCTCCTGAGGTGTCCTGGCACTTCACTCAGGGACCGCTTCGTCGGTCCTCGCCCATCGTACCGGAAGCGCACCATTTTTCAACCATACCGAGGCTGGTCAAGACCAGGCTTTGCCGCGTGAGCTGTCCTTTGAACACTCCTTGCCAGCTGTTGCAACAACTGAACTTCCCTTAGAAAAACATATACCAAATGCTCCCTCCAGCATTCTAGTGTAAGACAATCCTTTAAGAAAACAGGGTTTCTAAGCAAGTTTTCAGTTTGATTTTCTTTTGAATATAAGGAGTATTTCTTGAGTCAGTATCCCCAAAACTTCTTGATTGGAATTCTGAATTTCATACCAGAATTCCTCAAATTCTATAATCTTGATCCACAGATCAATTCGAAGGGTCTCAAACTTAGTTTCAGATTTGGCGAGAGTTTTGAGTGTATTTTTCTAAACTGGTCACACTTTCTTTCCTCGAAACTGATGAGGCTTGGTAATTCAAGGTTCGAGTCGGATAAGATTTTTCCTGAACTATCTTTCTCGCGAAAAGGTTTGATAATTTAGTTACTATTTTACTGAATTTCTTTCTTTGAATATTCACTTAACTGATTTCTAAATTAGTTACGAATTCCAATGAGGAATAAATTAATCATTTATCTGAATATTTCGATCTTGATAGATTTTTTGAATTTTCTTTTTACAATCTGTGGGAATATAAAACGATAGAAATTTCTCTCTTAGAGTATTTAATTATTCATTTATGAAATACTCATAGAATTTAAACATAGAATTTAAGAGAATTCTAATTTTGATATAAAAACTCTTTGTGCATCTATTTATACATAAAAATCAACTTCAATGGGAATAACACTTTTATTAAAAAAATCTTTTTATGCATCTATTTATGCATAAAATTAAATTTAATAGGAATAACACTTTTATAATAAAAAATTTTCTTTATGCATCTTTCTATGCATAAAATAAAAATTTAATAAGAATAACACTTTTATAATTAAAAAAATTTTGTTATGCATCTTTCTATGCATAGAAATTAAATTTAATAAGAATAACACTTTTATAATAAAAAAATTCCTTTATGCATCTTTCTATGCATAGAAATTAAATTTAATAAGAATAACACTTTTATAGTTTAAAAAAATTCCTTTATGCATCTTTCTATGCATAGAAATCAATTTTAATAATAATAACACTTTTATGATAAAAATTTCCATTATGCATCTTTCTATGCATAGAAATCAATTTTAATAAGAATAACACTTTTATTAAAAAAATCCTTTATGCATCTTTCTATGCATAGAAATCAATTTTAATAAGAATAACACTTTTATAATAATAAAAATTCCTTTATGTATCTTTCTATGCATAGAAATCAAATTTAATAAGAATAACATTTTTATAAATTAAAAAAAATCCATTATGCATCTTTCTATGCATAGAAATCAATTTTAATAAGAATAACACTTTTATAATAATAAAAATTCCTTTATGCATCTTTCTATGCATAGAAATCAAATTTAATAAGAATAACACTTTTATAATAGAAAAATTTTCTTATGCATCTTTCTATGTATAAAAATCAAATTTAATAAGAGTAACACTTTTATAATACAAAAATTCTTTTATACATCTTTCTATGCATAGAAATCAAATTTAATAAGAATAACACTTTTATAACTAAAAAATTTCCTTTATGCATCTTTCTATGCATAGAAATCAAATTTAATAAGAATAACACTAAAAAATTTCCTTTATGCATCTTTCTATGCATAGAAATCAAATTTAATAAGAATAACACTTTTATAATAATAAAATTTTCTTTATGCATCTTTCTATGCATAGAAATCAAATTTAATAATTAATATCAGTGATATCCATGCATATTCATAGGTGAATATGTACATGGAGTAATTAGAATATTTCTTTTAGATGCAAAAATGGTGGGAATTACTCTTTTGGAATAACATAAAAACAAACTTTCTTTTTCACAAAATTCTAGAAAATTTTACCATAACCTCCCCTGTATGGCTAACCATTTCTCATTTTTATCTTTCTTCACTTAACTAACCCAATTTAGAATTATAGAACTCTAATCTACACAATTTTCTAAATTCAAGAGAGTAAACAATAAGAAGAGTTTAAAGTAATCACTTAGTTAATCTTTCTAGGATTAAGAAAGGTTAGAATGTAAAGAAGAGAAGGGGATGGCCTTTTCATAGGCATAGCATTTGAATTTAATTCAATCATTTGCAAAATATAAAAAATCAAGAAAACCATAGATTTTTCATTAAACAAAGTAAGAAAATTAGCTTACATGGAGCCTGTAAGCTCTCCTTTAGCTTGAGGGATTGAGGGTTCTACTTTGGTTTGAAGCAATAGTGGCCACCCACCAATTCACTTTGGAGAGGATTAGGTCAAAAACAATTGAATTATTAAAAAATTCAATGTAGATGGCTCAGGAGGACAGGAGTAGAGTAACAGTGCATAAACACCATTAAGCTTTTACAAAAGAGGAAGGCTTCTATTCTAGGAAAAAGTGAGCCTCTAACCAAGAAAACTGATTCTAGAATTTTCCAGATTAGTTTGGTCAATTTTTGACCATTTTTGGGTCAGCTCAGCTTACTTTTTGGATCTAGATTTGAAACAAGAGAGAGGAGAGATAAAAATATCTCATTTTATTGATTAAAAAATTGGGGGTAATGATGAGAAAAAGGTGCCTACTTCATGAGGGGAGATCCCCACACTAAGGTGTCATAATTCAGTTTTTTAATTCTTTTCTTTGGTCCTTAGTCCACTTTTCATCTTATGTAAGCATTTACTCATTTTTGGGGGGTTTTCCTTTTATTCTTCAATTTATCTCCTCCCTAAATTTGGATTAATCTCATTGGCCTGTCAAACCTTTGGATGAAGAAGACCAAGGGAATCTACATCAACACAAAGAATACTAAGAGCTACATTGACATTTCATCCAAGAAAATTTTTTGAAAACAGGGGCCCTTAGACTAAGGTCTTTTGAGCACATTATAATTTATTTCTAATGCACCTTAGGAATTTCTTTTTAAACTTCTGTTTCGGAAAAATTTATTTTAATAAGAAGGGATATCTTTCCATCCAAATATATCTAAAAACTGAATTACCTCTCTCTAGAACATTTTCTCTCTCTAGGCCAAAACAGGTAGAAACAAGATCTTTTATTATTCTGAAAAGGGGATTGATTACAGAGGAAGAAACTGGGCATCTTGAGGGGCTGGGGAGGAATCTTACAGATCATCAAAGTCTAAAGTGGATCTTCACCCAAAGGGATCTCAACATGCGTCAAAGGAGATGGATGCAGACCCTGCAGGAATTTGATTTTGAAATTAAGTATCGACCGGGGAAAGAAAATGTGGTGGCAGATGCGCTCAGCAAAAAAGCCTCCTTGCTTGCAATTACAGTGGTGTCAAATCCATTGATAAGTGAAACAAAGGAGATAATCATCAGGACAAATTCTTTTTCCCTATTGCTACACTTCTGATGCAGGAAAGCAAGTCTCCTCATAGGAAATGAGTCGAGTTCTTGGGTACAAATTGGATGAAGGATACATGTATTATAATAATCGGCTATGTATTCCCAATGATGAGGGAATAAAGGGAAGAATTCTGAGAGAAGCCCATGATAGCCTTATAGCTGGACATCCAGGGTTTATAAAAACCTACATGTCTGTGAAGGAAAGCTTCTTCTAGCCAGGACTCAAGACGCGGATGTACTTGATCATGTGCGAAAATGCTTAATGTGTCAGAGTGTCAAGGAAGAGAGAGTCAAGATGCCAAGAAAACTACAGCCTCTAAATATTCCTCAGATGAAGTGGGAATGTATCAGTATGGATTTTGTCACTGGATTACCTTCAGTGCAATCAGGTTACAAGTCCATTTTTGTGGTAGTTGACAAGCTA
The DNA here is from genome assembly GCF_041138505.1 of Cibotium barometz. Lineage (NCBI taxonomy): Eukaryota > Viridiplantae > Streptophyta > Polypodiopsida > Cyatheales > Cibotiaceae > Cibotium > Cibotium barometz. Next base: position 12,605,404 of record NC_141093.1, read on the forward strand.
ACCAAAGTTTTCCATCTGATTCCAGTGAAAGAAACATACACTACTGCAATGGATGTTGCCAGAGTTTTTCTTAAAGAGATCTTTCGATTGCATGGCTTACCCCCAGGAGGATAGTAAGTGACAGAGATCCCAAATTCACATCCAAATTCTGGACTGCATTCTTCAAAGCAACAGGAACTTTCTTGGATCTCAGCATAGCCTATCACCCTGAAACAGATGGCCAGACTGAAAGAGTAAATCAAATAATAGAAGATATCCTTTGGTCATGCTATAGCAGGGAACCCAAGAAGTGGTTAAGTTATTTGCATCTGGTCGAATTTGCTTACAATGCTTCTTATCATTGAAGCATTGGGATGAGTCCTTTCAAAGCTTTGTATGGGCAAGATTGCCTTACACCGTTGACTTGGTCTGACCCATTGATCAGAGTCGAAATGTCCAGACAAATGCTTGATGATATGGACCATCAAATGCAATCAATCCGTAAAGATATAAAGGCAGCCCAAGATAGGCAAAAGCAGTATGTAGATAAAAAGATATCAGAGAGAGAGAGTTTGAAGAAACAGATATCATCTTCATTCAAGTACGACCAAAAAGAAGTTCCTTATCCTTAGGGAAGTACAAGAAGCTCTCTCCTAGATACTATGGGCCATATATAGTTATTAAGAAAGTGGATGATCTAGCCTACAAACTTCTTCTACCTCCCCATCTCAAGGTACATGATGTATTCCATGTCAGTTTGCTTAAGAAATATATACCCAGCCCGAGTCACGTGCTTGATGATGAACAATTGATATCTCCAACTCAAAGCCAGATGGTACTCCAACTTGAGGAAATCCTTGACATTCGGGAGAAGATTCTCAGGAGAAGAGTCCTCAGATAATTCTTAGTAAAGTGGAAGTTCTTCCCTCTAGAAGACGCCACATGGGAGAAAGAAGAATTGGTGAGAGATTACCCCCACTTTGTGAGATAAGGACATCTCACATTTTTCAAGTGGGAGAGGATGTAAGATTCCTCCTCGGCCTAAATAATGAATAAGCCTTTACTTCAATCCCCTATAATCATTCCCTGTTTCCTTTACTTCAATTGTCTACTTCATGAGGGGAGATCCCCACACTGAGGTGTCAAAATTCAGTTTTTTAATTCTTTTCTTTGGTCCTTAGTCCACTGTTCATCTTATGTGAGCATTTACGCATTTTTGGGGGTTTTTTCTTTTATTATTCAATTTATCTCCTCCCTACATTTGGATTAATCTCATTGGCCTGTCAAACCTTTGTTTAGACCTTAATCCAAAATTTTCTGAAAACAAGGGCCCTTAGGCTAAGGTCTTTTGTGCACATTATAATTTATTTCTAATGCACCTTAGGTATTTCTTTTTAAACTTCTGTTTTGGGGGAATTTATTTTAATAAGAAGGGATATTTTTCCATCCAAAGATATCTAAAAATTGAATTACCTCTCTCTAGAACATTTTCTCTCTCTAGGCCAAAATAGGAAGAAACAAGATCTTTTATTATTCTGAAAAGGGGATTGATTATAGGGGAAGAAACTGGACATCTTGAGGTGCTGGGGAGGAATCTTACATCCTCTTCCACTTGAAAAATGCGAGATGTCCTCATCTCGCAAACTGGGGATAATCCCGCATCAGCTCGACTTCTTTCTCTGAGGTGGCGTCTTCAAAAGGATAGAACTTCCATTTGACTAATAATTCTCTCAAAATTCTGTTCTTGAGAACCTTCTCTTGAACATCAAGATTTCTTCAAGTTGGAGTTCCATCTGCCCTTGGGTTGAAGAAGTTAAGAGTTCATCTCATTAAGCACATGACTCGGGCTCGGTACATACTTCTTAAGTAGGCTGACATGAAATACATTATGTACTTTGAGATGAGGAGGCAAAAGAAGTTCATAGGCTAAGTCACCTACTTTCTTTGTAATCAGATATGGCCCACAATATCTGGGGGATAACTTCTTGTACTTCCCAAGAGATAGAGAACTTCTTTTGGGGCGTACTCGAATGAAGACCATATCTGTTTCTTTGAATTTTTTGTCTGACCTCTTCTTATCTGCATACTACTTCTGTCTATCCTGGGTAGCTTTTATATCCTTGCAGGTTAACTGCATCTGCTGCTCCATGTCATCAAGTATCTATCTGGACATCTCGACCCTAATCAATGGGTCGGACCAAGTTAATGGTGTTAGGCAGTCTTGTCCATACAGAGCATTGAAAGGGCTCATCTCGATACTTCGGTGATAAAAAGCAGTGCCGGTTGACTGCATCTGCTGCTCCTCCATGTCGTCAAGCATCTATCTAGACATCTCAACCCTAATTAATGGGTTGGACCAAGTTAATGGTGTTATGCAGTCTTGTCCATACAGAGCATTGAAAGGGCTCATCTCGATACTTCGGTGATAAGAAGCATTGTACGCGAATTCTGCTAGGTGCAGCTAGCTTAGCCACTTCTTGGGTTCCCTGCCACACTCAGCATGACCGAAGTATATCTTCAATTACTTGGTTCACCCTTTTTGATTGACCATCGATCTCGGGGTGGTAAGCTGTGTTGAGATCCAAGAAAGTTCCTACTGCTTCGAAGAATGCAGTCTAGAATCTTGACGTGAATTTGGGATCTCGATCACTTATTATTAGGCCATGCAATCTGAAGATTTCCTTGAGGAACACTCTGGCCACTGCAGTGTAGGTTTCTTTTACTAGAATCAGATGGGCAACTTTGGTTAGTCTGTCAACTACCATGAAGATGGAGTTGTAACCTGATTGCACTGAAGGTAGTCCAGTAATAAAATCCATATTGATACATTCCCACTTCATCTAGGAGATCTCTAATGGATGTAACTTCCCAGGCATTTTTACTCTCTCAACTTTGACTTTCTGACATATTAGGCATTAACGTACATGATTAAGTACATCCTTTTTTAGTCCAGGCCAAAAGAAGCTTTTCTTTACAGACATGTAGGTCTTGATGAAACCTGGATGTCCTGCTATAAGGCTATCATGGGCTTCATTCAGAATTTGACCCTTAGTTTCCTTATCATTGGGAATGCATAGCTTGCTGTTATAATACATAATTCCTTCATCCAGGCTGTACCCTTGAACTCGATTGAACTCTTGAGGAGTTTTGCTTTCCTGCATAAGTAGGGTAGCAATAGGGCCAAAGAATCTACCCACATGATCTTCTCTCTTGCCTCATTAATCAATGGATTTGACACCACTGTGATTGCAACAAGCAAGGAGGCTTTTCTACTGAGGGCATCTGCTACCACATTTTCTTTGCCTAGGCGGTACTTGATTTCAAAATCAAATTCCTCCAGGGTCTGCATCTACCTTCTTTGGTGCATGTTGAGATCCTTCTGAGTGAAGATCCACTTTAAGCTCTGATGATCTGTCATCAAAGTGAATCTTCAGGGCATAGACTACTGAAAGTAGCTCCAGGTCGTGGTGGATAGCATAATTTCTCTCATGCATTCTGCGTTTTTGGGATTCATAGGCCACTGCATGACCTTCTTGCATGAGCGCACCTCCCAAGGCAAAACCACTAGCACCAGTTACTACCTCAAAGGGTAGAGAGAAATTTGGCAACTTCAGAATGGGATTGGTTTACCAAGGCAGTCTTTAGCTTATCAAAAGCGCTTTGACACCTGGCAGACCATTGAAACGGGGTATTCTTCTTGAGAAGATTAGTCAGGGGAGAAGCTATGAGAGCATACTTAGGTATAAAAATTCTATACCAACCAGTTAATCCCAAGAATCCCCTGACTTCTTTCACTGTCTTTGGTTCAAGCCAATCTATGAGACTGCTTGGACTTTTGCAGAATCTGTAGAAATTTTATCTTTGGATACCAGAAAGCCCAAGTATTCAACATGGTCGACAGAGAAAGTGCTCTTTTTTGTAAAGAGTTGGTTCTTCCTTAAAATCTCAAGAACTTTACGGACGTGAGCTTCATGGTCAGCTGTATTCTTTGAGTAAATCAGAATGTCATCAAAGAAAACAAGCACAAAATCATCCAAGTATTCTCTGAGAATGGTCCTGCAACATTAGGCGATTGAATGTAGCTGGGACATTTGTCAATCCAAATGGCATGACAGTAAATTCATAGTGCCCATATCGAGTATTGATGGCTGTCTTTGGGATATCTTGATCATTAATCCTGATCTGGTAATACCCTAATTTGAGATCTATCTTTGTGAAGATCTGGGCTCCATTTAGCCTATCCAGAAGCTCATCAATTTTGGGGATAGGATACTTATTCTTAACTGTTTGATTGAGACCTCTGTAATCCACACAGAGTCTTAACGTTCCATCCTTCTTTTTCTAAAAGAGAACTGGCACTCCCCAAGGTGAAACACTGGGTCTTACAAACCCTTGTTCTAACAGTTGCCGCCTAAGCTGTTCCTTTAGTTCAACGGCTTCAGGGACTAGCATTTTGCACGTGCGTTGGGCTACTGGTGGCTGAGCTATGGGGGTCAATTCTATCTCATGATCTACTTCTCGAATCGGAGTTCCCGAATCGGAGGCATCTTAGTTAGGTCTACTGGGAATAAATCAACATACTCACTTAACCATTTTGGTTCTTTAGCCTTTAACTTTGTGTCTACCGGATTCATTTGGACAACATAAATGAGCTGCTTCTTTCTAAGTCCTTTCAGTAACCTAGAAGCTTTTACTAAGGGGATCCGAAAATTCTAGTTCCTTGAACTTTGTTCCCATGAAGGTCACGGAAGGAAATGGTTCCATTGTGACAGTGAATGTCAGCTTGATTTTTGTGGAGCCAATCTATTCCAAGGATTCTGTCAAAAACTCCCAAAGGTAAGACTCTGAATTGGTAGTCAGTTACATTCCCATCTAGATTAAACTGAATACGATCTGTCTCATGGTGAGTGAAAAGAATCTTCCCACTGGCCAATTCAACTTGCATAGGTTTCCCTGATTTCTATTCTAAGACTAGCTTACGCAAGCATCCTGGGGAAATAAATGAATGAGTACTCCCTAAATCAATTAAAAGCTTAAATGGCTTACCCTTATACTCAGCTGGAGTATGGATGACAGAGAATTGACGATTTGGCCCTTGGTTTTCAATCGTAGCATAAATCCGACCTCTTTCCTCTTCCACTACTTCTGCTATCGTAACTGCTCTAGCTATTTGCAGATTGGGGTGGAACTCTTTCTCTTTGGTTACCCCAGTTCTGGGAGGGAGGTCTGATTTCTGTTCTAAGACTAGCTTACGCAAGCATCCTGGGAAAATAAATGAATGAGTACTCCCTAAATCAATTAAAAGCTTAAATGGCTTACCCTTATACTCAGCTGGAGTATGGATGACAGAGAATGGACGATTTGGCCCTTGGTTTTCAATCGCAGCATAAATCAGACCTCTTTCCTCTTCCACTACTTCTGCTATCGTAACTGCTCTGGCTGTTTGTAGATTGGGGCGGAACTCTTTCTCTTTGGTTACCCCAGTTCTGGGAGGGAGGTCTGAGATTACTCTGAACAGAGGCAGATGGTTGAGCTGGAGTCCTCCTGGGATTACCCTGATTTTGGCAAGACGGACTGATATGAAGGGGCTGGTCTCTGCACTCTGGGTCCTTGACTTCCCTGTCCTCTTGACATGGCAAGAGTCAGGCAGTCTTTAAGCTGGTGACCGAAACCCGACACCCAAAACACATGTTCTCACTTCTAAGCTCATCCTTCTGAATCCTTGAAAGAGGTGGGACTCCCGAGAAAGTGTTTCGAGGGAAGGGTCTTCCTTCACTTTTGAATTTCCCAGCATCTTGATTCTGATTAGGGCCTTGCTGCCTCTTTTGGGGTGGAAAGTTTGAAGCACTTCCTAGGGTTTGGAACCTTTTAAAGTTTGAGGGTGCAAGCTTTGGCGGGACCTTAACAACAAATGCTTTGGCAAAGTCCTTTGCCATTCTGACAGCTTCTGCCCCCATTGAGACTGGTTTGGCATTTTTCACTAAAGTGTCCAATGGCTCGTTCATCCCTCGACGAATGAATCTGGCCATCAGCTGCTCTTCATCCAAAAGTGGAGAATATTTGAGGAGAAGGGCAAATGCCTGATGGTATTCTTCAATCGTCCGGTAATCCTGCTTCAGTTCCAAGAACTCATTCATTTTGGTTTCCGGGAAGCCCGGAGGACAGAACCTCATCTTGAGGTAAGCTTTAAGATCTGACTTGGTCTGGGTATTTCGGTCGAGATGGTTTGTCTCGCAATGGTTCCTCCATGCGACCCTGGCCGTTTCCATAATTTTCAATCTGGCGAGAGCCATCTTGCTCTTCTGGTTATAACCGGTTACATCAAAATACTCTTCCATTGCCTCGATCCATTTTTCCACTACTTCTCCTAAACTGTTCCCCTTCACCCTTGAAGGGACCAGGTTGGGATCGGTGCAGGGCTTTACGAACGTCCGGATCTAACTCTTCATCATCGGTAAGAGGATCTGGCTGCCTACCACAACCTACGCGCCTCATGATTCTGACAAAACGATATTTTTGTCAACTTAACTTTGTCATTAGATTTATGACTATTTAATTTTTGAGATTTATTTCTTAAACAAATAAATATTCCATCATAATTCTTGAAAACAAGATTCACTCTGATAATTTCATTAACCAATATTCACAACCATGAAAACAATTTGGAATCTTTTTGTAAAACATCATTTATTATCAAAATTTTTTGATATATACATAGAGCGTCTCGGCTCCAAAAGTCATCGCCTCAATCGTATATGCATAAAAAGGCGATACTGTAATGGAGACATGCTATGATATACACGATTCATCTAGGAATAAAGCGGCTAAAAAGTCTAAAAATATGACAAAAAATTCTAAAATTTCGGGGTGAGTGATTATAGCATTGACATAATGAATAACTCCTAGCCTTATCAAGATCATGGCCAGCGAGATATTCTGTCTGAGTATCTGCCGTTGATTGGTATTGACGTGAATACTTCGCCCTCGAGAGAACCACATATGCTGACGTTGCTCTACTGGATCAAGAAAGTATAGATCCTCAAAGTGACGAGCGAGCCTCACTCTGCTTCCTCGGGTTGTAGCGGAGTTGATGAGATTTTGGAAGGCAAAGGCGATCATATCCTAACTCTGGGAGAGTCCAAGAATGCTAGACAGATTTGGGGTATCCATCTAAAAATCCAGTCCAACTTATGAGTTTTCAATTTATGAAGTTGATTTCAAACATAACCTTAACAAGTGAAAACATTATTTCCTAGATTTACTTTAAAATTTTAGGCAATTTCTGCTGCTATTACGTAAGTTTACAACAGCGCTCTGATACTAACTGTGAGACCCCTCTACCCTCTCTGCGCACCGGATTCCTGGTTGCTAGCAGAGCAGAAGTAGCTTCCTCTTGCATGGGGCAGGGTTTCCCACTCGGGGCCTCGCCCTCGAATATCCGGACACAAGACTAATCTAGTGGTCATTCCGAAACCGAAACCGGGAGACTTTCCCTTGCCCGAAAAATGGGGACGATTCCACCTTTTTAATTTTCTTAACGAATTTTCTAACGGGATCAAGAGATTAAACTATCCTTCACCTCATTAAACCAGATAAAAGGAAAACTATCACTGACTTAGTTTGAAGAAATCAACACTTTTTTCCTAACCGAAATCAGGCACAGTCGTTGATCTAATCATTTGAGAAAATCAACGCTTTTTTCCTAACCGAAGTCAGGCACATAGCCATTGATCTACTCATTTGAGAAATACTTCAGGTTTTTATTTAACTACTCGAATTCTAAGCGTATTTTTATTATTTTAATTTAATTATTAAAACTCCAACCCCATCCAGCCCATGGGTTAGCCACCACCCAACCACTGGAATCGATAGAGCCAGACAATTACTCACCCACCCATAATTGAATGCCTTTCTTAACTTTTGCTTTCGAATACAGATACACACAAACTCCTCTTTAAAACTTTTAACATATAAAATAATCCATTGACAAACAGTTATTGGTTACCGATGTCATAACTCAAAAATTCCATCCAATCCCTTATTTCTCAAAAAACAGTATCACTCTGGACTCTCCTTTGAGACCAGCTTGTCAGCCAACGAGATCCAGTAACAGATTACAATAATCATTTCGTCCATCATACATATCTTCCATGACATACGCATGGGTGTCATAGGCACCGCGAGCCCATGCATCTCCTGGTCAGAACCCTCTAGGATCCTCCTTAGGTGTCCTAGCACTTCACTTAGGGACCGCTTCGTCGGTCCTCGCCCATCGTACACCGGAAGCGCACCATTTTTCAACCATACCGAGGCTGGTCAAGACCTAGGCAGGCTTTACCGCGTGAGCCATCCTTTGAACACTCCTCGCCAGCTATTGCAATCGAACTTCCCTTAGAAAAACATATACCAAATGCTCCCTCCAGCATTCTGGTGTAAGACAACTCTTTGAGAAAACAGGGTTTCTAAGCAAGTTTTCAGTTTGATTTTCTTTTGAATACAAGGAGTATTTCTTGAATCAGTATCCCCAAAACTTCTTGATCGGAATTCTGAATTTCATACCAGAATTCCTCGAATTCTATAACCTTGATCCACAAATCAATTCGAAGTGTCTCAAACTTAGTTTCAGAGCGAGAGTTTTGAGTGTATTTTTTCTAAACTGGTCACACCTTCTTTCCTCGAAATTGACGAAAGAGTTTGGTCTTGGTCATAGTCTGATTTAAGGTTCCAGTCGGATAAGATTTTTCTTGAACTATCTTTCTCGAAAAGGTTTGATAATTCAGTTACTATTTTACTGAATTTATTTCTTTGAATATTCACTTAATTGATTTCTAAATTAGTTTACGAATTCCAATAAGGAATAAATTATTCATTTATCTTAATATTTTGATCTCGATAGATTTTTTAAATTTTCTATTTATACAATCCATGGGAATATAAAACGATAGAAGTTTCTCTCTTAGAGTATTTAATTATTCATTTATCAAATACTCATAGAATTTAAACATAGAATTTAAGAGAATTCTAATTTTGATATAAAAACTCTTTATGTATCTATTTATACATTAAAAAATCAACTTCAATGGAAATAACACTTTTATTAAAAAAATCTTTTTATGCATCTATTTATGCATAAAATTAAATTTAATAGGAATAACACTTTTATAATAAAAAAAGTCCTTTATCAATCTTTCTATGCATAAAAATCAAATTTGATAAGAATAACACTTTTATAATAATAAAAAATCCGTTATGCATCTTTCTATGTATAAAAATCAAATTTAATAAGAATAACACTTTTATAATAAAAAATTTTCATTATGCATCTTTCTATGCATAAAAATCAAATTTAATAAGAATAACACTTTTTTAAAAAAATATTCCTTTATGCATCTTTCTTTCTATGCATAGAAATCAATTTTAATAAGAATAACACTTTTATAATTAAAACAATTCCTTTATGTATCTTTCTATGCCTAGAAATCAAATTTAATAAGAATAATACTTTTATAAAAAAAATTCCATTATGCATCTTTCTATGCATAAAAATCAATTTTAATAAGAATAACACTTTTATAATAAAAAAATTCCTTTATGCATCTTTCTATGCATAGAAATCAAATTTAATAAGAATAACACTTTTATAATAAAAAAATTCCATTATGCATCTTTCTAAGCACAGAAATCAGTTTTAATAAGAATAACACTTTTATAATTAAAAAAATTCCTTATGCATCTTTATATGTATAAAAATCAAATTTAATAAGAGTAACACTTTTTTTATAATAAAAAATTTCCTTTATGCATCTTTCTATGCGTAGAAATCAAATTTAATAAGAATAACACTTTTATAATTAAAAAATTTTCTTTATGCATCTTTCTATGCATAGAAATCAAATTTAATAAGAATAACACTTTTATAATAATAAAATTTTCTTTATGCATCTTTCTATACATAGAAATCAAATTTAATAATTAATATCAGTGATATCCATGCATATTCATAGGTGAATATGTACATGGAGTAATAAAAATATTTCTTTTAGATGCAAAAATGGTGGGAATTACTCTTTTGGAATAACATAAAAATAAACTTTTTTCACAAAATTCTAGAAAATTTTGCCATAACCTCCTTTGTATGGTTGACCATTTCTCATTTTTATCTTTCTTCACTTAACTTAATTAACCCAATTTAGAATTATAGAACTTTAATCTACACAATTTTCTAAATTCAAGAGAGTAAACAATAAGAAGAGTTTAATTAATCACTTAGTTAATCTTTCTAGAATTAAGAAAGGTTGGGATGTAAAGAAGAGAAGGGGGTGGCCTTCTCATCAAAGCCTTCTCATCAAAGGCATAGCGTTTGAATTTAATTCAATCATTTGCAAAACATAAAAATCAAGAAAATCATAGATTTTTCATTAAAATTCTTAAACAAAGTAAGAAAATTAGCTTACATAGAGCTTGTAAGCTCTGCTTTGGCTTGAGGGATTGAGGCTTCTACTCTTGTTTGAAGCAATAGTGGCCACCAATTCACTTTGGAGAGGATAAGGCCAAAAACAATTGAATTATTAAAAAATTCAATGTAAATGGCTCAAGACAAGTAGAGTAACAGTGCATAAACACCATTAAGCTTAGGGCAGGCTTCTATTTATAGGAAAAAGTGAGCTTCTAACCAAGCAAATTGATTCTAGAATTTTCCAAATCAGTTTGGTCAATTTTAGACCATTTTTGGATCAGTTCAGCTTACTTTTTGGATCTAGATTTGAAATAGGAGAGAGGAGAGATGAAAATATCTCATTTTATTGATTAAAAAATTGGGAATAATGATGAGAAAAAGGTGCCTACTTCATGAGGGGAGATCCCCACACATTGAAGTGTCAAAATTCAGTTTTTTAATTCTTTTCTTTGGTCTTTAGTCCACTCTTCATCTTATGTGAGCATTTACTCATTTTTGGGGGGTTTTTCTTTTATTCTTCAATTTATCTCCTCCTTACATTTGGATTAATCTCATTGGCCTGTCAAACCTTTCTTTAGACCTTAATCCAAAATTTTCTGAAAACAGGGGCCCTTAGGCTAAGGTCTTTTGTGCACATTATAATTTATTTCTAATGCACCTTAGGAATTTTTTTAAACTTCTATTTTGGGAAAATTTATTTTAATAAGAAGGGATATTTTTCCATCCAAAGATATCTAAAAACTGAATTATCTCTCTCTAGAATATTTTCTCTCTCTAGGCCAAAACAGGTAGAAACAAGATCTTTTATTATTTTGAAAAGGGGATTGATTACAGGGGAAGAAACTGGACATCTTGAGGGACTCGGGAGGAATCTTACATCCTCTTCCACTTGAAAAATGTGAGATGTCCTCATCTCGCAAACTGGGAGTAATCCCGCATCAGTTTGGCTTCTTTCTCCCCAGGTGGCATCTTCAAAAGGATAGAACTTCCATTTGACTAATAATTCTCTCAGAATTCTTTTCCTGAGAACCTTCTCTCTCGAACATCAAGGATTTCTTCAGGTTGTTGGAGTTCCATCTGCCCTTGGGTTGAAGAAGTTAAGAGTTCATCATTAAGCACATGACTAAATTTATCTTTTTGCATAGATAAATTTAAATGATGAAAGAGGAATTCCCACCATATTAGAATTCAAATATTTAAATGACGAAAGTGTAATTCCTGGTGTAAAGGAATTAATGGAGATTTTTATTTAAATTTTAAGTGAAACTTTAATTAAATTTATCTTTTTGCATAGATAAGTTTAAATGATGAAAGAGGAATTCCCATCATATTGGAATTCAAATATTTAAATAAGGAAAGTGTAATTCCTAGTGTAAAGGAATTAATGGAGATTTTTATTTAAATTTTAAGAAAAAAATTAGTTAAATTTATCTTTTTGCATAGATAAGTTTAAATGATGAAAGAGTAATTCCCACCATATTGGAATTCAAATATTTAAATGAGAAAAGTGAAATTTAGCTTAATGGAATTAATGGATATTTTTATGTAATTTTTAAGAAGAATTTTAAATAGATTTAATTTATGGTAAAAGAGGAATTCCCATGATAACTGGATTGCACTCACTAAAATGAGAAAAATATGGATTTCAAGTTTATTCAAAAAAATAAGTATGATATTTAGTTAAAAAGAAGAATTTTTATGATAATTAAGAAAAGATGGATTTGAATTGAATTTTAGTATCAAAAGATGAATTTCCACCATAATTCTACCTAATATAATAAGATTGAGAAATTATGTGATAGAAGGAATATCTTTGGATATTTTAATTGGTAAAATCACTAAATGGATATTTACCCAAAATTAGATGTTTATCTGAAAAGGGAATCCTTGTAGAACTAAACCGAATGAAATTGGTTAGACTACGAGAGGGATGGACAGTAAACCTACTTGTCCATCTCTCGATCTGAATCAAGTAAAAACTTCGTGTGACCAATTCCAGTTTCTAATCACAAAGAATAGACTACCGGAACTAAACTAGTTCTTCTTAACCGAACTCACCAAGAATCTAGTTAGACAATCAAACTGAATGATGGGTAGATTACCCTGTTGAGAGATCAAGGATCCTCATTATGAAACTGGGAATTATGGAAAAAGGGTTTTTGGAACCAATCTCAAATTGGAATTTTACTTGCATTGAAACCTCTATTTTTTTAATTCAAAGGACTGTTTTACGCCAGAATGCTGGAGGAAGCATTTGGCTTATGTTTTTCTAAGAGGAGGTGTGAAATAGGCGTCTCCTTGAAAGGCCCCCTTCTCCTTACTAATGTGTCAAAAATGAATGATTACTCCAAAATATCTCATTTTTTTATTAATACTTCATAATTTTTAATTAATAAATCTAGTACTCAGTCAACTCTTCATCTTATGTGGGCATTTACTCATTTTTGGGTATTTTCTTTTATTCTTTGGATTTATCTTATCCCAACACTTGGATTAATCTTATTGGTCCATAGGAACCATAATTGGACCATAATTTAAAATTTTAAAAAAATCTTGACCCTTAGCTAAGGTCTTCAAAATCATTTTTAATTAATTCCAATTGCACCTTGAAAAATCTATTTTGATTTTCTGTTTCAGGGAAACATTTTTTTGATATTTGTAGAATTTATTTATCTAAAAAAATCCCAATATTGATTTACCATTCTCTAGAAATTTTTATCTCACTAGACCAAACAAGGAAAAATAATATTTTCTTGTAGTCAGAAACATAGAATGATTACAAGGGATTGAAGTAGAGGCTTATTTGTTATTCAGGCTAAGGAGGAATCTTACATCCTCTCCCACTTGAAAAACGTGAGATGTCCTCATCTCGCAAAGTGGGGGTAATCTTTCGCCAACTCTTCTTCTTTCTCCCAGGTGGTGTCTTCTAGAGGGAAGAACTTCCACTTTACTACTAAGAATTCTCTGAGGACTCTGCTCCTAAGAATCTTCTCCCGAACGTCAAGGATTTCCTCAGGTTGGAGTACCATCTAGCCTTGAGTCAAAGAGATCAATTGTTCATCATCAAGCTTGTGACTCGGGCTAGGTACATACTTCTTAAGCAAACTGACATGGAATACATCATGTACCTTGCGATGGAGAGGCAGAAGAAGTTTGTAGGCTAGATCGCCCACTTTCTTTAAGACAGCATACAGCCCACAATATCTGGGAGAGAGCTTCTTGTACTTCCCTAAGGATAAGGAACTTCTTTTTGGTCGTACTTGAATGAAGACCATATCTTACTCTTCAAACTCTCTCTCTCACCTCTTTTTATCTGCATAATGCTTTTGTCTGTCTTGGGCTGCCTTTATATCTTTATATATTGATTGCATCTCTATTGGTCCATGTCATCAAGCATTTGTCTGGACATTTCGACTCTGATCAATGGGTCAGACCAAGTCAACGATGTAAGGCAATCTTGTCCATACAAAGCTTTGAAAGGACTCATCCCAATGCTCCGATGATAAGAAGCATTGTAAGCAAATTCGACCAGATGCAAATGACTTAACCACTTCTTGGGTTCCCTGCCCGCAGCATGACCGAAGGATATCTTCTATTACCTGATTCACCCTTTGCGTTTGGCCATCTGTTTCGGGAGTGATAGGCTGTGCTGAGATCCAAGCAAGTTCCTACTGCTTCAAAGAACGCAGTCCAGAATTTCGATATGAATTTGGGATATCTATCACTTACTATCCTCCTGGGTAAACCATGCAATCTGAAGATCTCCTTAAGGAAAACTCTGGCAACATCCATTTCAGAGTACGTTTCTTTCACTGGAATCAGATGGAAAACTTTGGTTAGCCTGTCAACTACCACAAAAATGGAGTTGTAACCTGATTGCACTGAAGGTAATCCAGTGACAAAGTCCATACTGATGCATTCCCACTTCATCTGTGGAATGTCTAGAGGCTGCAGTTTCCCTGGCATCTTGACTCTCTGCCTTGACTCTTTGGCACATCAAGCATTTCCGCACATGATCAAGTACATCCTTTTTTAGTCCTAGCCAGAAGAAGCTTTTATTCACAGACATATAGGTTTTTATAAACCCTGGATGTCCAGCTATCAGGCTATCATGGGCTTCTCTCATAATTCTTCCCTTTATTCCCTCATCATTGGGGATACATAGCCGATTATTATAATACATGCATCCTTCATCCAGTTTGTATCCAAGAACTCGACTTATTTCTTGAGGAGTCTTGCTTTTCTGCATCAGAAGGGTAGCAATAGGGGCAAAGAATTTGTCCTACAAGATTTTCTCCTTTGCTTCATTGATCAATGGATTTGACACCACTGTTATTGCAAGCAAGGAGGCTTTTCTGCTGAGCGCATCTGCAACCACATTTTCTTTCCTCGACCGATACTTTATTTCAAAATCAAATTCCTGCAGGGTTTGCATCCATCTCCTTTGATGCATGTTGAGATCCCTTTGGGTAAAGATCCACTTCAGACTTTGATGATCTGTCACATCAAGGTGAACCTTTGTCCCAAAAGATAATGTATCCACAACTTTAGAGCATACACTACTGAGAGTAACTCCAAGTCATGGACGGCATAATTCCTCTCATGTGTTCTGAGTTTTTTGGATTCATAGGCCACTGCATGACCTTCCTGCATCAGAGCACCGCCTAAGGCAAACCCACTGGCATCAGTAAACTACCTCAAAGGGTTTAGTAAAATTTGGCAATTTAAGGACAGGGTTGGTTACTAAGGCTGTCTTTAGCTTGTCAAAGGCACTTTGACACATTGCAGTCCACTAAAAAAGTGTACTCTTCTTGAGAGGGTTAGTTAAGGGGGATGCTATCTGAGCATACCTAGGTATAAAGATCCTATACCATCCGGTTAACCCTAGGAATCCTCTGACTTCCTTTATTCACTTGGGTTCTGACTTGGGTTCTGGCCATTCTACGTCTGCTTGGATCTTTGCGGTGTCAAGAGAAATCCCATCCTTTGACACTATGAATCCCAAGTATTCCACCTGGTCAACAGAGAAAGAACATTTGCTCTTCTTTGCAGTTTCCTTAGGATTTCCAGGACCTTGCGCACATGATCTTCATGGTTTGGAGCATTCTTTGAGTATACCAAGATATCATCAAAGAAGACCAGAACAAAATCATCCAAGTATTCTCTGAGAATATCTTGCATAAGACGATTGAATGTCGTCGGGCAATCCAAACAGCATGACTGTAAACTCATAATGCCCATAGCGAGTATTGAATGCTGTCTTTGGGATGTCCTGCTCCTCGATTCTGATCTAGTAGTACCCAGATTTGAGATCTATCTTTGTGAACATTTGGGTCCCATTTAACCGATCCAAAAGTTCATCAATCCTAGGAATAGGATACTTATTCTTAATTGTTAATTGATTCAATCCTCTGTAGTCAATACAGAGTCTTAACGTTCCATCTTTCTTCTTTTGAAAGAGAACGGGCACACCCCAAGGTGAGACACTGGGTCTGACAAATCCCTGTTCTAATAGTTATCTTAACTATTCCTTAAGTTCTATGGCTTCAAGGACTTGCATTTTGTATGCACGCTGGGCTACTAGGCTGAGCTTCGGGTGTCAATTCGATCTCATGATCTACTTCACGAGATGGAGGCATCTCAATCAGCTCTTCAGGAAACACATATACATACTCACGTCCACTCTAGTTCTTTAGCCTTGCATTTTATGTCTACTGAATTCATTTTAATGACATACACAGCTTGCCTCTTTCTGAGCCCTTTTAATAATTTGGAAGCCTTGACTAATTGTAGCATGGGGATCCGAAAATTCCAATTCCTTGAACTTTATTCCCGTGAAGGTCAAGGAAAGAGATGGTTCCTTTTTAACAATGAATGTCAACCTGATTCTTTTGGAGACAATCCATTCCAAGGATTTCATCATATATTCCCAGGGGTAGGACTCTGAACTGGCACTGTGTTACGTTCCCAGCTAGGCTAAACTGAATAAGGTCAGTCTTAAGGTGAGTGAAAAGAATCTTCCCACCACGGGCTAATTCCACTTGCATAGGTTTCCCTGATTTTTAATTTAGGACTAATTTACACAAACATCCTGGGGAAATAAAAGAATGAGTACTGCCTAAATCAATCAAAAGCTTGAATTGCTTACCCTGGTACTCTGCTGGAGTCTGGAGGACTGAGAATTGATGGTTATTTCCCTGATGCTCTATTGCTACATAGATCTATCCTTTCTCTTCCTCTACTTCCTCAGCTATGGTGACTGCTGTGGCTGCTGTTGCTTGAGGTGGAACTCTCTCTCTCTTTGGTTATTCCAATTCTGGGAGGGAGTTTGTAGACTACTTTGCATGGAGGCTAAGGCTAAGCTGGCACTCTTCTTGGGTTACCCTAATTCTGGCACACAGGGGACCGTGATTGGGACTGATATGAAGGAGTCGGTCTCTGAACTCTGGGAGTGATATGAAGGAGTCGGTCTCTAAACTCTGGGACCCTGGCTTCCTTGGCCCACCGGAGGAGATGGGCAATCCTTGAGCTGGTGTCCAAATCCCTGACATCCGAAGCATTTGTTCTCACTTTGAAGCTCTTCCCTTTGCATTCTAGAGAGAGCTGGAGTTCCTGAGAATTTACTTCGGGAGAAAGGTCTTCCTTCATTTCTGAAGCTTCCCGTCTCCACATTCTGGTTAGGACCTTGGTGTCTCTTTGGAGGCGAAAAGTTGGAAGAACTTCCCGGTGTCTGAAATCTTTTAAAGGATGAGGGAGCTCGCTTGGCGGGACTTTCACAATGAAGGCTTTGGCAAAGTCCTTCGCCATTCTGATAGCTTCTGCCCATGGACACTGGCTTGGCATTCTTGACCAGTGTGTCCAAGGGTTCGTTCATTCCCCGAATGAACCTAGCCATGAGTTGCTCTTCATCTAGAGGTGGTGAATATTTGAGTAGAAGAGCGAAGGCCTAGTGATATTTCTCGATGGTTTTGCTCCCCTGCTTTAGCTCTAAGAATTCGTTCATTTTGGTTTCCAAAAACCCAGGGGGACAAAATCTCTTCCTCAAATAGGTTTTAAGGTCGTTCCAGGACTGAGTATTCCTATCCAAATGGTTGGTGTCACAATGGTTCCTCCATCCTACCTTGGCTGTTTCCACTATTTTTAACCTGGCAAGAGCCATTTTGCTTCGCTCATTGTAGCCTGTAACGTCAAAATTTTCTTCCATAGCTTCCACCCATTTCTCCACATCCTCGCCCAGGTTCTCCCCTTCTCCTTTGAAGGGTCCTGGCTGAGTTCTATGAAGAGCCTTGCGAACGTCAGGGTCAAGCTCATCATCTTCAAAGAGAGGGTCTGGTTGACAGCCACGGTTTCCTCTTCTCATGATTCTACCAAAATGATATATTATTAAATTTTTATTTTGATATCATCCACGAGATCCTAAGACTTAAGGGATTCGAAAAACAATTTCTTAAACAAGATAAATGATCTTATTGGAGATCTATGACATATGTCCGGTAACAGATTTTTCTTTATCAGTTCGTCCATAAACAATCACTTATACAACAGGGAATTTTTTCTCTAGAAAATAATTCTTTATTTATATAAAAGTTACAAATGTACATAGAGCAGCTCGGCTCCAAAAATTAAAATCTCCTCGGGAGATGCATAAGACAGCGGTACTGGGCCACAGCCATTGGGCCATAGCCATGCCCTGATACAAACGTTCTCTTACTGCCAAGGGAGCTATTATCTTCTCCTTATAGGAATAAAGAGACTAAGGAGTCTATAGATTTGGCATGAAAGTCTGAAATTTCGAGGCATTGAATGATATAGAATGACACCATGTACCACTTTCAGCTTCATTAGAATCATGGCCAATGAGAGGTTCTGCCTCAGCATTGCATGCTGGTCGCAAGAGGCATGGACATACTGCCATTGCAAACCACTTATGCTGTCATCTCTCTGCTGGGTCAGGAAAATATAAATCCTTGAAATGTCGTGTGTGTTTAACTTGGCTTGTTCGAGTTGTAGCGGACGAGATGAGATGCTCGAAGAAAGCGAACGCAGTCATGTCTTGTGACTGGGTGAGGTCAGGAACACTAGATAAGTATGGAACTTCCATCTAAAAATAATAATTTCTTTGATTAAAAATTCTTTATTAATGAGACTTGCGGAATGAAAATACATTATGAAAAATGCTTTTTTCTGAGTTTTTTATTATAAATTTCTGATAAGAATTTGTTTATCCTTATTAGCTTTCAACAAAGCTCTGATACCAGCTGTGAGGTCCCTGCCCCCTCCGTGGTGCCCATGCCGGCAGAGCGGAAGCAGCATCGGCCTCCCGTGCGGGGCGGGGATCCACACTCGAGGCCTTGTCCCCATGGATGTCTGGGATGAGAGACTAGCCCGGGCGGTCCCTCCGAGACTCGGGCCCGGAAGACTCCCCTCGCTCGGAAGGCACGGGCGATTCTGCCATGGGAAAAATCTTCTAACGGGGCAACTACTCTAACAAGTCAAAGTCTTAACTAGTTAAACTGATTTGACCGAACCTAAAGTCACATAGTCAGATCAAGAAGAGACTTGCACTTGGTCCATGGAATCACCGCTTTTTTCCTCATTTACGAGGCACAGCTGCTGTGCTGATCCCCTCCCACAGAACAAGGTCTTCTCAAGATTTAAACTAATTAACGTAACTAATCGTATCTAGTTGTTTCTCAGGAATCCTCCAATCCAGCCTATCCCATGGGTTAGCCAACCACCCGGACCACTGTATTGATGGGATTCCTTTATAAAGATTTGGTTGTGTTTTTGCCCGGGTACCGAGGAAAAGAGTTCCCATGCCCCCTAGCCGACGATTCATGCAAAAATTAAGATAGGCATACCACATACACACCCAATATGAAATTACCATTTATAACAGATTTGACTGGCTTTAAAACAATCCTTCAATAGAAATCATAATAATTCTGATCATCATTTTCCAAAATTCCAAGTCCATTGTATTACAATAATATCCTCTAGACTCTCCGTTGAAGACCCAGCTGGCCAACCAACAAGATCCAGTATCAAAATTTGGTTCCCAAAAATCTTTCCTTTTAGTCTAACTGAAATCTTCCTTTTAGTCTATCTGAAATCTTTCCTTTTAGTCTATCTGAAATCTTCCTCGACGTACGCATGGGTGTCCTAGCAACCGCGAGCCCGTGCATCGCGTGGTCAGAACCCTCTAGGATCCTCCTTAGGTGTCCTAGCACTTCACTCAAGGACCGCTTCATCGGTCCTCGCCCATCGTACCGGAAGCACACCATTTTAACCGTATACCGAGGCTGGTCAAGACCTCGGCAGGCTTTGCCACAAGAGACGTCCCTTGACGACTCCCCCACCAGCGGTTCCACGAACCTCCTCTTAGAAAAACATAAGCCAAATGCGTCCTCCAGCATTCTAGCGTAAAACAGTCCTTTGAATTTTAAAAAAAAAGGTTCCAATGCAAGTAAAATTCCAATTTGAGATTGGTTCCAAAAACTCTTTTTCCATAATTCCCAGTTTCATAATGAGGATCCTTGATCTCTCATCAAGGTAATCTACCCATCATTCAATCTGATTGTCCAACTAGATTCTTGGTGAGTTTGGTCAAGAAGAACTAGTTTTGAAAGAAAGTAACAGGGGTGGGTTAGTCCCTCACCAAGGGAGTGGCTCATGAAGGAGTCACCACTTAGCATCTCACGGGAGAAGCTCACCATTGATTCTTGGAACAGATAACATTATCATGAATGACCCATAATCCCATTTACATTGGTATTTATACTCCACCCAAGAGTTCACACCTACTTACTAGTTGTCCATGGCCTTGGGCCCATAATGCTTTCTTACAAACCATCCCTTTCCCAATGGTTTCGTCCTCGAAACCTCAAATGAATACCCCAAATTCGGAGAAGAATGTTCCATGTGGCTGAATTTACACCAACCCATATTGCTCTATCAATGCTTCATATCCCTCCAATGCTGAAATAGGTTGCCATGAAGCTTCTTCCTTAGGTAAACTTTTCCATTGAACAAGATACTCCACCAAGGTACGAGTGCGAAGTACCTTTTTCCTTGTACCCAAGATAGCTTCTGGAATGTATTCAATCATTCCCTCTTCATTCATTGGAGGTAACTCATCAACCATTTGATCGATCATACCCACATATCCTTTCAAGTGAGAGACAAGCCTCAAAGGGTGACATGCCAATGCTCACATGATATGTTGAGTTGTAAGCAAACTCAGCCAAAGGTAACCAATCATCCCATGTGCTTTGAGTATCATGACAATAGTGGCGTAGATATGTTTCCACCCATTTGTTTACTCTTTCTGTTTGACCATCGGTTTCGGGATGATAGGCGGTGCTTGGAGTAAGCTTGGTTCCCATATATTCAAACAATGTTCTCCAAAAAGTGCTCATGAATTTGACATCGCGATCACTCACAATTTGTGACGGCATACCATGCAACTTGAAAACCCCATCAACAAATTGCTTGGCAACATTTTGGGCTGAATATGTGACCTTGGAAGGAATGAAATGGGCCACTTTGGTCAATCTATCCACCACAACATACAAGCTGTCCCACCCTTTCTTTGTGCGCGGAAGGTTAGTAATGAAATCCATTGATATATGACTCCATTTGCCTTCGGGAATGGGCAATGGCTGAAGCAAACCTCCCGGTTTATGTGTAGGATCCTTGTTCAATTGACATGACCGGCACCCACTTACATAAGCATGAATGCTCTTCCACATCCCCTTCCAAAAGAAACTTTTCCTTATTGCATCAAAGGTTTTGTAGACACCCAAATGACCAGCCACATAGGAGTACAATGCATCTCTTCCATGATCTTCTTGATAAATGATGAAGTAGGAACCAAGTAGACTTTTCCTTTGTAGTAGAGGAGACCATTTTTCAGCTCATAATGGGGTAACTCTTCACATACACCTTGCTGTAATTTCTGCACTATTTGTGAGGTTTCTTCATCAAACAAGTACTCTTCTTGTATCTCCATGATCCAATCTTTATGCACCTTAGAAATAGCATACAATGAGCACGCCCACATACGAGACAAGGAATCGGCAACCACATTTTCTTTGCCCTTTGTGTATGTGATTTCAAAATCATAGTTTTGTAGTGTTGCTACCCACCTTCTTTGCTTAGGAGACAAATTGGGTTGTGTGAGGAAATACTTCAGCACCCTATGATCACTTCTCACATAAAAATGACTCCCATATAAGTAATGGTGCCATTTCTTGATAGCATGGAGTATAGCAATCATCTCTTGCTCATACACATGGAGTTCTCTTTCTTTGTCATTCAGCTTTCTACTTTCATAAGCAATGACTCCATGGTCTTGGTAAAGTACCGCACCAATCCCTCTTCCACTTGCATCCGCCCTTATTGTGAAAGGTTTGGTGAAGTCTGGACATACCAAAATAGGTGCTGATGTGAGCATCTTCTTCATATCTTCAAAGCTTTTGTTGGCAATGGCATCCCAAAAGAAGGTTTCCTTCTTCAATTTGTCCGTCATTGGGGCTGCAATTTCTGCATAGTGGGCAATAAAGCGCCTATAGAATGAAGATAACCCCAAAAATCCCCTCAATTGAGTAGTGTTTGAAGGAACCGGCCAATTCCTAATACATTCCACTTTCTTTGGATTCACACAAATGCCATCCTTGCTCACAATGTGACCCAAATATTCCACCTCATGTGCCATGAAGGTACATTTTGTCTCCTTAACATACAACTTGTTTTGCCTCAAGACCTCCAAAACCTCTTTCACGTGCTTCAAATGCACTTCCTCATGTTTGCTATAGATAAGTATGTCGTCGAAAAAGACCAATACAAACTTGTAGAGGAAAGGTTGAAGCACTTTGTTCATCAATGCTTGAAAAGTTGCCGGTGCATTGCATAATCCAAACGGCATAACCATGAATTGGTAAAGACCCCTTTCTGTACGAAATGCTGTTTTGAACTCATCACCACTTTTCATCCTTATTTGATGGTATCCGGAACGCAAATCAATCTTTGAAAAGCATGTGGCACCCTTCAACTCATCCAAAAGATCATCCACCCTTGGTATTGGAAAACAATTTTTGATGGTGATCTTATTCAAATCACGGTAATCAATGCACATGCGGAAAGTACCATCCTTTTTCTTCACAAGTAGCACCGGAGAAGCAAAAGGAGATTGACTTGGTTCAACCCATCCCATGTCAATGAGTTCTTTGACTTGCTTTGCCACCTCTTCCTTTTCAACCTTTGACAAACGATAGGGAGGCTTGTTGATTGGTTTGGCATTTGGTTCCAAATCAATAGCATGATCAACACTCCTCTTTGGCGGCATTGATTTTGGCATGGTAAACACATCTTCATAATCCTTGAGTAGCTTAACCATGTCCACATTTTCGATGCAATCCTTTTTGCTATTATCTTCCTCTTTGCAAAGCTGTAGTACATAAACATAGCCCTCTTTCTTGGACTCTTTCTTCATTTGAGTAGCATTGATCATGAAGAGCTTGGACCCTTGCATTCCATTCAATGTAATAACCCCTCCATGATGCACAAAACTCATGAAACTTTTCTGTAAGTTCATGGTAAAAGAGTTCAAAGTGGACAGCCAATCACATCCAAGTACTATGTCAATTGGTCCCAACTCAATCACCAAAAGATCAACTTTGCAAGAGTAGCTCTTGGACAACTCCAATTCTGTACTTTGACACTTCATATTGCAACCCATTGAATCACCATTGGCCACTTGCACCATGTGCTTGTTTGGTAAAGAAGTTGGTTGCATTTTGAGAGTGTTCAAAGACCTTTTATTGACAAAACTATGCGTGCTTCCAGTATCAATGAGTGCATATGCTGTTCTCCCATTCACCTTGATCTTTAATCTCAATGTGTTGGCACCCTTACTTCCCGCATAAGCATCATGAGAGATTGTACACAAGGTAGTATGTGCACTATTGTTTTCATTCCACATGCATAGAGGCATCCCATCATCCATTTTGTCATGAGCAAACTTTAGTTTCCCACCCGGATCAAAAGGAAACTTGGGATTTTCTTCATCAAAACCATCATCATGAGAACCTCCACCCTCATGAGGATCTCCCCATCCTAAGGCATCATTGCATTCAAGGAATTCCTCCTCCTCATGATTAGCATTGTCCTCAGGGATAATGTAGCTTATGGAAATATCCTTGGATTTGCATACTTTGAAGTGATCCTTGTTCCATTTTTCTCCACATTTGAAACATAGACCTTTGAGCCTCATTTCATGCAAACGGTCCTCCTTGATAACCTTGCTTTTTGAACCCCCATTTGCTGGCTTGGACTCATTGTATTGTTGGACATAAATGGTGGTTTAAATGGAAGTCTATTAGACCCTCTACCATACACGGTAGGAAATCTTGGAAGATTAGGTCTTGTGTTTGCATGAGAACCCATGTCAGTCCTTGTGATCACTTCCCCTTTGATATTCCCTTTGCTAGCCCACTTTGTCAAGTACTTCTCTTCATGAATTTCTGCAAGCATCGTTGCCTTCTTCAAAGTGGCGGGTTCATGAGACTTGACATCACCACTAATAGGAGCTTTCAAGCCCCTTATATACTTGACAACAAGATAATGCTCATCAAAGTCGTCCAAGTATAATAGAAGCTTTAGAAACTTATGAGAATATTCCTTCACGGTAGTGATTTGCTCTAGCTTGTTCCATTCCACAATGTGATTGTCCCTTTGCATGCGAGAAGTAAACTCTTCTGCCATGTCATTCTTGAATTCTTCCCAAGTAGTGATGACATAACCATGAGATTGCTTCCTCCTCCACCAAGTGTGAGCAAAACCTTCAAGATGAAGTGAGGCGAAGTAGACTTTGGCAATCTCGCTCCTTGGGCTGATTTCGAAGTAGAGATCCATCTTGTTTGCCCACTCTTCAAAGTCTTCGATAGAATTTGATTCTCCTTTGAACTTATTAAATATGATTTTGTCCTTCACAGCATTGTCAAAATCACCATGCATTCTTGAACCCCTCTGCCGTGCTCTTGGATCATCAAATCCTCTTCCTTCACCCAAGTGTCTATGCATTTTCTCATCTTCCAATTGCCAATCACCTGCATCTTTAAATCCCTTCTGTTCATACCCTCTTCTTGCATCTTGCATAAAGGATGAAGTTCTTGGAATACTGGCATTGGATCTCTCATAAGAAGCATCACCCATAGGTCTCTTGCCCTTGTCCATGTAAGAAGAATATGGCATCATTTGAGGTGGCATCATTTGTCTTACTTTGTTCTCTTCTGGCATAGAAGGCTTTCCATCATGTTTGGCATCATAATGTACACCATCCATTGCATTCATATCGGCTTCTTGGTTGAGCTTGAGAGGAGCCAATGCACTAATGGCTTTCTCCAAGTCTTTTAACCCTCTTTGCATCACGTCATCCAGGTAGTGGTGTCGCTTGTCGAACCGTTCCATGAGGTGTTCACCAAATTGTTGTTGCCGATTTGTTTGGTTATTTTCAATCCTTTGAAACATACTCTCCATAGCCATTAACATCATGTCCACTGTTAGCGGAGTAGTTCCCAAAGATTGAGGCATTTCCACTGGCTAAGATTCATCTGGAGATGGTGCTTTTATGGTTGAACTTTCTTTATTCCTCGTTGATGAACTCGTTGCCATCATTGCTTCCGGTTGTCTTTGATCATTTTCATTCCGGGCTCCCTTGTTTTGACCTCCTCTAGTCATTTCCATGCACGTAATTGATCCCTCCTTGCAAAGACCACTTACTTGATTTTTTTTTTCTCTATTCAAACGGTATCCGATTTGGGTGATCTTTATATCGATGCGAAGCTCTTGACGAGACGAATAAGAATCCCTAAAAATAGATCTGAAAAAGTCAACAACCTTTGACCAGTCAACTGTATCGACTGAAAGTCAACTCTTGATGTTAACCGCTCAATTCTTATCCGATTTGGGTGATCTTTATATCGATGCGAAGCTCTTGACGAGACGAGTAAGGATCCCCAAAAACAGATTTGAAAAATTCAACAGCCTTTGACCAGTCAACTATTCTAGCTGAAAGTCAACTCTTAAGTTTGACCGCTCAATACTACTCCGATTTGAGTGATCTTCAGCTTGTTTGAAAGAGGTTTTCGGGTAGATTGAAGAGCTTTCAGGACAGATTTGAAAAGCTTTTGAAAAACCCTAGAAATTCAAGGATTTGTCCTGGCTGCAAGTAGGCAAATTTTGTAAAAATTTTGCCATGGTCTCCCCTCTTTTTGCACCAAATCTCAATCAAATCAAAGCATCTCAATCAAGTATTAAAATCCTTATGCATTTGACCACTGTAAGCAAATCAATCCTCAATCATTTTTCCATCTGAGCATGTGACCTTATGGCATCAATTTTGTCCTTTTGCATAAGAAGTCGATGTAGAGGATTTGCTTGTTTGCTCAAGTCGAATGAAGTGGTCGATGAAGCGCGTCGATGCTTGCCGATCTCCCGGCCAAGCACTTCTCACCCCTTCACCAAGTTTACATCCCCAAGGTGAAGGTTGAGGCCATTTCTTTACCACCAAGTACCTAATCCTCTTCCTTACCGCGTTACCCGGCACTAACGGCAAGGAAGATTCAAGACATTCTCCCCTTGGCCTCTCCTCCAAATGCCAAGGTACCCTTACTTCATTCTAGATTCTAGGAATAAAATCGTGAGTTACAAGCTCAAATGAATGAGTAAAGTTGACTTACAATTGATTTATAGCATGACTCATGCTCATTCATATCATAATACATGGTTCATAGTGCTTCCTTCATCACATCCACTCATGGCAATGTCAATACATTTCCACGTACATCAACAACATCCAAGTGTCACGGAGCGGTGATCTCGGGTCGTGTTCTGGGCGCGAGTTCCTGCTCGGGACTAGAAAATCCAGTACAAAAGTGAAAACAGAGAGCACTTGCTGAATCCTGCACCTCAAGACCTATAGCTCATCTCGAAGAGGATGACGAGCCGGTCGTTTTGAGTACTAGAACTCCAAAAACGGAGTTCGTATGAGAGAGTTATGACCAAAAACGTGCAACCGGCAAAATGGAAAACGGTGTCACCAAAAAGTGGGCTTCCAACCCAAAACATTTTATTCAATCCCCCAAATGTGCCAAAAGCTATGCTCACTTATGCCAATATGCAAGGCATAGCATTGAATGGCTATGTGTAGCATTCAAGCATTCATAATGCATAAAGAGCAGCATGAATGGCCATGATTAAAGTCCAATTTCTGAAAATTAGGGTTTTATGTGTAATAAAACCCTAATTCACTCCATAGCTTGAAAGAATGCTTCAAAATTGTAAGGAAGTGATGGAGCAACTCACCAATGTTACCCGGGAAGCCTTAATGCTTGAATTTGTTGAAGGAGATGAAGATTAGGGTCACTTTGGTGAAAAACGTGGGCAGCTTTGGTAGTGATTTTCAGCCACATTGGGAGCCCCATTGCTCATGGAAAATAGGTGAAATACTTCATAAAACATTGCTAGATACATGAGAGACTCAATGCCCTTTGCTCATGTTGAGATTCCATGGCTAGGGTTTGCAGCTCCCAAACAAAAAAACGTTTTTGATTAACAACTGCTAATCAAGATTAGAAATTTTTTCCAATTTGGTCCACTCATTCAAAAAAAATAGGTCCATGTGCTCAGATTTGAACCACAAACTCTACCTTAGCCATATCCCCTTCCCCCATGAATCAAATGAAGCAGAAATTTCACGAAATGAGAAGAAGAAAAGAAAAATTAAAAATCATGGATCAAAAGCCAGGCTCTCTGATACCAATGAAAGAAAGTAACAGGGGTGGGTTAGTTCCTCACCAAGGGAGTGGCTCATGAAGGAGTCACCACTTAGCATCTCACGGGAGAAGCTCACCATTGATTCTTGGAACAGATAACATTATCATGAATGACCCATAATCCCATTTACATTGGTATTTATACTCCACCCAAGAGTTCACACCTACTTACTAGTTGTCCATGGCCTTGGGCCCATAATGCTTTCTTACAAGTTTAGTTCCGGTAGTCTATTCTTTATGATTAGAAATTGGAATTGGTTTACGAAGTTTTTACTTGATTCAGATCGAGAGATGGACAAGTAGGTTTACTGTCCATCCCTCTCGTAGTCTAACCAATTTCATTCGGTTTAGTTCTACAAGGATTCCCTTTAGATAAACATCTAGTTTTGGGTAAATATCCATTTAGTGATTTTACCAATTAAAATATCCAAAGATATTCCGTCTATCACATAATTTCTCAACCTTAATTCATTACGTAGAATTATGGTGGAAATTCATCTTTTGACACTAGAATTTAATTCAAATCCATCTTTTCTTAATTATCATAAAAATTCTTCTTTTTAACTAAATATCATGCCTATTTTTTTGAATAAACTTGAAATCCATCTTTTTCTCATTTTAGTAAATGCAATCCAATTATCATGGGAATTCTTCTTTTACCATAAATTAAATCTATTTAAAATTCTTTTTAAAAATTACATAAAAATATCCATTAATTTCATTAAGCTAAAAATTCCACTTTTCTCATTTAAATATTTGAATTCCGATATAGTGGGAATTCCTCTTTCATCATTTAAACTTATCTATGCAAAAAGATAAATTTAACGAAATTTTCTCTTAAAATTTAAATAAAAATCTCCATTAATTCCTTTACACTAGGAATTACACTTTCCTCATTTAAATATTTGAATTCCAATATGGTGGGAATTCCTCTTTCATCATTTAAACTTATCTATGCAAAAGATAAATTTAACTAAATTTTCTCTTAAAATTTAAATAAAAATCTCCATTAATTCCTTTACACTAGGAATTACACTTTCCTCATTTAAATATTTGAATTCCAATATGGTGGGAGTTCCTCTTTCATCATTTGAATTTATCTATGCAAAAAGATAAATTTAACTAAAATCCTTCTTTAATTTTTAAATAAAATATATATTATTTTAGCATCGCAATTTTTCTCTTACTTCATTGGAATTCATGGATTTCCATTGTCATTACTCTTTCAACATAAAAATGGATTACTAGAAATTTCTCTTTTTCATAATTAACTATTTATGCATAAACATAAAAATCATTTTTTCCATGATTATAATGAGAATAATTCAATTAATCTAGGATGATTAATCCTAGAATATGGTAGGAAGTCCTCTTTTCATATTATGAATGAAAATGATTTATGTGTTAATTTTTTAAAAATTTTACCATAGCTCCGCTACTTTTACTGATAATTCTCAATAATTTTGAAAACATAAAGTTTAGTAATATCATATGATAGAATAACCATTAATTGGATCAATATCCAATTATGGACTTGATTCCTAATTTTTCCATGAATTAAATAGCATAAAAGCATTAAAAAGCCACTTATTTGGCCTCAATTTGACAAGCATAGAAATTACTTTTAGATTAGAGAATTGCTTCATGAGGAGCTTCATTTGAATATAGAATAGGTCATAGGAATGACCATTCTTTGGGGGAGAGAAAGAAATGCTTAATAAAAACATTATAATTTAAGCATAAATGGAAATTTATGTGTTTTATCACTACAATTCATTAAAGAACTTCAATTGTATTAAAAAGCCATTCAATTGAATGCTTCTCAAGCTTGAGAGGGGTTGAGAAGAGAGAAACATTTGGAGATTTAAAAAAAAAAGACCATAAATCACACTTTACCTCCTAGATTACTTGATTCTTTAATCAAAGTAGAGGCCATCAACCAATCAATTGGTTTGGTATGTGATCCAAGGAAGATTTAAGAGAGAGAGAGAGAGAGAGAGAGAGAGAGAGAGAGAGAGAGAGAGAGAGAAGCTCCAATCTCTTCAATTTGTAGAGGATTTTTAGAGGATAATAGAAAATAAGCTTATCTTAGAGTAATACCGGCATAGTTTAGTTCACAGATGAGAATACAAAAGAATGAGGGTCTATTTATAGGTGAGGGAGGCCACTAACTGAGTCCAACTGAGTTCTAAAATTTTTCAGCTTCAGTTTGGCTGAATTGGGACAAGTTTGGCTCCCTTTTTTATTTGGTTTGATCCAGGAGAGAGGAGAGATAAAAATATCCTATTATTTTTTAGTTTACAACTCATCCACACATGTGAAATAGGCGCCTCCTTGAAGGGCCCCCTTCTCCTTACCAATGTGTCAAAAATGAATGATTACTCCAAAATATCACATTTTTTTATTAATACTTCATAATTTTTAGATTAGTACTCAGTCAACTCTTCATCTTATGTGGGCATTCACTCATTTTTAGGTATTTTCTTTTATTCTTTGGATTTATCTTATCCCAACACTTGGATTAATCTTATTGGTCCATATGAACCTTAATTGGACCATAATCCAAAATTTTAGACCATAATCTAAATTTTTTTAAAAATCTTGACCCTTAGGCTAAGGTCTTCTAAATTATTTTTAATTAATTCCAATTGCACCTTGGAAAATCTATTTTTATTTTCTATTTCAGGGAAATATTTTTTTGATATTTATAGAATTTATTTATCCAAAAATATCCCAATATTGATTTACCACTCTCTAGAAATTTTTCTCACTTGGCCAAACAAGGAAAAATAATATTTTCTTGTATTCAGAAACATAGAATGATTACAAAGGATTGAAGTAGATGCTTATTTGTTATTCAAGCTGAGGAAGAATCAAGAAGGAAGACATATTTGTCTTCACAGGCACAACCTCTAAGAATCTTGTCTTTCCCCTACCTATAGAGTTATCCTGCAACAACAATGAGTTGGTAGGGGGCTGTCTGTTTAATTAGCGATGGGCACGATCCTTGTTTAGAAGGGGGTCCACTGATAAGCCGTTGGCTAGGAAGTGTGCTACCTCCTCGCCCCACTTAGGAATTAAGCATAGTTAGAATAGGGTGGCATCTAGTAAAGCTTACTCCCATGGGGGTGGCTCATCGTTAGGGATCCTTGACATGTGGTCTGCCAAAACATGCTAAGACCTTTCCTCACTATAACGGAGAAGTCAAACTCAAGCAATATAAGCAGCCACCTGGTGATCCTTCCTATCGTACTACAGGGCTTGTTTACCAGCAGGTATAGAAGAGCTTGATGGTCTACGAAGAAAATAAACTTGGTTGCCAAAAGATAATGGTGAAACTTCTTAACGGTGTAGACCATGGCTAACCCTTCTCTTTTGGTTGTGATATAATTCCTCTCATCTTCATTGATTTGGCGGCTGGCAAAGCTGATGGGAAAATCCATCTTGTGTTCACCCGCCGGTTGGGGGCCAGCACATAGCAGCCAATATCAAAAGCGGAGGCATCGATGTGGACATGAAAGATAATGTCCCAGTTGGAGGACCTGAGAATAGGAGAACTAGCCAAGGCTTTCTTGAGGGTCATATAGGCCTATTGGCATTCCTCTGTCCAGTAAAAAATAATCAAGAGTCCATAAAGAGGTCGAGCTATATCAACATACATAAAAATGAATCGGCTGATAGTAGCCAACATGTCCCATGAAACACTGGGGAGGATGAGTTGCACTTTGCTATCATCTGTGGAGATTCCCTATTTGGAGATGATGTGTCCCAAGATCACTCCATGTCTAACCCAAAATTGACATTTGAGTAGGTTCAATGAGATGCGATACATCCTGCATCTTTCTAGCACCTTACGCAAGCAGTCAAGGTGTGCCTTCCATGAGGAGTTAACACAAAGGTCATCCATAAAGACCTTTAGGAATTTCTAAAGATATTCCTTATAGGCCATGCACATTAAATGTTGGAATATGCCAAGGGCATTGGTTTTCCCAAAGGGCGTGACACGATATGCATAAGTGCCCCATTAGAAGATGAAGGCTATTTTGTGATGATCCTTGGGATCAATCAACACTTGGTTGGTAACCTAAGAATTTGTCAAGGAAGTTGTAGGGTTCCTTTCTTGCTATTCATTCTAGCACATGTTTGGTGAAGGGTAAGGGATAATGATCCCTTATGGTGGCAGCATTGACCTTTTTGAGACCTACGTACACTCGTACTTTCTGATTCTTCTTGGGAACTATCACAATGGGTGATACCCATTCCATATGCTCTATTTCATAGATGAATATGACGTATGAGTCTGTCGATCTCTTCTTAGACCATCTTGGAATATTATGGGTTCATAAGATATGCCCTTTCTTTGATTGGCCTTGCTCCATCAACCATCAGGATGGTGTGCTTGACTACTTTGGTAGGAACACCTTTCATATCCATGTACTTCCAGGCGAAGCAATCCTGGAATTCTATAAGCGGAGCGATGAGCTTGGTCTCTTCCTTTGTAGTAGAGAGGTCTTCTCCAATGTATACTAGCCTTGGGTCTTCGTCCGGGGCTGCCAAGTTAATTTCTTTGACCTTGGTTGGACCGTCATATACGAGGTCCCTAGTTGTCCATTGTGGGACCTTTGAACTGAGTCATATTGGACAAATCTGTCAGCCATCTGAAAGGTCTTGAAATGTTTGGACACTTGTTTGGTCTCTTTTTCCCTAGTTCTTTCTTCTTCTATGAACTGTTTGGCTTCTTTTTCTACCAGTGCTAACATTTTATTACATGCTTAACATCATGCAGAGCGACAAAGATTTTCTAGTTCAGGTTTGGGATCAACGGGTTCCATTAGCTTTGGGGTGGTCGTGTGGACCAGAGAAGGGAGCTATTGGCGAACTCATTTTGCAATATTTCATTGAATTGTTCATGTGCTTCAACTGCCCCAACATACTTTAGCCAGTGGGTGTTTGTATTGTCAGGAAAGACATATCATTCTGGCCCTGGGAATCCATCGAGCTTGCGAGTCCTGTGGGAGCATGTGTCCCTTGATGGTTCCACTCGAATAGCCTATTCAAGTTCTTGGGTGGCAACATTAGGCAGGGATGCTAAGCTAAACATGTATAGAGATGTGATCTCTTGCCCATCTACCATAGCAAACTGCATCTAGGAAGGATGTCTAGGGTGGCAAGGATATGCATCCAATTCTTGGAGTCTTCAAGCTCTAGAAGAGGTGCACATTCCTCATCATCCTTTTCATCATCAAGTGTATTGTGGCACATTTGACATAGATGGACTGCAGTGGATCTAGTTGTTGTTATTGGGTCCTCTACACGAAGGGTATGCCACTCATTGGATGTACCTTCCACGTACGTAGGTTGATCTTGACGGTTTGATCTTTTCTTCGAATGTAAATGTGGTCGATATCCCAGTCGTGGATCATTTTATATTCTCTCACACAAATGGTCGCCCAAGGATGCAATCATAAGAAATATACTAACGTCCAAAGTTCATCACCCACAAAGGTGTGGTGGTAAGTGGTTCAAAGGATATTTATTTTCAAATCCTTTAGTAGACCAATGGGTCTAGCTATGGCTCCATCAACAAGTTTGATTAGCAATGTGGTGTCATCCATGGCAGGTGTGCCCCATTTTTCCCATCATTGTTTTGTAACAATGCTCACTCCTACTCCCCCATCCAGGATTCCTATGACCTAGAGGCCATCAAAGGTTATCAGTAAAGATGCATTTAGTTCATCGCCTTCAAAGCACTTTCCAAGCTTATTCACTCGAACAGTTGGGGTGCCAGTGATTTCGTGGGGTATAACAATTTCATCTTCCTCAGACTCATTAGAGCTATCTAGCTCCATGGATTCTTGCATGCCTGGCATCCCTCCATCCAGTCCTTCAGAGCTTTCCATAATCTCGGGCTACCTTGAAGCAAGGTGCCAATAGGGATTTGGATATGAGAAGAAAGGAAGGAAGAGAGACCAGCAATTTCTCTAGGAGCAGAGGTTGTTCCATGAGAAAGGTTGCTTTGGATTAATCTTAAGCTCTTATGTGTATATGGGATGTGGATAGGGATTTATGTATCTGTTCATTTAAGGTGGTCATCCCCCAGATCTTTGAGATATTTGGCTACCCTGTTTCCCTAGTGGGGGGTAGTTGTTGCAGTGGGTGTTGCCTCTTCTATTGGGGGTGACTGGTCTGGGAGCTCTCTAAAATATACCTGAGCTTCATCAGCAGAGCAGGTCTCATGTTGGAGACTGATGGACAAGGCTCAAGGTAAGTAGTAGGAGGCTCGTCTTCTATTTGTGCTTGGCACTCCCTAACCACCAATGCTTGGGATGCTAATAGTCTCTCTTTCTCCTCTACAAGGTTAGGATATTCAGCAAGCTTTTTCGGGAGCTAGTTAGCATCAATCAGTTTTTCTTGGGCTCAAGCGACTGAGCGTAGAAGATCTTGCTCTTTTGATGAAGAGGTTTATGCATCTGTTGTCATGCCATCTTCCGAACCACTTTGGATAACTACCCGGCAATCTCCCTTGCCAATCTTTGTGGTTTTCTTCTTTGAGTGTCTAGTTGCTCGTGCTTGTTCAAGGACATTCTTTGAGGATAAGACCTTTACTTGTCCCTGGTCTCATGAGGTAGATGCCTTTGCTGCAGAGCAGCATAAGCTGCGGATCTTTGTCTGTTTTGTAATCAGGTTACGACGTTGAGAGGGACCGTGTGGATGAAGTCGTCTCTCACACTCAGTAGGTTAATGCTAGCATTGGGATTAGCTTCTCACGAGCCTTCCCCATTGTTCTAGGTCTTAGCGAATAATTTTTATACATATGGTCAATTCCACACCCAACGCATAAGGGGGTTAAGGCAGGAGCACCTACAAAGGTACTTGCCATTCCCTTTTGTAATAGGACACTGAGCCACTCGGTGAGGTCCTGCACAATGATAGCATTGCATACGTGGTTATTTTGCCATTCTATTCATGTCTCTAGCCCGTGGCATTGGGGTGGCTAAGTACACTGGGTACATTTGGTCACCCTCCATAACATAGTGGGAATTTCTGGAATTTCCCCCTCATCCCCTTCTTCAAAATTTTTTGTCAGGGTTAGGTGACAAACTAGTGTGATTCGTGGCAATAAAGGTTGAGGTGGGAGAACAGGGGGTGGTAAGGGCATTTCAAGTATCCTAAGAATTCCTCTTTGAGCCACTTCTTGGCTTGGTTGAGGTGGCCTGGCTAAGGTGCATTATGGAGAGTAGGTTTTGGTAAAGCTAGCGGTTACCTTGGGTTTGCACAGGCAAGGCTTGAGGTAGAGTATGGCTTGACCAGCCCTCTGCTGATAGAAGTTTGTAACTTCGTGATTACCCCATCTTTGGCAATATGTACAATAGAGGTTAGGACGGGGTTGCAGATGTGGACACTCCGTGCTGGTATGGTTAGCTTGCTAGATCAGTCACCATACAAGATTCCTCTTTGGATAGAGATGGGGTTGGTCGACCCGATCCTATCCTTGGCTGGTTTTCCAAAGTTAGGTCATCTGCTGCATCATTAATGCAGCGGCCAACTACTCAACTTGCTATCCAAATGTGGACTCTTTTCTCTTTCCGTCAGATTTAGTGCTGGTGGTCTTTAATGAGGCTTTTGATGTATCGTCATGAAGTTATTGGGAACGTGTTCCCTTGAAGTTGTCCTCAAAGTCCATAGCACTCCTACAGAATTGCTCACAGGAGGTAAGAACTAAGGTGGCATACAATGAATTGTGCAAGGGTATGTCATCCAGACCTTCTAGGAATCTCCGTA
This sequence comes from Cibotium barometz, assembly GCF_041138505.1. Taxonomy (NCBI): domain Eukaryota; kingdom Viridiplantae; phylum Streptophyta; class Polypodiopsida; order Cyatheales; family Cibotiaceae; genus Cibotium; species Cibotium barometz. Next base: position 12,640,456 of record NC_141093.1, read on the forward strand.
TCAATATTTCATCAGAGAACTTGTCTCTGGAACTATAGCGAGAGTGGAGATATCTAACTCTATTGATATAGTCTCAGATGGTTTCACCATCCCTTTGCCTGACATTGTGCAGTTGCTCCCACCGGACTCCATCTAGTACCTTGGTGAGAATATCCTTTCTTGAAGGTCTCTTTCAAGGCTTCAAAGGTGGCCTTGTCCTCAACTTTCAAGGACCTAAACCATTGGCCTACTTTACCATCTAGGGTGCGGCCAAAGGCACTCACCTTGACTTGATCTTCTATGTGGCCAAAGGCTTCACAAATTTGATTTAACATCTCCAAATATGGGATGGGATCCCCAGTCCCATCAAATTTAGTGATCAGCTTTGAGATGTTTGTGGATTTGTTCCACTCTAATCTGGTTCCATGTTTAGGTTGCACTGGTGTTGGGGCCCCTCCCTATTTCCATGGTGGCTGATCTTAATATTTCTAGTGTTAGCCTTGCCATGGATGGAGTGGGTATTGGTTGAGGAATGATTGGAGGAGGAGCAGGGCCAGGTAGATAATAAACCATTGGAGGCCCATGTCTTATGGGTGGGTTAGATTATGCCCCTTGTCGTCCCATGTGGTACGCAGGGTATGCTCCCTATGGTGGTTATTGCTGATATACAAGCGGACTGGGCTGATGTGATGGGCCTAGGTAGACCCTTTCTCAATGGTGTGATGTTTCTCATCCTTGAGAAGATGGACCTAGTCGTAAGTTTTGTACAGGTCTTTGGGCCCTGTAAGAATTAGCCACTCTTGAGACAGGCATGGCTCTCCAGGCTGGTGGTTCAGTCTGGGTCTGATGGCTTTCTCTTTGCCCTATTTTCGCTCTAGGATCTAGAGACGGCGTGGGCTCACTTTTTTGTGGATGGTCCATACCTCACACTCTGGGTTGTAGCTCTTCCGACTACGTGTTTCCCAGGATAAATATGTGGAGACTCAAAGCAAGGATTCTATGTGAATGTGTGGGATAGGTAGGAGCTTTCTCTTGGATAGGAGGTATGTCCATACACTGAGGTTCAAGCTCTCCTGTGTCAAGGTCAGGAGTTTCTTGTCTCGTGTTAGGATGTTCTTCGCTCTCATTAGTGCTATCAAAGACGAGCACTGTTTGGCTCCACGTGTTTGGCTCCACGCGATATTTGTTGAGATGTCAAGCTCAACATAAGCTAACACTTATGATATGCTTGCGTGACCGTTTCCACCACTTACATCACTCTGGCATGTTTGGTAGGATGCTGACATGATAGACTTCGCAAAAGTGATTCTATAGCTGGACTACACCAGCTACTAGTCCACCATTGAGTAATGGCATACTTATCTTGCCAGCTCACTCACTTAGCGTGTTCATATTATGGACTGCATATACATAGTACTTTAGTACTTATGTTGTATTTCCCTTACGAGGGTAAGAGCTTCACCTACTCTTCCCCCTTTGTGTTGGCTACTACACCCTTCAGGAGCTTGCAAAACAAATGAACTCCGATTGAGGAGCTGTCTTTGCAGGAGAGCGGAGATACAAAGCAACTATACTATCCTTTGGACCAAAAACAAATTTGGTCAAAAACGTATTTTGGGCGCGTTTGGACCTCCGTTTATCAGTTTGCATGCGTTCATGGCACTACGACGGGTAAGTTTCAATTCTCTGCATAATTTTGTTTTTGGAACTGCAGGAAGGGAATTTGGTTATGTAAACATTGTGTGTACCGCAAATAGGTCTTATAGGTGCTATTGGATGTATGTATGCAAGTTGATGTCATTGGTTGTGTGACAGTTTGGGTGTAACATAGTACCGCTACAAAGAATACATCAATTTGTGCAGGTCAAACAAAAGTGTTGCTTTTGTGAGTTTGTGTTGTAGACAAGATGTCAAATGATGGGCAGAGAAGCTGACAAGAACAACTTCCATGCTTGGTGGTTTAGATTAACAAATTTTCTGGTGGGAAAAGTTTATTGGGACTACATTGAAGGTGAACATGAGGAGGCACCAGAGATATCGGAGATTAATCCAACTGCTATATATGTAAAAGAATACAAGGATTGGAATCAAGGAGCAAGGGAAGTCATGTATTGGCTTTCTATTCGCATACAAGACACCATGATTGGGCATATACAGGATGCCAAGTTACCTAAGGAGGCATGGGACACCTTGGTAAAGCTGTATGAATCTAACACTAATGCACGAAAGATTCAATTGAAGAATGAGCTTCATACTGTGGAGAAGAAAAACATGTCTGTGAATGATTATGCCTTGAAGATCAAGGGCATTATGGAATCCCTTACATCTATTGGCGTTTTTGTTGATGATGATGATAAGGTGGAAGTATGTCTACGTGATCTTGGGCCACAATACAAGGCATTCAAGATGTCTATTTAGACTGCTCGGGAGAACATTCCCAAGTTTACAGATTTGGTATCAATGCTGATCATTGAAGAAAAGAGTTTGGGTGAAGACCAATCTTCACAAAACAAAGGCAGTTCGGAGCAATAGGCCTTGTACACAAGTGTAGGTAGAGGTCGCAGCCATGGCTAAGGTGGTGGGGCCAAACAGGTAATCAAAATTATGGTCAACAACAATCGTCCCATGAATCACAATGGAAGAGGGCAGTTCAGAGGTAGGGGGAGTCAAAGAGGTCGTGGAAATTGGCAAAGACAACAAAATGATACATGAGGCTGTTTTTATTGTGGAAAATCTAGGCATGCACAAACAGATTGCTATAAGAAGAAAAATGACATGAGAAGTGGGAAAGTACAGCAAAATAATTATGTGTCCTCTAGCTGAAGTAATGAGGATAATGAAAGGTTGTTTATTATGCAACATGTGCTTAATGTTATGTCAGAAAATGATGTATCTGCATGTAATGATTATGTATGGTATGTGGATTCAGATGATTTGAACCATATGACCAGTCATAGGCGAGTGGTTCAAGGATGTGAAAAAACCTAAAAAGCCAGGTTTTTTTGAAAAATAGGGGATGATACTACTCATCCAATTGCCTATGTTGGAAATGTGGGATGATACTACTCATCCAATTGCCTATGTTGGAAATGTGGGATGATACTACTCATCCAATTGCCTATGTTGAAAATGTGCCATTGTCTATGCACAATGGCAAGGTGAAGTATCTTGCATATGTGCTTCACATTCTAAATATTACAAAGGATTTGGTTTCTATTGGCCAGATGATTGAGTAGGGTTTGTAGGTGCACTTTAAACTTGATGGTTATTATGTCGAAGACTTTAAAGACAAGTGCAGGTTGGTTGCAAAAGGCAATAGAGTGGGAAGAATGTTTACACTAGATGTAAATATGCATGAAGTGAAAGTTGCAATGTTTTCAGAGGGAGTAGGAGTTGTTGTAGATACAAACATTTGGCATAAGAGAATTGGACATGTAAATGTGCAAAGAATGAAGTCTATGCAGGTTAAAGAAATTGTGTCAGGGCTACCTAAGTTTAAAGTTGATGGTATGCAGAAAGTATATGAAGCATGCCAATTTGAAAAGTAGACAAAGCATGTATATCCACATGACAGAAATGTAAGTAGTAATGTACTAGATGTTGTGCATTATTCAGATGTATGGGGTCCTACAAAAACTACGTCTATGGATGGCTTTTATGCAAGTATTATGTAGCATTCATTTGATGATCACACAAGGAAAGTGTGGGTGTATTTCATGAAGGAGAAGAGTGAAGCTTTCACTCATTTTTAAAATTTCAGAGTGATGGCTAAAAAGCAGACAAGAAAGCATGTGAAGGGGAAAAAAATGACATTCAGAGACAATTTACATGTAGATACACTCTGCAGCAAAATGGAGTTGCTGAGCGGAAAAACAGGCACATTATAGAGATAGCACAAGAATTTATGACAAAGAAGAATATGCCGCATAGCTATTGGGCTAAAGCTATTTCTACAACAGTTTATATCATGAAAAGGACTCCTACTACTGTAGCCATACATGATGTAGCGCCAGAGGAGAAGTTCAATGGCAAGAAACCTGATTTGTCTCACTTGAAAGTTTTTGGATGAATTGCCTCTCTGCATGAGGAGATAGGCATCAGGGAACAAAAAACAAGATAAGATATTTTATTTACCTTTCTTGTGATATCAAATTCATGCTCTTCTAGTGTTAACCCATTCTTAAGATTAATAAGAGCTACGACCATTATCTTACATCAAGGAGTCACGATAGATTCACCAAAGGGTCATGCATTCAAGATATGAAGCAATGGTGTCCAAAGCTACAACTTGGATGGGCACCCGTAATGGTGTGGCGGAGTATTCCACTTCAAGAGCATGTGGAAGCAAGTTAGCATGAAGTCCTAAGTGATGTAATTCATAGATATATTATGAGAGTAGTCATTGTAATAGCATTAGGCCTCTTATAAGTCTAAAGTGCCCGGTCGGCCATAATTTAAGTGAGTATGAACACTTATGGCCATGTATATAAGTGAATTTCTCTCATAATACAACATACTCTCCCATTGTGCAATTGAGTCTTGCTCTTGCTAATCCTCTTGCTAATCTCTCTTTCGAATGCATGCTAGTGAGTGTGTGTGAGTGAAGTGAGGTGAGAGGAGGGATGAGTACCCGTAGAACAATACGGCGGTGTGACAACGCTCACGGGAGGCGTGGTGTTGTAGAGCTTGGAGACCTCAAGGGTTACGAGCTTGGCCATTGGAAATATCTTCACGATAGTTGCAATTCACTAGGTAATCTCTTTTTGGATGTGTTTCAAGGGGGGTTAGGGTGAGCCATAACATTTTTGGCACTGCTCTGCTGGGGAGCCATCCCTTGGCTTTTTCCATTGTTTTTCCTCTAATCTACACATTACCCATTTTCCATTATCTTGATTAATGTTTTCCCATGAAAAAGATATGAATTTGATGGGTGATTTGTGTGTGATTTAGTGTAGAATAGCTGTCTTTTTTGTTTTTGTAAAGAATGCTTTTTGCTTAATTTTTAACTTAATTTTTAGCTTAATTTTTAGCTTAATTTATTGTTTTTATTATTGCTAATGTGGTTTTTAATATTCTTAGGGCTTGCACATAGTTTGTATTAGGCTTAGTTTGTATCCCATTGCATCAAACAATGCATTAGAATGCAATTTTTAGTGAATGTTAGCTCTCTTTAGTGTTAAACATAGAATTAAAATCATTAATTTTAGCTTAATTTGTGTGTTTTTTGTTGAAATTGTTTGCATTAGAGTGTTAGCAAGCATTAGGAGTAGCTTAATCCTTCAAAAAACTTCTCAATACCATCAAAAAACCCTTGAATTTGACTAATTTCTCTTAATGGATTGGTTTTTGTCTTAAGAGTAATTAATCCACTTCAAGGGACTGGTTTTTGTCTTTAAGAGTAATTAATCCACTTCGAGGGACAAAAATTTAGAAAATTTGTTATTTGGGATCTAAATTGATCATGTGAGTAGTCGAAATTAGTATTTTTGAGTGTTTTGAGAGCATCTAGATGCATCAAAACACCTAATTACATCAATTGGAGGAATTTTACTCTCTTTACTTAATTTTGCCTTAAAAGAAGAGATCAAAATTAAGAGTCTAATTAATCTCCTATTTTAGATTAATTTACTCATTTGTTGATGCACATAGCTTAGCTTTCCCTTGCTCTGTCCAATGATGTGCTCAATTGTGTGAATTAATTAGTGGTTAATTAGAGTCCTTGATTAGTGTAAAAGAGAGAAACATTAGTGAAAGGATTAATTTTTAATTAGTTCTTAATCACCTTTTAACATAACTCATTAAGGCTACTGAGCATTCAATGAGTAGATGTCCATGAATTGTCAAATTGTCCATTTTGGGGATCATTATGAAGGGTGTAAGGTGGTGCCATAAAAAGGTTGACTTTTTGATTCCCACTTACCTTTTTGGAAAAATGCCCATATCTCCTAAATTATAAATTCAAAAAATATTACCCCCAAACAAGGATATTTGTATTTCCCACTAGACTCCAAAAATAAAAAAATATCAGCTTTAATTTTTCCTTAAAGTTCAATTCATGGCGTGACCCATTCTCTGCACTTTCATGCCTTAAGGTTTCACGGCCTAAAGGTTCACGCCCAAACAAAAAATCGAATTTAATTTTTCCATGAAGTCCAATTCATGACGTGAACCATTTTCTGCACTTTCACACTTAAGGTTTCACAACCTAAAGGTTCACTCCAAAATATATATATATATATATATATATATAGATTTAATTTTTTCGTGAAGTTTGGTTCACAGCATGAACCATTTTCTGCACTTTCACGCCTTAAGGTTTCATGGCCTAAAGTTTCATGCCCAAAAAAAAATCAAATTTAATTTTTCTGTGAAGTCCGTCCGGTTCACTGCGTGAAACACTAGGTATCTCACGATGTGAAAAAAAAAAATCAAAATTGATAAAATTCGTGGTCTAATTCACGCCGTGAATTGCACACTACCTGCTAGTTCACGACGTGAAAGGGGGTCCATCGGCAAAACAAACAAAAAAAAAGAGGGGGGCTGTAGAAAACACCCATGTTTGGAGGCACGTATCTCGTAAACCGTGAATTCGATGAAGGTGCTCTAGGGCTCATCAGAAAGCCAACATCGAGCTCTTCAATTATGGACCCGGCCGTCTGAAGTCAAAATCAATCGTTTTGGCCTCCGACTAGAAGTCTCAAAATTCGACCCAAAAATCGAGGCAAAAAACAACCTGAAAAGCACAAAAAATCGTAAAAATAGCGTGAAAACAACTTCGTATAATATTCGGGCTACATTTTGAGGGTCTAAACGAAAAAATCAGGAACGACTCGAAGAGACAAAGCTGTAGTACTCCAAAAATACTACAACTCTCTCATTCAGAGTTTTTCCAAATTCCTTTTGGAACACCCTCAAAAATGTGCTGTGAAACAAGGGAAAAATTTTCGAAAATTTTCGAAAATTTTTCCCCACCTTGAGACACTGATGGAAAATAGGTTTTAGGACCTCCTCTTCCATCTAGAAAGTTACTAGTATACACTTTTTTCAAAAAAATATCCTTAAGACATCGTTCACATACGTGTAGCATCTAAGCTAAATAGGGCAAACGGACACTTGTTTGACCCAACGAAGAGTACACCAAGCCTCTTGACGCTGTAATAACGGGATATGAGAAAATATAAAAAGCAAAAAAAAAAACACGTGCTTGCTCATTAAGGAGAAATTAGGCAATCAGACATGGCAACGATAAGAGGGATTGCCAGGGATCACACAAGGACTGAACCCAATGGCTGACATCTTCAAGCCATTGAGAACTATGCCCCAAATGCACCTCCCAATACCATTGGCCATGCCTACAACGAGTGTGTCATCGGGTTTTACACCCCCTGTCACTTTAATCCCACCGGGGCCTTTGGTCCTTTACACCTAACGTTCCCACCAATCTTATAAGTACCAACCCTTTGCAACCCCTGGATGCCCACACCTTAAACATACTGACTAGTCTAGGAAGGGGGGTTACCCAAGGACTCAGTGAGTCCCTACCCACAAAAGCACTCACATACGGCCTTAGTGACTCATATAAAAATACAGCCATATAGATTTTCACAATTATGGGCAAATACAACAGAACAATTGATCCTGTTCAATTCATTCAAATGTTTGAACAGAGATGTGAAGCCTTTGGAAATCCAAACTGCCCCACCAAAGTACATGCATTAAACTTATGCTTAGAGGACAAGACTAGTCGATGGTTCATCACATTGATGCCGGTAATCAAGACCAACTTTAGAATCTTGAAGTAAGTCTTTATCCACGGTTTTTCAAGACAAGGTGATCGGTGGAGTGCAACAAAAGAACTCTATTCAAGTGAGCGTAAACCAAACGAAACCATTAGAGAATTTATCCTTCGGATAAAACTCTTAGACTCACAATGTGCTTCATGGAAAAAATTAAACGATTCTCAATTAAAGAGCCGTTTTATGACAGGTTTAAAGAATAACAACTTACACAACTTGATCATTGTATCCAACCCGGAAACATTTGATCAATGTTGTAAAGAAGCAGTACGTTTAGATGACAGCATGCTGGAAGATGATCATGCTACGAGATGTTCCCTCATCTAAACCAAGTGAAGCAATGGCAAAACAAAGATTGATCTTGGAATTGTCATTCCTCGAATTTTATGCAGCCTTGCTTAAAAGCTTTCAATCAACATCTCTAAGAGAGGATAAAATCCTTCAAAGCCAAACATCCTTAATGCATCTACAAGTGAGGAGAGATATGCCTTGTGTAAAGTACAATCACTACGACCATCCCAATCCCCATTGTGCATACAAGGCACGTGTTTTTCTGTACTGCATATATTGTAAATCCTTTTATCATGATACTAAAAGTGTCCTAATTCATCAACAATTGATACAAAAGCCTCATCTCCTGTGCACCAAACAGAAACATTCCAAAGGGTAGAAATTGCTCAGGAAGTAGTTAACCAAACACTTCAGTGTTTCTATTGTCGTGGACCTCACAAAGTGGTAGATTGCACAGTTTGGAATACTTCCATGCCCATAGTCAATGACACTTTACAACCCGTGTGAACTATGTGGCATTGATCACATGTTCCAAGATTGCCCAAGACGAGTTGCTTCAATGCAACTTGTCTCACAAAATACAACTCTTAATATCTTAAGTGTACAAAACGGGCAATTATACACGGTACCCTTGAATGTGCTTATATGCTTACAAGCCAAGGCACGAGAAATGGTCAAAAAGAATGCAAAAGACATTACCTCAACATGGGTAGAAGAACATGCTTTAAAGAAAAACCCAAAAGAGAAAGCAAAACCTTCTAAACGCATGAAAAACAAGGAACAACAAACTTTCAAAACCAAGGTTAAATTAAAGGACATGGAAAAGAAGCCTATGGGAGACATAAACCCAAAAGAGCCAAAAGCTACACATGATGCAAAAGCGTCTACCTCAAAGGCCACCACAGAAATAACAACACCCACATGTGTGACACCACGTACAAAAACTAGAATTCGATCTTGGTGCATGGGCAAACATAATGAAAAAGTGAAGATCCAAAGAAAGTCAGAAAATGAAACAAGTTCTAGTACGTCGCTAAGTGAGGATGAAACAAGTTCGGATTCGTCTCACTAAGTGCACTTAATAGACCAATCAAGAAACTAGAACCCACCTAACCACCCCAAATTGAAAATCATGATCGTATGACATACGTGGAACGCAAAAAGCAAGCTCGGGAGAGCATGCTTAGCATGGTTGAGTGTCTGTGATTGAACCTAATAATGCCCAGAGGAGTACCGCTTCCCCTTTCAAGAAGAAGACATACTCTCTACAGAAGAGTCATTAGAGACAGATTGCACGAATTATGCGATTGAGAAAGCACGCGAGGAATTTGATGAATCCCTTATGAAATTAAAGCAGTCTCTCAAAACCTAATTTGGAGTAATTCTCTTCTCTCATGGGTGAAGCTAACATAACATCAGCACTTGCACCTTTAAGGGCTCAACATGAGTTATACCAAGACATAAAGAGCTCCATAGAATGAGACTATGAGGATTCACAAGTTTCCAAATAGACCTTATTTAGAATTGTCAGACGACAAAGTTTGCCATTGTGTATTCTTGAAAAAGCTAAGAGCCAAAAAGAGGACAAAAGTGAATGGGAATATGGAACAGAAACGGGATCTGAAGCTCAAACACAAACTAAAATATCCATGGTTCCTCTTGAATATTCTATCATGATATGGTTGGATTTCCCTACAAGCAATGATGTTAAGCGCAAACACGCATTATTAGCCCTCGAGCCAGTCATAACATCATGACAATAGACACTTGGGTGTCATTGTAAGATTCCTCCCTCCAACTTTTGAGGTGTGCAGGTATAAGAACCTCCCCTTCTGATCTTATAATTATTCCCCTCTCTGAAATAAAAGAAAGATCCTGGTTTACCCTGTTTTGGCCTGGAGAGAGAAAATGTCTAGAGGGAGGTAATTCAAAATTGAGATATTTTTAGATATAAAAATCCTCCTAGTGTCTAAAATGGTTTCCTCTCAAACAGAAATTTAAAAAGAACTTTCTAATATGCAATTGGAATTAATTGAAAATAGGTAAAAAGGACCTTAGCCTAAGGGTCCAGATTTTCAAAAAATTTTGGATTATGGTTCAATTAAGGTTCCTATGGACCAATAAGATTAATCCAAATGTAGGGAGGAGATAAATTGAAGAATAAAAGGAAAACCCCCAAAATTGAGTAAATGCTCACATAAGATGAAGAGTTGACTAAGTACAAGGTTTATTAGTTAAAAATTAAGAGATATTTAGAGAAAATGATGCATTTTTGACACCTCAGTGTAGGGATCTCCCCTCATGAAGGAGGCGCCTATTTCACATGTGTGGAGGAGTTTTAAACTCAAAAATAATGAGATAGCAAGGTGATTAGGGTTACCTTCGTGTCTAGTTAGGTTTTCTCAATTTGCTTTTTCTTTTTTCCATAAATTTTAGGGTTCCATTAGTGATCCTTAAGTTTCAAACCATACTCTCGTTCATCTTCATTTCATGGCAACGCACAAACCTACAACAAGAATACAACACATCAAAGCAAGCTTGGCTTCATCCTATCTAGCCAGAAGCGTATTCAACACTCAAGAGAGAGGCAACAAAAACAAACCCAGCAAGAGAAGAAGAATTGCTAGAGTGGAGATAAAGTAGGCTAGCAAGAAGGAGCTACAATAGTGGCACGTGGAGCTGCTAACAGTACTATAAAAGGAGGGTTGTTGCTAGTAAAAAGATAGAAAGACTCTTGTAGCTCCCCAACAATGCAACACAAAAGCTGCATCTACACACAAGTAGCAATGTGATCGATATCAAGAGAAATCTTGTTGTAGATCATTGCATTATAGCTCACACAAAGAAGGCAGCAAGCAAGACTAGAAGAGCTGCGGCTTAGGAGAGAAAAAGGAAGAGCAAAAGAGGCAGATAGCTCTAGGCAGTAGCCTTCCCTCACTAACCAGAAGTGAGAGAAAGGAAGAGCAAAAGAGGCAGATAGCTCTAGGCAGTAGCCTTCCCACACTAACCAGAAGTGAGAGAAAGCCAGTAGCAGTAGCCTTCCCTCACTAACCAGAAGTGAGAAAAAGGAAGAGAAAAAGAGGTAGATAGCTCTAGGCAGTAGCCTTCCCTCACCTAACCAGAAGTGAGAGAAAGCCAGTAGCATCATAAAGTGGGATAGAGAGAAAGTAGAGAAAAAGCCTCCAGATGGCTCGTAGCAAGCAGTCATGTTTCATTTGTAGCAACAACAAGCACCCAAAGTTGCACGCAGCCCCAAGAGTGCAACTACACCCAAAGTGCAGGCCCAAGAATGTAGCGCTATTGTCATAACAAGCGCAAACAACCATACAATTCTATAGGCCGCCAGCCCAAGCAATAATGAAGAAGCAGTTTCTGTAACTCGTATTTTCACAATGAAACTAAGTAGAGAAAAGAAAGGCGCATCTCTATGCACTCCCGGCCAACATGGATTGCCGCAAGATAACAATCAATCAGCATCATCATCAACATGGACTTCACAAAATCAATGCAAACCAAGAACGTTGGTGTTAACCTATGACGGACATTGAGACGTACTATGTTTTACGTCATTAATTTAAATATTCTTAGTCATGGGCCGGGCTTGTCGGCACCATATGTTAAGGATAAAGGGATTGGGTGATCGCTGATGAGAGGCGCACCTTAAATATCAGCAGGGTAAGGGTTAGGATCGGCCGGCCATGTATGAATGCCCATGTGTGAACGGCCAAGTCACCTATAAGAGCCAAATGTAACCCTAAAACTCTCATTCTCATGTGTTGAATACAAGAGTGCTCTTGCCTTATCTCCTTGGTTTCCTTCTCTTGCGTGTGTGTGTGTGTGAGAGAGAGAGAGAGAGAGAGTGAGAGAGCGATTGAGCACTGTGTAGCGGCACGGCGGTGGTGAGGCGGTAAAGCGGCAACGGTGGCTCCTCCTTCACTGCTGCGACACGGGAATCCTTCACGGCGGCGGTTAGAGCGGTGAGTGACACACCCTTGCATTCTGTTTGAGCTTGCTTTCCTGGTTGTATACTTGTAGCCATTCGTGGCTCACATACGGTGTTTGGCAAGTCCCCAGCTACGACCTGTGCGGTAAAAGCGTACATTTTTTGCGCCACTGCCGGGGAGATGCCCTGCACCAAGCTCCAGTTTGCAGCTCGGTCTGCTGCGTGAAGTGAAATTTACACTATAGGAAAGGTGACTGTGTGTTTGTTGTTGAGGTGTTTTCATGTTCTGCAATCTGTTTCTGCAATTTGTCTTCTGCATCTCTGTTTCTTTTGTTATTTTTTCGCTCCGCGTGTGGGCGTGCGGTCTATTCTCTGGTTTTCTGCGCGCGAGAGGGAATTTCTGAATCCTAGGCCTGCGCTGTATGCGAACTACGCTGCGGTAAAGTCTGAACCCCAGAAAGAAACCCTAGAAAACTTATCCCAAAAAAATAAATAAAAATTAAAAATTAAAAATTAAATTTTTTTAAAGAAAAAAACCAAATGTGTGAAGAGGAAAGATTTTTTATTCGAAAAAAAAAATTTGAAAAGAAAAACCCCCAATTGACCTCACGGTCTTTGTCTTTTGATATATATATATATATATAGGAGAGTGAGCCTCCATAGCTTTCTTTCATGTGAGAGCTTATGGGAAGTTGAGCCCTATATGTAGCCCACTCCCCAAGGAGTGAAGTGAGCATGTGGGATAAAGCCTTCACCCTTTCCCCCACAAGGAAACAGACTGTTTTGAGGACCACAGGAGCTCTGGATAGGCGAACACGGTGATGTAAAGCACGTTAGGACCCTTTAAACGATACGCTCGTTTCGAGCTATCACACGCCCTAGTCCAGGTTCGACCATAAGTAAGGGGGTAAAAAATGAGTTAAAAACAATATAAAAACAAGTAAAAACGGGGTGTGAAACACCTAAGAAACCACTTGTGTCGACTTCAAGGGTAGTTACCAACGCCCGTAGGGTACCCACGTCATATGCATCTACGCTCTGGTCGGGTGCTAGAGCCTGAGCCACTAGAAAGCGTTTCAGTCTACGCAGGCTCACACCATCCCTCCACGTTAGCATCTTGGCCTTTGGCTGGAACCCAAGGGAGTGCAACCCAAGATCCACGAATAGTGGATAGTGACTCGTCCTCTGACTCAGAAGCCATGGAAGGGCACCCTACCAAGAACCCTCAGGAGACAAGCCAAAACATGCCAGTTTGGGCCCCACAACCCAGATCTAGCATGTTTAGTCGTCTAATAGAGACCTTTAGTAGAGCTACACGCTTGGAACATGCGACAAGTGAAGTAAATGAAGAAGGAGGGGTAGTGGATTCGCCATTCACATCTCATGTAGACTCTACCCTCCCAAAGAGTGTCCATGTGGATATTCTACTCACTTTGTTTAATGAGGGCCCTACTGAGCTACCACCTTCCGACGCGCCTCCTAAAGTAGAGGTCCCTAGAAGCCAATCCATAAGAAGTGACATTGCGTCCACTTCAAGAGAACCGTTTGGCACACCAAGTCTGGATGGGATATTTCTCAATGAAAATTGGGAATATGATCTACACACACAGAGACTCTAACTGACCTATACACGGGCTACACATACCATGTAGGTTGGTTAGAAGTCCTACGATCTACATCTAGTGCCACTAATTTAGAGGAGCAACAACAAATGATATGTAAGGTTATTCATAGAATTATCCAAATTGAGAGGCAAAATAGGGGAGTGAACTTACGTTCCACTGGCCCTATGAGATTTTTGGATATAGGTAAGGCCAAACAACCAACCCTATCACAATTGAGACTCCCTCGGTGAGTCCCATAGACCCTTCATATGTTGTTTCGCCTGGAGTCTCAATGCAGGTTAAGCCCACGAGCAGTAACTTTAGCTTTCCAACCTTGGCTCAACTTTCCATTAAGGAATCCACAATGCCTACCCCAATGATGAGCATAACGGAAAGTGCACCTGTTACCACTGTAGTTAGTATGACGCTGCTCCCTAATGGAACAGTACATACAACAGTGCGTGCCAGTGCCTATCGACCATATGTACCTATCGCTACTCATGCTTATGTAGCTCCTACGCCTCTTAGTATGCCAATGGCGTATGCTCCACGACCGCCTTATCACAACCCTTATCCAAGAGGAGCTAGGCCTAGTCACATATCATATCCTACGTCATTTGCCAACATACCTAGACCAACGCCAACTCCTATTAGCCAGGCTATCCCAGAAGTGCCTCCACCAGCTATGCCTGCTCACCTAGGTGATCTTGCAGCGTTTGCTCAGACGATCGGACGATCTATTGCGAAAAACATGCGGGGCATGCCTGAGAGAGAACCTAGAAGCAAGGCAGTACAAGTGGCTAAGCTCACTCAAAAACTTCAGTGGTGGTAACGAGGATGTTAGGAAGCACATTGAAGTTTTTGAACACGTGTGTGATTCCTTGGAAGAGCACAATGAGCTGCATAAGTGTAAAGCCTTAGGCTTAACCTTGAGTGGGAAGGCCGGAGATTGGTATCGAACCTTAAGGGTTGAAGAGCGTACTCACTACCCCACTCTCAAGAGATTGTTCTTGAAAGAATACATACGTGAGGGTGTGCTTTGGGAAGTAGCATCTCAACTCCAAAAAGCTGAACGCGAGGAAGGGGAGTCAGTGAGAGACTTTATAAGTCGATTGAAGCATCTCAATTCTCGCTAACCAACTGCTCGATAGATTCATCCGAGGATTGCGCCACGAGGACATATACAATGGCCTAGTCATTAGAGGTCTTACAACACGGGAAGCAGTCACTGCCAATGCAATCCAGTTAGAAGACAACTTGATGATTGCAGGTAAAAAGGTGTCTTCGGAGACAAAATCTATTAGTTCGCAAGTATCTGGGCATGAGCCAATGACGGTAAAACCTATTGCCAAGGAGCCCAAGATATCCGAAATGTCTGTGATTGACCGACCTTACTAAGGCTCTCCAAGAATACTTTAGGGGTAATCGAGCTCCTCAAAATAGCCATATGTACCCAAGAAGAGAGCAACAATGGTGTTCGGTTTGCTTAGGACCACATAGCACGAGTGAATGTCCCACATTCAGAGTCAAATTCAATGGGAATTGCAATGCATGTGGTAAGTATGGCCATCAATCTAAAGATTGCCTAGTACTTAAGCGAATGTTGGCAAATCAGGCACCACTAGCCTGGTCAAACACACCTCAAGTACCCGCGCTAATGCCTGCATAACCTGCCGTCACAGCACATAGTTCCAAGGAATCCGAATGTAGTCCAGTCTGTGCCGTTACCACCGCCAGTGCTAGGACCACAACCTCCATCCAAGGATTACCCCTATAAACCAGATGGGTTGTGAGTCACATAGTGCGTGTGGGGATTATGAAGAGGAGATAGACCCCACTCTTCAATATGGGATTGATACATTTGAAATGATTCCCCAGTACTACATGGAGGATCATTTCGGGCAAGTCAAGCCTGTATATTAAGCGGCTGCTCTCACCCCACAAGAGGGCAAAACCTTAATACCTTGGCAAGGAGACCACCTCTTCAATGCTACAAGTGTGGTGGACCGCATCGTGTAGCGGAGTGCCCTAATAGGCTACAGAAGATCGCTACTCAGATGCAACCAAATCAAGGGAGCACATCGAGAATGCCGGTACTTACATGTAATCGTTGTGGCATAGATCATTTGATTGCTCAATGTCCACATAATCCTAATGCACCCAAGATTACGCCATTGAATTTGGTTGAGGTCACCAACCAGGCACGAGGAACCATACCTGTCGTACCCGCGAATGTAGTTACACGGTCAATGCTTCAAAATCAAAACTACATTCTCGAAGAGAGGGATACTACATCAATTGCTCGAGCAAAGAAAAAGAAAACGCGACAGAAGAGATCGCTTAATGCCACGAGCTCCAAGCCTAGTTCAAAGACTAACATAGGAACAGAAGACGACCCCGTGTATATGAACGATCCTGAAGATGATTTCGATTCAATAGAAACCATGGGGACCAAAGCCACTACCTTAAGGGAGGACCCCACTCGGCCAAAGACCCTCAAGAAAAAGATTGGAACTTATCCGAACCCAGTTGACGAGATTGAACAAGTGCAACACTTAAGGGGTTTGGTGGAAGAAACACAAAGAGAACTGGAGCCAAACCCGAGAAAAATCAAAATTCCAGACACAGTGTTTCCTACACAAGTTCAGCCTCACAGGAACCATAAACCGTTAGCTATACCTAGTATCATTCAGGAAGAAAGTGAGGATAGGACATCAGGAAGTGGGCAACCACCCTTCTTACTTGAAAGAATGTTTAGTGAGGGAATGCCTGACCCCATCGAAGAGGAAGTGATTCCATCTTCACCAGTCCCTAGTCAAGGGGCGATGTCTCGAAAAGTACCGTTGAATGTGTCTAAGCTAATGGATTTCATGTCCTCTGAGATCAGAACCACGATCATATCCAAATTATATGTAGATCCTGAGCTATTCTTAGCTCTTCGGGCATTTCTAAAGGTGGGGTTACCACAATTTGCAAATATGGATAGACCCAACACGCTTCAAGATGAGGAGGAACATTGGGATCTACAACCCAACCTAGATGAAAACTCGGTCGTGGAAATACCTGTTAACAAGTTGGGACAGTACTTTGAAGGGGACGAATCTAATGCAACCCTCCCCATTACTACCAAGGGATTAACTCTAAAGGGAATCCTTGATGGTGGTGCTGGAGTGAGCATTGTGACTAAAAACTGTTGGGAATCCATGGGAAGACCTCACCTCGAAGTCACAAACATAGTGGTTAAGATGACAAACGGAACTATTGCTAAACCTATTGGAATGTTAAGGGACCTTAAGATCAAGGTTCTGGGATACAAGGTAAGACATACCTTCATTGTAATGGATTTCTCCAAGCATCCTATGTCATATCAAATGATCTTAGGACGTCCTTTCATGAGGGAAGCACAAATGGTGCATGATTGGTCGAAAAACCATGTCTACCTACAATTCCAGGACTCTGTCATTCGAGTTGATCTTGAGAATGGTCGTGCACATCCTTTAGGAAGCAAGGTTATCATTGATAATCGATCGGATACCACTATTCACTCCGCCCCATTAAGGTATTGCTATACATGCAAAAAAGAGACTGATGATGGGAAAGATTCTCCTTATATGGATGTCCTACCGGGTATGACTGAGTCGGATAACGTGGATTGGGTACACCTAGCAGCAACCATAGACACATGGGGAAATAGAGGCACAAGTTGGGTAACACCTGAGGGGCAAGATATGCCACCGTTAGTGCCAATAAACATGATAGGTGTTATGCACTTGACTCTTGATGGCGAGAAAGCAGCAACCTCCACTGACACTGAAAGTGGCGAAGACTCTGACCAATGCAACTCTGCATATGAATATCAAGAAGAAATTGACTATGAGCCTGATAGGGGGGATGAATCAAATATTCACCCAAATGTGGAAGCAAGGTGCTCAAGGCCTAGGACAGTGACCTCCTACAGTTCATCCCGCCGAAAGTGAGGGGGACACAAGTGAAGATCGACCAAGTGAGTTCGAATCTGACAAAAACAAAAATCAAAAACTTGGTAAGAAGAAAACGAGACATAAGCGCCAAAGCTATCGAGCTAATGTATGAGCTGCAATAAACAAGGAGAGATCCACTGCAGAATGGCTTAGTTATGTAGGAGCTATTGACGCTCATCGGAAGTTAGCGGATAATTGGGGACAACAGCGTGCTAGGCGCCAACGAGAAACCAACTTGGGAATTACGCAAGTATTTTTCGAGGAGGCAGAGGAGGATTCACTGGAATCTAACCCGCCTCTAAGATACCCAATTGAGCTACAGAGTCCTTACGGAGAGGTGCTGTATAATGCATTATTGGATACAGGAGCGTAACACAATTTGCTATCATATGGCGTGTGGTGTCAACTTGGAAAACCACCTTTATCCAAGAGTGCTATCCAAGTTAAAGGAATCAACAAGAAGAAAACCCCTGTCTCAGGAATTCTGCACACTCCGGTTGCCTATGACAAGGGGACCGAGGGACTGTAAACTTAGGGCGCAAATGGATGATGGCCACCAAGTGCAATATCGATTGGGCAACCAGACGAGTCACAACGCAAGAACCAACACTAGGTCTGATCGCTCAAAATCCTGCTCCTAAGCCATCAACTCTAGACAAAATGCTAGATAATGAAAAATCACAAAGTCCAGTGGCAAAACCATCTTTGATTTTTTGCTAACGCTTCAACGCCAAGAGTGGAAACATGCAGGGTGGTCTCTAAAGCTCCGCTTACTATGCCAAAAAATACATACAAATGGGTCCCAAAAGCTTCGTTAACAGCTACTTCCCCTGCTCAATCTCGTTCAGACACAAAGCCTTGTAGGAGGAAAGCAGCTACCCACCCGGAAAAGGGCAATGTAACATCACGATGGATCCCTAAAAAATTATTAGTAGCCCAAGAGTACTACGAGGGGAATGACCAGATTTGGGTCCCTAAGCATAAGCTGAATCCCTCTACATCACCTGTAAAACCTTGCAAACCAAATGTTGCCACCCCAACGACAATTCAAGACCGTGGTAAGGGAAAGGTAACAAAGTGCTCCGCACCACTTCTTCCAGAGTTAGTTTGGATTCCCAAACGATATCGATCATTACCACCTAGCTCAGGAAGGGGGGAGCCACATGAAGCTTCTAGCTCCTCATGCCAGGCACACGCTGATATAGAAGTTTCTACATGCTCTACACCTACTCTTGTCAACACCCAACAAAAGACCGATGAGTTTACGTCTCCCCTTGTAATAGTATCGTCGGAAACCATTTCCTCCATTCGTCAATGGGAGCGTACACTAACATCTCTGCAAATTGGATGTGGCCACAAGGGTCATAAAAAGCTATCTACACACATCACAACCTATGATCCGCTGGACAAATTGGTTCCAAGAGGCTGCAACATCATTGCAAAAAATATGATCTACACAAGGAAAGGGGGAGCATGTACTCACGCTCAACATGCTATTGCTTCCTCCTTAACCTTCTCCCCTGACCATATAACTGCCAAATTCAAGGGGATGTATATATATAGCTTCATACATAGAAAAGAAAAGAGAAAAACAAAAAATAGTAAAAAGAGCAAGAGCACAAAAAGAGGAGAAATATCCGTATACAATCAGGAACTAGATTGACCTGTCATCACAAAAAGAGCAAGAGCACAAAAAGAGGAGAAATATCCGTATACAATCAGGAACTAGATTGACCTGTCATCATAAACCTACTGATGCTATATTTGTGTTTGCAGATATGGCAAATGCAAGAGCATCGCACACTTCATCCACCTTTGGTGAGAGGTATCATCTGTACCTTTCTCAGATATTCCACATATGCTATCCTGTAATTGAAACTGAATGGGATCATATAGATGTACTAGCCAGAATTATAGTTAACCTTGGAATATGATTGTCTTAGGTCTAGGGTCAAACCATCTTAATGTTTGACACCTGGCCATGTGTGTGTTGACCTCTAGGACATAGCTTTTAGCCCTTTGTCGAAAGGATGCAAGACAAATTATAGTTCAGAAGCGAAGATCAAAAGAAATAAATTTTTAAAAAAAAGCCTACAATAAATGGCAATACAAGTCTATGATGTGCTTTAATGTTGGCCTATCGCCTTATTGATACTTGGTAGGCGAGGAGTATTCTACTCCAGACCGATGCCTTGGTTGGTAGGGGGTAGCCTTGCCTAAGGTGAACTAATAGATTCCTGGATAATGCCTTGTGTTAAACATGGTACCAGGATCAATGTTAGTTTTGCCTTAGGAAGGTCGCCATTGTGTGTAAAAATTGTCACGTGCATAAAAAAATAAAGGCAAAAGGCTCCTGTAACTCTGATGTTTCTTGTGTCCCTAGGCTCGCGGTATTAACTTGTTCTTAGAGTAGACACAGTGTGGTCATCTGTTTATTTATTAAGCTTGGTTATTTTCCTTGACTTAGGCCAGTTATAAACCTTGATTAACCTTTGCACCTTGCTAAATCTTGATTTACTTTCAATAATTTTAAACTCCTGTTAATTTGCTACACTAGCTCATTCATGTGACCCCTTAAACTAAGTCTCATAACAACATCCATTGTGATCTAACATGCTTGAATTTATACACTTTATATCTTTTGAATTCCAGCATACTTTCACTCTACTTCCCTATTTTGCAGACGGTCTACCACAACAACCCTATCAAGCTTACCATACCATAGTTTCCGAGGACGGAATCTACATCAGGAAGGGGGGCATGTTAACCTATGAGACGGACATTGAGACGTACTATGTTTTACGTCATTAATTTAAATATTCTTAGTCATGGGCCGGGCTTGTCGGCACCATATGTTAAGGATAAAGAGATTGGGTGATCGCCGATGAGAGGCGCACCTTGAATATCAGCAGGGTAAGGGTTAGGATCGGCCGACCATGTATGGACGTCCATGTGTGAAGCCAAGTCACCTATAAGAGCCAAATGTAACCCTAAAACTCTCATTCTCATGTGTTGAATACAAGAGTGCTCTTGCCTTATCTCCTTGGTTTCTTTCTCCTGCGTGTGTGTGTGTGTGAGAGAGAGAGAGAGAGTGAGTGAGAGAGCGATCGAGCACTGTGTAGCGGCACGGCGGCGGCGAGGCAATAGAGCGGCGACGGCAGCTCCTCCTTCTTTGCTGCGATGCGGGAATCCTTCACGGCGGCGGTTAGAGCGGTGAGTGACACACCCTTGCATTATGTTTGAGCTTGCTTTCCTGGTTGTATGCTTGTAGCCATTCGTGGCTCGTATACGGTGTTCGGCAAGTCCCCAGCTACGACCTGTGCAGCAAAAGCACACAGTTGGCTATCCCATCATCAAAAAATTATCAAATATGTTGTAAGCAGCCAAATGAGCACACCTCTTACTACCAATCTCCTTAAACAAACATTTGTTGTTAAAAAAATCCTACTTCCTACAAAAAGTGCTTGTCATACCCTCTAGCACCGATGATGTAGCCAAGGTAGAGGAAATAGCCAAAATTATGTAAATGACTCTTAGAAGAGATGATGTAGCCAAGGTAGAAGAAATAGCCAAAATTATGTAAATGTACTCTTAGAAGAGATCTCTAGACCTCAAAGATAGGTCAAGTCTTTATCAGGGGGAGACCTCACTCATAGAGATGACCTCTAGGCCTCAAAGATAGGTCAAGTCACCATCAAGGAGGGGAAGTGCTAAAGTAGCACATAGGCCAAAGTTGTTCACAGCACATAAGAGAATGTAGAAAGTTGTTCATAGCACATAGGAGAATGTAGAAAGTAAAAAGTCAAACAATATTTTATAACCAACATTCAACCACCTTGAGTAGCCCAAATATTTGGCAGCAAACAAAGGGGGGGTGTTGAGAAATGTGGTGCCAAAGAGCACAAGGAAGAGGTAGAGAGTGAGTTGAGAAAGCCAAGAAAGTGCAAAGCCTAGCAGGAAAGACATTTATCCCACATTGATGTACAAGCCTAAGGGTATACCTTCTCATATAAAAGGGGACCATTCCAAACAAATGAAATCATGCCACTTGCACACATCTCAAGCCTCTTTTATGAGTACAAGTATTAATCTTGTAACCTAATTGTGCTTGAATCTATTACACATACTCATCATCATGAGTTCACTTAGGTATCATCCACCTTAGATTAGTCATGTTAATTGTGTTGTCATTAGAGTAAGATTGACATCACATTAAGTAGTTGATCATCATTAGGAGAGCTTGATTCATGATTATCAACACTAAGCATATCTTTTGCATATTCAGTGGAACTTAAGGACGTGGTTGCGTAAGACCTTAGTTTTAGGGTACATGATCTCTTGTCCTATGCTATTAGGCTGCACGGTTTCTAATGGCACTTATCATCCGTTGTTGCAGCCTAGCTTTAAGGATATAGTAGGCACACATTTTGCAAATGCTCACACGAATCTCTATGGTTTGAGGTATTCCTGGACATTAGTTCTTTACCCTTCCCTATGTTCCTTGTTCCTCATCTAAACAAAGAGAAAAAAACTTGGTTCTTTGGTAAAGGCGCTTCTGTAATGGACTGCTATGGTGGGGAGTGGGACTCATGCGTATGCTATGTGCGCTTACTATTGTGTGTATTATGGAATATTTATCCCTGGTGGTATGGCAAAAGGGACGTGTGTGTGGTTGTTGGACTACTTGTCAGTCATGGTGCTCAACTTGGAATTAACCCAGCTTAGGATCGACACCAAATGTTTAAAACATTGTGGCATCTTGACCCGGTTTGGAAGTGAACCGTGGGAGCAAACCTTGAGGTTTCGAGTCTTACTTCCGATCCTTTACCCAATTTGTACCCAAAAATAGGGCGGTTAAATGTGAATTAAATGCCTTCTTCATACAATTTAAGGTGTTGTTTACAAATCCAATTGGTAAATTTGGAGTTCGAAGGACCATGGGACGACTCTTGTTTCTAGGTGTTCCACTGTTTCTCCACTTGCGTCTGTGTTTTGTTGGCTCATTTCTTCCCAAAGCTCCTCACTTGAATTGGATCCAAAGGAGTCTAGCCTTCTTAAGTAGGGAGCACTCTGCTGAGTGGTGCTGGTCATTTGCTGGGACTAAAGGCTTGGCAAGTTTGAGGAGGTGTGGTTTGATGTGTTGCAATTGACTATTATTGTTTTAGTCTAGATCCGAGTTTGCATCAAACATCCTAGTTACTTCTGGATCAGATCTGAGAATGGTTTCAAGAAAGTTTTTTTTTTTAAAGTGTGTGTGTGTTTGCTACTAGGCTCACATGTCCAAGTTCATTTCTCTAGACTCATGTCTCTAGGCTTATGTCTGCTGTATGCTCATGTATATAAGTTCACGTGTATGGACTCATGTATGTAGGCTCACATGTGCAAGTTCATGTCTCTAGGCTCACGTTGAAGCGTCGGGGAGAACCGCCTCTATAGCCCCGTCCCAACGCTCCACCATGGGGAGAACTCTCCAAGCTAGCACCCAAAAACCCAGTAAAAAACAAATATAAGCCCCTTGTCCAAACCCACTAGTATTTGGCATCTCATCCACCACCAGAGCACCACGAGGCACCACAATAGGAAGACAATGGACAATAGGAAGACAACGGAGATTGGTGCTACCCCAAATTTCATAAGACTTGGATGGGACTTTTTACATGAAGTGGGCTCTCTGTACATAATATTCCATGAGCTCATACCTCTACGTAGAACCACAAGACGGCACCTGGGATGTCTCACAACAAAAGACTAATGAATAATCTCTCTCAAAGTGACTAGAGAGCAGCCACCGCCTGTCACCTTCTGTAAACACTCCAGCAAACCAATAGCCGTCTTCAGAGAGAACACCCTGCTGCACCACAGCTCAACATAGTCTGGAAACATCCCGCTTGTGAGTGGTTGGGCTCACTGGTGGAATCACAACCTCGACAACTCATGACTTCATGCAGTAATTCAAACGACAGCTGCAACAGAGGTCTCACGGCTCCAATGCTTGATCTTCCAAAAGGGCATCTCCCACCCAATCAAGCTGCTCCAGCCAAGAAGTACCAAGGCATCCCCTCACAGTCTTCCTCTGTTCTTCTTGGCCTCTCAGCATTCAGTAGAGCCCAGCCCAAAACACAGGTTCCCAGCAACCACTCGGGCAGCAACAGCCAACTCCCCACCCTCTCCAACTCTCTACGGCTCCAGCATGCCCAAACACCTCATCCGCCCACCATGCAAAAGTTCCAATCATAGTCACCTTCATGATGCAATAGGCATTGTAAGGTTCACACCTACTAGCTACTCCAACCTTTTGATATATTTTGGCAAAAAAAAAAAGCCTTATTGCCTAGTCCCCCATAGGAGGTGTTCACGTGGGCTATTATTTCCATGCATCTCACAAGCCCATTAACCTTTCATGCCATGCCTTACTGCCATCCACATTGAGCACATTGTCCACATCCTGAGGCCTTCTACCTGGCCAGAAACCTATTAACATGTCCAGGTTCATGTATGTCTGTAAGCTCACGTCTATAAATTCACATATCTAGGTTCATGTATATAGACTCATGTCTTTTTTTGTATGAACTCGGCTCACATATTTTTCGAGTATGAAATAGGCCTATCTCGGGCACAAAAATCTAGGAACTGAAACTATGATAGGATTGGTGTGCACTTATTGAAGTAATGTGTACTTTATTCTGCAATAATTACGAAGGATAAGAATTTTTCTTGGAATTTATAGCTGTTGATATACAGATTATATGACAAGAAAATCTTCCAAGGACATGGGTAGGTGTACATGTCTTTATGGCTATAATAATTGGGCCATATTATTTTAGGTGTACCTATCTCCATGCTCATGTCTACACGTTCATGTGTCTAGGCTAACGGCTCATGTGTCTAGATTCACGTCTTTTTGCGCTCGAGAAGACTATGGGCTCATATTCTCTACTCGATAGCTCACTTGACTTGTTTTTAGTGGTTTTTATGATGTTTTGGACTTTGATAGGGTGTGTTTAGTGTTCCTAATCCTAATTAATAGTTGTATCATAACTAATTAAATGTTTTTTTAATTGTTTTTAGATGATTTTGCATGCTTCTACTCTACCAATTTACTATAATGCATGAATTATGAAATATATGAACAAAAATTGATAATTTCACTCTAATTCAACCTAATAGACCTCAATGCTCATGTTTTTGTAGTGGATTCTTGTCCTAATCACAATTGCTGAGCTAATTCTTGGATTAAAAAAATGAAATCTAAGCCTCTTAGGCTCCAATTTCATGCAAATCACAAAAAAATCAAGGTTTTGGCTTACCAATAGAATGTCCTAATGTAAAATAAACCCTAAATAAAAACTAAAAGCAAGAAACAAACACATCTAATTCTCCAAAATCATATGTTTTTCAGAGTGTGAGCAGCTAATCAACATCGAGGAATATTGGGTGATCTCAATAGCTTAGAATGGAGAGAAAAAAGAAGCTAATCCCTAGGCTAGTCCCCGATAGCAGTGCCAAATATGTTCGCTCGTCCATTTGCATCCTCACTCCATTGTCGCACCAAAATGCTCATGGCCAAGAAGTGAAGGAAGAGCTCTCAATGCCGAGATGGAGGCGAGAAGAAATGATCCTTTGGCGAGATGGTTCTCTCTCACAAAAAGCAGGGGAAGAAAAAGCTAATCAAAGAGGGAAGCCTAGAATCAAACCTATTCAAGCATGCGTTCATCAAGCAATTATGAATTCAAAAGCATACAAGCAAGCAAGAAGAGGGAAGAAAGAGAGCTCACAAGAAAACTATTATAAGAAGGGAATGATTGTGTATCGCTTATTGTCAAAGTATGTAGACTTTTTCTATTTGACATTAAGCGCCATATAAGGGTGCTTTATATGTTCCAATGACATATTACAAAAGATAAGTGCCCATTATTAAGATGGAAAAGTGCCTTATGGTAGGTCGGGCGAGGAAAACCATGTTAACCAATGGAGTGATTAATAGGTGGCAACCAAGCTTTCTCTACTAACCCAAAGAAAAAAGGTAAGGATTATAACTCTTCAAATCAAAAGAAAATATTAAATGCTTTTATTATATAATAAGAAAGGGCACGTAGCTAAAGAATGTAGGAAAAAGTAAGTAGGTACCAAGAATGGCACTCTAAAGACCTAGTCATGCTATGAAAATAGAGTTGTTTGTTGCTATTGAAGAGTGAGATAACTGACATTGTAACACATAATGATTCTTGGATCATCTACAATGGGGCTTCTAGGCACATGACCAATCGTAAGGATTGGTATTTCTCCCTAAAACCCATGAGAGATGACATCATGGTGGCAATGGTGGGCAATGATCTAAAGTGCCCCCCAATTAAAGGTTAAAGTACTATTTCACTTATGTCTAAAGAAGGTTGTACAAAAACTATTTCAAATATTATTTGGGTTCAAGATATGAAAAGAAACCTCCTTTATATCTTGGCATCACAGAATGTGACTTGTGTTTCACTTCAACAAGAATGGTGCAGTCATTCTTAATGGAGATGATAAGGTCATTGCATGAGTATTTATCTGCAATCTAGACCAACTTGTGAGTTCACTTCGACAAGAATGGTGTGATTATTCTTGATGGAGATGATAAGGTCATTGAAAGGGCATTCTGAGGAACAACTTGTATAAGATTTTGGTGTCTACACCAACTTGGGTAGCAACAAACTTTGGCATGAGAGATATGGGAATCTCAATATGCAAACTCTTTCAGAGATGCAAAAACTAAGCTAGTTAAGCATTTTCCCACACCAATGTTTGACAATCTGGATGTATGTGAAGCTTGTATGATGGATAAGTAGCATGAGAGATATGGGCATCTTAGTATGTAAACTCTTTCAGAGATGAAAAAAGTAAGCTAGTTGAGCATTTTCCACCAATGTTTGATAATCTGGATGTATGTGAAGCTTGTATGATGGGTAAGCAACACCAAAAACCCTTTCCACAAGAGCCCAATTTTAGGTCAAGGGCTCCTCTTCAACTCATACACACTAATCTCTATGGAAAGATGAGTCAAATTGCACTTGGAGGTTCTTCCTATTTTTTCACATTGATAGATGATTACAATAGGAAGATTTGGGTGTATTTTCTTAAGGATAAGTCTCAGGATTTTGGAAAGTTTAAGGAATAGCTTACATTGGTGGAAGCCGAGACATGAATAAAATTGAAGTAGTTTAGAACAAACCAAGGAGGAGAATTTATGTCTGATGAATTCTTGGATTTTTGTAAGGAAAGAGGTATAAATTAGCAACTCACTACTACTGCTCACTCAATAGCAAAATGATGTTGTAGAGCACAAGAATATTACCAATTTGGATGCCAAAAGCCAAAAATACATCTTCTTTGGGTTACAACATGGAATCAAAGAGATATCAGCTTTATGACCCTCATGCAAAGAAGTTCATAGTGAGCCGTGATGTGGTATTCAAGAAAAACACCAGATGGAGGAGGATCTTCCTTTATCATCATCATGCAACAAGGAAATTACCAAAGTAACACATCCTCCACATGCAGCACGGGCTTCCTCCAATTCTTATGGAGGCCATCCCACCCCATTTCATATGGACAAGGATATTTAAGGTGAAGAACAAGAGCATGATCTGCCACAAAAAGGTAAGCCATTTCCTAAGTGGTATAGGACATTTTTGGATGGATCAGAACCTCTAGCCATCAAGGATGTACCTCAAGATGCCCATAGATCCAAAGGTTAGAGGAGCAAAATAGGGCTCAAGAGAATCTTGTGTTTTTTGCTCTTATGACATAGCTACTCAAGATTCAAGAGCCTGGCACCTTTGTTGAAACATAAGGGGATCTACATTGGATGGTAGCCATGCAAGCAGAATATGACTCCATCCTGAAAAACCACACTAGGGACCTTGTAGATCATCCTCCAAGACGTGAGTTAATTATCACTAAGTAGGTTTACAAAGCAAAATATAGATCTAATGGTACTTGGAAAAGTGTAAGGTACGACGGATGCCAAAGGTTTTGTACAAGTTAAAGTTTTTAACTTTCAGGAAACTTTTGCTCCTATAGACAAGTTAATAACCACAATTTGCATCGTTCTTGCATTGGTAGTGCAAAGAAGATTCAAAGGTTTTAACTTCAAGAAACTTTTACTCCTATAGCTAGGTTAACCATAATCCACACCATTCTTGCATTGGCAATGCAAAGAGCTTGTTCTCCAAATGGATGTAAAATGTGCTTTCCTTGGAGACAAGAAACATTAAGGAGATATATGTGAAACAACAACTTGGGTTGGTTCTCGACTCCAAAAGTAAAGTTTGCAGGTTATGGAAGACACTCTATGGGCTGAAACATGCCACACGAGCATGGTACCAGAGGGTTGGTACTTACTTTGTGAGAGTATTGGATTCTTACATAGCTAGGTTAACCACAAGTAAGTACCAGAGGATTGGTACTTACTTTGTGAGAGTATTGGATTCTTACATAGCTAGGTTAACCACAAGTTGAAGGTCTTAACTTTCAAGAAACTTTTGCACCACAATTCGCACTATTCTTGCATTACTAGCACAAAAGGGATAGCCTGATCTCCAAATGGACGCAAAATGTGTTTTTTTTCTCAGTGGAGATATATGTGGAATAACAACCTGGGTTCATGGTTCTCAATTCCAAAAGTAAAGTTTGCAAGTTATAGAAGGAACTCTACATGCTAAAAAAGGGGTCCCACAAGCATGGTACCAAAGGATTAATGCTTACTTTATGAGTATTGGTCTCTTACACATCCCTTCATATGTAAATTTGTATATAAATTATGCAGTCCTTTAGATGCAAATTTGTGTGTCTTTTGTGAGCAAGGGAAGCATATGGTCATTGTTCTTTGTGTGTAGATGACCTCATCTTGATAGGGGATCACTAAAAAAGATCTCACAAACACAAGAGTTTCTTAGTGCAAAGTTTGAGATGATTGATTTTGGGCTCATGCATTATTGTTTGGCGATTGAGGTTTGGCAAAAGCTAGATAACATTTTCATCTCTTAGCAGAAATATGCAAGTGAGATAAGGCATTTGGCATGACCAAATGCAAGACCCCCCAATGGAGGTTAATTTGAAACTATCTGTTCGAAGACACGTTAGACGTTGTGGATGAGACCTTATATAGGAAACCTGTTGGTAGTCTCATCTTCTTGTGTAGTAATATTAGGCCATACATTACTTTTGCTATTGGTATTTTGAGCAGGTCCTCCAACAAGCCCTGCGAGAATAATTAGAACAAGAAACTATGCAGGCGTTGGGATACATACAAAGGTACTCAGGATTATGGCATCACCTATGCTATGAACATGCAAGATTGTCAATGGCTTTTATGACTCAGATCGGGTAAGTGATTCGGACACCAAGTAGGCGCTCACTAATAGGGTATTATTTTTCTCTTGGTTCAAGATGAATTTCTTGGATTAGGAAGAAACAACCACTTTCATCGACAAAGGTTGAGTACAAAGCTACATGCTTTGTATCATGTGAGGCATTATGGCCGAGGAGGATTCTATAGGATATAGCAGTGGTGTAGAAGCACCCTACAATGCTACAATGTGATACCCAAAGTTGCATGGCCATTGCTTGAAATCTTATGTTTCATGCTCACAACACTTAAAAACATTGAGATTCATTATCGCTTTGTACATGAGCTCATCATGTTTAGGGAGGTAAAGATGGTCTACTACCCAACGACAACCCAACGACAACATCTTCATTGTCTCAACATCGAACCCTATAGGTAGTTCACCATCGGGTGGTGTGTCGAATATCAACAATGCTCCACCCTCATATTATATGTGAGCATTTCCTTGCGAGCTTTTCTATCACAAAGTTAAATTGGTGAGCTTTTTGGGGGAATATCTAAAAACCACTATCCTTCACATGCATAAGATTATTACTACCAAATTGTTAACATGGATATCTATGACAAAAGCAAAATTTACAAAATATAACGAGTTTTTTTGAGAGACTATCTAAAAACCAATACCCTTCACATGCATAAACTTATTATTACCAAAATTGTTAAAATGCAGACCTATGACACAAGCATAAATTAGAATTGAATATCATAATGATATACACCTAGTGATATCATAGGATAGAAAAATGATGAGTATATATGTGCAACTCTTAAATGTGTAAAGTTCATAAAATCATGATGTTAAAGCTCTCTATATAAGAATGCCCTTCCTTGCACCATTTATTAGGTAAGTAGAGAAAAGATCTTAAAATCTTATAACATTTCAATACAACTTCGAAATGAAAAACATTTAAATACCACTATATGATATTACAACATTTCAATACAACTTCAAAACAAAAACACATTTAAATATCACTATATATTACAGAACCCTTTTCGATAAGTTCTCCATAAAATTCCTAAAAGAGAGTAACAAAACTTCAAAGAAAAAATCATTGTTGCAACAAGACCTTGCTCATTTATTCCATTCCCCAAAAGAAAGTAAAATAAGGTTGAATGTTTCAAAATGACTACTCCTCCTCGTCAACCATTGGATCACATGAAATGTGTGTGAGTCATAATCTTTATATCTTTTCAAGAAAACTTCAAAGCAAAAATCATCATGATAAGTTCTTGGTCATACCATTTTCAAAAAGAAACTCACATAAAGTTTGATGTGTCAAAAAGAAACGAGTATCCCCCCAAAAGACTACTCCTCCCCAACCATCGCATTTCCAAAAGAGTCTCATGACTTTTATAGCTTATCAAGAAAAATCAAAGCAAAAGTTATTACGGCAAGCCCTTGGTCATTCATACCACTCCTAAAAAGAAAGTCACATAAAATTTAATGTTTCAAAAGGACTACTCCTCTTGTCAACCATCTAATCAAAAGGACTATTCCTCTCATCCACCCAATCACATGGAATGTTTGAGAATATTTTCAAGCAAAATTCAAACTAAAAAACATTATGACAAGCCCCTGGTTATTCATACCATATATAAAAAAAATTTCACATAATTTTTTATGTATAAAAAAGAAGCATCCCCACTGCTAATTAAAAAGCCTACTCCTCATCAACCACCATTAGATTACATGGAACATTTGAGAGACAAATATGAAAGACATAAGTGTGATTCTTGATGCACAAGCAATGTTAAAGCATTTCCTTGTTTTGCCTTTGTATCCCCCTTGTCAAGATAGTTTCTAAGTCAAGTACTTATTAATGTTAAAACTCTTTATGCCTATAGATCTTGAATAAAATTAATGGGTACTCACTTGTGACAATTCTCTGATCTATTCATAACTCCACAAATTTTGCCAACCATTATTTGATTTGACAATGCTCAAGCTATACTTTCTTAGGTCATGATATGTAGAATCACTCTTTTCATGTTGGTTCAACAAATAAAGAAGGTTAATAGATTATATAAATTTATAACCTGTGAAAGAGGAGTAAGAGAGATTTCCTTACCTCTCGAGATCACTTGATAACATAATATAAACCATTAAAGAGGACTAAGAGAGATCTCCTTCTTACCTCTCTAGATCACTCGAGAACATATACGTATATGCAACTTGTGCGCTTTCATTAGAGAGCATTGCCCTTTTCATTCTAATAATAATTAAGAAGAACTTGAAAAGACCTTTACCGTTGGTAGGGTGGCTATGACTTGCATCTTATAAGCTCGTCACAAAACTGCATCTCCATAGATATGACAGCTTTGGAGTTCTTCTCTGTTAGTGGAAGTGTGGAAGTGTCTCTCTATATAAGTTTGCGTTGTCCTCTCTCATGGTCGTAATAAAATCTTCATGCAATGCATTTCAACCCAAAAGTGAAATCGACCCACACTAAATTTGCAATTAGTATTTGCAAATATCATGTTGTAATGTGCTTACCTTCCATACAAGCTAAAAGAGTATACCTGTGCCAATTAAAAAGAGAAGAGATATAGGGAAGACAAGAGTTGTACTCAGTTTACCTACAGCTCTAATAATCCCTTGCATTTCATTGACAAATTGCCTGTAGTGAGGAAAGTTCATATATGGCTTAAAAGTGTACTTGAGCACGTATATATAAATATATTCCAAAAAAAGAAGAAGAGAAGAGATGTAAAATATTACACAACCTAGGGGTAAAGCGTTCAAGTCCCCTGTATATATGTATGAGGTGCTAGGTTCCAAACTTGCTGACTGTGCCGCGTGAAAAGCACACATGCAAAGATCACGAAAAAAAAATTAAAAATGGAGCGAGAGAAATGGAGAGATAGAGACTCGAGCTGCCTTTGCACAGAGCAACTTGAGGACGCAGACTACAGGGGGCCGCGGGTAGAGAAGTGTACTTTTCTCTCGCTGTGGTATGGTACTCAAAGGGCACATAGACTAACGAAAGATTATACCGCGATAAGAGAGGGAGAAGAGATGGAGGGTGCAAGAGCAACACTGACAGGGAGCAAGAGGACTGCAGAAGGGGGTCTGCAGGAGACAGAAAGCAAGAGGCAAGCAGGAGCAGCGGCAATAACAACAAGGCTCACCCATGTACAGAAACACCTGTTGACACAGGATGAGCAGGTCTTCACAACCACCACCACCGAATTGGGAAACCATGACTTACAGCAGACGTTAGCAGATCACTTGCAGGAATGTGATCAGTCTGCCCAATGGCAGCAGCAGGCCTTATCAACAGCAGGGGCAGCAACCCAGTGGCCTGAACATCCATTACAAGGTCAAACTGAGCAGGCCTTACCAGCACCAACAACGCAATTGAAGCAAAATCAGGTACCAACAGCCCATGTGCAGCAGTATGATTCAAGAGCAACCCAATCGCAGCAGCATCATCAAGGGCATGCCTTGACGTCACGAATCCGTGGACTGACAACCACCCTATTGCCCCAGCATCACTTAACAGCACCAACCCACTTGCAGCAACATGGTCTCACAACAACCCAGCTGCCCCAGCATCTACTGGGGGACCTAACAGCAACAACCCAAATGCCGGATCATCCATTGCACCGAGATGAACAAGCTCTGCATATCATGCCCCCTGCTCAAGTACCCCTTTTCCCTGAATCTCTACACATGGACTCCATTCCCGCCCTCCTCTTAACTTCCCCTGCCTGTTCTTCAGACCCCCCTCTCTCCCCTTCCCCTTTGTCAAGCTCCCATGCCTTATGCACATCCCTCCACTCTTCCTTGCAAACCCGTCCATCGATTGCGCTCTCCCATCGATTGCGCTCTCCTTCTATTCGGGGAAATCCAAGTCCAAGACCTTGCCCGTCATCCCGCCCACTACATCTGCCCAATCTGCCCTCTCCTCTGAAGAACTCACCTCCTTTGAACCCTTCCCCCATGACCCCCTCCATGACTTCCTCAACCTCCCTGATGAGACCTCCCAATGCAGTGAACCCCTTGCTGGCAGCTGGAGTGAGAATTTCTGCAGTGAACTGGGAACATGGACTGAGCCTGACTCCCTGGCAGATTGCTGGACCAACCTCCTAGGTACAGAGCGTGAAGAAAATCCAAGACAACAGCCTGCTAACTGGGTAAATTGATCTCTCTCTCTCTCTCTTTTATATATATATATATATATATATATATATAAAAGAGAGAGAGAGAGAGAGAAGAGAGATCGATGTATGTATGTATGTGTACATAATTACATGTATGTATGCATGTATGTGTATATAATTATTTATGTATTGTATGTGTACATAATTACATACATATGTATGTTTTTATACATGTATGTATGTGTGTGTGTGTGTGTGCACATACATGGATATATGTATGCTAGATGTATGTACAATATATGCAATTATGCATGTACAATGTATGTATGTATGTCCCACGTATGTATGTATGTCCCACGTATGTATGTATGTACGGGTGTGTGTGTGTGTGTGTGATATTTGTATAAAAATATATGTTATATAGATGTATTAAAAAAAAGTATAAATATACATAAATGCGGGAGCGTGCAGACACACACATGTATGTTTGTATTACTGTGTTTTTGCACCTATCCCATGAGCTTCATGTCAATGCAAGGTTTTATTCAGTCACACACGTGTATGTTTGTACTATTGTGTTTTTTCACCTATCCCATGAGCTTCATGTCAATGCAAGATTTTATGCAGAGCTAAAATATATATTCAAATGGGCAAGGTGAAGGAAATGCTCCACACTTGTGCATGCAAAATCCTATAGAGGTTGCTTCATCCAGAAAATACTCTGCATGCAAGGCTCTATAGAGCCTGCCACTTTACAGTAGATGTATTGACCTTAGGACTACCTGACAGGTCATCGAAACCTCAGCGGTGAGCTCATTAATGCAAGAAAGTCAGCAGCTGCAGGGGTCCATCAATAGCTTCCAATATGCGACTGCTACTGACACACCCGAGAGTAGAGCGCTTAATAAGCCTCGGCTACGCTGGACACCAGAGCTGCATGAGCACTTTGTTGAAGCAGTTAGCCAGCTTGGTGGTGCAGATGGTGAGTTCAAAAAAACATATCTTGATATGGCTGTTCGAGACTTCAGTATGATTTGTTGTGAATTGTTTATAATTCGCAGAAGCAACCCCCAAAGGTGTTTGGAAGATCATGAATGTAGAAGGTCTTACCATCCACCATGTGAAAAGCCATTTGCAGGTTTGTTTACATACAACAATAGCATTTTTGGAGAAATGTAGGTAAGGAAGACATTGTTTTCTATTATTATAGAGCATTGCAAAACTTTTTTTGATGTTTTGACAGAAATATCGCACTGTGAAATATATCCCTGTAGCTGGAGACTCGACTCAAGGTGAGGGTTAACACATTTATGAGTCTTGCCTTTTAAGTTCAGCAATAGAGCCAATGGTCTTGCTTTATTTGTGATTATTGTGAGGTGGAAATGAAGCGGCTTCTGCGTATTATCTAACAGGCAAATCCGATAAAAGGAAAAATGCAATCGATCCCTGCGACCAAGATTTGAAAGCGTGAGTCACTCATCGTATTTGCGAAATCAGTACTTTTTAAACTTGAAAAAAAACTCCCACTCTTTGCTTGATTAATTATGTGCTTTAGGATGTTATGCCCTCCCTAAGAAGAATGTGGGGGAGAGGGTGAGCTTGAGCTCCTTACAAGTAAACTTCTTCACACACACACACACACACACACACACACACACACACACACACAAGAGTAAACAAACACACGAGAGAGATGGATGGATGAATTTTCTTCTTTCTTCTTACTTCTCTAAAAGTATAACATAAAGATAAAGAGTACATGCTCTAAGGGAAAGTACTCTACTACTAAAACATATAAGGTCCATAGTGTGAACCCGACTATATGCGCTGGCGTTTTAACTATGCTATAACTTTAGTAACCATTGACCAAAGTGGTTGTCACACAACCTGTAAACCAGTGGCGGTATATGAACCATAATCTCACTAACTATGCTAGTGGTGGCGGAAGTGCAAAGGTGTCATCATCCTGGCTTGTCATCCATATCCGCACTAGTTGAGCTCGATATCTTAATACTTCTCCCTCGAGTTCAACTCCATACCCTGCACCAAGTAAACTTCTAAACTTGTGAAGCTTTTCTGTATCCAATGCTTTTGTGAAGATGTCACCCATCTAACCCTTGTGCCGACATAAACCAAATCTACACCACCTCTGCTAGAACCTTCTCCCTCACAAAATGATAACGCACCTCAATGTGCTTTAACCTAGCATGATTCTAAACTTGCCAAGCTTTTTTGTATCCAATGCTTTCATGAAGATGTCACCCATCTAACCCCTGTGTCGATATAAACCAAATCCACACCACCTCCTAGAATCTTCTCCCTCACTTCGACCTAGCATGATACAATGGGTTATTGGCCAATTGTAAACTACTCATGTTATGAAAATAAAGGACAACTACCCTATCCATGGGCTCACCCATATCTGTAAGCAGCTTTTGCAACCAAGCTACCTCACATGTTGCCCATAACACTGTCATCCCTGTACCAAGTTTCTGTACTCGACAAAGCATCTGTGGGCTGCTCCTTGCTACTCTAGCTAACAACAACACTCCCAAAAGAGAACCAGTAAATCTCGTCTGAAATTATCAACCCAATTTGCATCTCTGTATCCATGTATCTGTATGTGTATCCCAACCTCATAGGGAAGTCCATTATGTACTATGTACTTTATGCACTTGAGTATAAATGTTGCATGCGCGGAAGCCTTGCTGTATTGATGCACAATCCTAAGCATGATTAAGAACATTGATGCTATTTAACTTAGATTAAAACACAGAGGAGAGAAGAAGAGAGAGATTAGTATTCAGGTTTTCTTGTATCACTATGATACAAAAAGGTTGCTTACTGCTTGTACATGATGTAGGCTTGTGGTTAGTCCCATAGGGGTTGTCCTGGGCCCCTTCTACATATATTCTACTAGAGGCTAGATGATGGAATGATGAACTAATGAATTGTCTGCTGATTATGATGCCCAATGCTTATATATCATGCTGAAGTACTGTCGGCCAACATCGTGTTGGCCAGTTCTGTTGGACAAATAACCCTATGAAGGCTGCATTTATGCTTCGGGCTCTGTTCACACTTGCTGCCCCTGTCTGTAACCCATGGCCGCCTGCTGCACAAGGTTTGTAGCCAGCCGACAGGCTGTTTATGCTAGCCGACAGCCCCCTTGTGGACTCCCATGAGATGGGTGATGATGTTGCTGCCTATACTGATGATGCTATAGACCAAGGTGATGGTCTTGATGCTTAGCTACTGTGATGATGCTGATGTGAAGCTACTGATGAGACCAGTGCTGCTTTTGATACTGATTTAAATGCTGACTAATCAGGGATTAAGATAGTTCCTGCACAAGGTTAGCCATGGTATGGACATGCACGTGACATTCCCTTCTGCTAAACTTGATGACGGGGTGGAGACTGTCATCCTTCCTCCCTAGACTTCTACTGAACTACTACTGCTTTATTACTGACTTTGACTTCTATTGACTTTGACTTTAATTGATGATATTTTTGGTCTGAACACCTTCACTCCTGATCTCCACTTTCCAAGTCTTTGATGAACTGAGCATCTGTTCACTGCTGTCCCCATGCTTGCTTTCCCTTAACCTTGACACAGCGTTAGGTCACCTACTGTAACTGATCATGCCTGTTGCTAGGCCTTTGGAAATGATTTGAGCGCTTACTAAGATACTCGGTCTGCATACCTACCGTCAGGGACTGCCTCCTCTAGTTTTGCCTGCTTGCAGACCACTCCATTTGCTATCTTGCTGCATCCTTTCTGGTGGAACTGTGCACCTTCCTTGGGACATAGCTTAGTGGGTTGAGCCTGAATGCTCTGATACCAATGTTGCATGCGCGGAAGCCTTGTTGTATTGATCCACAGCCGTAAGCATGATTAAGAACATTGATGCTAATTAACTTAGATTAAGACAGAAGAGAGAGAAGACGAGAGAGATTAGTGTTCAGGTTTTCTTGTATTACTATGGTACAAAAAGGTTGGGTACTGCTTGTACATGATGTAAGCCTGTGGTCAGCCCCATAGGGGTTGACTTGGGCCCCTTCTACATATATTCTACTAGAGGCTAGATGATGGAATGATGAACTAATGAACTGTCTGCTGATTATGATGCCCAATGCTTATATATCATGCTGAAGTACAGTTGGCCAGCATATAATGTTGTTGGCCACTTCTGTTGGACAAATAAACCTATGAAGGCTGCGTTTATGCTTCGGGCTTTGTTCACACTTGCTGCCCCTGTCTGTAGCCCATGGCTGCCTTCTGTACAAGGTTTGTAGCCAGCCGGCAGCCCCCTTGTGGATTCCCATGAGATGGGTGATGATGCTGCTGCCTATGCTGATGATGCTATATACCAAGGTGATGGTCCTAATGCTTAGCTACTGATGATGCTTATGTGAAGTTACTGATGAGACTACTGATGCTTCTGATACTGATTTAAATGCTGACTAAACAGGGATTAAGACTGTTCCTGCACATGGTTAGCCATGGCAGGAGCGTGCACGTGACAATAAATGTGGTATCCTCGGGGCCTGCATAAACTGACTCACTAATCCAATAGAATAGCTTAAATTTGGCCTAGTGATAGTCATGTAAATCAAATTACCTACTATGCGTCTATACGTTGTAGGGTCCTCTAAGAGATCACCTATATTCGCGAACAATCTCGTGTTTTGCTCCAATAGCACTGAAATTGGCTTATACCTTGTCATCCCAGCATGTCCAAAGCATATTGCCTTTGCAAAAGGCAAATCCCATCACGTGATCTAGTCAGCTCTATACCCAAGAAGTATCGTTGCTCACCCATTTCTTTCTTAAGAAGCATTTTCACCTCATGAATGTCATTATCATTGTCACTTGTGAGTTGTGACAATCAAGTCATCAACATAGATGACCACTAGCACAATCTCCCTGTCAGTCTTTCTCACACAAAGTGAGAAATTAACATTGGATATCTGAAATCCAATAATGACAAGATACTCCTCTATTTTGTCTGACTATGCTTCAAGCTATACAAAGATTTGCGTAACTTGTAAACATAATTTGCTTGTGTATATGCATGCAGGTATATATGTACGTACATACATATTTTACTACACATGTTGCCGTCTGCTCACTTAGAAGGGTTCAGACTTCTTTTCTTGTGGGGAAATTTTGACATTGCAAGCATGGAATTGTGACTAACCTTCAATTGGTTCAAATTGCTCATCAGAAGCCTGCAAATGACAGAAGCTTTGCAACTGCAAATGGAAATGCAGAAGAAGCTGCACGAGCAGCTTGAGGTTAGTTTTGATGATTATTACACTTGTTTTTCAGTTTGATTCTTGAAGAAATAATGTTTTGAAATCAAGCATGGCTCCAGGCACAAAGGGAGTTGCAGTTGAGAATAGAGGCCCAAGGGGAGTCCCTACGAAAGCTATTCCAGGAGCAGCATCAACCCAGTGGCATCTCTGACTACAAGGTTCCATTGGCCAAGGGTAGAAGTGTCGCGTAACGAACCATCACCACCCTTGTCAGCTGAGCTTGATCTTGAGACTTGAATGGTGCAGCTCTGCAGCTCGGGGTTCTATTTGGAATCTGTTTATATTACCAGCTGTAGCAGTAGCATCTTATCGATCCATTGTTTGGGGTGTGAGTCTCTTCAGCTAAGCAAATGCTTAGTAGCAAGAGATGGGCATGGGAGAGGATTGCACGGTGATGTATAGTGCAGCAAAGTTATCAGGGATCCAGGCTGCCATGCACGATGGATGGGCAAATCTTGCCTGTCCAACTCTTTCCCCGTCTCATGGGCAGGGAGATTTGCATAAGATTTGTGCAAGCCTGTGTATGTTTTGCTCATTATGTAGCTTGTTTTTGGCATCAATAATGTATTGGAACACTGTGCACTGATGCCTTTCTGCCTGCACACTCATGCAGTCTGGAAAGGTTGCAGACACTCTTAAGACTTACGAATGCATTGTAGGGTTTTAGCTGTGTGTGGGTGCCAAGTTGGGGTTTTGGCTCTCAATGGTAATATACCTCATGGTTATCTTTTATGCTTGCATTAGCAGTGATTCATCTGTGTGCTGTCTCTTAGACTTGCTTGTTTTCTTCGCCTTGTTAATGTGGTTTCAGACGGATGTGCTTGGGTGCCTCTCTGATAGAATGTGATGGAGTGGAGGGTGTCCAGGCTGTGGGCGGCACCAGCAGCTGCCAGAACTTTCCTGGGCCTGGATGGCTGAACAGGTGTCTCATAGACTATTTGCATGTTTTGCTCGCCTTTCAGTAAGGCTTATTGCTGGGCCTGCATGTAGTGTCACAATGGCATTTTAAGGGCCTTCATAAATGTGGCCGTCCATTGTGTGGGGGCCATTTCAGCCATGGAAAATAGACATCATGTTTAACACCATCATGCCTCAGTCTGCTCTTCGTGTCCGGAGAAGTGATAGAATTTCAGATCTATGAAGATTTGTATACTACAGTTGCATATGACCTTGCACCTACTCTTGGGCATTCATGGTGTCTGGGTATGTCATAGCACGTAGTCTCTGCTATGCATGATGGAGTTGATGATTTGAAGCTTCATAGGCTCTCATGGAGCCAAGATCACATTTTGGTTTTTGTTAAGTTTGGGAAATAATCTGAACTCTGCATTGGTATATCTTTCTGCTGCTAGACTCTCATGATGTCAAGGTTGCTAATTGGATTTTGTTAAGGTTGGGAAACAACCCAGATTCCATTGCTATAAATGGGAAAGAGATGAATGGTCAATCTTGCTAGCACCAATGGCACGGGTGAAGAATCTGTAAAGGCCCTACCTTTTTTTTTGGGTTCAAACTTGTTGAAATGTGAAAGTTGCAGGTTACTCTTTGTTGGTTAATCCTACTCCATTGTGAACTTACACAAAAGTGCAAACTTGTTGAAATGTGTTTAAGTTGCAAGGTACTGTCTATTGGTTGAACCGAGTCCATTGACATTGAAGTTTCACGTCGTGGACCTTCAACACTGTTCAGATCATGGGGGCCTTGCCCTTTGTAGGAATGGACTTTTACATTCTTAATCATTACTCGGTGAGCTCGTCTCCTCCTTTTCCTCTTGTTGGTGGTTCATACTACTCTCTATTGTGAAAGGCTCTCTTGGATTTGTAAGTTTGGTGCTCTCTTGCTCTCATTTGAGCTCTTCTTTGATGGTTATGATAGAGGTTTATGGTTTCTACTTGAGATTTGAGTTCTATGTAATGTGTGGGAAGCATGTGTAGATTTGTCTTAGGCAAGAGAGCAAACCCTCTTCTTGAAATATCATACTTGATTTGATGCCATGTATCACCTTTTTTTTTTTGTGGGCACTTACCCTTTGTTGACAAGTGTTTATTTATTTTGCATGCATTTCCATGCAAGCTTTTCTTGCCAAGACTTCAATAATCAATTGCTCTCATATGAGGTAGTTCAATTGATTCAAAATATGTCCATATACAAAAATCAATAGTTCGTATATACATGTGGTAGCAGAGAAAGTGTAAACTTCTTGATAATTATTGTAGGAGAGCTATTGGGATTGATGGAGGTTGGGTCCAATTTCGAATCCGGTAGGTCTTACACAAATAATTCCACCGCATCTATTCTTGTTTTGACATGGAGGAGAAGGAACATAGATGCTCTTATGTGCCATCGATACTAGCATTATTGATTTTACATGTTTACCATTGTAGAGACTTGGGTGGTTCTATAAAACTAGTATAAAACAATGAAAGAGGCAAGGATTCAACACCTTGAGAATTAGCTAGCCTTAGAGAAGCTTTCTAACGGATAAGCGGAATAGTTCATTATGAAGATCAAGGATATGTAGATGGCGACAGTTGAAATCAACAAATCAAGTGAAGATCTTGCATGAAGGTGTATCAAGATCTTGTCCCAAAAGTATGATAGCTTCGTCACCTCATTGAACACTCAGGTGAGGAATCCTCCTTTGACTTTTGAAGAGTTTAGTGCCATGCTGGTGGAGGAGGAGATGCGTTCACAAGAGTAGGGAGAGTATGGATGGTGGTGATTGCTAGCATAAAGGTAAGGTAAGGGGAAGGGGCTCAAGTAATCCTAGATGGTGAAAAGCTTCTACTACGATAAGTCGAGTCACATGCATGTAGGGAATGGAAGATAGGAGAAGAATGGTACTTTGAAATAGTGAAAGGAGTCAAATAAGAGTGCTGAAGTGTTGCAGTCTCTTTGTAGAAATTGAAGAAATTTATACAAAGATAGAGAACTCTACGACATCTAGGGTTCATGAATCTTCAACCAATAAAGCATCTCGTCAACACATGAACCATTGTAGCATTATATGGTAGTGATGTGTGTGAACACACTTAGGATCGTCGGGACACTTTTTTCCTCACTAGGAGGTTTTTTCTCCCGTGCATATGTACATCCTCTTATCTACTCATTTTGGGATGTATACTTATCTTTTGTATCTGGCACATATTTGTTCATTCTAATCTAGTGAGTTTATGTGCTCTCAAGCTTCTCTATCTTGTGTGTGTGTATTGTTGCAGCCTTAACTCTAATTCCAACAATTGGTATCAGAGCTAGCTTCCTTGACACTTGATCTAGTAGTCTGCCTCTCTCTTCATAATCCTGTTTTTCTATCTCCGATTGAGATATCCTCTTAGAAGAATAAGGTATATATTGTAGTGTGTTGTATACAAAGTATATAGCATTTTCGGGATCCGCGGCATGATTCAGGCGTGTTTTGGGCACCGCAAGGTTTCTGCAGACGTTTTGGAGGTGTGTCATTTTGGATTGGTTTTGCTTGATTTTGGGTGTTTGGATTGTGCAGCGGCGGCGAAGATTTGGTGTGCAGCAATATCTACAGTGTCTTTAATAACATCGACCATCATACTTTCGCTAGTAACACTTTATTCTCTATATTTTTCATACACTTTGTAGGTGATTCAATCAGTTGGCAACCATCCACGGTTGTATTCAGTGAATACTGAGTACTTGCAGTGTGTTGAAAGATTTTGCATTTGGTAGAAAGTCATGGTTGGCAGTAGTGGTGTATTCAACATGTTGTTTACTAAGGATAAACTTGATGGGACTAACTATCCATTGTGGTCCTATATGATGAGGCATGTATTGGTTGCTAAAGGCCCTTGAAATGTGGTCAGTGGTAGTGAAACTCAAGTACTTCCCACTGCTACTCAAACGAGATGGGATGGAAGAGATGCACAGGCACATGCATTGCTTGTACTTTCTGTGAAGCGAAGCATTATTTCTTATATTTGGTCATGTAAGACTTCAAAACAGGCATGGGATGCACTTGCTCCATTATACCAGGTGCGTAATGAAGCACGTGTCGCATATCTATGCAAACAGTTGGAGTCTGAGCGCATGAATGAGAGATTCTTGACCAAGATTAAAGATTTTAAGGAGGAACTTGCTAGTGTGGATGAGGTATATCTTCATAGTACATTGATATCCACAGTTCTCAATGCATTGTCGGATTCTTATCAGATTTTTATCTCTATCCTTAGATTCATGGATGAATGGAAATCCAAATGGCCTTACATTTGATGAGCTGGTTTGAGTACTCTTGCAAGAAGAGCAGTCTAGGCAAAATAGATATGTTATGCGAGTTGGTGACCAAGCATGGTGGCTATAAGCCAAAATCAGAATCCTTAAGGATGCAGAGAAAGAAGGTGATAAGTCTAAAAAGAAGGGCAAGTGTCACTATTGCAAGAAACCAGGGCACTACATACATGAGTGCAAGAAAAGGCTAAAGAAGGAGAAAAAGAAAGAATCGAGCATGGTTGTGGCTGATGCAT
Source organism: Cibotium barometz (assembly GCF_041138505.1). NCBI lineage: Eukaryota > Viridiplantae > Streptophyta > Polypodiopsida > Cyatheales > Cibotiaceae > Cibotium > Cibotium barometz. The sequence continues at coordinate 12,683,353 of NC_141093.1, forward strand.
CTACACCAAGTGCAAAGAAGAAGGAATCTGCAAGTTTTGCTTAACATTATTGGGCATGGATTGTACGTTGGAGTTATGACCCTTCTGTTCATGATGTATCGGATGCTTGGTACTTTGACAGTGGTGCTAGTAAGCACATTACATCTTTTTTCTATCAAGTAATGGTGATACTAAAAAGTGGTATAATGTCCTCTCTATTTCTTTTCTATCAAGTAATGGTGATACTAAAAAGTGGTATAATGTCCTCTTTATACCAGATATCAAGGAGGTCTATGTAACTCACCCTCATGGTTTTGTTTAAAAAGATCACAAATCAAAGTATGCAGATTGAAAAAAGATTTGTATGGTCTTAAGCAGGCTCCTAGAGCATGGTATGAGAAGATACATGCATACTTGGTTGCACAAGGTTTTTTCAACAATCTTGACTGTACCCTCTACATTAAGAGGACTAAAGATCATTGTGCTATACGTTAATAACATGCTGCTCCATAGGCCTTGACGATGATCATATTTCAACTTTTATAGCCAATTTACAAAGGTCTTTTGAAATTGTCAGATCTTAGCTAGTTGCCCTATTAGTTGGGCATTGAGTTTCGGCAACATAGTGATGGCATTGTTATGCTACAGACACGATACATAGAGGCATTGTTGAAGAGGTTCAATCTTGGAGATTGCAAACCTGTTTCTACACCTATGGAGCCTGGTTTGTGACTTAGTCTTGAAGATGCAGGTGACCCTTTTAATGCTGGCCTCTATGAAGAAGCTGTTGGATGCCTTATCTTCTTATTTAATACCAAACTTCAGTATTGAGTAGATTTATCCATATGCCCAGGCACAAAGCATTGGTAGTCTATCAAATGGGTGTTCAGTTACCTAAAGGGCACCAAGAACTTTGGGTTGTTTTTTGTAAATCACAGGTACATGCATTTACCGACTTAGACTCAACTGGATGTTTACGACGCATGAGTGTCCATGAATGGTTTTTGCTTTCACCTTGGTGATTCATGTATATCATGGCTCAGTAGAAGCAACCCCCTGTTACCACTTCTAGCTGTGATGCTGAGTACATGGCAACATTTACAGCTAAAGCTAAGTGTGTTTAGCTTAGATACCTTATTTTTGCTGATTTGGGTGCTGATTTGGGTATTGGCAAGTCCTTAGCTACTACCATCTTTACTGATAGTTAGAGCACTATGGAAGTTCCAAGGAATCGAGTTTCTCATGATTGCACAAAGCACATGGAGGCGCATTATCATTATGTCACGAAGAGATTCTCTACAAGGGAAAAGTCTACCATCTTTACTGACAGTTAGAGCACTATGGCAGTTCCAAGGAATCGAGTTCTTCATGCTCGAACAAAGCACATGGAGGCACATTATCATTATGTCACGAAGAGATTCTCTACAAGGGAAAAGTCGAGCAAAACCCACCAAACAACCTCCAAATAGAAAAGAATAGAATCACTTTCCAAACATGCACACGCCAGCACAAAATTACATTCTAATTAAAAACAATAGCATTTAATCCAACAAATGACACCACCCACCACAAAACAAGGTAACTTGAAAGATGCTATATTCTAGCGACCAAAGTGTGCCTAATTTGAGACTAGTAGCAAAAAGGAACATCGTACAAGCCGTCAAAAAAGTGACATCAACAAGATCTGTGCATTATATTGGCACCTTACATTGTTTTGCCAATTAAGTATGGTCTTTGAACACTTGGCCTATAGTATCCCTTGTCTACTTATGTGGTTCTTCCATTTTTGTCAACCCAAAAAGAAAAAAACCACACACACACACACACACACACACACACACACACAGAGCCCCCCAAAAAAGAAAACCCAACACACACACACACCCCTCCTCCCTCCCTCCCTCCCCCCCCCACCACTAAGTGCTTGAAACAACTCCACCTTAGTTAGTGCTGCCTTGTGCATGAAATCATGAGCTGTTGAATCCAATCCCAAAACTTGCAACAATTAATTGAAGTACAAGTGCTTGCATGGTATGTATGCCAGGTGCTTTCCCTCTTGTTTTTGAAAACATTCACACATGTGTTGAAATGTCAAGCTCGTATACAGCTGAAGGATAGCACATGGGTGCTGACAGAGTGACAGTATGGTAGATAGATATCGTGTGGTGTGTTTATGACCGCGTCCAGCTGGTCATGTGTGGTGTGGACATTACACTAGGTTTACTTTGTAGTGTGGACATAACACTAGGTTGTGTTCTCCTTTGTGTGTGTGAGAGAGATGGTGACTATGGCTTCTCTCCTTCTTTATGGTTGATGATTATGGATTAGGGTTTGCTTCTCTTGTGTGTGTTACATCCTGCTCCTGTTTTTTATCATGGTATCAGAGCCAAGAGCTCATTAGCTGAGTTGTGAGAGTGAGTGAGAGAAGAGAGAAGAAGAAGAAAAAGCTGTGAAGGAAGCCATTGGAGCTTGGAGCAAAGGAAAAGCTGTGGAGCACACACCGGCATCAGATCTGAGAGCTAAGGACCATTGGTAAGTGTAGCAAGACCCCCTCTGCGGATTGTAGGTGCCAAAGAGCAGGTTCAGTGAAGATTGAAGTGCATAAAGCAAGTGAAAAATTCTAGTTTTTTCTCTAAGCTTTCATGGAAAGCTTGAAGTGAATGTATACTCTTGGCAAATGTATACACAAAGGCACATGTATTTGGGCTTGCAAATGCATTAGCAAAGTGGACACAAGCATCATACAGAATCTTGAAGCAGATTGATGCATACAGATTTGATTAAAATCAAGAGAAAGTGGATTTATGTAAAAGTTTCTGGTCTTTCACAAAACCAGTGGACATACCCCCCGTGGAGGATCAATTGCAAGAGCTAGAGGCAAAATTGAGCTAAACCCTTCATACCCAAGGTAGATTAGGTCATTGCTAACAAGCCTATCTATTCAATTGTGATTTCCCCTCTCTCTATAGCCCACAACAGCAGGCGGCGCTTTTCTGTGCAGATTTCTGAAGAATTTGATTAGATTTCATCTATTTCACTCATTTGGTCACCAAAGTGAATGCTTTAAAGCTTGGGGAGTTTAGCAAATACATTGCTAAGGACTTGTGATGCTTGGTTGCAGCTCATTTCATGGATTTGGAGCTCATTGAAGTGATTTAGCAGAGGTGTGCAGGTTTACAGAAAGTCTGTCCAAAAACAGAGCATTTTTAATCAAGGCATTAATCTTTGTCTATATCAAATTGGCAAAATTCCTCTAGTACAAGTAGAGTTCTATGAGTTGCTAAACTTTTGAATCAAAAAGTTTTGGATTTGGAGAAGATTTGAAGGAGATAGAGCAATTTTAGTGAGAGGTGGTACCTGACAGTTGCAGAAAAATTCAAACCAGAGGTTACAAAAATTGGTGGTTCTCATTCCCCTTGAAGAATTGGATCAAACCCTTCTAGGATATGTTGGAGCAATGTGTTGGGAAGCTAATACAAGTTGAATCATTGCATTTGGACAAGATTTGAAGGATTTAGAGCATAATCTTGACTGGTTACTGGCGAGAATTTACTGGCGAGAAAAAAAACCAGAAAATTTTTTGTGAAGGAGTTTCATTTGATTTCAACTTTGATCGAGTGTACATTGTTGGTGAACCATTGTGGGATGATAATGCACACAATTTGAAAGCATTTGATGTGATTTGGAGAGATTTGGAGCATTACAGGTACTTCATACATTGTAATCGAAAGGGTACATCTACTCTATTTTTTTGCAACAATGGGAGATGGTCCGATACAGATTGTTGGCGAGAAGCTTGATCGCACTAACTTTCAAGTGTGGAAGTTTCGAATGAAGAGTTTTTTGAAAGGCAAAGGTTTATGGAGTCTTGTCTCGGAGGAAGATCCGGAGCCATACTTACCTCCTCAACCAAATAATGCTCAGTTACTGGCTCACAAGCAATGGGTAGAGCGATCTTCGAAGGTGTTGCATTATTTTTCAATATGTGTAACAGATGCCTTGCTTATTCACATCCAAGATGCAGATACACCGAAAGAAGCATGGGGTATATTGTGCCGAATGTATGAGACAGACACTGGTGCAAGGAAGATACAACTAAAGCAACAGATTCACAGTGTCACACGAAGGAACAGGAGTATACATGAGTATGTTCAGGAAATCAAGGGTTATGCTGATTCCTTGTCATCAATCCATGCCCCAATGGATGATGATGATTTGGTTGCACTCACATTGCGTGGTTTAGGCAAAGAGTACAAATCTTTTGACACTTCCATCTCAGTAAGATTGGGAGGAATGCCAGACTTTAATGAGCTTGTGTCATTGCTCATAGTGGAAGAATTGAAGCTTGGACTTGGTGGTATGAGTCTTACAGGTGGTGCATCCTCGTCCAGTAATGATGAGCATGCAAGGAATCAGGCATTTTACTCATCTAGAGGCTCTCGAGGCAGGGGGAGATTTACCCCTCGAGGCCGTGGAGGACGTGGTTGGAATGACAGGCAACCACAATCAAATCAGAATTTTCAGAATTCACAGTCATCATTTGGATCACGTGGAGGTCGTGGATTTCAATCCCATAGGGGGAGATTTGGAGCAGGTGCTCGTGGTAGAGGACGATGGCAAGGTCCTCAACAAAATTTGAATGGGATTGAATGTTACTATTGTGGCAAACTTGGACATTTGGCAAAAGATTGTTACAAAAAGCAGAATGATGCGAGGAATGGAAGACCACAACATGGAAATTATGCATCTACCAGTAACAATGATGGGAGCTCGAATCATCTTTTTGCAATGAAGCATGTTATGGGGACAATGGATTCTCAGAATGCTGGAGATGAGTCATGGTATATGGATTCAGGTGCCTCAAACCACATGACATGTCATGGTGAGTGGTTTGAGAAGATGCAACCATTGGATACAAATGGTTATGTGGTCACAGGAGATGATACTCAGCATCTTATAACACATGTTGGCAGTGTGCCTTTGAAGATGCATGATGGAAATGTGAAAAATATGTCAGAAGTGTTATATGTACCATCCATTACAAAGAGTTTGGCATCTGTAGGTCAAATGGTTGAGCAGGGATTACAAGTAAGATTCAATGAGAAAGGCTGTTTTGTGGAAGATTTTAAGCATGGCTGTAGATTGGTTGCCAAGGGCAAGAAGGAAGGAAGGTTGTTCAAATTGGATGCAGGCATACCAGAATTGAGTTCAGCCATGTTTTCAAAGAGCAATGGGATTGTGCAGGACATTGACATGTGGCACAAGAGGATTGGACATGTCAATATACAGAGATTAAAGAACATGCAAACAAGGGGCATTGTCAGTGGATTGCCTCGATTCAAATATGATGGTCATATGCATGTTTGTGAAGCCTGTCAGTTTGGGAAGCAGGCAAGGTTGAGGTTTCCTAGAGAAGGAAACATGAGTAATAGACCACTTGAAATAGTGCACAGTGATGTATGGGGCCCAGCACAAAACCCATCTATCAAAGGAAGTCTATACTATGTGACATTTATAGATGACTTCAGCAGGATGACATGGATATATTTTTTGAGAGAGAAGAGTGAAGTGCTGGAAAAATTCATGGATTTCAAGGCTCTTGTAGAAAAACAATATGGCTGTTGGATTAAGTGTCTGAGAACAGATGGAGGTGGTGAATACACCTCAAAAGCATTTGAGCATTTCTTGCGGAAGCATGGGATAAGAAGACAGTTGACATGCAGGTATACACCTCAGCAGAATGGTGTGGCTGAGAGAAAGAATCATGTCATATGTGAAGTGGCAAGGGCAATGCTCAATGAAAAGAGCATGCCAGATTACTATTGGGCAGAAGCATGTGCTACTGCAGTGTATATCCTGAACAAATCACCAACAGCAGCCATTCATGGAAGCACGCCTGAGATGCGGCTTACAGGTTACAGGCCAGATATTGGACATCTGAAAGTCTTTGGTGGATGTGTGGCTTATGTTCATGTGCCTGATGAAAGAAGACGGAAGTTGGATCCTAAAGCAGAGAAATGTGTCTTTGTTGGATATGCACAGGATCGAAAGGCTTACAAATGCTATAACCCTCAAACTAGACAAGTAGTCATCTCACGAGATGTTGTATTCGATGAACTTGCTAGTTGGTATAAAGCTAAAGATGAGGGAGTCATTGGCACACTTGAGGCGAATGTGCCTGTGAACTTGCCATCACAAGCAAGTTCTAGTTCTACTACTATGTCTGGGCCAGCAGCAGAAGCTGAGAGTAGTAGCAGTGTACGTCCATGGTCAGGACGTCTGAGACATGAGAGTGTGAGCACTGGGAGTAGTGCTATGGATAAAGGCAAGAAGAAAGTTGAAGGAATTGGGATCACAGGCTATGAGTCCTCTAGCTCAGAGAGTTTGGATGAGGAGCTCGGGATACCTGTTGTACGCACACCTGGTGTTAGGCAGGACAGATATGTGCCACCACATGCTCGTGTTACAGGTGTACAGAGTGATCCGCATGCATTGCGGAGATCCCAGCGAGTCAGATATCCAGTTGAGAGACTGACATATAGAGATTTTGCTATGCATTATGCATACATGACATCTATGGTAAAGCATGTGGAACCTACATGCTATTCAGAGGCTATTGGAGAGCATGTATGGCAGAAAGCCATGGATGAAGAGATGGATGCTTTGGACAAAAATGATACATGGGAATTGGCTGAGTTACCTAAAGGAAAGAATGCAATTGGATGCAAATGGGTGTATAAGGTAAAGTGCAAGTCAGATGGCAGCCTAGAGAGACATAAGGCAAGGCTGGTCGCTAAAGGATATGCACAAACTTATGGTCTTGATTATGATGAAACTTTCAGCCCAGTGGCTAAGATGGCTACAGTGAGGTCTATCATTGCATTAGCAGCACAAAAAGGTTGGGCTTTACATCAAATGGATGTAAAGAATGCTTTCTTGAATGGTGATCTACAAGAAGAGGTGTACATGGAACAGCCAGAAGGATATGTACATCCAAAATATCCTACTTTCGTTTGCAGGTTAAAGAAAGCACTTTATGGTTTGAAGCAAGCACCTCGTGCTTGGAGTGACAAGATCAGCAGATATCTTGTCAGTATTGGATTTGTGGTTGGAAATGCAGACTCTTCACTTTATGTGAAGAAGACACATGATGGTATCGTGATGATAGTCATTTATGTTGATGATTTGATTATCACAGGTGATTGTGGGAAAGGCATTGATGAGGTTAAGGCCTCTTTATGCAAAGAGTTTGATATGAAAGACCTTGGTGATTTGAGGTTCTTTCTTGGCATTGAGGTGATTAGAACAGGCAAGGGTATATGGTTGGTGCAAAGGCAATATGCACTTGACATGCTGGCAAAGTATGGTATGACAGCATGCAAACCAATGTTAACACCATTAGAGCAAAACATGAAGCTTAGGGCTGATTTGGGTGATGAGCTTGATGATATCACCATGTACAGGAAAATGGTTGGTAGTCTTATCTACATGACCATTACGAGGCCAGATATCAGTTATGCAGTTGGTTTGGTGAGTCAGTTTATGCAGAGTCCTCGTAAACCTCACTTGGATGCTGTGAGACGGATTCTGAGATATGTCAAAACTACCGCGCATTATGGTCTTTTCTATGACGCAGGAAAAGACATGCATGTCTATGGATATACAGATGCAGATTGGGCCGGTAGTGCATATGACAGGAGATCTACCAGTGGCTATGTTTTCAGCCTTGGTAGTGGAGCTGTGAGCTGGAGCAGTAAAAAGCAACCTACAGTTGCTTTATCTACCACAGAGGCAGAGTATCGTGGAGCAGCCATAGCTGCATGTGAGGCTATGTGGTTGAAGAAGTTGCTAGATGATGTCAGGTTACAGAGTGATATGAGAGTTGTCATTCATTGTGACAACATGAGTAGTATTCAGCTTGCTAGCAACCCAGTTTATCATGCCAGGACCAAACATATTGAGGTCCACTATCATTTCATCAGAGAGAAGGTGCTAGATGGGCATGTTGATTTGACATATGTGCAGACAGATGAGCAGGTTGCAGATATCTTTACCAAAGCACTTGGTAAGGATAAGTTTGAGTATTTCTGTACTCGATTGGGAGTCCTAGAGATGGACATGTCGAGCTTGAGGGGGAGTGTTGAAATGTCAAGCTCGTATACAGCTGGAGGATAGCACATGGGTGCTGACAGAGTGACAGTATGGTAGATAGATATCGTGTGGTGTGTTTATGACCGCGTCCAGCTGGTCATGTGTGGTGTGGACATTACACTAGGTTTACTTTGTAGTGTGGACATAACACTAGGTTGTGTTCTCCTTTGTGTGTGTGAGAGAGATGGTGACTATGGCTTCTCTCCTTCTTTATGGTTGATGATTATGGATTAGGGTTTGCTTCTCTTGTGTGTGTTACATCCTGCTCCTGTTTTTTATCAACATGCACTGCAAAAAGTCTACTACATAGAGTAGCTCACACCTATTACTCAAGACTCTTCAATACTAACATAAAAGATGTAGGAATCATTGCATAATGTAATGGCCTCGTGAATAACTTGTACACCCATTACTATGGACTCTTTAGTACTAACGTAAAGGATGTGGGAATCATTCTATAATGTAATGTGAATAACTTGTACATCCAAGGTCCTTCCCTTCTGTAAACTCTCATGAAATTCCTTAGTTAATCGGACTCTCCACTTAACAATCTTGCCATCCGTGTATTTTGGACAAAAAACACTTGGAATGCTTACTACATTTATGTTGGCTTGAGTTGATTATAGAGGTGCTGTTCCACTTTGAAGCACAAATCCATTTGCTAGGATGCACCTCATATGCCTGCAAACATGTCCCTTCATCCACTGGTAGCACCCCAGGAGCAAAACCAGGTGTGCCAATCACGTGGCTTTCATTAACATCCTAAGAGTGAGTGGGAGCCGAATTACAAAACCATATAAACCTCCCAACACCGCGAGTTGATCCCAAAGCATGGTGCAGGCACTCCATCATTTTTATCTCCATCTCCCTCGTTGATGTAACTTCCATATCTTCCACTCTATTTTGGCAAATGCCTAAAGCAAGTCATTTTCTTGTATGGCTCTGTCCTTTGAATAACCCTGTTATGGATCACCCTAACCCTCCTTGAAACACATCCAGAAAGAGATTACCTGGTGAACCGCAATTGTCGTGAGGATCTTTTCAATGGTCAAGCTCGTAATCCTCGAGGTCTCCAAGATCTACAACTCCTTGAGAAGAAATTCCACCGCATCTCCCATGAGCATTGTCACACTGCCGTGTTGCACTATGTGTAATCGTCCCTTCTCTCACCTCACATCACTCACACACACTCACTAGCATGTATTAGAGAGAGATATTAGCAAGAGGATTAGCAAGAGCAAGACTCTATTGCACAATGGGTCAGTAAATTTGTATTATGAGAGATATTCACTTATATATATGGCCATAAGTATTCACTTATATATATGGCCATAAGTATTCACTGTGGCCAGGAACTTTAGGCTCATAAGAGGCCTAATGCTATTACAATGACTACTCTTATAATATATCCATGAAGTACATCACTTGGGACTTCATCCTAACTTGCTACCACATGCTCCTGAAGCGAGAATCGCCCTAAGTATTCCATAGGACCATTACGAGTGTCCATCCAAGTTATAGATTTGGACACCATTGCTTTATATCTTGAATGTATGACCTTTTGGTGTATCTACCTTGACTCCTTGATGTAAGATAATGGCGGTAGCTCTTAACCCTAAGAATGGGTTAACATCCCCCCCTTCTTGATGCGGATCGCATCCTCGTGATCGTGTTGAAGACCTTTGTGTGGGGAAAATTGACAAGCTTGTAGATGGCTTTGATGTTGAGAAACGTTCAATGGTCGTTGTTCCCCAGAAGGAATAAGAAAGGTGAGTTAGTAAATGAAAAGGTTAGTAATTTATTGGGAATTCCTAATGGGCTGGGGAGGTGGGTTTTTTTAATGAATGATTGCATTTTTATATTTTAGAGCATGTTTTTTTTCCTTTTTTTAAAGCTCACTTTGTTTTGGAAATCTGGAAATCATAAACAAGGTTACATGTGATTTGTGTTAGTGAGGAAGCTAAGATATGCTAATAATGGGAGAGAAGAGAAGGAAGGATCAGAAGGAACGTAGACATAATCATCAGAATGAGACTGTGTTTCTCAATTCCTCATTTGATTCATTGAAGCAACGTTCATCATTTGAATATGTCCATTGAAGTCCCTTTTTGAGGTAGGATTCTTGTCAAATGTTGTTGAGTAGGACCTGTTCCTGCATGCTTCTTCCCATGTGCTATTTTTGCTTTTATGTATATGTAAGTGCTCTAATAAAGAAGATATACATGAAGTACAAGAATCGAGTCACATAGACTCCTATGGAGCTGCTGCTTGTTGATGTGGCCACTTGTTGGTGAGGCATGAAAGAATTACGTCGACTTGCAAGGCTAATATTTCTTCACAAGGATTTGATACCCATGCGTTGCGAAGACTTGTGTTTGGAGAGGTTTGCGATTTGACGATTCCAGCAGGCGATGGGTTATACCATTGACTAGGATTTTGCCCACCATGGCCCCCCCATCCCAAAGATGTACCTGTAAGTTGTCGATGGTGAGGCTTTGGTGTAAATGTCCTATAGTGCATAAGTATGGATATGTACTCATGGAGTAGCTGCTATATTCACTTAGCCAAAAGAATAGTAAGCTATAAGCTTAACAAAATTATATTGGCTATTGAAGATCGTTGGGAGTTTCTTCTGATATTCTATCTTTTTTAGGTAGGCCATATGTGTGACTCCCTCTGGTGTTTTTCTTTTTTTTACTACCACCTTGTGAGATCAACGGTTCTTGTGTCTATTCCCTATTTTAGACGATAGGTGTTTATGTCTGTCGCGTAGCTTCTGCACTTATGCTTCACATCCAGAGGGGTGAAAAGAGCATTGTGAGTTTGTCTTTGATGTACTCATGTCTCTGAGATGTGGGAATGGAATCTTGAATTTTTGGCGCAAATGTTATCGAGACAGTAGGTATAGCTTCTGGTTGGTTGCCACTGGGTTTGAATGAACACGTAAGCTCTTGTATATTTGTTGAGTGGCTTGTTTGGTGTTGCTTGGGTTTCCATTCTTGCTGAACTGTTGGGGTTGAAGTCGGTGGTGAGGCTTTCTTCACTTTGTTCGATTTTGGCAACCATATGAAGGTATTATCATCATAATACCCTTGTTCCTGAAGCACGTGCATAGTTACCCATCTGTGATGAACTTTATAAATTGGTGGTTGATGCTTTTGGTGTTGAGGTTTCTTTCTTTTTGCAAGCTTAGGAGAGTTTTGATGCACTTGGGAATCCAAGCTTTGGTATTTCCTTGGTAGTACCCTTGTGCTTACAGTAATTGTTTTGGTACCCACACTTGTTGCGTTGTTGGAGTTCGTTGAGAAACTTGCATAGGCTTTTGTTTATGGTATTGTGGAGTACTTTTATTTTTCCTTGGTGTTTGAGTGTTGCGTTGAGTAAGAGGCTTTGATGGGTTTTATGCTGTGAACCCTTAAAGGCATGAAACGAACTTCACGAATTTTATCAAATTTGATTTTTTTTTTTTGCGTGAGGACTGTTTCATGCCGTGAGATGCTTAAGGGTTTCAGGGTTTCATGCCATGAACCCTTAAGGCGTGAAACAGACCACAGATTTTATCAAATTTGATTTGATTTTTTTTAAAACGCGGGGACTATTTCACGCCGTGAGACGCTTAAGGGTTTTACGCCGTGAACCCTTAAGGCATGAAACGAACTTCATGGATTTTATCAAATTTGATTTGATTTTTTATTTTTTGCACAGGGACTGTTTCACGCTGTGAGATGCTTAAGGGTTTCACGCCTGAACCCTTAAGGTGTGAAACGGACTTCATGGATTTTATCAAATTTGATTATTATTATTATTTTTTTTGGCGGAAGGATTGTTTCATGCCATGAGACGCTTAAGGGTTTCACGTCGTGAACCCTTCAGGCATGAAACGAACCTCACAGATTTGTCAGTAGCCTATGAACTGCTAGCCTCCTTCTTCCTAGCAAGAATTAGGGGCTACAAGTATGATAAAACAAGTCTCTCATCCCTATCCATAGAGGCACACACATGGCCTATCTTCAAACATGCCTTGAGAATAGGGGATGTACCACATCCTAACTCAAGGCAAATACCATCACGATGGTAAAATAACTCAAGAAAGCGAGCCATAAATGTAACACTCCTCTACAAGGCTCCACAAATCTCCTCCCCGGTAGGCTCTCTACTGTTGGCAAATGGTGGTAAGCCACTAAATCCAAAGGCCACATATGTAGAGCCTCAAAGAGTGGTGAACTCTCCAAGAAAAACAAAGGAGGCACCATCCCTCGTCTGCGAACCACAAAGAGCATAGAGGAAGCATACTATAGATCAAGAGAAGGACAAACACTCAAACCAAAGAAAATGCCTCATTCGTGCATTAAGCACAGAGTTGCAAGAAAAATAGGCAATAGTACCTCTGTCTGGAATCCTCCACTCTCATGGTGATCATACGGGGAGTGATGCATGACAACAATCTACCACCATATCTCCAGATCTGATATACGGTAGTACCAATCTACCCAACCAATAGTCTCCCCTATAACCCAATGCAAAAATGATCATTGCATTACAACCTTTTTCAAATTAAAAATTCAAAGGAAGCACGTAGGTAGAATGTTCATGGAATACCTCCCATGGATGGCATAATCAACAACTAGCTTGAATCAGAGAGTGTCATTGCAGCCAAAGAAACTCCATATCACACATGGTCCTCTATGATAGTGTCCCAAGGAGGCCTAGATATGGTACCATGTATAACACCTCCAAAGGGGAGGTTTAAAAACACAAAATCTACCACCCAAGACACGAGCCTCCCCTTATTAGCATACTTCGACCCTACGCTAGGCACCTCTGCATATGCTCATGAATCTTTGTGTATGTTGGATTTTTAATCCCTCCCAAAAAATCCTTGCCAATAGCGATGTAGTCACCAATAATAGCCAGACACTTGGGATTGCACTCCCCCCCCAAGAAATCCTCCCCAAGCATATAGTAAGACTAATATATGTAAGTGGTTGTTCGCTTTGAAAGGACCCTCTCTATATTTACACCACTCGATTCTTTGACATATAATGCCAAATGAAATATTTCAAATAAGAGATGTAGGCAAAATAGATTACACAAGCTGTGGAAGGCCATAGATGACACTTACCATGTCCGGATGCTATATTTTCAGACACCCCAACATCATCATCCCTAGAGAGTGTCTCACTTTGCATCCACATTCCCTTTCCACCATGATCTTTGGACCACAAAGATAGAGATAATTGTCTCGCAATATCCATAAAGTATGCATAAGAGGTAAGTTTTTCTTACCTCCATCTTGTAAAACATTAGCCTTCTCCGTGCAACCACCCTAGGCTGCTCTTGCAAAACCTGTGTATGGAGCTCCTTCTCCCTCTCCAACATGTGACCCTTCTCCAGGTCTATCCACCATGGATAATTTTTTATCTCCCACTTCAAGAATCCATGCATAGGTGGAGGATACATACTGGTGGCCTCATTTGCAACAATCAGTAACATTTCTTTTCTCTTACTGATGATATAGTGTGAAAATGACCCTTTTCTTTTAAGTAAGCAAAGTATCTTTATGTATTTACATGCACACAAATTCTACTCTTCAAAAAGAAGATATTCACATAAGATGATACATGTTAACTAGTTTTTGGGATGCCATCTGGATCAAGTCAAGCTTCTTTAGCACCTTTGCATCACCCTTTTTCTCCTTTGACTCTCACGAGCCTCTAAAGGAAATAAGTGTTTCCTCTTCTCAACCTTCACCTCTTCATAGTAGTTGTACAACAAACAATCTTCCGGGACCACACAACAACACCAGGAACATCCTGAAAATCTCTCAATAGATCCCGAGCTCTCTACAATATTTTTTCCAAAATCACTTAGCTATACCACATGCTCCATAAGAAAAAAGGCTAGAGGAGGCTGTGCCGGTGTGCTGCCTCCCCTGTTTTGTGGAGCATGTGCCAAAGCCAAGCTTTAGGTATATGCCATGGATCCATAGGCTAGAAACCATACTTACACCTATTCACATGTTCACATGACTATTCCAACCATAGATAAAGGGTCCCCTAGCCTAAAGAATCTTGTGTCCAAACTCCAAGCTTAGGACATAAGTCCTAGCCACCAAAAATGCCGATCTAGAGCCCAAAAGCTAAAAGACTCAAAGCATAGAGAAGAAGGCTCATGGCCCAAAAGAAGATGCTCTCAAAGATGATTTTGATCTAGACGAATATCTAAATCTTAGCAACATGGGACTGATCAATGTTGATGCTTCCTTTGTCTACAAATAAACGTACATACACATATATATAAACCCACTCACACACATAGACACACACACATTTCTCTCTCTCTCTCTCTTATTGAGAGATGGGCAAGTAGAAAGAGGCCAATAAAAAAACAGGCATTTGTGGCTAATATCTCCTAACTAACTATGCTATTTCCTTTCAAGTTCTTTTGTTGGAACCTCACATGCGAAGTTGGGAATATAGTTGCATAATCTGATTAAGCATTAGATAGTCAAAAGTCCTCATTTCCTTAGGTAAAAAGTCAATGTATACACCATGTCCCAAATTTGGACTGATTTCATAAAATGCTAATATCTTTTACACATAAACTCATATGAGATTACAACTTTGTACCTTAGATCTTAATATAATATAGATCTTAACTTGATTTTTTAAGAAAATTTTAAGCTATTTGTATATTTTCTTTAAATATTTCAAAGTCTTTAAAGTGTTATAATATATGCGACTTTTTGTACCCATAATAACTGCCACTTAAAATGCTCAATCTTGTAGATCAAAAGAGTGATAGATAGTGAGACACTAGTAGAATGTGGTGGTTAGTCAAAATTACAAATCCAATGGTTGGATTTTTAATGATCTTTTTTCCAAAATTCTTCTAGGCTATCAGAAGGCCTGTAAATATTAATAATCTAATTAGTAAAATTACATTTTTGATGTAAATCATCTAAAACCTATAGATACTAGTGTACTTGTAATGGTGCATCTATGGAAAAAAATTTGGATCACTCTAAGTATGAAAATATCATTTTTAA
The DNA here is from genome assembly GCF_041138505.1 of Cibotium barometz. Taxonomy (NCBI): domain Eukaryota; kingdom Viridiplantae; phylum Streptophyta; class Polypodiopsida; order Cyatheales; family Cibotiaceae; genus Cibotium; species Cibotium barometz. Next base: position 12,698,531 of record NC_141093.1, read on the forward strand.
TAATTTTATCATATTTTTTATTAATGTTTATTAATTAGACTAATTTAAATTAATTTTGGTTAATTTGAGTGCATGTGTATTTTTTATTAGCTACTTAATCTCATTTAAGGTACCTCTCTCCTCCCCCCAAATTTGCTCTCCAAGCATTGTCCCAGTTCATCAGCATAAACTGGACATCCTGATCTTGCAACAACCCGTGCACACATACATTTTGAGACCAAATAATAAAAACACCCATGTTAGCTGCATTTCTAAGCTAAGCTTAAAACAACAAAAGGCTTTGCGGGGAGATTAATTGCAACAAGTGCCACGAGTGCTATCCATTGTACTAACTAGTTGCCTACCAAGTTTGGTGCTATTCTGATGTAGTTTTTCCCCAAAATGGATTGTACCAAGATCTTTATGTGTAAATTGATATATATGTGTCTTCAAAAAATGCATCAATGCAGTTACACAGAGAATATATGTAATAATCAATTATATTGAATACAGGCTACCATTATTATTTTGGAGCAATTATATCCCATCATTCTATATTAAGTTTTCTTTTGTGCACCGTTATCTTTGAATATTGGTTTTGGAAAGAATAAAATAGCTTGCAATTTTATAGCATTTATTTAAACCGATATTATAATTTACATTTTTAGTGGTTGCATAAGTGTTTGAACAAATTAAATAGAAAAACAAAAACATACACACAAGAAGTTGTTGCATAAGTGTTTGAACAAATTAAATAGAAAAATAAAGAATATACACACAAGAAATAAAAATATACACATTAGAAATAAAATGCACGTATTTTTTTCTTAGCAAAATCTAATAATAGGTGATGATTCAAAATATTATTATAAAATTGGGATTCTAAAATATTTGTTTTTGTTATTCAGGTGGTGGAGGATTTTGTTCTAGCCCAATATTTTCCTTTCTTCTTTTGTTCTTGTGTCCTTGTTCCTTCTGTGTCCTCTAAGAGCAATATACAAAAACATCACTATTTATGGACCTTTGCCTAATGTCGGGGTCAAGATCTTCTTCTTCAGAGAGAGGGTCTGGCTAACGATGACCACAGTTTCCTCGCCTCATGATTCTGCCAAAAATGATATATTATTAAATTTTTATTTTGACATCGTCCACGAGATCCTAAGACTTAAGAGGTTCGAAAAACAATTTCTTAAATAAGATAAATGATCTTATTGGAGATCTATGACATATGTCTGGTAACAGATTTTGCTTTATCAGTTCGTCCATAAACAATCACTTATATAGCAGGGAATTTTTCTACAAAACATTTCTTTATTTATATAAAAGTTGCAATATGTACATAGAGCAGCTCGGGTCCAGAATTCAAAATCTCCTCGGGAGACGCATAAGACGACAGTACTGGGCTATAGCCATGCCCTGATACAAACGTTCCCTTACTGCTGCCAAGGGAGCTACTATCTTCTCCTTTTAGGAATAAAGCGACCAAGGAGTCTGTAGATTTGGCATGAAAGTCTGAAATTTCGAGGTGTTGAGTGATATAAAATAACACCATGTATCACTTTCAGCTTCATCAGAATCATGGTTAATGAGAGATTCTGCCTCAGCATCGCACGCTGGTCGCAAGAGGCATGGCCATACTGCCTTGCAAACCACTTGTGCTGCCGTCTCTCCGCTGGGTCAGGAAAATATAGATCCTCGAAATGGCCTGCGAGTCTGGCTTGGCTCATTCGAATTGTAGCGGAAGAGATGAGATGCTCGAAGGTGAACGCAGTCGTCTTGTGACTGGGTGAGGTCAGGAATACCAGATAGGTGTGGAACTTCCATCTATAAAATCAAATTCTTTGATTAAAATCTTCATTAATGAGGCTTACGAAATGAAAATGCAATATGTAAATGCTCTTTCTGAGTTTTTATTACAACTTTCTGATAAGAATTCATTTCTCCTTATTAGCTTTTAACAAAGCTCTAATACCAGCTGTGGGATCCCCCCTCCGGGGTTCCGACAGAAGCAGCATCGGCCTCCCGCGTGGGGCAGGGATCCACACTCGGGGCCTCACCCGCACGGATGTCCGGGCAAGAGGCTAGCCTGGCAGTTCCTCCGAAACCGAGCCCGAAAAAACTCCCCTTGCATGGAAGGCATAGACGATTCTGCCATGGTAAAATCTTCTAACGGGGGAATTAATCTAACGAGTCAAGGTCTTAACTAGTTAAACTGATCTAACCGAACCTGAAGTCACATGGTCAAATCAAGAAGAGACTTGCACTTGGTCCATGGAATCACCACTTTTTTCCTCCTTTAACGAGGCACAGCCCCGCTGATCCCCTCCCAGAGAACAAGGTCTTCTCAGGACTTAATCTAACTAACGTAACTAATCGCATCTTAATTGTTTTGCAGGAATCCTCCAATGCAACGTGCTGCCCATGGGTTAGCAACCCACCCGACCACTGTATTGGTGGGATTCCTTTATAAAGATTTGGTTGTGTTTTGCCCGGGCACCGAGGAAAAGAGTTCCCAGGCCCCCTAGCCAGTGATTCATGCAAAAGTTAAGGTAGGCATACCACGTACACACCCAATATGAAATTGCCATTTATAACATATTCAACTGGCTTTAAAATAATCCTTCAATAGAAATCATAATATTACTGATCATTATCCTCCAAAATTCTGAGTCCATTGTATTACAAAATGTGTCCTCTGGACTCTCCGTTGAAGACCAGTTGGCCGACCAACGAGATCCAGTATTAAAATTTGATTCACAAAAATCTTTCCCTTTAGTCCATCCAAATCTTCCTCGACGCACGCATGGGTGTCCTAGCAACCGCGAGCCCATGCATTGCCTAGTCAGAACCCTCTAGGATCCTCCTTAGGTGTCCTAGCACTTCACTCAGTGACCGCTTCGCCCATCGTACCGGAAGCGCACCATTTTAACCATACCGAGGCTGGTCAAGACCTCAGCAAGCTTTGCCTACGAGAATGACGTCCCTCAACAACTCCCCGCTAGCTGTTGCAAAGCGAATCTCCTCTTAGTAAAACACATGCCAAATGCTTCCTCCAGCATTCTGGCATAAAACAGTCCTTTAAATGAGAACAGAGGTTCTATGCAAGTAAAATTCCCAGTTTGAGATTGGTTCCACAAAACCCCTTTTTCCATAATTCCCAATTTCATAATGAGAATCCTTGATCTCTCATCAGGGTAGTCTACCCATCATTTGACTAATTGTCCAACTAGATTCTTGGTGATTTCGGTCACGAAAACTAGTTTAGTTCAACGGTAGTCTATTCTTTGTATTTAGGAACTAGAATCGGTCACACGAAGTTTTTGCTTGATTCAAATCAAGAGATGGACAAGTAGATTTACTGTCCGTCCCTCTCGTAGTCTAACCAAATTCATTCGGTTTAGTTCTAACAAGGATTCCCTTCAGATAAACATCTATTTTTGGGTAAATACCAATTTAGTGATTTAACCAATTAAAATATCTAAAGATATTCAATTTCTCAACCTTAATTCCCTAGGTAGAATTATGGTGAAAATTCATCTTTTTTACACCAAAAATTAATTCAAATCTTTCTTTACTCAAAAATCATAAAGATGCCAATATCCATTTTTTTGAATAAGCTTGAAATCCCTCTTTTTCTCATTTAATGAGTGCAATCCAAATATCATGGGAATTCTTCTTTTATCATCTATCTAAAATTCCTCTTTAAATTAAGTAAAAATATTCAATATTCCAAATATACCAAGAATTCCTGTTTTTCCATTTAAATGATTGAATTCCAAATATGATGGGAATTCCTCTTTTATCATTTAAATTTTTCCTATGCATAAAAATAAATTTAACTAAAACTTCTCTTAAAATTTGATAAAAATATCCATCAATCCAATTATGACAAGAATTCCACTTTTTTCCTTTAAATGATTGATTTTCAAATATGATGGGAATTCCTCTTTTATCATTTAATTTTTTCATGCATAAAAATAAATTTAACTAAATTTTCTCTTAAAAATTAAATAAAAATATCCATTAATTCCATTATGCTAGAAATTCCACTTTTCTCATTTAAATGATTGAATTCCAAATACGGTGGGAATTTTCTTTCATCATTTAAATTTATTTATGCATAAAAATAAATTTAACTAGCATTCTTCTTTAATTTTAAATAAAATATCTATTATTTTGATAATCCAATTTTTCTCTTTCTCCATTGGAATACATGGATCTCCATTATCATGGGAATTTCTCTTTTATCACATAAAAATGAAATTACTAGAAATTTCTCTTTTTTTCTAATTAATTATTTGTGCATAAACATTAAAAATCAAATTTTTCATGGGTGGATATGATGAGAATTATTCATTTAACCTAGGATGACTAATCCTAGAATATGGTAGGAAGTCCTCTTTTCACATTATGCATAAAAATAATTTATGTGTTAATTTTTTTAAAATTTTACCACTGCTATTACTGATAATTTTTTATAATTTTGAAAAGCATAAAGTTTAGTAATACGATATGATGGAATAACTATCATTTGGATCAATATCCAATTTATGGATTTAATCCCTAAGTTTATCATAATTTAAGTAACATAAAAACATTAAAAATCCATTTCTTTGGCCTCTAATTTGACTAGCATAGAGTTTTTTAGAATTAAGTAGAAACTTTTGTTAGTTTTTGAAGGCAAATGGAAGGAGCTCAAGCTTGATCTTCTAAAGGAATGTTTTGATTTGCAGCAGGAGTGCCAGCATGAGTGCCAATGACATTATAACCGCTCTCTCTCAGTCACATGAGCTTGTGAAGCTGGAGCTAGTAATTCTTTCTTATAGGGAAGAAGGTTTCGTACTAGATGTAGATTTTCACCAGTTTTACAAGCTTTTTGTTGAGATTGGTAAGAATGTAACACCAATTACTGTGCAAGATGATAATGAGGCCATTAGAGTAGGAATATTACTAATGTCTTCAGCATGATTGAACTACTATCCTTGAACAGTATTTTGTAGTGTGTTCACAAAAAATGATTGGTGCATGCAGATCCTAGTGTCATCTTAGAAGAAGACAGGCTGAATATGTGACTATAATAGTGAACAAGAAGCAAGGTGCACAAGGAGGGGAAACAAATGGATATATCGAGATAATAGTGTCCAAAACAATGTGGGCTTGTTAGCCCATTCTTAGGGTTAACAAGAGCTACCGCCATTATCTTACATCAAGGAGTTAAGGGAGATACACCAAAAGGTCATACATTCAAGATATGAAGCAGGGGTGTCCAAATCTACAACTTGGATGAGTGCCTATAATGTTCCGATGGAATACTTAAGGGCGATTCCCGCTTTGAGAAGAGCATGTGGTAGCAAGTTAGGATGAATTCCTAAGTGATGTAATGTATATATTATGAGAGTAGTCATTGTAATAGCATTAGGCCTCTTATGAGCCTAAAGTGCTGCACAGCTGGCCACAGCTTAAGTGAGTGTGAACACTTATGGCCATGTATATAAGTGAATATCTCTCATAATACAAGGATACTCTCCCATTGTGCAATAGAGTCTTGCTCTTGCTAATCCTCTTGCTAATATCTCTCTCTAATGCATGCTAGTGAGTGTGTGTGAGTGATGTGAGGTGAGAGAGGGACGGGCACACATAGTGCAATGCAGCGGTGTGACAACGCTCATGGGAGACACGGGGGAATTTCTTCTCATCAAGAGTTTGTAGAGTTTGAATACCTTGAGGGTTACGAGCTCATCCATTAAAGATCCTCACGATAGTTGTGCTTCACCAGGTAATTTCTCAAAACCATTAAAAAACCTTTGAAATCAACTAATCTTCCCGAATTGACAGGTTTTTGTCATTAAGGTTGATTAATCCAATTTAAGAGGCAAAAAGATTAGAAAATGTATTTTTTTGGGGTCTCATTTGATCATGTAAGAAGTCAAAATTAGTGTTTTTGAGTGTTTTGAGAGCACCTAGATGCATCAAAACACCTAATTGCATCAATTTAAGAGGCAAAAAGATTAGAAAATGTATTTTTTGGGGTCTAATTTGATCATGTAAGAAGTTAAAATTAGTGTTTTTGAGTGTTTTGAGAGCACCTAGATGCATCAAAACACCTAATTGCATCAATTTCTTCATCAATTGGATGAATTTTCCTCTCTTTTGCTTAATTTTGCATAAAGAGAATAGACATTAATTAAGAGTTTGATGTCATTATATTAATTTACGCATTAGTTGATGTACATAGCTTAGCAATTTCATTCTCTATCCAATGATGTGCTGAATGGTGTGAATTAATTAGTGATTAGTGGTTAATTAGAGATAAACACTTTTTTACATAACTCACTAAGGCTAATGAGAATTGAATGAGAAGATACCAATGAGTTGTCAAATTGTCCATTTGGGGGGTCATTTATGAAGGGTGTAAGGGGTGTCATAAAAGGATTGATTTTTTTTATTCCCACTTGCCTTTGTGGGAAAATGCCAATATCTCCCTATTTTAAAATTCAAAAAATACCCCCCCAAAGAAGGAAATTTTAATTTCCCTCTACACTCAAAAAAACATTTGATAAAATCCGTGAAGTCCGTTTCACGTCGTAAGGGTTCACAGCATGAAATCCTTAAGCATCTCACGACATGAAATAGTCCCCGTGTAAAAAAAATATAATAATAAATTTGATAAAATCCATGAAGTCCATTTCACATCTTAAGGATTCATGACCTGAAACCCTTAAGCGTCTCACGATGTGAAACAGTCCCCGTGCAAAAAAAAAAATAAAAAAACAAATTTGATAAAAATCCGTGAAGTCTGTTTATGCCTTAAGGGTTCACGGTGTAAAACCCTTAAGCATCTCACGTCATGAAATGGTCCCCGAGCCAAAGAAAAAAAAACCAAACAAATTTGATAAAATCGGTGAACTCTGTTTCACGCCTTAAGAGTTTATGGCATGAAATAGTCCCCGTGCCAAAATATTTTTTTTAATGAAATCCATGAAGTCTATTTCATATCACAGCGTGAAACCATTAAGCATCTCACAGCGTGAAACAGTCTCCGCGCCAAAATAAATAAATAATTTTGATAAAATCCGTGAAGTCTGTTTCATGCCTTAAGGATTCACGGGGTGAAACCCTTAAGCGTCATGGCATGAAACAGTCCCCGCGCGTCAAAAAAAAATTTAAATTTGATAAAATCTGTGAAGTCTGTTTCACGTTGTGAGGTGAAAAAAAGAAGAAAGAACACTTGCCTCTATAGCCCTTCACCTCCCAAACTTGGAATACAACACACGAACGGAGGCACCACCAGCCACCACCGGCTGGAACACTTTCACCATTCACCACTCACAACCCACGCCAGACAGACAGCACCAAACAAACAGGGGCACCATAGACCAAGATAAACACCCAGCATTTATATTCCCAGTCAACACATCATACAAGCTTCTCCTAACACAGAAGCCTTACTCACACAACCATAAACAAAACACTCAGACCTGTCACTACCGAGGATACACCACATCCCCAATCACCGCAAACCTCTCGCCTGCGTGCTGTACCAATCACACCAGAATGAACCCAGCCACTCTCTCAGAAGGCGCCCCACCAGCTAACCTTCACTCTCTCTGCAGCCCATCACTTCTGCATGTGTCGCCAGCAGAGCAGCAGCTACACCAACCTCTCTCTCTCTCTCTCTTTCTCTATGCTGATCCTCTGCCAGCTACTTCCTTGAACACTTCCTCTGCAATGCTACCGGCCCCACCAGCCAAGCAGCCACACTATCCTTCTCTTCTCTTCACTCGGCACCCGCTCTTGCTTCCACTTCCAGCTTCACCTACGCGGCCCACACCAGCCCACGCACTTCGCTTATCCACAGCCACACGTTGTCCACCTGTTTTTAGCAGCCGTCTTTGTTCCCACACTGGCAGATGACCATCACCCCAACCTGTCCTCTCTGCCAGCTCGTCACCTTTGACGCCAGCCAGTCTCCCACACGGCTTCACCTAGCCCTGTCAGCTTTTCACCAGCAACACCTGCGCCTTCATCCCTTGCGCCTGTGGTGGCTGCCACTCGGCTCTTCACCAAGGACCCTTTGCTTTCACACAGCCTCTACTTTCACACAGTTTGCAGACGGCCATCACCTCCGCTGAGCGCCCCAGCTGCTCTGCACCTTCTTTACCACCACCTCAAAAGCTGCCACTCTGCCACACTTTGGCATCCTCTTGCGCTAGCTTTGTCTGCTCACGAGCTCTCTTCCTTCAGGGCGGCTTCCTTTTTGTCCTCGCCAGCAGCTCCTAGGCGGCCTCGCTCTATGTATGACTGCAGTTGCGCCCAAACTGCTCTCACGCCAAACCCACTGCTTCCACTTACGCTTCTCTCCTTTCGTTGTCAGCCCGTCAACCAGGCTCCAGCTTGTTCTTTGGCGCCTTCTGCGCTACCCACTGCACCAACCAGCCCCAAGACGGCCTCCCTCAATGTATGACGCCTGCCGGTTGTGCCACGCTAGCTCACCAATAGCTGCGCTCCACCTTGCTCTAGTCAACTGCAGCGCCATCTTGCCAGCTTCTCTGCAGCATCCACTGCCAAGGCTTCCCTTTAAATCCCTCTAGTCGACTCCCTGTCCACCAGTAGAGCAGCTCGACCCTACTCTGTGCCAGCCTTCCTTTGGCTCTGTCCTGCAGCTACGCCAGAGAGCTGCCAGCGACCTCCACTAGTCGCGAGCCCTCCTGGGCATCCAGCAGCCACACCACTCCACACTGTCCTCTTCGCATGCAGCTTTCTTCCACTGCCTTCTGGTCGCTAACCACAGTCGACCTCGCCCACTAATCGTACCAGCGCCCTCCTTCTAGTTGCCTTAGCTGCTCTGCGCCGACCACACGACCACCTTTACTCCTTTGCATATCCAACGGTGGCCTTTCACCAACTCGAGCCCCTGTGCCTCAGCTCTCTAGTTCCTCTATGCTCGCCAGCTTCCTTCGGCCACCTAAACCAGTCCAAGGCGGCTCTTCCTCTCTCTCTTTGTACCAGCCACTCTCACCAGTACCCTCTGCTCTCCTGCTATCTTCAACTGCAGCCACCAAAGGCAGCCCTCCTAGTCACCTCTTGTCCCTTAGTGCTCGCTAGCAGCCATACGTAAAAAGCCTCCTGTCCTCTGGCAGCTCTCCCCGTGTCAGTCAGTTGCGCTACCCACTTCTCTTCTGCGCATCCAACTGCTGTTCTGCTCACAGTCGCCTTTGCTACCACCACAGATAGCGCCCTCTGCTGACGTGCTGACGTACCCAGCCACTGCAGTACCTCCTAGCGGCTCCCCCACGGTCGGCAGTCCATCTGCAGCCAGCCCAACCTACACACCTAGACACCAGCCACCCCACTGCAGTGCTTCCCCTTCGCCAGAGAAGCCCCTTCGCGTCTCTCCTTGTGCCTGTGGCTGTCGCTGACCCTGTCCGCTGCTCGAGCCACCGTAGCCACCTACAAGGCCTCACACAAGGCGGCACCCTACCAGCTAACCTCCTAGGCGGCGTCTCCAGTCGCTCGCCCGTCCTCTTTTGACCACCCTTGTCTCTACACGATGGCTACCACTCCAGCTGCTCCCACTAACGTCTGTCTCTGCAGACTGACCGAACCAAACCAAGGTCCTCTACTTCACACGTTCACCTTTGCGCCCTCCGGCCACTGTCAACCCACTGGCTCCTTCGGCTTCGCCCTGCTCTGTTCTCTGCACATGCTTCTCGGCCGTCAGCCCGAGCTCTCCCACGCTAAACAAAGAAGCTTCTCTTGGTACAAGGCGGCATCCTTTTAACGACCCCACTCGCCACGTCTCTCCTGCACCAGTGGCGGCAACTCGCCGAAGAAGCCCTCCTGGCTCTCTACAAGGCGGCTCCAAGCACCTGCTACTCTTTATGTCCAGGGCTTCTTCCACGCCAACCTGTAACGCCAGCCCGTCTCGCGCTTAACGCCAGCAGCTGCGCCCTGCACTTCACAAGGGAGGCCTCCAGTAGCTCTGCTTCTCGTACCCTTGGCGTGCACCCTTCGCCACAGCGCCTTGCGCCTGCTGCCTCAACGAGACCCCTACTAATATCACAAGGCGACTTCACCTTTATCTGCACAGCTGCGCATCACTCGCCAGCTTGACGCTTCACGTATCTTCTGGACTCCTTCGCTGGCGGCAGCTCGCATACCTTACCAGCCAGCTGGCCACATTATTTATCATTTCATTATTTTGTTTAAGGCCTCAGAGATGGCCACCCCAAATAGCTTTCACACCATTTCTCAAGCTACATCCCTTCATCTTTATTTGCCCATGTCTTCATACACCTTTTAAATGCAGCTTCCAGTGCCCACTCATACTGGACGCGCCCAGCGACCACTCAGCTGACACCACATCCAATGGACCTCCAATAGACCATTTTCGGACAGGCCTGCAACAAGCTCAACACAAAACCGTCTACTCTGTACACCTGGCAATAACCTCAAAAGCAAAACCTTCACACCTGCCATGCACACGTATGTACACGAGCCCAAAAGATCTTTCAGAAAAACGCCTGACATACTTTGCCAACCCCCCCATCTGCTAGAGCATTCATGCTCAGCAGCAAAAAGCATAAATCCGATAGCTATCCACCAAGATCAAAAGGAAACATCTGTAACTCACCATCCCAATTCCCAACATCTGTTAAAACCCATGGCTGCATCACTGCATACCAAACATCAACCATATACATCACCAAATCATCCACGTCCACTTCACCCATAGCAAACCTCCTCGTCTTCAAAACTTGTGGCATTGCAGCATCTAGCATCCCATCCATCAACACCAGTGAAGGCCAGGTTCCAGCATCTTGACCTTTCTGCACACAAAAATCCAGATCCTTTTCATCAGCATTGTCCACAAACACTTCCAACTCTTGTAAAACAGGCATCTCTTCACAACCATACAACTCAGCTGGTTCAGAACCCTTGTCATCCCTGGACTTTTCCTTTAGCATATCAGCAACCCGCAAAGAAGCCTTTGTCACACTCTCAACCATATTTGCATCCATGTCCATCTCTGGCTCCTGTTCATCAAGGCTAGCAACTTCCCATATATCATCCTCAATCACAATACTCACCTCACAACACTCTTCATCAGCCAAATATTCATGCATACTTCTTGAGTGTTGCCAACCCCCCTGGTATCATCGTCCAACGACTCCCCAGCACATAATGCATCAAATGGAATAACATCCATACCATTCATCGCAGGTACCATACCATCATCAAGCTGTCCAAGAAAATCCATAATAATAGGATCTTCCTCCATACTCTCCACATCCGCATTGCAAACCATCTTCATTTTATCACAAGTCTCTACCCCATCCTCCTCCCTTGTAGAATCTGACAAAGAATCATCCTCAAAGCATCCTGTATCCAGCTCCTCTTCCTTCTTATCATCAGCCAATCCCAAGGCATCATCCCTTTTACTTCTATGTGCATGCATATCATCCAGATCACTGTCATGTACAGCTATGATGTCCAAATCCAAAGAAGAATCCACTGGCAACTTCTCATCTGCACTTTGCTCCTTCACCTACTTTTCATCCACCTGCACCTGCTTTAAGGACTTTGGAAAAAAATTAGAAGGCATATAAAACATCCCCCTTTGCACCTGTATAGGCCTTTGAGGCTCCTGTCTAATCAAACCTTGCATAGGACTCTTATCCACCTCAACCAAATTTACCTGCATATCCTTTGCAGACACAATACCTTCATACGGATAAATACCCATCTCCATCTGCTTCAAAATCTTGCCTTCCTTTTCCCTAGCAACCCTAACTGCATCATCAAATGACTTGGGATTCTTCAACTCAACCTTGACCTTCAAATGGGGTAGCAAACCATCCATAAACAAGCTCTTCTTCAAAAACATAGGAGGTACTTCCTGCTTCAATGTCATACACCACTTACTCCACAAACATGTAAATACCTTCACAAAATCGTCCAGTGATTGCCCATGGACCTGCTTCAAGATGCTCAACTCCTGCCAAAGCACACTAGAATCCTCCACTTGCTGAAAACGCTCCAAAAGGCCTTCTTTCAACCTGTCTAAGGTCAAAACACCATGTAGCTCACATGCCGCATCCTGTGCTTCAAAACCTTTAAGCCAGCTTCGGGCATCTCCCTTCAAGAAAATCTTTACTAACCTCAGAACCTGCTCTTCATCTGTAACATGATTGCTAATGCATGCCAACTCCATTTGCTCCAAGAAGTCACACACATCTTCACCCTTCCTGCCATGAAACTCCGGATAAGACCACATCATGACAACCTGTACTAATCCCTGAGCTCTCCTCAGTGGAACACACGCCCTTCTAGGCAAAGAACAACACTAGAGCTATCCTCAGTGGGGGCACCAGAAGAATGTGAGGTGAAAAAAAGAAGAAAGACCACTTGCCTCTATAGCCCTTCACCTCCCAAACTTGGAATACAACACACGAACGGCGGAGGCACCACCAGCCCCACCGGCTGGAACACTTTCACCATTCACCACCCAACCCACGCCAGACAGACAGCACCAAACAGGGGCACCATAGACCAAGATAAACACCCAGCATTTATATGCCCAGTCAACACATCATACAAGCTTCTCCTGACGACACAGAAACCTTACGCACACAACCATAAACAAAACACTCAGACCTGTCACACTGCTGAGCATACACCACATCCCCAATCATCGCAAACCTCTCCCCTGCGTGCTGTACCAATCACACTAGAATGAACCCGGCCACTCTCTTCAGAAGGCGCCCCACCAGCTAACCTTCACTCTCTCTGTAGCCCATCACTTCTACATGTGTCGCTAGCAGTAGCTACACCAACCTCTCTCTCTCTCTTTCTCTGTGCTGATCCTCTCCCAGCTACTTCCTTGAACACTTCCTCTGCAATGCTACCGGCCCCACTAGCCAAGCAGCCACACTATCCTTCTCTTCTCTTCACTCAGCACCCGCTCTTGCTTCCACTTCCAGCTTCACCTACGCGGCCCACACCAGCCCACGCACTTCGCTTATCCACAGCCACATGTTGTCCACCTGTTTTTAGCAGCCGTCTTTGTTCCCACACTCGCAGACGACCATCACCCCAGCCTGTCCTCTCTGCCAGCTCGTCACCTTTGACGCCAGCCAGTCTCCCACACGACTTCACCTAGCCCTGTCAGCTTTTCACCAGCAGCACCTGCGTCTTCATCCCTTGCGCCTGTGGTGGCTGCCACTCAGCTCTTCACCAAGGACCCTTTGCTTTCACACAGCCTCTGCTTTCACACAGTTGCAGACGGCCATCACCTCCGCTGAGCGCCCCAGCTGCTCTGCACCTTCTTTACCACCACCTCAAAAGCTGCCAGCAGAGCTGCTCTGCCACACTTTGGCATCCTCTTGCGCTAGCTCTGTCTGCTCACGAGCTCTCTTCCTTCAGGGCGGCTTCCTTTTTGTCCTCGCCAGCAGCTCCTAGGCGGCCTCCCTCTGTGTATGACTGTAGTTGCGCCCAAACTGCTCTCATGCCAAACCCACTGCTTTCACTTATGCTTCTCTCCTTTTGCTGTCAGCCCATCAACCAAGCTCCAGCTTGTTCTTTGGCGCCTTCTGCGCTACCCACTGCACCAACCAGCCCCAAGACGGCCTCCCTCAATGTCTGACGCCTGCCGGTTGTGCCACGCTAGCTCACTAATAGCTGCGCTCCACCTTGCTCTAGTCAACTGCAGCGCCCTCTTGCCAGCTTCTCTGTAGAATCCGCTACCAAGGCTTTCCTTTAAATCCCTCTAGTCGACTCCCTGTCGCTACACCAGTAGAGCAGCTCGACCCTACTCTGTGCCAGCCTTCCTTTGGCTCTGTCCTGCAGCTACGCCAGAGAGCCGCCAGCGACCTCCACTAGTCGCGAGCCCTCCTGGCCACCACTCCACACTGTCCTCTTCGCATGCAGCTTTCTTCCACTGCCTTCTGGTCGCTAACCATAGTCGACCTCGCCCACTAATCGTACCAGCGCCCTCCTTCTAGTTGCCTTAGCTACTCTGCGCCGACCACACGACCACCTTTACTCCTTCGCATCCAACGGTGGCCTTTCACCAACTCGAGCCCCTGTGCCTCAACTCTCTAGTTCCTCTATGCTCGCCAGCTTCCTTCGGCCACCTAAACCAGTCCAAGGCGGCTCTTCCTCTCTCTCTTTGTACCAGCCACTCTCACCAGTGCCCTCTGCTCTCCTGCTATCTTCAGCTGCTGCTGCAGCCACCAAAGGCGGCCCTCCTAGTCACCTCTTGTCCCTTAGTGCTTGCTAGCAGCCATACGCAAAAGCCTCCTGTCCTCTGGCAGCTCTCCCCATGTCAGTCAGTTGCACTACCCACTTCTCTTCTATGCATCCAACTGCTGTTTTGCCCATAGTCGCCTTTGCTACCACAGACGGCGCCCTCTGCTCTGACGTACCCAGCCACTGCAGTACCTCCTAGCGGCTCCCCCACGGTCGGCAGTCCATCTGCAGCCACCCCAACCTGCACACCTAGACGCTAGCCACTGCAGTGCTTCCCCTTCGCCAGAGAAGCCCCTTCGCGTCTCTCCTTGTGCTTGTGGGCCGCTGACCCTGTCCGCTGCTCCAGTCACCGTAGCCACCTACAAGGCCTCACACAAGGCGGCACCCTACCAGCTAACCTCCCAGGCGGCGTCTCCAGTCGCTCGCCCGTCCTCTTTTGACCACCCTTGTCTCTACACGATGGCTACCACTCGGCTTGCAGCTGCTCCCACTAACGTCTGTCTCTGCAGACTGACCGAACCAAACCAAGGTCCTCTACTTCACACGTTCACCTTTGCGCCCTCCGGCCACCGTCAACCCACTGGCTCCTTCGGCTTCGCCCTGCTCTGTTCTCTGCACATGCTTCTCGGCCGTCAGCCCCAGCTTCTCCCACGCTAAACAGAGAAGCTTCTCTTGGTACAAGGCGGCATCCTTTTAACGACCCCACTCGCCACGTCTCTCCTGCACCAGTGGCGGCAACTCGCCGAAGAAGCCCTCCTGGCTCTCTACAAGGCGGCTCCAAGCACCCTTTACTCTCTATGTCCAGGGCTTCTTCCATGCCAACCTGTAACGCCAACCCGTCTCGCTTAACGCTAGTAGCAGCTAGGCCCTGCACTTCACAAGGGAGGCCCCCAGTAGCTCTGCTTCTCGTACCCTTGGCATGCACCCTTCGCTGCCACAGCGCCTTGCGCCTGCTGCCTCAACGAGACCCCTACTAATATCACAAGGCAACTTCACCTTTATCTGCAGCTGCGCATCACTCGCCAGCTTCACGCTTCACGTATCTTCTGTGGACTCCTTCGCTGGCGGCAGCTCGCATACCTTACCAACTGGCCACGTTATTTATCATTTCATTATTTTGTTTAAGGCCTAAGAGATGGCCACCCCAAATAGCTTTCACACCATTTCTCAAGCTACATCCCTTCATCTTTATTTGCCCATGTCTTCATACACCTTTTAAATGTAGCTTCTAGTGCCCACTCATACTGGACGCGCCCACATTTCCAGCGACCACTCAGCTGACACCACATCCAATGGACCCAGTAGACCATTTTCGGACAGGCCTGCAACAAGCTCAACACAAAACCATCTACTTTGTACACCTGGCAATGCCCTCAAAAGCAAAACCTTCACACCTGCCATGCACACATATGTACACGAGCCCAAAATATCTTTCAGAAAAACGCCTGACAACGTCTTAAGGGTTCACAGTGTGAAATCCTTAAAGCGTCTCACAGCGTGAAACAGTCCCCGCACAAAAAAAAAATTCAAATCAAATTTAATTAAATCCGTGAAGTCCGTTTACTGCCTTAAGGGTTCACAGCGTAAAACTCTTAAGCGTCTCACAGCGTGAAACAACCTCGCCTTAAAAAAAAATCAAATTGATAAAGTGCGTGAAGTACGTTTCACACCTTAAGGGTTCACGACGTGAAACCCTTAAGCGTCTCATGATGTGAAACAGTCCTCGCGCAAAAAAAAAAAAACAAATCAAATTTGGTAAAATCCGTGAAGTCTGTTTCACGCCTTAAGGGTTCACGGTGTAAAACCCTTAAACGTCTCATGGTGTAAAACAATCTCCGCACAAAAAATAATAATAAATCAAATTTGATAAAATCCGTGAAGTCCGTTTCATGCCTTAAGGGTTCATGGCGTGAAACCCTTAAGCGTCTCACGACATGAAATAGTCCTCGCGTAAAAAAAATAAATCAAATTTGATAAAATCTGTGAAGTCCGTTTCGCGCCTTAAGGGTTCACGGCGTGAAACCCTTAAGCATCTCCACAGCGTGAAACAGTCCCTACGTTTAAAAAAAAAGATCAAATCAAATTTGTTTGTGTTTTTTTAGTTGTTGCTTGTCTTTTGTGACTTTCCCTTGTTGTGGATTTCATGATGCATTAGGGGAGATCTGGACTCATTTTTGGGCCCTCTAAGGTTTTAGAATATTCCCAAAAGATGCTCTCTCAACCAATAAGCTAGGGGCTACCATTATGGTAATTTTGAATTTACTTTTTGGAGGGAAAGGCATAACTTGAGCATATCAACTCCAAATTTTCATCAAAAAAACTTTCCTTATACATATATAAATCCAAAAAGTGATTTTTTAATATCATTTCTTAGGCATAACTACCTCATAACAATCTTGTCATATCTTTTTAACTTCTATGATATCTAATGATTACAAGGTGCATTCTAATATTTTATACCAAAAATAGAATGCAAGTTGCATCACCACGCCCATAAGGGGAGTCCAAAATTTGATTTTCTTATTTTTTTGAGTTTTTCCATCAAAAAAACTTTCCTTATGCATATATAAACCCAAAAAGTGAATTTTTATATCATTTCTTAGTCATAACTACCTCATAACAATCTTGTCATATCTTCATAACTTTTATCATATCTTTCTAACTACTATGCTATCTAATGATTACAAAATACATTCTAATATTTTATATCCCAAAATAGAAGGGCATTTTTTGAGGCCACTAAAATAATGAATTTTTGATACTTTTCACATTTTAGTGTATTTTCATTTAAAACTTTCCTTCCAAATATATATATATTGAAAGGTTTATTTTTTAATATCATTTTTAAATCCTTATCTCATTTAATGTCATTTAATGCCACCCCACTCCTTTCATTCTCATCATATCTCCTAATCATGACTAAAATCTTTATTTTTAGAATATCAAAAATGGCTTTTTTAGAGAGATATATTCTTAATATATATTTCTCTAGGATCATTCCAAATGTCAGAATATTATTATCTAATATAAATCTCAGAGTCTTTTATAATCTTCTATTAATCTTATTTTTCTGTCATCTTGAATTAGACATGCCTTTAGATGATATTACAAATGGTAGAAAGCATAAAGTAGACATTCACATTCGTATAGATGAAGATTATGCACTAGCAAAACGTCAATATGCTAGGCAACCATTACCTAATTTAACCATGTCCACACTAAGAAATGAGGGGAAGAAGAATGTTGATCTTTGGGTGGATGGGAATCTCTTCCCCTATGATCCTTTGACCTCGTACAGTCCACCATTTTGTGATTTGACTAGTTTTGTTCGATATGTAGGTGATGGGAAAAATGGGCTCTTATATTATTGTAAAAAGACTTTCTGTTAGTGGTGGTCTTCATAACCAATACTCACACCCAATTAATTCAAGTCTTCAATTAAGTATTGAAGATTTGAAAAAACATTCACATGACCTAGACATGAAAAATAAGGAACAAGAAACACTCATAAATAATCAAAGAGATTTGATTAGGTTTTTGCCCGGGTACCGAGGAAAAGAGTTCCCAGGCCCCCTAGCAGCGATTCATACAAAAATCAAATAGGCACACCACATACACACCCAATATGAAATTACCATTTATAACAGATTCGTCTGGCTTTAAGACAATCCTTGAATAAAATCATAATATTTTCGATCATCATTTTCTAAAATTTTAAGTCCATTGTATTACAAAAATGCATCCTCTGAACTCTCCGCCATTGAAGACCAGCTAGCCAACCAACGAGATCCAGTAACAAATTTTTGTTCCCAAAAACCTTTCCTTTTTGTCCATCACATATCTTCCTCGACGTACGCCTGGGTGTCCTCGCAACCGTGAGCCCGTGCATCGCCTGGTCAGAATCGCCCAGGATCCTCCTTAGGTGTCCGAGCACTTCACTTAGGGACCGCTTCGTCAGCCCTCGCCCATCATATCGGAAGCGCACCATTTTAACTGTACCAAGGCTGGTCAAGACCTCGGTAGGCTTTGCCGCGGGCGACGTCCCTTGACGACTCCCCGCCGCCGCTAGCAGTTCCAACGAACCTCCTTTAGAAAAACATAAGCCAAATGCTTCCTCCAGCATTCTGGCGTAAAACAATCCTTTGAATGAAAAACAGAGTTTCCAATGCAAGTGAGATTCCAGTTTGAGATTGGTTCCAAAGACTCTTTTTCCAATAATTCCCAGTTTCAATAATGAGGATCCTTGATCTCTCATGAGGGTAATCTACCCGTCATTTTATCCATTTATCCAACTAGATTCTTGGTGAGATTGGTCAGGGAAAAACTAGATTAGTTTCGGTAGTCTATTCTTTGGATTTAGTAACTGGAATTGGTCACGAAGTTTTTGTCTGATTCAGATCAAGAGAAGGACAATTAGGTTTTCTGTCCGACCTCACGTAGTCTAACTAAATTCATTCAGTTCTACCAGGATTACTTTCAACTAAACATCTAGTTTTTGGGTAAATATCCATTTAGTGATTTTACCAATTCAATTATCCAAGATTTTCTTTTTCCCGCAAAAATTCTCAACCTTAATTCATTAGGTAGAATTATGATGGAAATTCATCTTTTAACATTAGAATTTAATTCAAATCTATCTTTTCTTAATTATCATGGAAATTCATCTTTTAACTAAAATACCAATACCTATTTTTTTGAATAAACTTGAAATCCTTCTTTTTCTCATTTCAATAAGTGCAATCCAATTATCATGGGAATTCCTCTTTTCCTTAAATTAAATCTATTAAAATTCTTCTTAAAAATTACATAAAAATGACCATTAATTCCTTTAAGCTAAAAATTCCACTTTTCTCATCTAAACATTTGAATTCCAATATAGTAGGAATTCCTCTTTTATCATTTAAACTTATCTATGCAAAAAGATAAATTTAATTAAAATTTTCTCTTAAAATTTAAATAAAAATCTCCATAAATTACTTTGCACTAGGAATTATTCTTTCTTCATTTAATTAATTGGACTCCAATATGGTGGGAATTCCTCTTTCATCGTAAAAATTTATCTATACAAAAAGATAAATTTAACTATATTTTCTCTTAAAAATTAAATAAAATCTTCATTAATTCCTTTGCACTAGGAATTATACTTTCCTTATTTCAATATGGTGGAAATTCCTCTTTCATCATAAAAGTTTAACTATTTGAATTTCAATATGGTGGAAATTCCTCTTTCATCATAAAAGTTTATCTATACAAAAAGATACATTTAACTAAAATCTTTCATAAATTATACATTATTTTAGCATTCCAATTTTTCTCTCTAAATCATTGGAATACATGGATTTTCAATGTCTTGGGAATTACTCTTTTAACATAAAAATAAATTACTAAAAATTTCTCTTTTTCCTAATTTACTAATTATGCATAATCATAAAAATAAATTTCTTCATGATTACAATGAGAACCATTCAATTAATCTAGGATGATAATTCCTAGAATATGGTAGGAAGTCCTCTTTTCATATTATGAATGAAAATGTTTTATGTGTTTATTTTACAGAAATTTTCCCATAGCTCCGCTGCTGCTATTACTGATAATTCTCAATTTAATTGAGAGAATAAAGTTTAATATGATTAGTATGATTAGAATGACCACATTGGATCATTATCCAATTATGGATTGATTTATAATTTCTCTATGAAATAAATATCATAAAAGCATTAAAAAGCCATTATTTTGGCCTCCAATTAGACAAGCATAAAAATTACTTTTGGATTAGAGAAATGCTTCATGAGAAGCTTCATTTGGATTGAGAATAGGTCATAGGAATGACCTTTCTTTGGGGGGAGAGAGAGAAATGCTTAAAAACCATTAAAATTAAGCATAAATGGAAATTTATGTGTTTCTTTATTACAATACTTTAAAGCATTTCAATAATATTCAAAAGCCATTCAAATTAAAGCTTCTCAAGCTTGAGAGGGGTTGAGAAGAAAGAAACATTTAGAAATTATAGAAAAAAGACCATCATCCACTCTTTACCTCCTAAAATGCTTGATTCTTTAGTCATTGTAGAGGCTCCCAACCAATCAATCGGTTTGGTATGTCGTACGAGTCACCAGGGAAGATTGAAGAGAGAGAGAAGCTCTAATCTCTTCAATTTTGTAGAGGTTTTTAGAGGATAATAGAAATTAAGCTTAGTTTAGAGTAATACCTGTTGGAATTAGGGTTGCAGGAATGCACACACAACTTCAAGAAGATGAGGAAGCTTGAGCACAACACAGTAGTGTATTATGAGTGCCAAAAATGAAAGATAACTAGCCCTAGAAGATAATGGGCGTATATACAATGCACGGGGGAAAAAACCTCCTAGTGAGGGAAAAAGTGCCCCGGCGGTCCTAAGTGTGTTCACACACATCACTACTATAATATGGTAACAAATCCCCCCTGGAGTGATGCGGTGAACAAGAGCTAGCACTCATGTATAGGGAAGTGTCTAGCTATGTGGACGAATCCACAAAAGGGAGTAAGCCCAAAGCTTTGCGAAAAGCTTCGAACTTCTCACGAGGCAGAGCCTTTGTGAAAAGGTCTGCAAGGTTATCCTGTGTTGGCACATAAGCCAAACTGATCTCTCCTGCAGAGAGTCTCTCCCTGACATAATGGTAGTGCACCTCAATGTGCTTCGTACGAGCATGGAACACTGGGTTCCGCGCAACTGCCAATGCGCTCTGACTGTCAGTGAAGATGGTGGTGGCAGATGGCTGCCCAACACCCAAATCAGCCATAAGGCGTCTGAGCCACACACACTCAACCGTAGCTGTGAAAGCTGCCCTGTACTCAGCTTCACAACTAGAAGTGGCCACAGTAGGCTGCTTCTTGCTCAACCATGATATGCATGAGCTTCCAAGCATGAAGCAAAAACCACTCGTGGACACGCGTGTGTCATAACAACCAGCCCAGTCAGAATCTGAAAAAACATGTAAATCTGGCGGCAATGATCCCCCCTTGGGATAAAACAACCCAAGATGCCGAGTACCACTCAAATAGCGAAAGATACGCTTCACTGCCTGCCAATGCTTAATGCCTGGGCTATGCATAAATCTGCTCACCTGTGAGACTGCAAACTGAATGTCTGGCCTCGTAATGCATACATAAATGAGGCAACCAACAGCTGTCTGATAGAGTGTGACATCAAAGTGATCTCCAGCATCATGAAGACTCAACTTCAAACCTGTCTCCATTGGAGTAGCAATAGGCTTGCAGTCTTCAAGGCCAAATCTCCGCAACAATGTTTCAATATACTTTGTCTGACACAAAGCAATACCTCCATCACACTGCTTAAATTGTATCCCCAAATAATGATGCAAATGCCCCAAATCTGACATCTCAAAAGAGGCATTCAAATCAGCCTTAAAATCAGCAATATGACTCTCATTTGGTCCTGTGAGCAGCATGTCATCGACATAGAGAGCAATGATTAGATGTACACCATCCACACGTTTAACATACAAAGTGCTTTCTGTTGGACTATTCTGAAACCCATGTGCAGTCAAATATGCATGTATTTTTTCATACCAAGCTCGTGGAGCTTGCTTTAAACCATATAAAGCCTTTTTTAACCTGCACACTTTGTTTTCCTGCCCTCTTTGAACAAAACCACGAGGCTGCGATACATACACCTCCTCATGCAAATCTCCATTTAAGAACGCAGTCTTTATGTCCAGCTGATGTACATTCCAACCATTATGAGCTGCTAATGCACAGATGCTACGAACAGTGGTCATACGACATGTGGGAGCAAAAGTCTCATCAAAATCAATGCCCTTCTCTTGAGCATAACCTTTTGCAACAAGCCTAGCCTTATGGCGATCCACTGTGCCATCAGGCTTACGCTTCAATTTGTATACCCACTTAGTGCCAATGGCCTTCTTGCCAGGGGGCAAGTCACATAAAGACCATGTACCATTCTTCATAATAGCATCGTATTCTGCTTGCATAGCAGCCATCCAATTTTCTGAACTTTGTGCCTCATCAAATGAAACAGGCTCACTTTCATCGCACATACTAGAAACAGCCAATGCATAACAATCTGACGCATAAGAGGCACCATGAGAGCCAGAACGAGTGCGACTAGACAAAGGGGCATCCAACTTGCTGTCACGCAAAGTCTGCACCAGCCATCTAGGCATATTCCTAGAGCCCTCAATCTCTTGTCTCTCATCCTCAAGTGCATCATGCACATCTGCATCAGATATAGGCTGATCTGTGCCATCATTTAAAACCTGCATAGGCTGAAAAACTGCCTCATGAGGTATTGCACTTGACTGTGCACCACTGAAAAGAGGCAACAATGTATCATAGACATCACGTGAGCTGATATCTGTCTCCTTAGTACATGAAACCAAGGGCTGAACTGCATCTTCCACAAATACAACATCACGGCTAACCAAAATGCGCTTTGTCTGTGGATGATACAAACGATAGCCTTTGCTCTCAGCACTATATCCAACAAAAATACATTTGACAGCTTTGTCATCCAATTTTCTGCGATGTTGCACAGGCACTAATGCATATGCCAGGCAACCAAAAACACGTAAATGGCCAACAGATGGCTTGCGGCCATGCCATGCCTCATATGGAGTGACAACCTGTAATGCTTTGGTGGGACACCTGTTTAGTACATAAGTGGCACACATGACAGCCTCAAGCCAAAAACCATGTGGTAGACTTTGACTCTTAACCATACATCTTGCCATTTCCATGAGAGACCTGTTTTTTCTCTCAGCCACACCATTTTGCTGTGGTGTATACGGCACTGTACATTGGTGTTTTATCCCACGCTCAGCCAGAAATGCATTAAATTCTGAAGACATATACTCCCCCCCTCGATCTGAACGGAGGGTGCCCATCTTACTTTCTGACACATTTTCAGCCATAACCAAAAACTGTTTGAAGCACAAAAACACTTCGGACTTTGCCTTCAAAGGATATACCCATGCATGCCTGGTAAAATCATCAATGAAAGTCACGAAGTAAAGGTAGTTTCCAAATGATGGAGTTTGCATGGGACCACAAACATCACTGTGAACAAGCTGCAATCTGCGTTCAGCTCTCACTGATCCATCTTTGGGAAAGGAAGCACGCTGCATTTTACCCAATATGCAGCCCTCACAAACATGCTTGACAGGTGCCTCAAGCTTAGGCAAAGAAGACACCATTTCAGATTTCTGCAGGCGCAGCAAACTTGCAAAATTCAGATGACCAAAACGTGCATGCCACAGTTTTGCATTTGAAATAGCCTGCGTATCCATAATAGCACATGCTGAATCCTCTACACATTTGCCATCCATATTGAGCTTATACAGCCCTCGACATAGTGAACCAGATGCTACAATGATGTCACCACAAGAGAGATCATGAACAGTACATCTGTCATCCACAAATTTTACAACCAAACCTGTTTTGGCAAATGCGGAGACTGACAGCAGATTCTTTTTGATCCCTGGCACATACAATGCATCAAAAAGTGTAAAGGTGTTGCCATTTGCAACATTCAGCACAATCTGTCCAACTCCTTTAACGGGATAAGAGGAGTTATTGGCACAAGTGACAGTATTCCCTGTGGGAGCAGACTCAAGGAAAGTGAATAAACTGCGCTGCGAGGTGATATGCTTAGTGGCACCACTGTCAAAGTACCATACATCTGAATCTACTGCAGACATACATGTGTCATGCAAAGATGGGTCATAACTGCACTGCGCATTGAATGCCCATTCTGTATCTAGCACAACATTAGCAGATTCATTGTTAGAAGGAGAGGCATCTGCAACAGCCATACCAGCCTCTTTCTTCTTAGCCTCTTTCGCAGCCAGCTTAGGACACGCTTTGATGACATGATCATTTCCCTTACAGTACTTGCAAAATGTCTTCTGTTTGTCACCCTTCTTCTCATCTTTGTCTTCCTTCTTTGGTTGCGCAGCATTTGCAGATTTCTGCTTACTAGAAGAAAAGCCAGCTTTACCTTTCCCGCTTCTCTGACTAGCACCGAAAGCTTGATCTGCAACACGCATACTATTCCTGTTTTGCCTTGACTGGTCTTCTTGCAGCAAAACAGAAACTAACTCCTCAAATGATAAAGCATTGGGATTGCCTTTCATCATCAAGCGAAGAGTGGAAGCAAAACCCTGATAAGAATCTGGTAGACCATTCAAAACAGTCTGCACAAGTGAACTGTCTGACAGGATTTCATCTGCAGAAATGAGCTGCTCTTTGAAATCCTTGATCTTTGTCAAAAAGCTATCCATAGAATCACCTTCGTTCATATGCTCATTCTCCAACTGTTTTCGGAGATAAGCAACACGAGCCTCATTTCTTGCCTGATACAATGTGGCAAGTACATCCCAAGCATCCTTAGAAGTCCTACAGGAGCGAATATGTGGGATAATGGTACGTTTGACAGACAGCGCAATCAAGGCATGAGCCTGCGCATCTCTACCATCCCAACGAATCTGCTCTGCTGAAAGTGGTGGTTCCCGAACAGCTGCTACAGCACTTGTGCCTGCACCATCATCAACAGTACCTGTTTCTGATGTGTTTGCAGCATTCCCAGCCACAATAGGACGTGCATCAATACCCTGCACAATATTCCATAACCCCTTTGCTACCAATACATGTCGCATCATATATGCCCACAATGGATAGTTGGTGCCATCCAACTTATCCTCAGCAGCCAACATGCGGAATACATCATTGTTGTCAGCCATGGCCAATGACTGTACTACTAGATGTAAATGCTGTCTGCAAGAGGTAAACCTGTATAAAATCGACCTGTGCTATATAGCACAGCCCAAAACAGACGAATGGGCACCTGTCCTGCAGATTTTAATCTTGACAGAAAATCTGCACAGTAGGACGATTTTGCCTGCGCAGTACTTGGAATGCAAAAACGGAGGGCGAAATGACTTCAGATCAAAATTCTGAAACGACCAAGCCCTACGGGCTCTCCCACGGCATATACTAACCTGCAGACGCTCGTGAAACCTCGTTGCAATCGGAGGAGATGAAGCGGCAGGTGCCGGTGATGCTGCCCGGGAGGAGGAAGCCTGCTCTGATACCAATTGTTGGAATTAGGGTTGCAGGAATGCACACACAACTTCAAGAAGATGAGGAAGCTTGAGCACAACACAGTAGTGTATTATGAGTGCCAAAAATGAAAGATAACTAGCCCTAGAAGATAATGGGCGTATATACAATGCACGGGGGAAAAAACCTCCTAGTGAGGGAAAAAGTGCCCCGGCGGTCCTAAGTGTGTTCACACACATCACTACTATAATATGGTAACAATACCGGCATAGTTTAGTTCACAGATAAGCTTATCCTTAACATCTGAAATACATCACTATCTACCATTTTTTATAATATCCAAGCAAGTAATCACGTAACCTGCAAGTGTTAAGTGATCCTTTCATGCAAGTAAGGTGGTTGCTGTGATAAGGCCACTGACAATGGAGACCTGCAAGGTGTATGGAAGAAATGTAGAGTAAAGTGACTAAAATTTTTACTCATAAGATGTAGAGATCGATGTAGAGTAAAGTGACTAAAATTTTTACTCATAAGATGTAGAGATCGATGTCACTAAAGTGTACTCCGTAGATAAGATCCAGTGTGGTGAGTGTTTGATGATGCTTTCACGTATTTTCACACCTGTCTATAGTAGATCTAACAATACTACTCTAGAATCCGATGAAGAACATTGCAAATCTCATTTTCAAAGATGTTAGCAAAAAATTGAAAACCATGCAAACGGCCCCTAAAATGCCCCGGAACGAAATTCCAACCGCCAAACTTCAGTACACAGTACGCCACACTTCACGGTCCTTTTTTTTCTCCTAGAAGGGCTCCTTAATCCGATTCAAGAAGACAGGTGACTTGGGGTGAAGGGTAGGTAGCAGCAACAACAATAAGGGCGAGGAGTGTATGCTCTAATACCAAATGTTGTAAACACGGTTGTAGGAATGCACACACACACACACACACACACAATGGGAGAAGCCCAAGGGAGCACACAATGAGATGATAGATAGATAATGCATGTGTGATATACAAAAATGATAAGTATACCCTAAGATGGGTGTATACTAGCAGGGGAAAAAAACCTCCTAAAGAGGGAAAAAGTGTCCCAGATGGTCCTAGTGTGTTCACAAACATCACTTCCAAATATGGCTACACAATGAAGATATGCTACAAGAGTCCATGTAGAAGGATTTCTCTTATGTATATTTAAAATACAACTTATTCCCGACATTCATCTCCTCAATGTTTAGAAGGGCTATAAGGTCCTCAAAGTTTGGAAAGTTTTCCCAAATTTGGATAGATGTTTGAAATTGATCATACTCTTTTCCAAGCCCATTCAGTGTGACCATCGACACCACGTTGTTGTCCAATCAACTCGAGCTCTAAATAGAGGCACGTGCATCTACAAGTCCTTTCACTTTTAATGAGTAATCACTAATACTCAGCTTATTCCTTTACACATTATGTAGCTCTTGCTTTAATTGCATCTTTCTTGCTTTGGTACTTCTGCTATATATATAGCTTAACCAGGTCTTACATACTTCTTTAGGTGTCATTACATCTTGTATATGACTAATCATGGCTACTGACACGCTAACAGATAACTAATACATCATTTTTGCTGACTCTCTCATGGACATGCCTTAAGGCATGCATCTATGAGGAGTGAGTGGCATTTTCTTTCAGAAGCTCTGGATCCTTCTCGCCGCCGTCACTTGAAACAAACTCCCAATATCCTTTTCCCACGAGGAAGTTTCTCATCCTGAAATTCTGTGCTTGAAAGTTGTTCTTGTCATCGCTCACAATATGGAATAGATTGTAAGATATGATTACCTATAGTAACTTCCTTTCAAAAGGGCACTTGGGAAATCTTTTGCACTTCTAGAAAACTTGTAATTGTCAACACAATCACATCGTGTACGGTAATGTAAACATGTTATATTACCACTGTATGTGAACCAATCACATACACATACATCTACCAACAACTTGCAAATCTAGAAAACTTGAAACTTGTAATTGTCAACGTATGTGAACCAATCACATACACATACATCTACCAACAACTTGCAAATCTCGGATTCTCTGTATATAATTTCCTACAACAAGATTTCTACCACAACTATGAACCAAACCAAAAATTGGGCATAAACTCCACAAAGTGCCCTTGGAAAAACTTGCAGAGTCAAAATGGGGCCCAAAATGGCCTCGAATAATCCAAATATACACAAGAGCTGGTAGCAAACTAGCATCTAGATTTCTACACCTCTAATGGGGAACAAGTGAACATGATGCCCCTCTACTTCATTGTAAGGACGGTGCAAGATGTGGTAGTGCATCTTACTGTTGTGCTTGCATGTTGCTACTCTTGACTAGTGGCTACCTGTAGAGATTTGCTTCCAAATAAAAGGGAAATAGATAGAGTTACCCTTACCTCCTATGTATCACCCTCGAGCTCTCTTCATGAACTAGTTCTCTAATACCACAAGATGAATGTACGGGAGAGGATCCTGATCTTGAGGTCCTTGCAAGAAAACATACACACACAAGGGTAGACAAGCGCATAAGAGAGATGAATGGCTGAATTTATTTTATTCTCTTCTCTTCTCTACAACATAAGATAAGAGTAAATACTATAAGAGAAAGTACTCTACTACTAAAACATACAGGGTCGGTCCATAGTGTGAACCTGACCAACTACATGAGTTGGCACTATAATTATGCCATAACTCTAGTGAACCAAAGTGTGTCTCAAATCCTATAAAAACCACTGGCAACAAATCACCCATAATCTCACCACCATGCTAGTGGCATAAGTGGGAGCTATCTCTTCCTAGCCATGGAGCAAAGGCCCACACACAGGGGTGCAAACTTGGAGCCTCGCAGGCTTGGCTAGCTAGGCTATGGACCTATGGGAGGAAGGGGTTGGACCTTGACGATGTGAGTGGCATGGTACACGCTCACATGGGAGTGTGGATGGACCTCTAGAAGCACCAATAGGTGCCAACATTGGGGTGGCACATTCCAACTCCTAGGCAAAGCAAGCAACACATTCTAGCTCCCTGGATGAATCAAGGAGGGGGCAATTTCCATCTTCTAGACATTTGCTTGCAAGAGGAGGCCTAGGTGAAATACGCACATCTAGAGGTGGTCCTCAGTGCCTCCATAGTAGATCCGGTCCAAGGACATTGCATTTTGAAGCAGTGATCCAAGGTGACATCTATACACAGGTGTAGCGTTCGAGGGACAATTAAATGATAAACTTGTGAGATAAGGGGGCACTACAAAAAACGTTAGTAGAGGGGGGGAAAGGGCATGGAGGTAGTAATTTGAGGTGGCATGTGTACATAGACGTGGCATATTGGCAGCAATAAATGGAGAGAGAGAGAGAGAGAGAGAGAGAGAGAGAGAGAGAGAGAGAGAGATACCTTCCTAACCTTAACATGCTTCCTAATTGGAGGGCCAACCAAACCCTATCTCTAGTAGGGCCCAAAGCACATGGATTGTCCTCTTCACTAACTACTACTTTGACCATCCACACCTCTCTAGAACCGATAGCATCATCGTCACTACACGTGAGCTTGGTGATAAGAGGATGCAGTCACCATTATGAAGGTATGTTAACCACACCTAAGCTTGGTGATGCGAGGACCCAATCACCATTAGGAGGGAGGTATGTTAAAAGACCACTTCATAGGTTAACATGGTTTCACATGCGTGGCCTACCGTAAGGTGCTTTGCCACCTTAGTCAAGTGTACACGGACTTTATAAAGCAACCTTACCCTTGTTGAGATATCGAGCTCAACTAGTGATAATACGACGAAATTTGATGGCCCGCTTGGGTGATAGCTTCCACACTTATGCCACTGGCATGGTTGGTGAGATTATGGTTGATATGATGCCAATGGTGGATGACAGGCTGTGTGCCAGCCACTTTGGAGTACTAGAATTATGGCATAGTTATAGGGCCAGCTCACATAGTCGGGTTCACACTATAGACTGACCATTGTATGTTGTTTGTAGGATACCCACGCGTGCGTCGAGGAAGAAAAAGGAACAAGGAGTTAGAGTTGTTTTCTGAACTCGAGCATGGATCTGGTTGATTGGCCTTGCTGGTCTTCAACGGATGAGTCCATGGCTCTTTTATATGGATCTGTTGGTTGCTGATCTTCAACGGAGAGTCCATCTTGATCTTTCCTATGTGATTATATTCCCAGGTACTATGAGCTAGGAACTATCGAAAAGGCCCCTGAGTGAGCAGGTAGTGAGCGTTCTGGTTGCCAATGATGCCATAAGGATGCTCGGGAAGAAATGAATGTAATACTTGATTATATTTCCAGGTACTATGAGCTAGGAACTATCGAAAAGGCCCCTGAGTGAGGAAGTGATGAGTGTTCTGGTGCCAATGATGCCATGGGTACACCGATGAAGGAATGATTGGAAATTAGAATTCAAGCTAGATATTTTGGAGGATTATGATCAGTGATACTATGGTTTCATTAGAAGATTGTTTTAAAGATAACTGAATCTGTCACCTCCCGCATGTACTACTAGGTAGCCCCCCCCAGAGAGCGGCCAGCCACGGGGGTGGAGCTCCGGTGTTCACTGTATATATTATCCCTCCTTGTGAGGTGAGCTTTGTAGCCTTATGGTGTCTTCTCATTAACTAATAGAAGGATCGTTTTTTCCAAAAAAAAAAAAAGATAATTGAATCTGTGAAACAGGCAATTTCATATTGGGTGTGTAAGTGGTGTGACTATCTTGAAGTTTGCTTGAAGCACTGGCTAGGGGGCCTCGGAACTCTTTTCCCTGGTACCCGGGGCAAAACATAACCAAATTCCTAAATGGATCCTATCACTACAGTGGTTGGGCGGTTAGCTAACCCATGGGATTGGATGGGGTTAGGCTGGACTGATGGATCCCTAAAATGAGACTCAATTCTGTTAAATTACGATAGTTGAAGTAAATCCCAGATAACCCTCCTTGTTCTATGGAAAAGAATCAACCGCTGTGCCTCTTGATGAGGAAAAAGCGTTGGACTCTATGATCCAAGTGTAAGTCTCTTCCTTGATCTAACCATGAGACTTACGGGTTCGGTCGGATCAGTTTGGTTAGTGAAGACCTTGACTACGTTAGAATAAAATATCCCGGAGGAATTGCCTATGTCTGCTGGACGAGGGAAGTTTTTCCGAGTTCGATTTTGGAAGAACCGAGGGATTAGTCTCTTGTTCGGATATCAGTGGGCGAGGCCCCGAGTGAGAGGCTCTGCCCTACGCAAGAAGTGCTACTTCCGTTGTTAACACCCCAGAATTTGTTGCACGGAGGGGGCAGGGATCTTTCAGTTGATATTGGGTGTATGTACATGTACTCTAGTCAGATCTGGTAACATACAGGTTGTGCTGTAGTACCACTACGGCAGTTATAGAAAATAATGTTGTGTTACAGATTGCATGCAAAAATTATCTTCTTGCAGGTTTGTGATTGTTTGGCATGTAAACATGTTTGACGGACTCAATCAAATTGTCAGTGATGATGAGAAGCTAGACAAGAACAACTTCCATGCCTGAAAGTCTAGAATAACAAATTTCTGGGTAAAGGATTTTGGGACTATGTTAAAGGAGATAATGAGGAGCCTCCAGAGTTGTTTGAAGAGAATGCCACTCCAGCAGATATAAAGGCATTTAAGGATTGAAATCAGGGTGCAAGAAAGGTCATGTATTGGCTTTTGATCACTATCATAGACACAATGATAGGACACATACAGGATGCTAACACTCCAGTAGTTGCATGGCAGAACCTGGTGCAGATGTTCCAAACCAATACAAAGGAGGCAAGGAAACTTTAACTAAAACAAGAGCTGCAGACTGTGGAAAAGAAAAGCATGTATATCAATAAGTATACTTTAAAGATCAAGGGCATTGTTGAATCCCTTGGGCCTATCAATGTGTGGAAGATGATGATTTATTGAGTGTTTGTTTCAATGGGTTTGGAAGAGTTAAGCCATTCAAGACCTCCATTGTAGTCAAAGAGAATATTCCCAACTTTCAGGACTTGGTGTCTAGGTTGATCATAGAAGAAAAGACTCCAAGTGAGGACTCTTGTTCACAAAGTAAGAACACATCAAAACATGCTTTCTACTCTAATTCGGGTAGAGACAAAGGTAGATATCATAATTTAGGCCAAGGTGGCCGCGCGAAGAAAATCAGAATTCTAGACAACAACAGTCCAATGATTCACATATCAACAAAAAATCATACACAGGTGGAAGAGGCCAGTCTAGAGGAAGGGGAGACAAAGAGGCTGAGGTGGATGGTAAAGAATCAGAGTGCAAATAGCATAGAGTACTATTATTGTGGCAAACCAGGGCACATGGAAAAGGACTGCTATAAAAAGTAGAATGACATTAAAAGTAGAAAGTTGCAAAGCAAGGCAGATATGCATCATCTAGTAAACAGGGTGGTGATAAGTGAGCACCTGTTTATGATGCAACACATGCTTAGTTCCACAACAGAAGATGTATCAGGATCTTAAGATATATGGTATGTGGATTTTGACACCTCTAACCATATGACCCGTCATGGTGGAATGGTTTAGAGACATGCAAAAAATGGAAAAACCAGGTTATGTAGAAACAGGTGATGATACTGTGTATCCCATTGCGCATGTTGGTACAGTGCCATTGTCTATGCAGGATAGTAAAATGAAGTAGTTGGCAGATGTACTTCATATTCCAAATATTACAAAGAACTTGGTTTTTGTTAGACAGATAGTTGATTAGGGTCTACAGGTGAGGTTTAATCCTCAAGGATGTTTTGTGAAAGACTTCAAAAAGCAGTGTCACTTAGTTGTAAAGGGTAATAAAAATGGCAGGATGTTTACTTTGGGGATGTGAACATGCCTGAGGTAAAGGCAGCCATGTTTGTGCATAGAACAGGTGTCATTGGCAGATATTGACATATGGCACAAGCACATTGCTCATGTGAATACACAGCCGACTGAAGTCTATGCAAGCCCAAAATATTGTTGCAGGCTTGCCAAGGTTTAAGGATGATGGTATGCATAAATTATGTGAATCATGCCAACTTCGTAAGCAAGCCGGGCATGCTTTCCCACATGAAAAGCATGTCAATGCAAGGCCATTAAATGTTATACATTTAGATATATGGAGATCGACCAAGACTCCAATAATTGTAAGTTGTAGGTATTATGTTATATTCATTGATGACCACACTAGGAAAGTTGTAGGTATTATGTTATATTCATTGATGACCACACTAGGAAAGTGTGGGTTTACTTCATGAAGGAGAAAAGTGAGGTTTTTGCTTACTTTCAGAGATTTAAAGCCTTGGTCACAAAAGAAGGAAAAAGGCATGCAAATAGAATTCCTAAGATCAAATGGTGGGGAGAGAATATTTCTCAAATGAGTTCAACAATTTCCAAAGAAAGTAGGGAATCAAGAGACATTTTACATGCACATACACTCCACAATAGAATGGTGTTGCAGAAAGAAAAAAATAGGCACATTGCAGAAGTGGCACGTGCCTTGATGTGGCTGAAAATAATATGCCACATTATTTTTGGGCAGAAGTAGTAGCAATTACTGTGTACATTATGAACAGGACACCCATACACCTATTCATGGTATGATGCCTAAACAAAAGTTTACAAGCAAAAGACCGGATATGTTTCACTTGAAAGCATTTGTGTGTATTGCATATGTGCATGTTCTTGATGAATTAAGAACAAAGTTCGATCCAAAGGCAGAGAAATGCATCTTTATTGGTTATGCTATGGCAAAGAAAGGTTATAGATGTTATAACCCTACCACTCGTGAGATGCGAGTAAGCAGAGATTATGTCTTTGACGAGATGAGTAGCTGGTATGCACTAGCGCGCGGTGAAGGCAATAGAAGTTTTAGATGTAAGAAGTGCTATTGCTTCACCACATGTAGAGAAGAAATCATAGGTTCTTAGTGGACTTGGCGAGTCCTTTAGGGGTGGATCCAATGTTAATCCGCAAGTTGAAGACATATGTAGGTACACATGTATCACGCAAAGGGAAGGAAAAGGTAGATGAGCCTTTTATGCCTGATCTGTCAACAGGTCACTCATATGTGGATGGTGATTCTAGCGGCTCTGAGCAGAGCCTTAATGAGGAGCTTGGCATTTTGTCTATGGTTACTCCTGGTGTAAAGAGAACCAGGGCTATTTTGAGAACACCTCGCAGTGATCCAGGTGTGTATGTACATATATACACACTACCAAGTGTTCTCAAAACATATATACACATGCATATATGTGTGTATGTTAATACATATATGCACATGCACATATGTATACATGCATGCATGTGTGTATGTACATGTATATATACACATGCATGCATGCATGTGTATATATGTATTTACATGCACACATGCATGCATGCATGTATGTATATATGTGTGCAGTTCAATAGTTGTTTTTGTTTAATGTATGTTATTTGATTCTATCTGTGTGTGTGTGTGTGCGCGCGCGCGCGTGTGCGTGTGTGCGTGTGTGTGTGCGCGCGCGTGCGTGTGCGTGTGTGCGTGTGTGCGTGTGTGCGTGTGCGTGTGTGCGTGTGTGCGTGTGCATATGTAACTTTTGGATTAAAAACATTAGGGGAAGATCTTAGTGGTTTTAGATTAAGGGTAGCATTAGATTTTTAGTAGGATGGAATGTTTTGGGTGTGACTATTTATTTATACGAGTAGGATGGAACATGTGTGTGCGTGCATGTGTGTGTGTGTGTGCGTGTGTGTGTGCATGTGCATGTGCATGTGCATGTGCGAATGTGTGAATGCATGTGTAACTTTTGGATTAAAAACATTAGGGGAAGACCTTAGTGTTTTAGATTAAGGATAATATTAGATTTTTAGTAGGATGGAATGCTTTGGGTGTGAAGTAGGATGGAACGTTTTGTTGTGAGTATTTATTCTTAAGTAGGATGGAATGTTTTGAGTGTGACAAATATTTTTTTCTAATTTGTATTTATCAATTCGGCAAATGTTTATTGTTCTTTTTATGGTTAAAGTAATGATCAGGTAAGTGATTAGTGATAGTAGATTCTTTTGATAAGTAAGCACCATAGCTTTGTTGATGTAATATATCATACCTTAATACCAATGAATGCATAATGTTTTTTGGTAAGCATTGATTACATGCATCAATGACTATCAAGCTTGTAGTCGGGTGCATTTAGGCTTAAATTTACACAACCCGTTTTACCCAGTTTAGGCTCTTGCACATTTTCTAGTTGGGCCGGATAAAATTCCAATAAAAACTTATGTTTCTCTACATATTTTGTGGGCTTTAACAATCAACAATACTCATTGGTTTTTAAAAAGCAGCAATGGGAGGATCCATCATGGTGGCTAATTGATAATAATGGTTTAACATATTTTAGTGTAGGGTTCTAATAATGGGTAATTGATAAGAATCATTTTACATATTTTAGAGTAGGGTTCTAATCAACATGTGGAGATCAATGATCTAATGAAGATTATATCATGGTAAAATAATCTTATAGTCACATAAATTTGAGATTCTTTTGGTAAAGCAGCAAGACATGTTGGATGACATGCTTTCAGTGTTAATAGAAGAAGACCGTTGTCTTAAGTAGCAAGGTACAAAGATATTTGATTTAGACAGTGCTATGGCAATCAAATGGAAAGGCAAGAAAAGGGGGGGAAGCCAATCAAGTGCAATTATTATAAGATGCTTGGTCACATAGAACAAAAGTGCCTCAAAAGAAAATGGCATAAGAGTAGAAAAAGGAGCATGCAAACCTTACGATTGATAATGAAGAAGAAGATCATGAACCTAAAGAAAAGACATTCACAGTTATCTCAGTGCA
The DNA here is from genome assembly GCF_041138505.1 of Cibotium barometz. Taxonomy (NCBI): domain Eukaryota; kingdom Viridiplantae; phylum Streptophyta; class Polypodiopsida; order Cyatheales; family Cibotiaceae; genus Cibotium; species Cibotium barometz. Next base: position 12,733,703 of record NC_141093.1, read on the forward strand.
CCAACAATGGAGAATCTTTCTCTTAAAGAGGAAAATTATGATTGGGCCTTCTAGTTCCCATTATGTTTGAGTCAAGGGTACTCTACCCGGGTAGTCTCACCCAAAATCTAAGTTATATATTTTGGATCCCTGACGCCTTAATTCTATAAAAGGATTCTCTCTATCATTCCCTTTTTTCCCCTACTTTAGGAGCAGGGGGTTGCGGTTGTTTTGGTATGCCGATATGTAAGTTGTCTGTGTTCCCCGAGTAGGACCTAACCTCCTCTGAGTCTTTCGCAAAGACAATGCTCGCTAAGCCTTTGAGCCATGCTTGTTGAGCCTCTGAGCCTTTTGAGCCATGCTTACTAGCCTCTAAGTTTGAAGTGAGGGACCATGTCTTGTGTCTTTGCTTGTGTTGGTGTACGGGACTATTGAAAAGGTAATGCATGGAACTCCACCATCACTCCGAAGGGGGGTCTGTTGGATATTTCAGAGTTAGTCTGGAGTCCAATCAAGTGTCCTCAATGATGTGAACACACTTTTGTTAAGAATCATGGGTATCTAGAGCATGCAACAACGGAAGCAATGGAAACAAGAGGAGAGCAAAGTATAAAAGAATGAACAAGCATAAACTTACTGAATCATCATGAAGACACCATAGAGAGAACACAAGATGTATAGAAAGCTTCTTGTATTACTTTCTATTTCGTATGTGCCCAATCATGGTGTCCTGTATACTGATAGAGAGCCAATACATAACTTTTTTGGCTCCTTGGTTCCAATCCTTGAAGTCTTTCACTTCTGTAGCAGTCGGATTGATCTCCGGTATCTCCGGTGCCTCTTCATGCTCACCTTCTATGTAGTCCTAGTAACCCTTTCCCATAAGGAAATTTGTCAACCTGAATCTCCAAGCATGGAAGTTGTTTTTATCAAGATTCTCAGCAACAATCTGGTTTATGCCATCATTTGACATCTTGCCAGACACACAAATTTACCAGAAACAGCACTCTAGTTTGTCCTTCGTAAACTGCTGTATTTTCTGCAGCGGTACTGTACTACACTCAAATGTCACAACCAGTGACCTCAATGTGCATACATACACCCAATGGCAACTGTTGACCTCCTTGCAGCACACACAATGTCTGCACAACCAATATGTCTTCTTGCAGTTCTTAAAACAGAGTTCTGCATAGAAACAATGACTTATCCATAGTGCTCGAAATCGCCTGCTTTCTAAAAAACAAAGGTCCTAACGCACCCGAAACGCATTTTCGGCCCGAAATTTTTGTCCTATAGGACAAAATAGTTGTCCTCGTACCGCTTCCTGTGCTTCTCTTGATTCCAGCTTAGTCCTTAGCATGAACCAGGCTCTGATACCATGAAAAGATGTAGGGGAGAAGAGAGCTTGAGCTCTTGCAACACACACTCACAAAGCCCTAAAAGAGAACACACAAGGTGAGAGGCTGAAAATCTTCTTCTTCTTCACACAACACTCAACACACCATATACAAAGATAAGAGTACACTAAGTACTCAACAACCAAATACATACTAAGGTTCTCTATAGTGTGAACCAAACTAAATGAGCTGGCGCTATAACTATGTCAATCTCTAGAATGGCTGTCACACAGCCTGTCATCCCACTGGCCGCATATCACCCATGATCTCACCAACCATGCCAGTGGTGTAAGTGTGGGGCCTATCCCCCAGGCGGGTCATCAGTGTCCGCTCGATATCTCAACAGCCAATGCATTTGTTAGTAAATTAATCAATGGAATAAATGTTAGATTTACCGATTTGCCTCTTTTCAATGCGGGCAAACCTTTTTCTCCTTCTACCTATGAGAAGGATGTTCGTGTTCGAGGTCAAACACACAAGGGATTTATGGATCGATTATGTACAAAGTTTGGTGTTCAAGGGAGTAAGCTTATAGATGCAATAATGCAATGTGAGTTTGAAGTGGATTGTTTTTGTCTCACATTGTACCAAGTAAATCAAAGCTTTACTTTCCACAAAGCATGGGGACATTGTCATGGTGAAACTGGGTGGGTTTAATCTTATCCAAATCTCATGAAGCTTTGGCAAGCACTACTTGTGGTTCTGGTGAGCACCGCCGCATGTGAAAGAGAGTTCTCAAAGCAGAATCATAAAACTTTGTAGACAAACTCAAGGTGTATAGAAGAATATCAAGGTGGAAGACCAAGCTTCAGTTTGGTCTTTAAAAGAAATACCAAGGGAGGTCTTCCATTTTCAGCCCTGCATGGATGTCCGATAAATAAAATTTCCAAAAAAAAAATATGAAGGTATTTTTCAGAACCTGCAGGGCCCAGGCTGCGCCGCTGCAACCTGCAACTTGCAAAAAAGTGGCGTTGTGGTGGCCGGTGGGCCATATTACATTAAAAATTAAAAAAAAACTGCCAACTCCAAAAATCATCATAAAACTGTGTCGGGACTCGGATACAAGCGGCAAGCAAAGCGTAGGATGGCGGCGCAGAGTCTGCAACAAAACCAGGTCCTCAAACAGAAGCCAATCAGCATCCCGGGGAAGCACCAATCACGGGCGCCTGCATCTCGCGATTGGCCAAGAATATTTTGTGGAAATGTAATTACTAAATACGGGCTTTTATCCAACAAGGCGTATCTAACATGGGGGAATCGGTGGGCGGCGTAAGGGCCTGTTTCCACGGAACAGGCAAAAGTGGCAATGAGTAGTTCTCAATAAGTTCCGTTCACATGGGGTAGTTGCATCACGCGAATAGCCCTTGCTTCTCTACCCACCTCTAATGTCACGGGAAGAGGGTCTTCAAGAAGAATACGGGCTTATGTCATGTAGCAAGCCCGCGGCGTAAGGGCATGTTTCCACGGAACAGCAAAAGTGGCAATCAATAACTTCTTCAAGCCCATGCGGTTCCGTTCACATGGGGTAGCTGGGTCAAGCGAATAGCCATCATCTAGCCTAGTGACTCGCGAGGTGGGTTGAAGTAGTTGCTTCTCTACCCACCGGGCCACCTCTAGAGTAACGGGAAGAAGGTCTTTTGAGATTGAGGTGCTTACTTTTTAATACCTTGAGGCTTGTGGTGTACCTTGGTTACACTACAACTTTTGCTTGGGGCTGCATTGATGGAAAAAGAAGGGCTATGTCTTGCATGGATGTTGATGTATAGACTTCTTAGTGTGCGAGCGTTACCAAAAAAGCAGATATTTCTTTCGTGCAGTTGGACGTAGAAGTATGATTAGGATTTGACAAGAAGTTCGAGTGTAAACTTGTGGATGGCAATCTATGTCAACGCTTCAAGGGTTGAGGAGATGGTTGGTGGGACACATAGTCGTTTTAGGGTCCCCCTCACATAGAAGCATTGCCACCGTCTTGTGGGGAGTTATAGAGTTTTTGTATTGCTATGCAAGTGGCTTTTACATTGTGCTTTGTTTACTCAGCCTCCTCTCAGTACAATCTCCTTCATGAGTGCACTTGTAGGGGATTTGTTAAGTTGGGTGCAAATTTCGCAACAGTGCAAGTGTGTTAGAATGCATAGAGATTAAGTTCTTGCATGTTAGTGCTTTTCATGTTCCTATAATACGCTGGATTGGAGGGTTTTTTATAGGCCATGGGGGCCCATTTCAAGCCTTCTCCAAGTCCTTTACTAAGGTCCTTTATAAGCCTTGTATTGAGGCTTATTTAAGCCCACTATTTTTGCTAATTGGTCCTTGGTTTAATCACTAGTTGTCACCCTAAACTATGAAGTGTAGCCTTCTACAATATCCAAGAAGACCATTGTGTTCATTACCCAGAAAATGTAGAAACATAGTAACATTTTTTTCAACAAAGTATCAACTAGGTAGTGCCTACCCTTAGTCGAAAGGGATCAACTTGCCCACAAGCTTTCAAAGTCGACATCTGTGTAAATCTGACTTCCTCTAGGACTTCAAAGCCTTGCATGCTCATGGTCAAGACCTACATGCAACCTAAGTTTCAGAGAGGCCTATTAATGAAACTTGAAGAGGCATTTTGTAGAGAGCATAATACCACTTCTTGGTGGGGGCCTGTTAAATACCACTCTTGGAGACACACACCACAGTACTCTTGCTAACACCTACAGTTCCACTTTGAGGCACCCTTCTTCTAAAGGAGTAACCTCTTCCTCTTATAGACTTAGAAGAGAGAGAACCATATGCTACCCCTCTTGTAGAGGAGAAACCTCTTCCTCTCATAGACTTAGAAGAGGGAGAACCATGTTCTATCCCTCTTCTAAAGGAGGAACCTCTTCCTGTCATAAGATATGGAAGAGGGAGAAAAAAGTGCTACCATAGACAGTGGGTCTTCCACTTCAGCTCTTGTGTAGTAACACATAGTCCTAATACTTTGAAAGATGAGGATCGTCAAGGTGAGAAGGTGATGATAGAGGATGTATATGCATGTGTATGTGCATGTGCATGTGCATGTGAATGTGTGTTCGTCACCCTAGCCTTCAACCATATCATGATAGACTAATGCAAGCACGACCACAAAAAGAAAATATGGGGGTCATTGGCACAATGATTTTTCAAAGCTTGATTGTAAGCGCTTCAAGAGTGTCTCGATGACGTATCACATGAAGAAGCATGGAATCCATCCGTGAGGTCTTCAAGGTGATGCCCACATGGGTAAAGTGATGACTGAAAACTACAAGAAAGGAATTGCACGACAACCTCAACGCAACAACAAAGGGTTAGTAATACATTAACAAAGGCATGGTACATCCCACATCTTATCTTGTGTCTGGTGCAAAGAATAGAGATTCCATGCAATATTTTTTGGACTTTGACTATGTACTTCGATCTTCTCGTTGGCATACATATCTGTCGTTTCAACTGATTTTTTCTTTGCCATGTGCAACGCTTTTCTGTTGTGTGCAGTCATCGCTCCTTTTACAAGCATATTCAATAGATCCATGTATCCACCACAGGATCTAGCTACCTAACTTACAAGCATATTCATGCTTCACGACGCTGTTATAGTACATTCACTTCCTTAAGACAGAAGCAAAACTTCTATGGTGATGAGGAGGGAGAGACGCATTCTAGTGACAATCTCTTTTCATGCATTGTGGTATTGATTTTTCTTTGTACATATGGTTTGTAATTGAATGTCCAACTATGATTTTAAATCAAATAAATTCTCTTTTCTCGTGAGATATTTTGTATCTTCCATTTCTTTGTAATCACCCATGTTAAGTATTTAAGTTTCTAATTACCCCCGTCTCTCTCTCTCTCTCTCTCTCTCTCTCTCTCTCACCCGTTCTCTAACTCAAAACTCTCTCCATCTTACTATTAACATGTGACTCGTGAATTGGTATGTACCTCATCTCCATTGAGGAGATACATTGCAAAAGACCCAATAATCATGTAAAATGTTATGTATTTCTACTCACAAAACGAACAATTGAACACCTACAATTAAAACAATTTCACTTGATCAAGAATAGCTTGCAGGCTATTCTCGATCAAATACAAAGAAAGAAAGATTGCAGTCAAGCCACAAATAGACTTGATAATCTAGACTTCAACACTTTCACTTGATCAAGGAAGTGGCTTGCAAAATATACTTGGTCAATTACAAAGAAACAAATTCACAGTCAAGCCCACGTAGACTCCACACCGTCAACAAGGGAGAGACATTGTTTCTAAAATTATAAAAGACCTATTTTCTATTTGATTCTTGTGCACAAAACATGGGTGATTCGAGGTGGGGAATGGTCTAGTGGTAAGTGTTCTTGCCCTATACCACGCACAATTTGGGTTCAATACCTTCCCTCTTCTCCCGCATGCCTAATGGCATGTGGTCAATCATTCCCGTCTCTAAAATAACCCTCGCAATACAAAAAATAAATAAATCATGAACGTTTCATGGCCATTGACTCACTATAAAGGTCTAGAATCTTTCTACTTACGGGCAACAAAATTTGGCAATGGATGAAACATGATAAGAGTAATGCCATGTTTCAATATTGAAAGTAAATGCAATTCTGAGGTGCGAAGAGAGATGTTTAAAAAATGAATGACAAGGGACCAGGTTAAGAATATCAATGGAAAGTACATTTGTGAAGCTTTTACATTAGTGAGATTTTTTTGTGAAACACCCCTATTTTATTTTTTTCGTGTAAAACTCTATTTCAGAGTTTTAAAATATTTTCATGCCACTCAAACTTTGAGCTTAGACATCTGCCACCAGACCAGCTCAAATCTCATCAAAAGCCTACAACTCTTCCCTATTTATCAGCCCACAGATTTGGTCCCATCTCTCTTCCTCCCACACAAAAGATGATTCATATCCCATCTGACATGATATCCCAGCTGCAGACCTGCTATCAGCACAGTCTTAGTGGTGAAACCCTAGGAAGCAGCTGACCTCTGTCAAACAAGGTTCTCTATTAAGACAAGGAAGGTGTGTGTTGGCTGTTTCTCCTGCAGATGCCACCCGCCATATGGCGCACTTGATAAAGTAGTGTGATTGTCCATAATAATGATAATGTAGGTGCATGCTTCTTCCTCCTCTTCAAAGCAACCACCCCCTCTGACACTAAAGCACGTGACACCTCTCAATGCAAGAGAAAGGAACCTGCTGAAGATGCTTTTTCAGGCTATATTGATTAGCTTAGACCGTTTTTCCCTATCTAATCCATGCCATCCTATGAACTAGATAGCCAGGACTGCAATAGTATGTTCTTGAAAATGTATGCTTCCATCTACACTAGTTTTTTACTTTCATGTGCACTAGTTATTCACTTCCCTTGTATACTACTAGATGTATCGTGTATGCTCTTGAAGATATATGCTTCCATCGTGCAACAGTTAATTTACTTCACGACCGAAAGTAAAATCTAGACACATTTGAATTCAACGAGTCATGAAGTCAATCAAGTCATGAAAAAATGATGAGAACAGAATTCACAAAATAATGAAGCAGAACTCCAACTGGGTGCCATAAATTTGGAGAACAGTTCATACAATGAATAATTAGCATCCCGCATTAGCACCAACTCGAAGGCGACGAAACCACTCAAAACAAACGTTCGGTAGGAGATGCCCTGCCTACATTCCAAGCAATGCAGTCTCCCTTCCCGCCCAATCCATGTTAGCAGTCAGCTCCATGCACTAGAACAATTATGTACCGAACTAGGATAATATTAGCCTAAGACACTATTAGCCTGACAGATCTCCCCACACCCAAGTACGAATACGAAAAAAAAGGTCAGCTGTCAGCTACATTATTACACCCAAAACAAGGCCCATTACTCCGACTATTCACAGTAGGCTTGTGATGCACGCCTTCAAGATAGTGAGGTGTTCTCTCTACAAACTGAAACCTTGCTTAACGGAACACGCAACTGCCTGAGCCCAATGGCGCAACCGCGTTTTAACTTGGCTGGGATGGTCACCTGAAATGAACAAGCAGAGTGTCAGAAATGACTGCACATTAACATCCAATACTTTTAATTCAGGCCTTCGATTCCACCTGTCTGGACCGGCAACATCAAGTGCCACAAGCATGCACCAGGGAATACAGCTCAGAAGCATTTAGTGGCGTAACCTGGTAGAATAAGAGACTTCCTAGAGATGGTTGAAGAGGAGCTTATTTAAATAGGTTAGATGGGCTGAAGCCTATAATGCAGATCCAATGCGGGAACACAGTGCCATAACAGCTGATTGCGTGAACCCTCTCTGCAGATGTATACAGGAGCTATCCTTAGACAAAAAGAATGGCTAACATGAGACATACCAGGACTAGATATTCTCCAAGAGTCGCTGACAGGGCTGCAAGGGCTCTCTCCACTCGACGACCTGTACAGTGAAACCCCGTCCAGAGGGGACACAGGCGACGAGCGGCTTTTGATGTCATTGTACTGCCGGTTGATCGCATAATAGAGCTCCAGGGCGGGCAGGGTACTCTGCAGGTCACAATCCTCACCAGAGCTGAATCCAAATCCCAGATCAATGCAACCCCTGAGCTCCTCCAAGTCCTCATCAGTCAAGCTCCTTGTTCTGGTCTTCAGCGAGGGCTTTCCGGCAGGCCAAGACCTTTCGCCGCAGTCAGAAACACTCCTTGCAACCGTCCGGTTGCAATGGCCTTCTGCGCCGCCGCCGGAAGTTTGTTGGGCGCGGCTGCAAAGCTCATCCATCACGTAAAGTTCTCTCTTGCGTTCCCACGCCTCTTCCCTGTCAATGTCCGACGAGAAGGAGTGTTGTTTGCCCAGCCTGCTCTGTGCCTTGCACTCTGTAGAGCCAGGGCATTCGTTGGTAATGTCAATGGGACAAGAGGGCGATGCTCCCTTTCCTCCTGTTATGGAGCATTTAACAGAACGGAGGCTATTCCCGCAACCGAGCTTCGCAGGCGCCTCCGATGAAAACCGGCTACCTGCGCCACCAGAGCTGCGTCTAGCGTATGCAGCGTCCCCATGCCTCTGGCGGTACGACCCAAACCCAGCGAAAGGCTTGGAGGGTTCCGTGATCTTCACAATCTCGGCAAGGTCATCATTGTGGACGAAGGAGCAGACGTCCATGAGCTCTCTCTCCTCAAAGGGGGTGGCGTCTGCGAGGTAGAACTCCTGTTCAGGGGAGCTCAAGGTGCGGCGAGGGGGAGGAGGGGAAGAAGGGAGGGAGTCAGAGAGGGGGGCAAGGAGCGAAGACGGCTTCTCTTTCATTCCCAGGACCTGGTGAGATACTGCTAGTAGAGTATAGGGGCTTCAGAGGAGAAAAGGGGGGGAGATGGAGACACAGACACAGACACAGACACACAGAGAGAGAGAGAGAGAGAGATCAACCATGAACATGCAACTAGAGTGTGTAGAGAGAGCTAACGGAGCGAAACACCTTCATGCAAGGGTTAGGGTAAGCTACTGTTAAGAGCAGAGAAGTAGTTTGAACTGTTAGTAGAGCGTCACTCAGGGGAGGGCGCTTCGCCCCCGCCCAGCAAATGCTATCATGCTGCTCAATCGAGTAGCTCTATGCATATATATGAGAGAGAGAGAGAGAGAGAGAGAGAGACTTACCAGCCCCATCCGTCCTAGGCCTGGCCATAGCGCCCTGCGCCCTGCACGGCCTAAACGTCTCAAACGCCGCACCCGCCCCATCTTGTCCCAAACGCTTTTCTCCATCAAATGTCAGATCTGGTCCTGCCAGTCTGTGGCCGGCATCCCCACATGCCTGTGGGCCCCTTTCCCTTTCTCCACGTCACTACTCTCTCAACGAACATATAATCAACAGCTTCGACCATAATTTGAGTGGGGCCTGCGTGCCACGTTGACGGTTGTAGTCCTACGTGTCAGAGATTCCGTCATAGATACCCTCTGCTGAGTCTCACCTACCTCCCACAGGCTACAGGTCCACGGTCCATAATATCACTTTCTGATTTCTGTAGCTCTAGATTTTCGTTCTTAATATTTCGCTAATGATCATTTAATCAGCTAGTTACACGTGTGGACCATTCATGAGAGCTTAGTAACACGTGGCGACCATGCAGAGTCCAGACTCAAGACTCGCATGCCTGATCTTTGATGGTGTCGTTTTTAAAAGGCATTTTAAAATTTTGCAAGGCCAAAATGCTCAAAAACTAGGGTGACAACCATGAAAAAGCAACTATGTTCCAAAGGGACTCGAGCCGGGGTAATCGAGTTTAGTGTATCGAGCAGCTATTCACCTGTTGGCCATTGGAGGCCGGTTGCCTGTGCTGGAAGGTAGCAGTGGGTTTTTCAACCCATCTAAGAGTTATGCTAAGCACCTTGAATTCTAGCTCTTGGGCAAGAAATAACCATGACCCCTACCAAAACCATTTGTGATCCTTGCAAAACCAGCTTACAATCTATTACATCTATTAACTGAAAGTTCCATACGGATGGGGAGTCTCCCTGAGCCCAGTCCATGGATGCCCTTGAAATCTAGGGCAAGTCTATAAACACCCTTATTTTTCCATCACCGGTATTTTCGGTGCCATTTTTTTTCGCGAAAATAAAGTCAAATTCTAACACCTAAATTTTAAAATATAGTGGTAAAAGAAAGAGTTTGAGAGTGCTTTAAGTGATGGGTTCAAATCTATCCCTGTGAGTGCGAGCCATGGCATCTAGTGTGTGAGTAGTGTACTTTAAATTTCCATCATGTAAAAAAACCAACAAATTTGAAACTATTTTAATTGCGAATTTAGGGAAGTTGTCTAAGCGTCTTCTTTTTTTAACAGAAAGAGAAAAAATTCAACTGTTTCACGTGATAGGTCGCGTGCGCTAACGCGTTGCCAACGTCCTGACAGAATGTCGCCATTGAATCAAGGAGCTGTTCACGCGTTGCCACAACTAGTGCGTTTTTTTAACACTGCAATTCGTGTTCATTGTGGGCACGAGTGCCGGCAAGGAAAGAATTTTACGAAGTGTAAATTCAGCAAAGAAATTCGGAGGCCACTGCGCACTCTTGTGTTTCCACGTCGACAACGGGGGTCACCGCCGATGCACAGTTGAAGCCAGGTTCACATGCCCGCATTCTGAAGTACAGAATAACTATCAACGTCCAGGGCACTTTAGGTTGCTACAGGGGGGAAAAAGTGAAATCTACTTCTTGCCAGGCAACATGGATTCAGCCTTTCAGGAGCCAAGGGCCCATTTCCACGCTGTTGAAACTTGCAGCCAGCTTCTAATCAGTTGTAAGTGAATTTGCAGGAGCCTGGAACAAGGCAGCCACCTTTTAAAAAATGGGCATTTCTGTCCGGCAATTTTCACATTTTAAAAGCGTTTTGGGTTGGCTTCGCAGTTAACAAGGAGTACCTCCTATGGAATCTGGATGTTCACAAAGGTCTGCCTATATTTAGAGAGAGAAGCGGCCTGGCCTAGAGAGAGAGAATAAGATACCAATATTTTTTTCTACTTATCGTGCCTCGAAAACTTCCCCTAGCCACTTATTGTTCCTCTAAAAATTCCCTAGCAAAAACCTCAAGTGAACACCAAGGCCTTTACATGGTAGGCCAAAGAGAGAGCTAGAGAGAGAGAAGCAGCCTAGCCTAGAGAGAGAATAGAATACCAATAATTTTTTCTACTTATTGTGCCTCAAAAACTTCCCTCGCCAAAAACCTCAAGTAAACACCTTAGCCTTTACATGACATGCCAAAAAGCCTAGTTGTTGCCAACTCAATAGTAACCTCACCTTGGGTGGTTTCCATGCAACTCTAAATTTCCAAGTGGTTGCCAGATTGGAAAATTTAAATGCAAAGACAACAAAGTTCTTTGAGCTTGTGACGGTCCCAAATCGTACCATATCTTAATCGTACAACTTAATCTAAGAAAACATTAAAACTCACTTAACCGTGCTATTTCTACATAGCAATACAATCAAATCAACCTTCTCAAATAGCAAACAAGCATGCATGCCATATCCAAGATTCTTATCACATAAGCAAAGAATCATATAATCTCAAACAAACATTCGCATAATATAAATCATTCTCAATTAAAGCATAGCATCTCAATCAATCAACCATGTATGTGTCTATCTCAAAGATTTTGTTATCATCACCATGCTCGACAACATGGTCATAATGACCAAATCCAGCCAATATAGGGCTTTCTCCAATGCTCATCCACCCAACCTCCACACTGGACATTACAGCTATCCCGGGTATGCCTCTTTCTGAATCTCGTCCTCTCTGGGTTCTACCACATAGCTTCCAGAGGGCATAAATGTCGTTTTCTGTCCGGCGTTCCCTGTCTAAGGATGTCCGGTCCAAATCTCAAAACCTCATGTCGAATATCTTCCAATCTATTTTGAATTAGAGAAAAGTCAAAACTACAAAGTTTTAAGACTTCTAATGCTGTAGAAAACTTATCTTGGTGATAGCTCTCTAAAAATGAGTTCTAAGGTATTCAACGAAAGGGCCAAAGTTGTGTTTCCAGCATAAAACTATCAAAAACAGCCAAGTTCCCCACTTTGCACTCGAATAACTCAAAATCAGAAGGGATTTGGCTTTCTAGAGTCTCATACACTCTTGTAGAGTTTCTTGTCCTCTAAAACTTTCGTGTTTACCTCAACATCTGATTCTAAACATACGGAAAGATAAACTCTTCGTAAAATAGCTCCTAATAAAAGTTTTACCTAGAATCTAGTCATAAACTAGTTAAATATTCTATCTTCTAATTCTTTACCTCCAGAATCTATAAGTCTTTAGACTAGTTTGATTATTTATAATTAATAAATTCAACCGTGAAGCGTGCCATACCTCAACTCAGATTCTCTCATATACATGCTTATCGATTTATTTATTTAATCTCAAAAGAATTTAAAGTAAAATAATAAAAAGAGTGTTTGTGTACTTCTCCGATATATTTCTGATGTCTTGATTGATTGGGAATCCATCTCTACTCTCCAGAAGTTGTGGAAGAGCTGTTTGTAGATTTGGCAAGCCTCTTAGATCTATTATCAGGGTTGCAACCTGCAACAAGTATAATAACTTCGCACATAGTTATCAGAAACTAGTCATGTGGGTACTTAAAATTACAAGAACATGTGCGGTCTACAACCCAACGCTGGCGGAATCACCACAATCAGCTGTATGTGAAAGTCGACTCCAAAAATAGATCACGTTTTACTTTTTTATCAAATTTCAATTTGCATGTCCATCTACACACTTAAAGGTTTCCTTTGAGCATACTAATTAATTGAAAATACAATCTTAAATTTTCACTTAATTTTAACACTTAGAATTATTGCTTGCTTTGAAAAACTGCTAAAAAACTACTGAAATTCATTACTGAAATCTGTAACATCCAAAACTTAGGATTATCTTTAATCATAACTTGGTTAAACTCGGAGGTATGTTACAGATCTCGTTTGTGGTTGTAAAGTAAACATATATTCGGATTTTGAAAAATTAGACTCACGCTTTAGAACTGGCCTATCATTCATAGGAGCAGATATGGCCTAGTTTCGATGCAAGGCATGGTTGTGTTGGTGGGCACAACCAGTAGCAAGCTGGCAAGCCAAATGGGTCGTCGTAAAATGCATCTAAATTAAAATCCGCTAATGGCCAACTCGGCTGAAGATCAACCTATTTATCTAGTAGTTTCTACTTTTTATTACTACAATGGCCCTACCAACGAGATTACTTATGTTTTTTTGCATGGTGGGTGGCAAAGAGGTTATGCATTTTTATAAGCATTTAATGCTTCTTATCACCATTAAAACCTATGGTGAATAATGCAAGCATATAAATTGAGTGAACATGGTGGATACTAGTCTCGCTACCACTCTAACAACCCCTTTGGCAACTACTCCCATTGGTTGTTGCTGACATGGAAACTAGCCCTCTCTTGACTGCAAATGGCCTCATCACACCACCACACACTCAGCGTGGAAATTGGCCCCAAGTTGCACGTTTCAAGTTTCAACTTGTTTGGCCGCTTGGTGACCAAAAAATTTGCCACAGCATTGCATTTATGTGTGTGCATGAACAAGCCCTCGCCATCATGATTAGTTACAGCCTCACGAAACATGGCAACACATAACCACAAGTGTGGCATTTATTGCCTCCAACCCCAATGCCATAGGGCCAATTTCCATGCAAGACAAAATCAACATGGTTGAAACCAATTTAAAAATCCTATGGCCCAGTTTCCAGAGTGGTTGTGGTTGCAGTTGCAGTTGCGGTGGGGCAGCAAGACTAGTGGTGGCCACTTGCTACGTAGAGAGTTTCCATGAATGTCAAGACAATTCCAAAATAGATTTAATGCGCTGCTTAACAACCTCAATAGAGTTACTGTTGAGTTGGCAACCATGAGTTTTGCAACTTGTCCTGCAAAGCACTTGCACCCCCCCTCCACCCCTCCTACCCCTTCCCTTTTTCTCATTTTCTAGACAAGGTTACATCCTACTTATCATAATGTGTGTTTATTGGTTAGTAGCATTCAATGTTTTGGTTTTGCTCTTACACATGATTTTTTGGATATCATTTATGTGTATCTATCCACCATTAACACATAATAACACTTGGATGGTAATTTAAAAAAAAGTATGAGAATTCCAACCATTGAAATTTAAATTCTACGATAAGTAGTCCTTGTGAACTACTTTATCTCCATGTGTATCATTATCTATGTAGCATCCTTCTAGTTGTAAATGTGTGTGACATTGGCTCTACACTATTATGTATGTACTTAAGTATGTTATAATTACAAAAAACATTGACCTTGTCGACTCAAAATTTTGAAACCCAATTTTCCAATTATGGTGAGTGCAAGGTGTGACTAGTTTCTTGTTTTCTCTTTACCTCATGAAAGTGGTCTCATAAAGTAGGTTGTAGAAAGTTTCTAGGCCACTTTACATGGTGTTTTGAAGATCTTAGTGGAGAAAACACAAACATCATGAAGCAGGTGGAAAGGGGTGGATGAAGCATATGACACATTACTACCACGACATGCCACATCCCTCATTGTGCTCATACTACTCTTTCTAGAGTCTTCTCACACATTCTCTAACTTTGCACGTGCAAACACACACACACACACACACACACACACACACACACATTTGTGAGCATGTAGATTTTTCACATTGTTACTTCACACACTTGCACTCGTTTGCGAGCATGTAGATTTTTCACATTTTCACACACTTGCACACATGCATGTAGTCATATGCATGTGTGTGTGCGTGCACACACACACACACATTGTGAGCATGTAGATTTTTCACATTTTCACACACGTGCACACATGCATGCATTCATATGCACGCACACACACACACACATGCACACACACACACACATATAAACACACATCTGCGAGCATTTTTCACATTTTCACACACTTGCACACATGCATGCATTCATATGCACACCCACACGTGCACACACGCACACATTTGCGAGCATGACATTTTTACACACTTGCACGCATGGCATGTGTGCATGCACACACATGGGATTCTTGCTTAGAAGGCAAAACCTAGAATTGGGATTAAGCCACATGGCTTGATCCCTTTTCCATTTCGGATTCAATAAAATACCGCCTCTCAAAATGTTGTTTTTTTGGAACTTTATTTAAAATCATCTTTCAAAACATAAATTTACTTTCATAAAAAAGCCACTCAATTTTATAATTTATGCAATCGTAATAACATACCATTAAGGTGGTGTTTGTGTCTTGTCACACAAACTAGTCCATGATATGACAATACCTATCAACTCATGCAATTCAGCAACACTCACAAGAGCATCGAGCCAAACATATGAACTCATTGGAAATGACAAAAGCCACTTGCAACTTTTACTTTTTTATTTTCTTCAAATAATAGGTAGATAAGTGCACAAACCCATGAGGCATAGAGAAAGGCGACTAAGCACATTTAAGCCATATGATGGCATTAAACTACATGGCATAGGACTTGATTGGAATAATCCAAGAAGAAGAAGAAGAAGAAGAAGAAGAAAAGGGAAAAGGTTTTGGAGGGGGGGTCATAGAAGGGGATTCTTGCCACAAAGTTGAAATTTATTTCTCACAAGTATCTTTGAAAACCCAAACTCTCAATAATCCTTTAGTAATTCCCTTTAAAATTCCCTCAATAATCCTTTAGTAATTCCCTCTAAAATTGCTTCAAGAATTTGTTGTTTATAAAAAATAGATAATTTAAGTTCTTAGATTATGTTAGATATGAGCTCAAAGTGTAATTTTCTTTATGATATAATAATACTTGTCAACTCATGCAAAACGACAACAATCTTGGGAACTATCTACCCAAAATAGCTATCACAACACATTTAAGCATAGTGAGTGACAAGTAAAGGCCAACCACCCCACCTTTACCTCATAATTTGTTGAAAGGCTATTCTTAATTGTGTTGAAAAGATAGGCCACCCTTATAAGTTCATTTGGTATAAATCCATAAGTAATATTTTTGGGATATAAAATCTTGCCTTAATGTCATTTGAGCTTTTGTACATGTATGCCAAAGTAATGGACTCATCTATAAGTTTCTCCTCTCCCTTTAGTCAACATTGTAGTCATATGAGCAAGCACTCAATAGGGCACCCAACATGAACACACAACCTTCTTTACAAAGTTATTTTTAATTATTGAATGTGACATGATTTCCTATGGAAAATCTAATCGAGGCAGTTTTCTCTTTCCCTTTACTATTTGTCTTGTATACAAAAGGATTGAAATAAACACTTGATGACACCATATAATATCATTTGTAAAGTATACATGTGTACTTATGTCTGAGACCATAATCATCTGTGTAAAAGTCTATTGATGTCACTGGCTTTTTACTAACTACACAAGATTGACTCCACAAAGTTTATTGATGTCACTAAAAGTCTATTGATATAACTAGCTTTTTACTAACTACACAAGATTGGCTCCCAAATTAAGTAGATCTTGTGTGTTGACTATTCACTAGCTACATAAGATTATTGTACTTTACCTTCATATGCAATAGGCATATGTTTGTTATAGAATAGGGTTCATGTATTGACATTTACCTCAAATTTAGACCGAAACCATACTCCATCAACGTGTGTAAAAGGTAGTAGTCAATCAATGAGCTTTTGACAAGTTCTCTCCTTGAAAATGTAGTCCATATTTGTCTCAATAAAGGGAATTGATATGGTTCATTGAAAACATGAAAATGACATCTTGTTTGTTACTAAAGTACAACAAATACATAATAGATTGAAAGTCTAGCAAATGGAGTGAAGTATACAAATTACAACATTTAGGAGTTCTTCATGCATGGGTGTTGGTGTCAATCTCATGCAAGAAAATTTGGTCAAAAGTGCTCACTGCTCCCATAGGTAGCCCTCCCCAAGAAAGATGACACAACAAAGAAGTAAAGATAATAATACTTTGAGATATTCAATGTATTCAATGAGATACTAATTAAGTCTTACCTCATCTATTCAAATCTACAAATCTTTGTAGTTATAGTATTTGTCTTAGACTAAATTTCACTGAGATACTAATTAAGTCTGACCTCGTCTATCTATTCAAATCTACCACATCTTTGTAGTTGTAGTATTCAATGAGATGCTAATTAAATCTTACCTCATCTATCTATTCAAACCGACACATCTTTGTAGTTATAGTATTTGTCTAAATTTAATAATAAATTTGGGGTTTTTCCATGTAAAGTATACATTTTCATATCTTACACACATTAATGAGCTAGCAAGAGAAGACAATCAAGAGACCTTTAATAGTGATTGCATGTAATTTTCTAGTCATTAAACATTTCTTGTACTTAGCTTTTTATTCTACTTGATATTCTTTTCCACCCACAATGTTACAAAGCATAATTTATTTTTATTTTTTTTTTAAAAAAGCAGAAGCATTAAGGAGAGTTGGTGTACCAAAAAGTCAACTATCACTGGAGACTTCACAAAGTTTATGAGTCCACCTTCCTACTCTCCGTCGAGACTCTCAATTAAGAGATAGGGAAGGGTGGGTTTAGGATATGACCACCTGCGATCACCTTGTAGGCTGCCACACTTGGATGACTAAACACGCTCTGGCTCAGCACTCACTCTCAATTCTCGTTCGCTCTCGCTCAGAACATGGAACAACCACAAATGAAGAAGACATTTTGTTTGCAAAGATGGATTGCAATTGATAGGGCTATATTCGCATCTATGTTTGATTGCTTGCAAAATATGATCATGATGTATTCTAGATTACGAAGATAGAATAAAATAGGATTAGATCTTACAAGAACACAATAGCATCAATTGGAATTCACGCATGCTCTGCTTAAATCCTGTATGAGAGAGAGAAATGGAAGGGTAGCAAGAAAGGGAAGGCTAGGTGGGTTTATGAATGGAAGGAGGTGTGAGTGAGATGGTCTTGAATGTGGCTAAATACCAAAGCAAGTGTTGTGGCTACATTGCATTTGAGGTGTTAGTGTTTATAGATTATAGAATAGATGAATGGTTATTTATTATTTAAATATATCTTGATTAATATATATATCTACTCTAATATTTTTATTTATTTCCATAAAATTCTATATAAGAACATTGAATAAACTTATTTATATTTCTAGTATATCCTCTTTATTTAACATTTTAATCATTATATTCAAGATGCTATATATCATTCATAATATTTCTAGTATTAAATTGAAAAATATTGGC
The DNA here is from genome assembly GCF_041138505.1 of Cibotium barometz. Taxonomy (NCBI): domain Eukaryota; kingdom Viridiplantae; phylum Streptophyta; class Polypodiopsida; order Cyatheales; family Cibotiaceae; genus Cibotium; species Cibotium barometz. The sequence continues at coordinate 12,751,820 of NC_141093.1, forward strand.
ATAATCTATTTGCTTAAACCTACTCAATATCCACTCTTAGCATCCAATAGATAAACAAAGAGAAGCCATGGCACTCCCTCCCATGGCATAGCCATGTCACACCTCTTCATTTCCTTAATAGTATGAGATTTTGTGTATTTTGAGAAGTCCTTAACAAATTTACAAAGTAATGATTACTCTTCCTTACAAAGTAATGATTACTCTTCCTTAGAAAAAGGAAGTTTTAGATCTTCCTTTTGAAGGTTAATGAACGTTTTGCTTATGAAATTATCCTTATACCTTTACCTTTAAGAAGTTGTGTTTATATGTTCGAACTAATGGTGGTTAGCATAGTTATCAAATCATACATAAATGTATGACCACCATAACAAGTGGGGGTGGGGCATGGATGTATGACCACGATAGCAAGTGGGGGTGGGGCATGGTGTAGACACCTTCTTTCTTCCTAACAACAAACAAGTCGGGGTGGAGCATGGATGCATGACCATGATAACAAGTGGGGGTGGGACACAGATGTATGACCACAATAACAAGTGGGGGTGGGGCATGGTGTAGACACCTGCCTTCCTAACAACAAACACTAAGTACTTAATCATGTCTTAGACTGTTTGAGGTTTGTTTTTGGATGGTGGCATGTAACAACACGTGCATGCGTGTGTGCGTGCATGCATACACACACACACATGCACACACATGTATATCAACTCAAGGTAGGATTGTATAGAATTCTATTTTATTATATTGCATATTGCATAATAGAAGTTGAATTATATATTATATGTTAAATTATATTATATACTATATATTATAGATTATACATCACACTATTAATTATATTTTATATATTATATAATATCTACTTTGCTTCAAGCTGCTAATACATAAAATTCTACCCATTAATAAAGCCTTATGATTATCATATATCCTTAAACCTTACTAATACTGCTTACCCTATCTTGTATTAATATCATTATAAATATACTCCTTTATTACAAACATAATCATGTCTATACTAAATTTATTGCACATACATATGCGAAGCATACATGATGTAAACTCAATATAACCTCATTAAACATTTAGTTTCTATGTCTTGTGTAGCATTCTATTCCCAAACTCTTTGAAAGTTTACTAAAATTATTTAAAAGCATTGAAAACATATAAATATTGATTGTGGTTTTACCCTTCAATATACCACCCATCTCTTTACATATTATCATGTTGCTAATCATGGACCATTAATAAAGGAACGAAGGCCTACCATGCTACCATGTAGTAGTGCTCTAATTCTTATCACTAGAATAATCTCATCATACATATCGTATAGTTTCACATATATGTATATCTTGTGTGTGTGTGTGTGTGTGTGTGTGTGTGTGTGTGTGTGTTGAATGTTTTATTTTAAAACTACAAATTGAAAATAATTTCTATAAGAAACTCTGAGGTCTCATGAATAGCAAAACTCTTTTTTCCCCCACCACTACTCTCGTACACATCATTTTTCTTTGTTCATGAACAGCAAATTGAAAATAATTTCTACAAGAAACTCTAAGTTCTCATGAATAGAAAAACTCTATTTTTCCCCCACTACTTTCATGCATATCATTTTCTTTGTATTGGAAACATGAAATAAAATGAGTTTTCACACAAATAAGAAGGTAGCTAACAACTTTGCTCCAACAAATGTTGTATATATAAGAATGTGGAAATTTATTGAAGCTACAAGAAATTTAAAGGCAAAGCAATAATGAAAATTGAAAGGCATTGAGAATAATAAACTTTAAACTTCACAAGAGTATTATTGTAAATATTATTACCTTTATAATTCTAGTTCATGCCATATGCATATATTTTAGTGTTCACGTTTTTGAACTATAACACAGCCAAAATTTAAGTAATTAACAAATCATATACGAAACTTGACCTAATCAAGTATGTTTTATAGGAGGTTTGATTGACTTGGAGGCAACTTTCTCTAGAACTTTAAACATAATATTTAAAATGATGCTACCTTTGTTATTGTAATCAATATCTCATAGAGAAAGAATTATCTTTCCTATTTTTCAGCTATTACTTTGGGCCAGAGAAAAAAATAAGAAAACACCATACATTATTTGTTTTTTTCATAAACCAAACATGCAAAGATATGTAACGCCTTAGCTTTATGCCTTATGATAGAAAAAGATGCTTTGACTATGTCCTTGCATGGATAGTTACAAGGATAGAAGTATGATAAGAATGAGAATTATTAGTTAATTATAAATTAATGACCAAGCTTATTTAGTTCTCATATACTACAAATCATAGTTCCAAATAATCATATGTGCTAGAGTTATACAAGCAAATTTAAACTTTAAACCATCGAATAAAAAACTAGGTCAAGTGAAAATCTACAACAAAACTTAATTGTAACATGAGCATACAAACAAGTGAAGTTCTATATGTACTCCCGTAAATTCAAGAATGTAAAGAACACATAAATGTACTTTCATAGAAATTTAAAATGGTAAAGAAAACATTAATGTATGCAACATTAAGTAGTAGCTTCATAATGAACATCCCATGTTAAGTGACTTTTGTGTGGGAGTGCATGGGTGCATGTGTGTGTGTGTGGGGGGGGGTAGCGTATGCATTTTCATTTTAAGTGTATATGCATGTTGATATAGGGGGCTACACAATTATAAAAACTTAAAAACTTTGGAAATACAATATTGAAGTTTGAAAAATCACAATATACAAGTACAAGACCATCTTGTTGATTACTTTAGCATCTCACCTCTAAGAAATATTACGTCATGTGCATAAAAGAAATAAAATGTATTTTTACTTACATATGTCTAAAAATATTATATATTATTTTTTAACATTAAGAATCTTTAAAAACAGGTTTTACATACATCGATGCATTGTATACATTAAGCCTCTTAAAAAAATAGGTTTTATATAAATAGATACACTATGAAATGACCTTAATTGAAGCATTGGTGAAATCTTTAATAATTTGAATGATCTTTGACACCTCCTAAGATGTAAAAACCATTTGATAGCCAATTATATTTGGAATTACTATTGTGAGATTTTTTCTTGAAATTATATTTCACATCATTTGTAGAATATTTTGTGAGAAATGCTTTATATCCTTGGTAAGATTAACAAATGTTGAAGTAGTTTTTATATTGATAATCACCAAATCTTCTCAAAATCTTACAATGTAGCAGGGAAAATCCTCATAAGAAACTTTATTTTTTTATCCTCTCAAAGTATTTATAAATGAGTTACAACAACCATGTTAAGTGAGGGCATACAAATTTCATTCAACAGGTGGTGGAAGCGTTATAGAGAATCAATGTAAGAGAGGGTTTCATAGTAACTCAAGACACCGAAATGCATGGGAATCAGGAAATGGCCACTATGCTCACAAGAGCATGAAGCCTCCTGTGTTTCGCGAGGAAGAGGAGGAGTGTAATAAAGATGCAGTGAACACTTTTTTACAAAAGTGGATGTACTTGCACCTTTTGAAGTGTTCTCTTGATGTTCTTCACGCTCTCAAGGCAAGTCTCATGCTTCAGGGCAAGGCCTACAAGTGGTAGATGAGTCTCGGCAAGAGCGATTGACCTACATCATAGGCTGCTTTTTTGAGGCACTATTTCAAAAAGAATTCTTACCTGATAAGGAGAAGGATCACAATTGGAATGCTTGGGAGAACAGTAAGATGGAAGGTCTTATGTTGACCCAATATATTTCTATGTATCACGAGATAATTTTCAAGCTTGAGGGTTTGGATGATTTTCAAAAAGTACGAGGTTTTCTGCATGGTCTGGATAATGAATATAAAACTGAGGTTAAAACTCAATACCCTAAAACTTTAGAAGAGGCTGTAAAAAGTGCAAAGATCTTCGATGATAATATTAAGAAAAAACGCACGGCCAAGACACCTTGGGTTGGAGCATCCGCCTTCCATAGTTCTAAGGGAAAAAATAGAAGGGGGCCAAATAAGGGAGTGACGTGGTTAAGAAGGCTAAGGGGCCAAGGGATCCCTTGTCTCCGCAAGACTATGAGCGAGCTAAAAAGGAAAAATTATGTTTTATTTACATGGCTACTGATCACGATAAACAGAAGTATCCCACGAACCATGGCAAGGATGTTGATAAGGGTGGTAGTAAGGTAGTGCACATGGTGTAAGTTGCCACTTGAGGCTTCTCAAAAGTTTTCTAAAATTCAAGTATGCCATATTGATAACACGTATGAGTGTTGTGTAACCTTCACGATGTGGGTACCCTCTTTCAGGCCTTATGATTTGGTTCAGGTTCATGGACACATCAAACGGATGAAGAGTTTGTGTCATGATTGACGATGGGGCTACACATAACTTTCTGAATTATCGCTTGGTTAAAAATTTAAAATTGCCACAAAGCCCTAGTGATCATAAATACATGGTATCTCTTATGGGCATGATAAACATGTATGGGACATTGTGGTTAAGCAAGTACCACTCATTATTCAAGGACATGAAATGCACTTAGATTTTCAGGTTATGCATATTACTAGAGATGATGTTATTTTAGGTCGAGAATGGTTGTTTCATTTAGGACCATCTCTTTCTCATAGTTATCTAGATAATACTTTTGATTTTGAGGTTAATGGTTAAACACGTTTGTTTGCAAGATGAGCGCGATGTGTCCCCCATCTCCACTCATTTATTATATTGAAGTGGATTGCCTTATACATGCTCATTTGTTCTGATGAAGTGGACTACCTTGTACATGCTCATGAAATAGAAAATATATTTTTGTGTTACATGTCTCCTTCAATTTTGTCTCATGATGATGCTAGTGGTGGTGATTTTAATTCCAGTTTGAGTATTAAATCTCTCAATTCTGTCATATGTGAACAACATGTTAGTGCTATGCATAATAATGAACAAACTCAAATTTTCCCTAAGCTCACTCAACAAGTTTCTAATTCTTTGTAAAGTATTTTGCTTGAATTTCGTGATGTGTTTCCAAGTGACTTGCTGTCTAGTTTGCCCCCTGAGCTCTGCAAGCCTCCGTATTGGCTTAGTGCTAGTGAAGCCAGTGAGGTAGAGTGTCAGATTGCTAACTACCTTGCCAGGGGCTTCATTAGGCCTAGCAATTCGTCATGGGCATCAACAATTTTATTGGTGAAATAAAAATATGGGTCTATATGTTTATGCATGGACTATCGTGGCTTGAATGCAATCACGATAAAGAATAAGTATCTGTTACACCGTGAGTTGATGAGCTTTTTAATCAACTGCAAGGTGAGCGATACTTTAGCAAGATTGACTTAAGATCGGGCTATCATCATGTTCACATTCGCCATGGAGGATGTACCTAAGACAACTTTTCGTACCAAATTTGGGAATTATGAGTTTCTAGTTATACCATTTGGTCTAATTAATGCTCCAACTACATTTATGATGCTTATGGATAGCGTATTACGGTCGTATCTTGGTCGATTCGTTGTAGCATTTCTTGATGATATTTTGATCCACACCCAAGAAGAGCATTTGTAACACTTACGATTAGTATTCGATGCAAAACACACTTTACGCTAAAGAGAGCAAGTGTGAGTTCTTTGCCTCGGAGATCCATTATTTGGGTCACATAATCTTGGCAGAGGGAATTCAGATGGATCCTACGAAAGTAGAGGCAATCCTTAAGTGGCCTCATACGACCAATCTAGAGGAATTATAAGTATTCCTTAGGTTGGTAGGGTTCTATCGCAAATTCATCTGGGATTATGCTAAGTTAGCGGCTCCAATGACGAAAAAATTAAAATCTAAGGATATTCACAACTTTGTTTGGGGTGCTGACCAACAACAAAGTTTGATCGTCTTAAGGTTGCCATAGCTACCGCACCTGTGTTGGCAATAGTAGATCCTAATCAATCGTTTTTTGTTAAAACAGATGCTAGTGACCATGCAGTTGGTTATGTGCTTCTTCAACGAGGAAGACTAGTAGCTTTTGAGAGCAAGAAGTTAGGTAGAGCTCAACAAAAATATTCTGCGTATGAGCGTGAGCTTTATGCTATCATTTATGCTCTAGGGAAGTGGAGACATTATCTCTACGGTGCTAAGTTTGAGATTGTTTTTGACCATGAGAGCATAAAATGGTTGACAATTCTGCGTATGAGCGTGAGCTTTATGCTATCATTTATGGTCTAGGGAAGTGGAGACATTATCTCTACGGTGCTAAGTTTGAGATTGTTTTTGACCATGAGAGCATAAAATGGTTGACAACTCAAATTGATTTGAGTTGACAATTCTGCGTATGAGCGTGAGCTTTATGCTATCATTTATGGTCTAGGGAAGTGGAGACATTATCTCTACGGTGCTAAGTTTGAGATTGTTTTTGACCATGAGAGCATAAAATGGTTGACAACTCAAATTGATTTGAATGATCGTAAAGCTCAATGGGGAGAAATCCTCCAAGAATTCGACTTTCAATTAAGGTATCACAAGGGCTGTATACAATGTCGTGGGTTAATGCCTTAAGTCACATGCCTTAAGTCAACTTGTTGAGTTTCACGGAGTGGAAAAGTGGATTTTTAGATTCACTCAAAGGCAAGTGCGAACATGATGAGTCATATGGAAAGGTGTGGAAATTTGTTAAATGCAAGGGATCCTTCCCACTCCGCGACGAGTAGCGAGTGCAGATGATAGTTCCACATCTAGCTCTTCTCTTTCTAGGGACGAGCTTAATCGTTATAAGAATTTTTTTCCATTGATAATGGGTATTTGTTACACAAAGGAAGAGTATGTGTACCCTCGGACCAAATACTAAAAATATGAGTGTCATGATAGTCCAAGTGTAGGTTATCGTGGAATTAGGAAGACCTATGTCTTAGTGAGAAGGCAATTCTATTGTCCTGAACTTCAAAGGGATGTCCAAGAATATGATTTGCATTGTCAAAAATGCCAGATCAATAAGGCTGAGCATCTTAAGATAGGCAGGCTGTTACAACCCTTAAAGATCCCTGATGGTATGTGGGAAAACATCTCTATGGATTTTATTGTAGGTCTACCTACAACTAGCAGAGGCCACGATGCCATTTGGGTTGTAGTAGACAAGTTGACCAAGATGTCTCGGTTTATTCCGACTAAAACCACAGTGAAAATGCCAGAGTTAGCTTAGCTTTTCATTGACAATATCTATCAACTCTATGAGATGCCAGTAGCTAATATAGTCAGTGATAGAGATTAGAAGTTTAATAGTCAATTCTGTGGCGAGGAATGTTCAAAAGGTTGGACACAATGCTGAGTATGAGCACTACTGACCACCCCCCAGAGTGATGGTTAGACAGAAAGGGTCAACCAAGTACTTGAGGATATGCTAAGGACATATGTGAGTAAATGGCAAACTAATTGGGAAGATTACTCACCAATTCTAGAATTTTCCTATAATAGTGCGAAGCATGTTGCTACGGGCTTTAGTCCTTTCATGCTTATGTATGGCTTTCAACCCCAATCTCCAGTAGCTCTACGGCTAGCTACTAAAAGAATTCAAAAGGTTAAATATTTTATGCAAGATCATAATGATATGCTAAAGATCACAAGGAAAATGTTAAACGGGCCCAAGATCATTAAGCATTATGCGGGGACAAAGACCGCAAAGTAGTCACATTGAAAAAGGTGACCAAGTATTTCTCAAGGTTCCCCCGAGTTTGAAAGCTTTGAGGACGAGCAAGGTGACAAAGTTGTCACCTAGGTATTGTGGACCTTTCAGAATACTTAAGCATGTAGGTGAAGTTGCCTACAAGTTAGCTCTGCCAAAAACATTCCAAGGTTCACCCAGTTTTCCATGTTAGTCGTCTACAGAAACGACTAGGCGAAGATGCCAATGTGGTGGATACAGGTGTTCTTGTAGATTTAATTGAGCCTCCGGTTTTTATCACACGAGCTGGAGTGCATCTTGGATTTTCAAGAGAAGAAAACTTGTGACAGAATTAGACAACAGTGTCTAGTTAAGTGGAAGGATAGACTGGAAGAAGGTTCAACTTGGGAACGTTAAACCCGATACCGTACCTTTGTTTTCAAGGACAAAAAGACTTCCAAAAGGGGGGAGTAATGTCAGGACAAGGGTAGGGCTAGGGGGAGTTGGGCGGTTCAGGGGAGTCCAGACAAGTGTGGACGGCCATGGCTATAGTTAGCCGGCTAGGGTCTATATCTGACGGTTGGGTGGAGAGTTGCCCTATTCTCTTCTAGGAGGTCTCATGGAGATCTCACAATAATCCATATGTATGGATGAAATCAGCTCTTTGAGGAGGTTATTGGTCTCATTTTAGAATTGGTAAGCTTGCCTTCTGCTTAATTTTTCTGCTCAATTTGTATAACGAAAGTCTCATATTAATCGTGCAAATCCACGCTTTTTGAAATAGCCTCATTGGTGGGTAGTTTTGCACTAAGTTTATGCTTAAGAAGAAGCCTAAGCTAAGCTTATTAAAGCCTAGCTTATAGCTTGGCTACCTACCAAGGCTAAAATCTAAAAAGAGCTTCTTTCAAGATCCTTTCCCTCTCCATTCAACCATTCAAACCTTCAAAATTCAAGCTTCAAAACCGTGCCTTCTCAAGTGAAATAAATTTTACAAAAACTCCTTTTTGCCAAAATTTCAGATTCTACACCAATTAATAGAGAGCTTTAAAATTTTAAATTTTTCTTTGGTGAAAGATGGAGATAGAGAGAGTTTCCATGCCATAAATTTTTCTTCATCCTCGACTCTCCAATTTTTAAATTTTGGTACAAAAACAAGTGTTCCGGGCTTCTTTCCGAACTATCAACATCAAGGCATTATTCATCAACTTTGAGCACTTCAATAATCCTACTTTTGAATACATGGGAGTCGGATAAGCTTGTTATTTTTTCTATTTTACTTCGGCACTGTCATATTATTTTTCTTGGTTCTTCTACAATGGCAACCTATCCTCTACCACCAACTATCCAAGATCAATTAAATGCACTTCAAGCTTAACTCACCACTGAGCGTAATCAAAGAGAAGAACTTGAGAGAAAAATTTCATGTAAGAAAAGAAGAAGGTTATCTTCTGGATTCAATTCTTCAAATTCTGAGGGGGATCGCATATGCAAGACAATACATGCTACTCTTCAAGCACAGGAAACAAAGAAGGGAAGCAAGATCAGTATAAAGGCTTTTACTTTTCAGGATTATGATGGCAAAAAGGATGCACAAGTCTCGCATGGTTGAGCCAACTTGATGATTTACTTTCTAGAGAGAAATTTTCTAAGAAGGATAAGGTTAAATGTGCTACTAATCATTTATTGGTAGGTAGTGCAGCTCTTTGGGGAAATGTTATTAGACAGGCAAACGCAAACTAAAGTCATGGAAATAATTCCAGAAGCTAATCAAGAAGGATTTCTTACCTTCGTTATATAAGAGTAAAGCCAAACAGCAATGGGATATTTCTAGACAGTTGGAAAAGGAGAACATGTCATCTTTGAGACAGATTTTGGAAAACTTTATTACAACTTCAAGCTATAGAGAAAGTGCATGAAAAAGAGAAAAGGAGAAAGTTTGAAGCTACTCATTAGAGCGAAAGTGAACATGTTCCATCCTCATTCTCTTAGCAACACTATATCTCTAGTGAGACAAATTATGAGAAGAAGAATGGATTTTTCAAGAAAACTACAGTGGCGGGTTCTCACATTCCTCAGTTTCCTCAATTTATCCCTCTTTCCAAACCTTTATAGAAATTCAACGTAAAAGTGAAGAAGCTAATGGAAAGAAGACTAAACCAGCAAAGAAGAATAACAATGGAGACCAAAATTCTCATGCAAGTACATGCTACAAATGTGACAAAGAAGGAAATTATGCATATGAGTGCCCAAAGAGGACAAAGAATCGAGTTATGGCCATGAAAGTGATTGCAGACGAAGACAACGTCGACCAACCAAATCAAGAGGGTACTCCAAATCATGACTTCTATGACTAGAAAGGTACGCCTAAAACTCATTCTTATACATTGTTCAATATGAAAAGAAATTTAGAGTCCATAGGTCCATAGGTGACCTTTTTGCCAAGCAAGAGGGGAAACTTTTTCCCGGAAATGTTTATTGATTTCCTAAATAGTCAAAGAATAGTGGTTAGTTAAATTCAAATTATTCATCATAATAGTTTCAATAACTGATATGTACTTTATAAACACGAAAGAAAATACATATTAGACCATTCACTATTAAGAGCTCAATGAACTAACAATGATGCACATATGTTTTTCAATTGATCACCAAAGGATATATGTCACTTATTGTCATTTCCCATTGACCCCATAGATTTTATTATGCATAAAATTACTTCAATTTATTATAATTATCCTCATCTCCATACCAAGAAAAATTAACGGGTTGTCTATGAAGGACACTCGTATTGGCTTCCGTGAAGGATACTCTTTTTAATGTCCGTGATGATGGATACTTTTATATGTGATGGATAACTTATCACAATTAAGTTGAGAGGGATTCTATCTATTGAGACGAATACTCTATCTTGACTCTTTTCACTTGCTAAAATCAAATATGCAACTGAGGACAGTTGCAACCCAGCAAGAGGGATGTTACAATAATTAATTTATTAATTGTTGGGTGACCCAATAAGTGAAAAGAATGTCTTGGGTGTCCAAGCTAAGTTGATTGTGAGTGAATCCGATCAACGGTAACACGTGTGAGACGTGTGGTGTTAATGTGCGAGTTTTATTTTGTGAGTGAATCCAATCAACTCTATGACACATGCAATGCGTGTGAAGACATTGTGAGAGAATCCAATTAATTATGTTTCACATAGCAGTGAATAATTGAGAGTGAATCTAGATAATGTTTACCACTTGTCGTTACTATTATTATAAGTGAATCCAATGTAATTATGATCCAACACTATGGACTATCTTTGAGTATAAATCATAAGTTAAAGACAACGAAGGTGGACATTGGACGGAATTATCTAGCTGTGCACATATGTGCAAAATAATTAATTTTGTAGGCCCATTGTACATATGTTAGGCAAGGTATATTTTCGATGAGATACTTTAAAAGCAATGGACTATGGTTCAATTTTGTAAAAGCCTAATTTTGGAAAAGCTATGTTATTTATGGCTCCGAGGGCTAAATTTATAAAATATATGTTATTTATGGCTCTCCGAGGGCTAAAATATAATTTAAATATCGCATGTGGGAGAGGAGCCACACACGTCGAGGGAAAGATTGCACTCAATCTTGTGTTCTTTGATTTTTATGCTCTTGAGTTATGCTATGGTGTCTATGGTTTATTTTCTTTATTAATCAATTTGTGTAATATTCAAATCTCCATGTACCAAAGGTCTTGTCACACCGGTGTGCTAATAGTCAAGTGTACCTATGAGATTGGCAGTGGTGGTTACATCCAAGCTTTCATCATGAATGAATATGCGATTATCCACATTTTCTCAATGAGCGTACAAGGGAGCACAAGGTAAGCCCAAAAGCCTTAGCCTCATTTGTATATATGTAATGTAACAATTGTACAAATAGATATACTTGGAAATGATGTATATTATTTAAAATAATAATAATAAAAGCCCTCCTCCCACCTCCTCTGTCTGCACACCCGCAACAATCACCCCCCACTTCGAGTGTCCTCTCACAAACCTGATTTACCCAAAACCTGCCCATCCACCCTGTCAACACCTCCCCCTCCCTCGATTGGATACCTTTTTTTCAAAACATATCCCCCAATATTTTTCCTCTATTTCTATTTTCCCTTTATTTTTCCTCTATTTCTAACTTCTCTATTTCTATTTTCCTTTAATTTTATTCCTTGTTTTCTAAATTTCTCTATTTTTATTACTCTTTTTCTTCTTCTTTTTTTCTTCTATATTTTGACTTTTCTTTTTCTATTTTTACCTTATTTTTAAACCCCTCTGAGCCATCTTGTTCAAAAAATATATAGATATACCCCCCCTTCCCCCTTTTTTTAAAAAATCAAATGTAGGTAGTCCTTGCAAAGCAAACGCATGAGCCCCTTCTGCCAAATTCCCTATGTTTATGGGCCTAAAGCACTTGCAACCTTGGAGATAATGCCTCGCATATCAAGCACTTCTATGCCAACACTCAGCCTTGACAATCTTCCTACCTTATCTATAAGCTTGAAAGCACATGGATCGGTAGCCTCTTGCCTACCATTAAACCTTGCATTAAACCTTGCAAGGTAACTTCACATCTTTGTGTATACATCTTTGACCATCCACACCTCTTCTGAACCAGTAACATCTTCACCACCCAAGCTTAGAGCCGAGCTTGGAGACATGAGGATATGGTCACCATTAGGAAGGAGGGTATGCTAACCGCTGCAATTAACATGGTTTCGCCTATCCATCATATAGTCAATCATCTTCCTTGTATGAAATGGAAGTAGCTTATTTTTTGTAAGATAGGACTGGAATATATATTGAAGTGGATTCTACCCTCTACTTAACGTCAAATTGAGGTCATTGACTTTGTGTCCTAGACCACATTTAACTTATGGCGAAGCAATTTGTATATATAAGTTAATTTTGATATTAAGCGATACACACTTATTCCCCTTGCAATACACACTTATTCCCCTTGCAATACACACTGATTCCGCTTTGCGATAGAATACACATTCATTCTACTTGCAATAGAATACTTCTTGTGAGCTCTCCCCGTTCTCCCTACTCTCTTGCAATAGATACACAATATTCCCCTTAAATAGAATACTTCTTTATAAGCTTTCTTGTGAGCTCTCCCTCCTCTCTACTCTCTTGCTTGCTTGTGTTTTATTGGATGCATGCATACTAGATGGATGCTTGCTTGATTGTAGGTTTCTTCCTTGCATGAGCTCTCTTCTATCCACCTCTTGTGAGTGAGAACCACTGTGAAAGAAACCCTCTTCTTGCCTGCATGCATACTAGATGGATGCTTGCTTGATTGTAGGTTTCTTCCTTGCATGAGCTCTCTTCTATCCACCTCTTGTGAGTGAGAACCACTGTGAAAGAAACCCTCTTCTTGCCTACATCTAGGCGGATATAGCTTTTCCTCCACACCCATGGCTCCTATGTGAGAATGATATGATACTTAATTTCCATTCAAAATTTAGACCATTGTGAATGAAATCTTGATATTAGTTGTTTTTCATTCTTGGAATGAAATCATTATTAAATTTTTCTCTTGATGATGATGAATACAAGATATATTTTCTTACAATGGATTCAATAATTAAATGCAACTTGTAAGTGTAGCAAAGATCCTCATTTTTGGCTGTTTATCATCTTTCACTTATTTTTGTTGTGAATAGGTGACTACCAACATTCTACCTCCTTCTTGGGCTTTTCTACTCATGATGTTGTCCACCCCAACAATGTTCAGGGAGACAAATGGTCTTGGTTATGAAGTTAGGGTTGACAAAGATTCCCCCATGGGACGATCCTTGTAGGGATGGACTACTCCATAATATGTACATAATGGATAAATATATCCCTATCTGATCTTATTTGGGTAGTTGCAACTCTATGACTGAACCATTCCCTATCCGATCTTATTTGGGTAGTTGCAACTCTATGACTGAACCATTCCCAAAGCACATTATCTTCTTAGGTCCATGTACATGGAGATGTAGCTTTATCCTCCATGCAATACAATACATTATTATCTTGATCATGTTATTTCTACTTATCACCATCCAATTCCCTTAATATGATAGTTGCTTGAGCTTGTGCTATGTTACTAAGGGAAATTTGGTATTTAAATAAGTACCTAAGGTGGTTCACTCCATGGATAGGACTCACTAGCCCTTGGATAAGGCTTACTAGCCCTTGGAAAGGCTTTTAAATTGTACATGTGGGTATTTTGGCCCTTGTTATAGAGCTACCTCCTAGCAAGGCATTTGAAACATAGAGTGACCATAGATCAAGCAATTTTCTTTCAAAATATTATTGACTCAAAACACCCAAATATAAGTTAATTCAACTTATGTAGTTGCTTCCACACCAAAAACACATGCGCTAATAATGATTACCTTATCTTCATTACTTACCAAAGTCAAGACATTGAATTTAACATGCATCAATTTAGCATACAAGAAAACATTGGTCACTAAACTTTTATTCAAATCCCATGTATGCTAAACATTTAGCATACAAGCAAACATTGGTCACTAAAAATTTTATTTAAATCCCATGTATAAAGCACAAAAATGTTTAGAGAATCCCATCATGTTATTTTCACCACCACTTATGCTTCTACGATTAATAAATGTATTAAATGAAACAAGATGAAAGAAACTACTTTTTATTGGAACGAAAACCTTAAAAAGCTACATATCCTAGAGTAAAAAAGCAAAATTTTAATATAGATTTCATGTGACAAAAAGTGCTAGAGTATTTAGAGAATCACATTACAATATTTTCAATATGACTTGTGCTTATGCATTCCATGAGTCACAAATACCCTTGTTGGATATAACCATTTGAGTCAACAAATACCCTTGTTGTTGGATATAACCATTTGAGTCAACAATCAACAATTATCATATGGGTAGAAATTCAAGAGATAATTAGGTGGTCTTCCTAGCAACTATAGTTTGTGGGACAATAACTACAACATCTTGATTCTCACAAGAGGGCCATATTCTTAAGCTCATAAATTTCACTCAATAATGGTGTGGTGAATAAAATAATCATATAATAGACTAAGATATAAGTGAGGTATAGGGTAAGGACAACCTTCACTTATCTTGTACATTATCTTGTAGGGTTGTATATCCCATCCCTATGCTATTTTTTGTACTCTCTATTGAGTTATTGTTTCATTAATTTGTAGGTTCCATGGTGCTTGAAAATACTCTAGCTCTCCTATGAACTCTTATTTTGTTAGTATTGTGAGACATTTATGGCTATACCTTTGGATTAAAGGTCTATGTTATGTGTGGGAGAAGCATGCATAGATTTGTCTTGAGTAAAAGGGAAAAACCACTTGCTTGAGACCTCTATTCTAAATGAAGTGAAGCATGGGATGGGATTTGTGCGTATGAGTCTAACAAGATGGAAAACTCTCTTTCTGTTCACCATTGAGTGGCTTGGATTAGGACTATGAACAAAGAAAGATTTTCATGTGGATTAAAGCTTAAAGTGGGTAGATTAGGCTAGTCCTGATTCTCTATTAAAAAATATTGGAGTGGCCTTACCAACTTTTTCACTACACCATGGAACTTGTTCCTACACCATGGAACCCACACTTCTTTCAGAGTATACTTGGGAACTTGTTCCTACATTGTGTGTTAACCCATTGCTAGGGTTACCAAGAGCTACCGCCATTATCTTACATCAAGGAGTCAAGGTAGATACACCAAAAGGTCATAAACTCAAGATATGAAGCAATGGTGTCTAAAGCTACAACTTGGACGGGCGCCCGTAATGGTCTGATGGAATGGTCTGATGGAATACTTAAGGCATTTCCCACTTCAAGAGCATGTGACAGCAAGTTATGATGAAGTCCCAAGTGATGTACTTCATGGATATATTATGAGAGTAGTCATTGTAATAGCATTAGGCCTCTTATGAGCCTAAAGTGCCCGGTCGGCCACCACAGTTTAAGTGAGTGTGAACACTTATGGCCATGTATATAAGTGAATTTCTCTCATTATACAACATACTCTCCCATTGTGCAATTGAGTCTTGCTCTTGCTAATCCTCTTGCTAATCTCTCTCCCTAATGCATGCTAGTGAGTGTGTGTGAGTGAAGCGAGGTGAGAGGAGGGACGAGTACCCATGCAACGCGGCGGTATGACAACGCTTTGCAGGAGGCACGGTGGAATTGCTTCTCAAAGAGTTGTAGAGCATGGAGACCTCAAGGGTTACGAGCTCAGCCCCATCGGAAAGATCCTCACGATAGTTGCGGTTCACCAGGTAATCTCTTGTTGGATGTGTTTCAAGAGGGGTTAGGGTGCGCCATAACATTTTGGCACCACTACCGAGGAGCCATCCCTTAGTTTTTTCCATCTTTTTTTCTCTAATCTACGCATTGCCCATTGTCTTCATTAATGGTTTCCCATGAAAAAGATGTGGATTTGATGGAGATTTGTCTGTGATTTTGTGTAAAATAACTCTCTTTTTTGTTTTGTGAAGAATGTTTTTTTTGCTTAATTTTTAACTTAATTTGTTGTTTTTTTTGTTCTTGGGACTTGCACATAGAGTGTATTAGGCTTAGTTTACATCCATTGCATCAAACAATGCAATAGAATGTAATTTTTAGCGAATGTTAGCTCTCTTTAGAGTTAAACATAGAACTAGTATCATTATTTTTAGCTTAATTTGTGTGTTTTTTGTTGGAATTATACGCATAGAGTGTTAGCAACCATTAGGAGTACCTTATTCATTGGAAAATTTTCTCAAAACGATCAAAAAAACTCTTGAAAATGATTAATTTCTCTTAATTGACTGGTTTTTGTCATTAAGGGTGATTAATCCACCTTAAGAGACAAACAAAAATAGAACAAGTAAACTTTGTTCAATACATTGTGTGCGTGTAAATCCACAAATTTGTGATCACCCGCATCTAGATCAACTATATTGGTATCCAGAGATGGATGACTGCCATGCTAATGACCCTCGAGGTGCTTAGAAACTTTTGAGGTCATGGTAACAAATCAAATTCAAGTGCAAGATGAAGACTAGTACCTGACCAAAATCGGCTCACCAAAAGTTGGACTTTTGATGCTATCTCTGAAGTGATGCGGCTTGTCTGCACACGCTCCTTGTTGTTGTCAGCGCAACCTTGCTAGTGATGCTTTTGTAGCACCACTGCGTGTGGTGTGGGGCTTGGCCACTCTTGTCCCCTTGCTATGTATAGAAAAATATTCTACGTAGAAAAAAGGCATTGTATCCCATTTCTTTGGCTAATAATCCTCATATCTACTTGTAGCCATTTGTCGTTAAGCTAGACCTAACAATACTATCCAATGTAGAAAAAGGGCAACGTATCCCATTGTTTTGGCTAATAATCATCATATCTACCTGTACGTTAGATCTGCCATCACTATCCAAAAAGGTGTATGTACCATGTTGGAAATGGCACTTAGTAAAATTCTTGTCTTTTCATGGTACTACAAACTCTTCCTCCTCATATGATTCCACATCTAATTCCACTTCATGAGGGAGTGCATGCTTCCCATAACACAAATGGTACAAAAACACCTTCATGATGATGAACTTCCACAAATAGCTTGGTGTGTATGCTATCATCTTAGGGCATCTATATATGCAAGAAACACAGCTGTGTACGAATGGAGTAACAATCACATCTATCTAAGAAAGAAGAACTAGACAATAAAGGTCAATCTCCGCACATAGTAAATACATCCCATGGATAGAGATGTGTTAGCAATAGAGTTTGAGACCACTGTAAGGACTACATTTACCAATATGTGTCGTACCTAGAAAAAACCCTTGGTGGAGTATGCACTACTTTTTGAGCCAGAAGACTAAAAAACCTTGATACATTTGTTAGCAACAATTAACATCCCCATAACTACTGGCACTTATGCACAACACAATAAATATAAACAAGTCATACCCCTTGATGCATTAAGTGTTGCCCTAAACAAAGAGACCGATATCCAAGCAAACTTGACTACAATAACACTTTTGAATGGGGTAAGCCAATGGTCTTGCTTGTGCGAGTATGGCTAGACTTTCTATTAGGAAAAAACCTAGATGAAGGCAAAACACTCCTCGATGTGGAAGGTAGCCATAATATAGTTCCATGGAAAACATGGTATTCCCAGGTAAGCTAGTTTGGAAAATACCTACATCCATGTTGCAGATAAGCCCAAAATGGTGCTTAACTTGAGTTATTCGTACTACACATAACCCCATGGCTTGCAAGTTTTTTGCAACCTCTACAAGTTCAGTGATGATGAGGAGATTGTACTTAGAGGAGGCTATGTAAACAAAGCACAATGTAAAAGCCACTTGCATAGCAATACAAAAACTCTATCACATACCGTGGCAATGCTTCTATGTGAGGGGGAGCCTAAAATGAGTATGTATCCCACCAAGCATCTCCTCAACCCTTAAGGCCTGAAATGAGTATCTATCACACAAACCATCTCCTCAACCCTTGAAGCCTTGACATCGATTACCATGCACAAGTTTACACTCGACCTTGTTGTCAAATCCTAATCACGCTTCTAGTGTACCAAAGAAATATTTGCTTCTTTGGTAAACCTCTCATACTAAGAAGTCTATACATGAACATCCATGCATGACAAAGCCCTTCTTTTTCCATCAATGATGCCCCAAGCAAAAGTTGTAGGGCATCCAATAACATGTACACCCCAAGCCTCAAGGCATTAAAAAGTAAGCGCCTCAATCTTGAAGACCCTCTTCCCGTGACTTTAGAGGTGGGTACAGAAGCAAGGGCTATTCGCGTACCCCATGTGAACGGAACTTATTGAGAACTACTCATTGCCACTTTTGCCTGTTCCGTGGAAACAGGCCCTTACGCCGCCCACCGATTCCCCCATGTTAGATACGCCTTGTTGGATAAAAGCCCGTATTTAGTAATTACATTTCCACAAAATATTCTTGGCCAATCGCGAGATGCAGGCGCCCGTGATTGGTGCTTCCCCGGGATGCTGATTGGCTTCTGTTTGAGGACCTGGTTTTGTTGCAGAGCCATCCTACGCTTTGCTTGCCGCTTGTATCCGAGTCCCGACACGGTTTTATGATGATTTTTGGAGTTGGCAGTTTTTTTTTTAAAAAAAATCCACAACGCCCGCTTTTGCAAGTTGCAGGTTGCAGCGGCGCAGCCTGCACGTTCTGAAAAATACCTTAAAAGTCTGAGCCTCGACTCTGCAAATTTTTTTGTTTATCGGACATCCATGTCACGACTCACATGATCCGAAAATTTTGGAGATTTTATTAATCGGTATTCGGATTAGTTTCGGAAATTTCATTATTTTGTCCTGGTTCACATTATTATTTTAGACTGGCCTTACTCCAAAGGTCCTCCCCTATTTTGTCCTGGTTCACATTATTATTTTCGACTCGCCTTACTCCAAAGATCCTCCCGTAGTTACCAATTTTTCACCGCTTGTAGGGCGCTTATTTCTTATCTGCCCGTGGGTGACGCCCTAGTTTACATTATTGGCCTATTTTTTTTTTAAGTAACTAAAAACTAGAAAACCTTAGGGTGGATTCAAACGGGGCGGCAAAAAGATCACATTATTTAATGCACAACAATTCACACTTAGTCGCACTAAACCCTCAACATCATTCTCACACCAATTTCTATCACCAAAATGGTCAGAGGCTAGAGGTCTTGTGTTGTCCTCCACTCAAATGGCCCCTTGAGGTGTCGAAAGCTTTTTGGACATGTAAACATCTATGACGTGGAATTTCAACAAATCATGCTTTGCCGTCTTCCTTGTTGAAAAAATGGTGAAGGAGGTGAGAGTGGTGAAGGAGATGGAAACTCAAGCCATCGTAAAGGTGATGGTTGACCAGGGCTAGAGAGGGAGGGAGAGAGAGAAACAGTAGAGCTCAAGTATGAGAGAGCAAGATTGCACAACACAATGATGAATGGATTATATGAATACTTCCACTATGTACATTGCTTTTATAGGCACCAAGGCCATATCTTTCGACCCTAAAAAGAGGGTGTTCACACCACTAAGGACACTTGACTAGACCCCAGTCTAACTCTGAAATATCTAACAGACCCCCCTTCGGAGTGATGGTGGAGTTGCATGCATTACCTTCAATAGTCTCATACACCAACATAAGCAAAGACACAAGACATGGTTCCCCGCTTTCTTTAAACTTTTAGAGGCTAGTAAGCATGGCTCAGAGGCTAGTGAGCATGGCTCAAAAGACTTAGAGGCTCAACAAGCCTGGCCTAGAGGCTCAACAAGCATGGTCTTTGCGAAAGACTCAAAGGTTAGGTCCTGCCCGAGGAACAAAGACAACATACATCGGCATACCAAAATAACCCCCCTTGCCTAAACCAGGGGCAAAAAGGGAATAATGGAGAGGAGCCTTTTCTAAAAACAAGGCGTTACATAATCCAAAAGGATCCAAAATATATAACTTAGATTTTCAGTGACTACTACTGGGCAAAGAACCCTTGACTCAAACATAATGGGAACTAGAAGGCCCAATCATAATCTTCCTCTTTAAGAGAAAGATTCTCCATTGTTGGTGCAGTGATACTGTGAATGCCTTTTCTTCAGGTTCATTGTCTTCCTCTTCTTCTTTAATCTCGCAAGGTTTGCATGCTCCTTTTTACACTCTCATGCCATTTTTCTTGAAGCACTTTTCTTCCGTGTGACCAAGCCTGTTCCAATAATTGCACTTGATTGCTTCCCCCCTTTCTTGCCTTTCCATTTGATTGCCATAGCACTGTCTAAATCAAATACCTTTGTACCTTGCTCCTTAAGATGATGATCTTCTTCAGACTTCTATTAACATTGAAACCATATCATCCAACATGTCTTGCTACTTTACCAAAAGAATCTCAAATTTACACGACTTTAAGATTATTTTACCATGATATAATCTTCATTAGATCTGTTATGGGCTACCACACCTCCAAGAGGGAACTTAATGCATTCACCTAAAGGATGAGTAATAGATCATAACTGTCATAGGGCACTTACCAATGCTTCAAACTTGAGTCCCTTGAGGCCTCCAAGCTCACTTGTTAAGCTCCAACCTCCAAGCTCCACCTCCATACTGTCCTGTAGAGTCGCTCACACCGTCGCATAAGGCAATCACTCTCTCTCACTCTCCCACACAAGCATGAATCATACAAGCATAGAAGAGGAACAATGCTAGAATGCTCTCTCTCTCAATCTCTCTCAAGACACAAGGAAGAGCTCTCTATAGCACAAAGGGAATTGCGTCTTTTCATTATGAGAAAATACCGTATATTCACACTGGGCGCCCAAAACTTACTTAACTAGACCTTGGGTAGCCAAAATCTCATAATATACAACTTTTATAGTGCCATTTCATGACACTTATTAATGTCCTCAATTGGAGGATCATGTTTGTTAATCCAAAATGGGATTAACATCCCCCCCCTTCCTAATGTAGGTTCTATCCGCAAAACCTGTTACCAAGGTCTAAAGACCTGGTCACCAAACTCATGTCGGTAGAAATTTCTTGTTGATTGGAGCTTCTGAGTGTGCATTGGAATGCTAAGTGGGATCGCCAAAATCCTGTATCCACCATGTCTTCGAATGTTACATGCATGTAGCCCAGAAGACATCTTAGACAGTGATAGTAGAGCATCATGCCCCTATCGGGGATGGCCCTCGAACTTCAATTGTTCAGCTTCATAGCCATCGTAGGGCTCCTTAGGTTGATCAATCAGCACCACCATCAATTTTAAAAATCTGACGCTAGCCACAATTGCTGGGTCTGGAATTCTTCGCCATGCCCGTATCCATGTAATCATTTGTTGTCTTTTCTCCTGTATGTTTGCAAATGTTGCTGGCATGAAGATTGGGAAGTTGTAGCAAACATGTGAGTGGCGCCTTTTGGCTTCCTGAAACTCCAGCGGTGTCCATCTTCTCTTAACTGGCATGTATAAAGGATCAACCCGCTGTGTTGGTGGCACGCCCATATAGACCTCGCTATATTCCGGAATTGTCAGGTGCTCCTTCCGCCAGTCTGGTTATATGCGTGCATCTATTTTTGGCTTATGGACTATTTTTATTAATAAAGCATAAATACTCAAGAAGTTGATTATTTATTAATTTTTCAGTTATGGTAATTTGATTGAAGTGATGAACCAGTTGGTATTTGGTTGGATGGTGTGTCTCCCCCCATGATCCTAGTGGTTTCAGTGGTATCAGAGCAAAGGGAGGAGAGAAGGTGAAAAATATTGAGAAAAAATCAAAGGGAGGAAGGCTTGCAAAGAAAGAGAGAAGGTACGTGCAATTTTCTGGTTTCTGTGAAAAAAGAAGAATTCAAGTGCAGGCTTAGTTGAAGGTCTCTTTTTCAAGGTCACATCAAGCATATAACCAAAGGATAAAAGCTTTACCCAAAGCCTTGGTTAAGGCATAACATAAAGCTTAAGCAAAGCTTAAAGCTTAGCTTACAAAAAAATGCTCTACACGGCTAGGAATTTTCGCCCGTCAGGCCAGCGAACGATGCCATCCTCTTCTTGCTTGGGAATTAGGCTCTAAGTTCTGCAACTAGTTTGAAGATCTGTTCCGTTAGATGCGTCTGGCGTGTTCTCTTGCATAAATCTTGTACCTTGTCTGAGGGGTTTTGTGGAAGATCCAGGGATTTGTATTTGCAACGGTGGAGGAAGCTCTGTAGAAATCAAGGGTGGAGAAAAATTACATCTTTGCTTTACTCAAAAAAGTCTAAAAAGATAAGAGGAGATTCATACGCAAAGCTTCTTCAAGCCAAAACTTCATCAAAATTCGTCTGAATTTTGAACTGGAAATATTTTTAGTTTCTTATTCTAGTTCGGCTTAGAAAATTATAGAAATTCAAAGTTGCGGGATTTTAAAATTTGGTTGTTTTATGCCTTCTCAAAGCTTAAATTCACTCTCGATTCTCAATATTTTTTCTACCAGCAGAGACGACCTTTTGACGCTTCGAGGCTACTTCAAGCACTTTGGTGACTGCGTTGGATGGCCACACCACTCTTCTAATTGCCACAGGATTCAAGATCTTCAAAAATTATTACCACGAGCGAAAAATCATATAAGTATTTCTAACTTTTTCCTATCTTTTATTTATTTTTAGTATTCATGGTGGTTGATTTACCTGCACTTCCGTCTATTCAAGAGCAACTCACAGCTTTGCAAGCACAATTGGTCAAGGAACGCACTCATAGACTTGCATTAGAAGACCAATTGAAATCACGTAAAAGGCATAAGCATGACATTGAAGGCGATAATGATGAGGATTCTATTCTTCGAATCATGAAAGCAACTTTAGATGCTCAAATGGCTCGGAAAGAATCTCGCATTAGATGCAAGGATTTTTCTTTTCAAAATTTTGATGGAAAGAAGGACGCATGCACTCTTTTGTTGAAATATACAAGTGAATAGGGTGTGTGCGGGAACAAGCCCTTGGTTAGAGGCTGTAAAAGAGAATGTGTAAACGTGAGAGAACCTGTGAAAAGGTGAGGAGAGAATAAAGGGTAGCATGAGAAGATTTAGGAAGTGTGGAGATATTATGGGAGAGGTGGAGAGAATCAAGCAAAAGAGGTGGAGTGAATCAAGGAGAAATCAGTGGGATTAGATGCTTGGATGTAAACTCTATAAATTGAGGCATTGGCCTAATGAGAACTTGCTGGTTTTTTATTATCCATGCCTACATTAAGCTATTAGTTAATTACTCACTAATCACATCTTAATTATCATCTAATCACTTTATTAATGATGTTGATTCTAGCATTTGATCCACCATAAATCATCACATTGCTGTAATTTTAACATGGTACCAGAGCCAAGCCAATCAGAAGCGCAAACCGCCAATGCAAACTGTAAAAATTCGCGAATAAAGAGGCACCCTTTTTTCTGAGGTGAATTTGATTTCTCTGCTGCTCCTGATCAAATGGGTCTAATTCCTCTTAGCCTTGAGGGTTTTCAAGCATGCTCTACAAGCTGGTGAAGTTAGAAATTGATTTGATCAAGTCTACAGTGAGATCCAAGCTCTTCATCAAATCTACAGGTGATTTTGGTAAAACAGAGATTAAGCATTCAATTTTTGATCAAATCTTATGTTTCTTGGCTTAATCCTCTACTAGACTAATTGCTATTGATGGCCTTGAAAGGATTTGTACTCATTTAAACTCTAAGGCCTCAGATCTGGGCTCCCCGCATACTCTGTTCTCTACACACAAAATAGAGGATTAATTTACTAATCAATGATTAATCAATGCTAATCACTATATTTTGGTATAATTGAGGGTTCAAATTAACCATTAGGTATTTGATACAGATCCTTATAACTTCATATTTCAATTCGGAGATGGTTTGATACTCCAACCATTCCGTACAAATTGGTTACCCTTGATTTAATGTAATTTCTGGTGATTTTATGCTGATAAATCTGTTGTAATCATCTCTTAAACACCAGATTGAGTTGTAAAAGGGTAGACACTGCCCTTGAATCTTGAAATTGGATCAAGAGGTAAAACCCCCTTCACATCATCAATCATGAGTACAGCACAAGAGATAGCCAAATTTAATGGGGAGCAGTTTTACACATGGCAGACAAAAACCATGTATCTGCTCGTGAGGAAAAATCTGTGGGGGCTAGTTGAGGGAAGAGATGAATGCCCAGAGGTGAGAGGGAAAAATGAGTGGAAGAGTAGGAATGAAAAAGCATTGGGACTTATTGCACTCAGTTTAAATGATGAAATCATTCATCACATCACAGGGATACAATGGGCAAAAGATGCATGGGATGAACTCAGTAAATTATTTGGCACACAAGCTAAAAATTCAAAGATAAATCTGTTAATACAATTCTACAAATTGGATATGAAGGAAAGTGAACCTTTAATCACACACTTGAACAGATATAAAAGCATTAAGCAACAACTGGCAGCTATTGGCAAAAAGGTAGAAGATGATGAAGCACTAGCAGTGCTTCTGAAGAGTGTGGACAAAGGTGAATATGAAAATATTGTAGCAACACTACCTTCACTTGCCACAACTGTGGAAAGCCAGGACACATGGCAAGAGACTGTGGAAAGCCAGGACACATGGCAAGAGACTGCTACAGCAAACCCAGTGGAGAAGGAACGACATCGGCAAACTTCATGGAGGCTCCTAAGGAAGTGGAGTCGAATCATCTTTTCTGAGAGAGAGAGAGAGAGAGAGAGAGAGAGAGAGAGAGAGAGAGAGAGAGAGAGAGAGAGAGAGAGAAACCCCACAACCCAATGTAACCTGCCCCAACAAAGTAAAACCACCTCTGAGCCATCGATGATGTAGGCCACGTGGTAGATGTATGTGTGAGCACTTTAGTCAAGGTCGCGGGCACTTGTAGTAGCCTTGGACACATAGAGAGAGAGAGTGTCAAGGACTATGAGTTTCGGGACTTGAGGCACTGGTCGCGGACTATCAAGTAAGAGGGAAACTTGGTATAGGGTCCAGGTGTGCTAGGAGTATTCACTTGAGGGGAGGTGTTGAAATATACAAGTGAATAGGGTGTGTGCGAGAACAAGCCCTTGGTTAGAGGCTGTAAAAGAGAATGTGTAAATGTGAGAGAACCTGTGAAAAGGTGAGAAGAATCTACTGGGAGAGAATAAAGGGTAGCATGAGAAGATTTAGGAAGTGTGGAGATATTATGGGAGAGGTGGAGAGAATCAAGCAAAAGAGGTGGAGTGAATCAAGGAGAAATCAGTGGGATTAGATGCTTGGATGTAAGCTCTATAAATTGAGGCATTGGCCTAATGAGAACTTGCTGGTTTTTTATTATCCATGCCTACATTAAGCTATTAGTTAATTACTCACTAATCACATCTTAATTATCATTCTTAATTATCATCTAATCACTTTGTTAATGATGTTGATTCTAGCATTTGATCCACCATGGCTCATCACATTGCTGTAATTTTAACATCTTTTGGCTTGGATTAGCCGATTCGATGACTATTTTTCGAGAGGGAAATTTTTCGAGAAAGACAAGGTCAAGTGTGCTCTGCGAATCATCTAATTCAGAATGCTGCTTTATGGTGGAATGCTACCAAGAATGGGCGACATAAACCTCGTACTTGTTGGGAGGATTTTTTAGCACGAAATTAAGAGACATTTTCTACCTCCTCAGTACAAGGCCAAATCCCGACAGCATTGGGACACTCTTAGGCAATTGAAAGGGAAGGATGTCCAAACTTACATTGAGAAATTTTGGAATGCTCTCATTCAAATGCAATCTATAGAAAAAGTACATGAAAAGCATCTTAAAAGGAAGTTTATCTTAGGGTTAGATCTAAAGATTAGAGTGGAGGTTAATATGTTTTGTCCTCACACTCTTGTCTCTGCTAAATCTCTTGCTCTAAATTGTGAAAAGAAAAATGATGTGCCCAGGTTCCAACAAGAGAATTGTACTTCTAAATTCTCCAAAGATGAGACATCTTCTAGTGGTTTTGACACGAGTTCTTCATTCAAACGACCTTTTAACAAAGAAGCCAGCAATTCAACAACAACAACAACAAAGCAAAGATTGGCAAACAATAGTAATGGAGCGAGTGGAGAACCAAAGAAGACAGATGTTCCAGATTCATTGACTCGAGATGAAAAGTCAACCAATGTTCGATGTTACACTTGCCATTAGAGGAGGGGACACCATGCTAATAAGTGTCCAGATGACAATAACAACAACAACAACAAGAAGCCAATTGCACGACTTAACATGGTGGATGGAGATGAAGACACTGGCAATGGAGACGGTCCACGCCTGTACAAATTCCATTAGGGTAACCGTTATGCAATTCACCAACCCTATGGACAGATATAAAATAATGGGTAGAAGGCGGTTTAAAGCCAGCCGATACTATAGATGAGGCTCTGCCACCACCTCTGGCGGGCAGAAAGAACCTTGAGACACACAAGGAAAACCCGAGTCGTTAAGATACTAGTTAATCAATTGGGGCATTATTACGAAAGCAACAACACAAATGCTACAATCCCAATTCATCATAATGGGTACAAAGCACTGGTTATCCTGGATGGTAGGGCGGGGGTTAGCATCATCACAAAACGTTGCTAGGAAAATTGGGGGAAACCTGATCTAAAAAAAGCAGATCTAATTGTTAAAATGGCTGACGGAACATCTTCGAGGCCCATTGGACTTTCGGAGAATGTGAAATTCAAACTCTTTAGGTTTTGCTACCATCATACATTTGTGGTCATGGACTTCCTACGCCAACCTGATTCATATGACATAATATTAAGGAGACCCTTCTTGAGGGAATCCAAATTGGTGCATGATTGGGCCTTAGATCACGTGTATATATGTAAGGATTCACAAATTTTAAAGATAGATCTGAGAACATGGAAAGCACACCCATGGAAGGGCAATTGTTTGGTAATGATTTGGTCACAACAACAGAACGGACCACCTCTGTACAAATATGCCAGCCCTCAGTGGGAAATCCCAAGGAAGAAGAGGAAACGGAAATGTATGCGTCACTTCCTCCTCCGGACTTCAGTGAAAACTGGATGCATGTGTTGGCCACCATAGATGTGATGTAACCCAGGGGGACCCAGTATGTGGAATCTGGAACTATCCCCATGACCTCTATCTGTATGGTTGATTGGCAAACCATTGATGAAGCATCAGAAGAGGAGACATCGAGTACAGAAGGGAACATAGCACAAGGCCGTATCAATGCTCAACGCCTCAGAAGGTGGCAAAAATTGATGAAGCATCAGAAGAGGAGACATCGAGTACAGAAGAAGGGAACATAGCACAAGGCCGTATCAATGCTCAACGCCTCAGAAGGTGGGGAAAATAGAAAAGATATATTTCTCGACAAAATGCCCTATTACGAAGAAAACCCATGGATGCCTAATGGGCTGAGATGAGGCTGAGATGATACCTTGAGGCCACTAAGGTACACGATGAGTTCTCTAAGGATTGGGGTGAGGAGTTGAGTAAGATATCGCTGGAGGGAAGACACAAGGAGAAAGTCACCCTTCAAGAGCTAGAAACACTCAAGCTTACAAAAGATGGGCACCGAAAACGCAATAAAGCATTGGCAGAAGTAGAACGTGAGGCTAGAAAGATCATGACTAAAACCAAAAGTGAAAATGAGGACAAACTAGACTTGCTCTCAGTACCTGACCACTTCAATACCTATATTGTTGTTGATGAAAGGAAAGTGGTCTGACTAACGTCAACAAGGGTTAAGGAGGATGGGCTGTCCACATCATACGACAATGGCCTGACAGAAGTCAAGGAAGTGGATATTGCGGGACCAGGGAGGAAGCTCGACCCGTATACATTGCTAAGGACTTGACTTCGACTGAAGAAGATAAGCTCGTCGCTCTCCTTAAGGAATTTAAGGACTGTTTTGCCTGGAATTACAAGGAGATGAAGGGGGTACCACCTAAGGTAGTACAGCATACGATTCTAATCATAGAAGGGTCGAGACCAACTAGGTAGAAACCATACCAGATGAATCCTAAGTATGCGGCAATTGTAAAGGAGGAAATAGACAAGCTCATTGCTGTGGATTTCATCTATGAAATTGAACATATTGTCACCAATCGTAATAGTGCTAAAAAAGAATGAAAAACTTAGGATATGTGTTGATCTTAAAAAAGTCAATGTAGCTACTAGGAAAGACCATTATCCACTGCCCTATTATACGGAACATGTTTTGGAAAGAGTGGCTGGGGAAGAAGCTTACAACTTCTTGGATGGATTCTCTGGTTACAACCAGGTGTCCATAGCACCAGAGTACCAACATAAGACAACTTTCAATACAATGTGGGGGACATTTGTATACAAGGTTATGCCCTTCCGCCTCACCAATGCCCCAGCAACATTTCAACGGTTGATGTGCACAGCCTTCAAGGACTACTTACAGAAGTGGTTGGAGGTATTCATTGACAATCTGTGTGCACACTCTCGATGGGCAGACCATCTGTCCTGCTTAAGGAAAGTGTTCGAGCGATGTCGATTATATCATATATCCCTGAACCCTTTAAAGTGTCCGTTTTGGGTCAAACATGTTGTGATATTGGGATACATTGTCTCAAAGAATGGTATATACACGGATGATAGCAAGGTCAAGCTGATATTGGAGCTACCACCGCCCACTAATTACAAAGCTGTGCAAAGATCTATGGGCCATGTGGGGTATTATCGCCACTTCATAATTTTCTATGCTAAAATAGCCAGACCATTGTACAAGCTCCTCATTGTCTTTGAATGGACTGAGGAATGCCAGGAAGCATATGATCGACTGAAGCAAGCATTGGCTAGCACACCAATTTTATGACCCCCCAATTGGAATCTCATATTTCACGTGCATATTGATGCATCAAATTTTGCTATTAGTTGCGTGCTAGCCCAGCCTGGTGAGTTCAAATTGGACTATCCAGTCTGCTTCGCTAATCTTCATTTAAATGTTGCAGAGGTGAACTACACCACCACAGAGAGGGAAGGATTGGCCATGGTTTACACCATCAAGAAATATCGACATTACCTCTTGGCCAACAAATTCGTATTCTTCGTGGACCATCAAGCCTTATTATATCTGTTGGTGGTGAATAAGCCTTGCACCACAGGGAGAATCACATGATGGTTGCTATTATTGTTGGAATTTGACTTTACAGTCACAGCGGTAAGAAAAGGAACACAGCATGTGTTAGCCAATCATATGTCAACAATTCCAAATGGGAAACTAGCAATTAGTGTTAATGATGATCTCCTTGATGCTTGTTTGTTCAAGTTGGACATGGTACCTGAATGGAGCGAGTAAAATCTCAGATTATCTAGCTCATGGTTTTCCATAGGAAATACCTTTAAACAAAGATAAAATGCGGCGGCTTATCAAGCTTGCTGCACCTTATCAACTGATTGCGAGAGAACTATATAAGCTAGGAAAAGATAATGTGCTAAGAAGATGCGTTAGAGAAGATGAGTTCTTCATAATATTGGATGAAGCTCATTCAGGGATAGCACACGGAGGCATTTTGTTGGAGAGATCACAGCTCGAAAAGTGCTTCAAGCAGAACTATGGTGGCCTACATTATTCAGAGACACCATAGAATTTGTCAAAAGGTGTGAAGAATGTCAGTTTTCACTATCCCACAACAAAAGGACACGATGCCACTCACCCCTATTATTGTAAGACAACCATTCGAGAAATGGGGAGTAGATTTTGTTAGACCTATTAGTCCAGCGGCACATCCATCCCAAGCCCGATACGTGATCGTGGCCACATACTATTTCACAAAATGGGCAGAAGCCAGAGTCTTAAAGAGAGCTGATGCACGAACAACAGCAAAATTCTTATACGAGCAAATTATCTCGAGGTTCGGCTACCCATTAGAATTAGTTAGTGATCACGGCTCACATTTAATAAATGAGGTGATTGATCATTTACTTACGGAATTCTTAGTGGTCCATCAGAAATCATCACCTTATTATCCACAGGCCAATGGTCAAGCAGAGAGTACAAATAAAATTTTATGTATTATCTTGACAAAAGCCTTGGAAGCAAGTCAAACAAACTGGGAACATAAGCTGACAGCCCTATGGGCGTATCGAACATCATATAAGGTAGTGACGGGGTACACTCCCTTCTGTCTAGCTTATGGTGTTGAAGCAGTTATGTCTATGGAATACCTAGTCCCAAGCTTAAGGATTGCAGTACAAGAACGTCTGAAGGCGAATGCATTAGCTAAATTGCTAATTAACTGAGAGAATCTTGATGAGACCAGGCTAATAGCATCACATGGACTCATGGTCGAAAAACTACGCAGGAAACATTGGTTCGACAAAAATCTAAAACAAAAAGAACTAGAAATGGGGGACCTTGTCCTCATGTATGGTGTAGGAAGCACCAGGAAAAAGAAACTCAAATATCGAGGCCTGGGACCATTCCGAGTATCTAAGATTACGCCTCAAGGGTCTATTCGAATTGAGATAGTTGATGGCATACACAGTTTCTAGTGAGGAGAAGCTTCTAAGCATAGGTTTTGATGTGACAGACTTTAAGGCATCCACTGTTATTGATGAGAGGGATCATCCGTGCATGGAGAACACTTGAAATCAAACTTCATCCTCCCTAGGCTGCCCTCCTTTCTTATTAATGGCAAGAATTTTATTCTTCTCTCCCACATACAAAAGCTTTATAATTTAAGGGAGGATTATTTCCTCATCGGAGACGATCTTACGCCTGACGATAGTGCATCAAATCACCCAAGAACTTCCTACCAAAGAAGTGTGAGATCAGGACATTCCGCAAGCACACACTTGAGTGTTTTGAGAAACCTGACCACCACCCGCTGAAACCAGTAGTGAGAAGAATCCATGGAAGAAGGGATGAGATACGCTAGGTTTGGGGAAGAAGATAAACCACACTCCCCAATCAAGTCCAGTGGGATCATCGATATCGCTCAGGGATTTTTTGGTCTCCAAACCAGTCATGATGAAGAAGCGCAATCTGCAGGCATGGGTCCGTCAACTAGCGCTGGACTCGGTCCAAGACAAGAAGTGCTATTCCAAACGTTGAATTCTAGGCTAACAAATACTGACACCCCTCGAATTAGATGAGATATGGAAAGTGCAGCTAGGATGGGTCAAATATTCTTTCCCACCACCGAGGAAGTGGAATTGGACCTCCAACGAAGTGAGGTAGAACGACAACTCCGAGAATTGAGCTTAAGGAAACACAAGCTTGATACTCGTAGGTGAAAGAGCTGAGGAGAAAGGAGATAGGAAGTGTTAACCCACTCCAATCACACAAGGAAAAGAACCTGAAATTGCTACAGGTAGAAGTGAGGGATAAATTCCAAACTTGGAACCCATCAATGAGGAATCTAGAATGGAGGAAGGGTTTACAACCAGAGAAGAAGAGGGTAACCTAGCTAACATGGCTGTAGAAGTAGAAGACCGACTCTATACCAAAAAGGATATTGAGCTAATGATCAATAACCCTACATTCTTACAAGACATGGAGCTCTTAATTACACAAAGACGAGCATAAGCGACTAATGGGGAATCCCACCATGGTACCACAACTGGACCATTCCATGAACCCAAGGTACCTAGAAGAGCCAATACAGGTAGGGGATGAGGTCTAGGAACGGGGGGAGCAATTCCCGAGAGGCCTAGAAATGATCCAGCCATGGACCTTAATATGGCCACAAGGGCTGTTAAATATGGCAATAGCAGAGATGGATCGAGTGATGGTCAGGGAACTAGGCTCTACTCTAGAACCCCGACCTTCCCAGATGAAACCCCATAGCATTTCAAAACTTGTTTAAAAGTTCTCTGGTGATGGGGATCCTATCCAACATGTAGAGATTTTTGAATCCACATGTGAAACCTGCGGATCGGTCAGTGATGTGACCATGATACATGCCTTCGCTGACCTTAGAGGGAAAAGCTCATCAGTGGTTCCGAACCCTTAAGCTTGAGGATAAGGTTATCTTCACAAGGTTAAAGAATATTTTTGTGCCCAGTTTTGCCCGCAGTGGTGAAAGATGGAGCCCTGTGAGTGACAGATGGAGCCCTGTGGCACAATTACATAACATCAAACAAAAGGAAGATGAGTCAATGAGAGACTATGTCTCTCATTGACTGTGGCACAATTACATAACATCAAACAAAAGGAAGATGAGTCAATGAGAGACTATGTCTCTCATCTTAAACACTTAAATTCAAGGTACAAACTTCGGGAAAGGTTGACAGGTGATCAATTGTTGCCTTGTTTTCGGAGAGGGGTTAGAGACCATAAAATGCATGATTACCTGGTACTAGCCCGGCCAGTTACTCTTGATGCATGCTGAATTGGCAATCAAATATGAAGATAATATGTTAGAATTGCCACAACTCGAAGGTGTTAGAACATCTGTAGTACCACGACTTTGCGTGTCTCGAGTCACCAAGAAATTGGACCTTTAAGTAAGCAAGTCAGAAACATGATTGTGGATGAGCTCAGCAATGCCATATTAGAAAAATTAAAGGTCAGGGAGGGAAGAGAGACATCTGGGCATGGGCATAGCCACCTTTACCCCTGCAGAGGGAATTGGTGTGGTGCTCTATGTGCAGATTAAATCATACCACCACCGAATGTCCTCAGTTAAGGGGCAAGGCCATTACTTTATTTTGTGCTCACTGTGTAAAATTGGAAAATCATGACATTTCATTGTGTAGATATCCAAGGTTTCAAAATGTGGCACAGCTACCAGCAAATAGAACCCCATTAGCTTTGTCGGCACCACCTATGCAAATCACTGCCGGAGAAGAGTAAAGAAAGTAGAAAAGGGGGACACACGGGTTACAATCCAAGACGGATCCAAAGAAGATACAATTGATACTAGATCCACCCAATCAAAGGATGAGGGGGCTCAAGGGATCAATCTTGGAGGATTAGACCAGGGAAAATAAGGAGAACAACCAGCAACTCCTAAGGGGGTTGGTGAATATCCCAATGCCAACGAAGAAATAAGAAAGCTCGAAGATGCCAAGGCCTTAGTTGAAGAGTACCAATGACTTCATGACACTAAGCTGAGGATCAGCTGAGTAAGGGATACCAACTATCCACGAGATGAACCAACACGAAATAGGGTATTGAACATGCCAACCCCGATTTCGGAAGGAACAGAAGAGGACTCCTAGACCAACACAATGTCTAGAATGTTTAATGAAAATGAGTTGGGGGGGTCTATCCATTCCTTCCTCGTGGAAGAATACAAAACACCTACATGGGAAGAACCCTCTATATCCAGAGAACCTAGGGATATAGGAAGCCTCACGGCTGTACTATCCATGCCTATCCAGATGCCGTTGGGGCAACTGTTACACAATTCACCAACCTTCTGGATAGATGTAAAAGAATGGGTCGAAGGTGGTTTAAGGTTAGCCTATAATATGGAGGAGACTCTACCACCCCTGGCAGCAGAAAGAACCTTGAAGCATACAAAGGAAACTTGAGTCATTAAGATACCAGTTAACCAACTGGGACGCTACTATGAAAGTGACGACACGAACGCTACCATCCCCATTCATCATAATGGATACCAGGCATTGGCTATCTGGATAGTGGGGCAAGGGCTAGCATCATTACCAAACGTTGCTGTGAAAACTGGGGGAAACCTAATCTTAAAAAAGCAGATTTAATGGCTGATGGAACATCTTCGAGACCCATTGGGCTCTTGTGGAGGATGTTAAATTCATACTTTTTTACGTTTTGCTATCATCATACATTTGTGGTCATGGACTTCTTACGCCAACCTGATACATCTGACATAATATTGGGACGACCTTTCATAAGGGAATCCAAATTGGTGCATGATTGGGCCTTGGATCATGTGTATGTACGCAGGGATTCACAAATCTTGAAGATTGATCTAAGAGCATGGAAAGCACACCCCATGGAAGGGCAATTGTTTGGTAATGATTCGGTCACAAATGGAGCAAACCACATCCATACAGATATGCCAACCGAGACTGAGGGGGAAACCAAGGATGAGGAGGAAACGAGAATGTATGCGTCGCTACCTCCTCCAGACTTCAGTGGGAATTGGATGCATGTGTTGGCTACCATTGATGTAATACAGCCCAGGGGAGCCCAGTATTTGGAATCTAGAACCGTCCCCACGACTTCTATCTACGTGGTTAATTGGTAGACACTGGATGGGGAATCAGAAAGGGAGACATCAAGTACAGAAGGTACTGTGGCACGAAGCCATACCAGTGCTCAACGCCTCAGACAATGGCAGAGACAGAAACGATATCTAGCCCGACGAAATGCCATGCTACAAAAAAGTAGACCTACGGCGGATGCCCAATGGTTGAGATACCTTAAGGCTACAAAAGTACATGATGAATTCTCAAAGGACTGGGGCGAGGAGTTGAGTAAAATATCATTGGAAGGGAGGCACAAAGAGAAAATTGTCCTTCAAGAAATCGATGCACCCAAGCTTACAAAAGTAGGGCACCGAAAATGCAAAAAGGCCTTAGCAGAGACGGAGCGTGAGGGCTAAGAAGATCATGGCAAAAGCCAAAAGTGACAATGAGGACAAACCAGACTTGCTTTCATACCCGACCATTTCAAGAACTATATGGTCGATGATTGGAGAGTGGTCCGGCTAATAGCTACTAGGGTAAAAGAGAAGGGGCTATCGCATCATACGATGGCCCAACAGAAGTCAAGGAGGTTGATATTGTAGGACCAGGGGGAAGAAGCACGGCCCGTATACATTGCTAAAGATTTGACTCCTACAGAGGAAGAAGAGCAAATTGTTCTCCTTAAGGAATATAAGGATTGTTTCGCCTGGAATTACAAAGAAATGAAAGGGGTACCATCAGAGGTGGTACAACATACGAATCATGGAAGGTTCAAGACCAGCCATGCAGAAACCATATCAGATGAATCCTAAGTATGCAGCAATTGTAAAGGAGGAAATTGATAAGCTCATTGCTGTTTGTGGACTTTATCTATGAGATCGAACATACGGATTGGTTGTCACCAATTGTGATAGTGCCTAAAAAGAATGCGAAACTGAGAGTATGTGTTGATCTTAAAAAAGTAAATGCAGCCACTCGGAAGGACCATTACCCATTACCCATTACCGAACATGTTTTGGAAAGAGTGGCTGCTGGGAGGGAAGTGTACAGCTTCTTGGATGGGTTTTCTGGGTACAATCACGTGTCCATACACCAGAAGACCAACATAAGACAACCTTCAACACAATGTGGGGGACATTCGCTTTACAAGGTTATGCCGTTCGGTCTCACAAATGCCCCCGCAACCTTTCAACGGTTGATGTGCACAGATTTTAAGGACTACTTGCAAAAGTGGTTGGAGGTATTCATTGATGATCTATGTGCACATTCTCGATGGGAAGATCATTTGGCCTGCTCTCTTAAGGAAAGTGTTTAAACGTTGCCAATTATATCATATATCACACACTAAACCCTTTGAAGTGCCAGTTCTGGGTCAAGCATGGTGTGATATTGTGACTCAATGGTATATCCACTGATGATAGCAAGGTCAAACTGATCTTGGAGCTACCACCGCCTACCAACTACAAAGGAGTGTAAAGGTTTATGGGTCATGTGGGGTATTATTTACGCTTCATCAATTTTTATGCTGAGATACCCAGACCTTTGTACAAACTTCTCATTGTCTTTGAGTGGACTGAGGAGTGTCAAGAAGCTTATGATTGTCTGAAGCAAGCCTTGGCAAGCGCGTCTATTTTTTCGACCCCCAAATTAGGATCTCATATTTCACGTACACATCGATGCATCAAATTTTGCTATTGGTTGCATGCTAGCCACCTCGTGAGTTGCAATTGGACTATCTAGTTTGCTTCGCTAGTCGTTGCTCGTCAGTTGAATGATGCAAAGGTGAACTACACCACTACAGAGAGAGAAGGATTGGCCATAGTCTACGCCATCAAGAAATATCAACATTATCTCTTGGCCAACAAATTTAATTTTTTTGTAGATCATCAAGCTTTAATATATCTAGTGAATAAACCTTGCACCACGCAGGAAGAATCACCCGATGGCTACTATTGTTGTTGGAATTCGACTTCGTTGTCAGTAAGGAAGGGAACACAGCATGTGTTGGGCTAACCACTTGTCCAAAATTCCAAAGAGATCTCAGAGTATCTAGCTTATGGTTTTTCGCATAGGACATACCCTTGAACAAAGATAAGATGCGGCCACTTATCAAGCTTGTGGCACCATATCAATTGATTGCAGGAGAACTATATAGGCTAGGCAAGGACGATGTTCTCAGACGGGGCGAGCATTTTGCTAGAGAAATTACAGCTCAAAAAGTGCTTCAAGCTGGACTCTGGTGGCCTACGTTATTTGGGGATGCCATAGAGTTCATCAAAAGATGTGAGGAATGTCAACGTTTTGCTGTTCCAAAATAGAAGGACAAGATGCCGCCAACCCCCATCATCATAAGGCAACCATTTGAGAAATGGGGGATAGATTTTGTGGGGCCGATTAGTCCAGCGGCACATCCATCCCAAGCCTGATACATAATCGTGGGCCACGGACTATTTCACGAAGTGGGCGGAGGCCAGAGCTTCAAAGAAAGCTGATGCGCGAACAACTGCAAAATTTGTATATGAGCAAATCATATCAAGGTTCGGCTGCCCATTAGAATTAGTAAGTGATCGTGGCTCACATTTTATCAATGAGGTGATTTTTCATTTACTTGAAGGATTCTTAGTGATCCATCAAAAATCATCACCTTACTACCCACAAGCCAATCGTCAAGCAGAAAGTACCAACAAGATTTTGTGTACCATCTTGACAAAAACATTGGAAGCAAATTGAATAGATTGGGAGCATAAGCTGATAACAGCTCTTTGGGCCTACCACACATCATATAAGGTAGCAATGGGATATACTCCTTTTCGTCTAGCTTATGGTATTGAAGCGGTTATGCCCATGGAATACCTAGTCCCAAGCTTAAGGATTACTATATAGGAGCGTCTAGCTGAAAATGCATTAGCTGAAAAGCTAATTGACTTGGAAAAAATGGATGAGACCCGGTTGATAGCATCACATGGGCTCATGGGGGTCGAAAAGTTACGCAGGAAACACTGGTTTGATAAAAACCTTAAGCAAAAAGAACAAAAAATGGGGGACCTTGTCCTCATGTATGGTGTGGGAAATGCCAGGAAGAAAAAGAAACTTAAATACCAAGGCCTAGAACCATTCCGAGTATCGAAAATCACACCATAGGGGTCTGTCCAAATAGAAACGATTGACAGCATCCAAATGGAGGGCTATGTCAATGGGAATAAACTAAAAAAATATTTTGGACCATTGACCCAAGAGATTCTCTTGCAGGAACACCTCTTAAAACAACAGAAACAGCTTGCAAAAGAAAAAATCCAGCAAGCGTAAGGCTAGGCAAGTCAAAGCTAAAATGCATAAAGGCCTGATACATGTCAACATGGCTTCCGTAACCCTTGTGGGTGGGGATGAAGGGGATCTAAACATTGAGCCAGCACGACTCAAGTTGGGACTCACTATAGCTAAGGACATTGCAACAAGTATTGCATTAATAGATACAAGGTCCAGCCATAACCTAATCTCATATGATACTTGGGTAGCCTTAGGAAAACCACACCTTGAACCCACGGATGCTCAAGTTCGTAGTGTGCACCTAACAACCACAAAGGCTGAGGGGTATTTAAATGTTAATATCTCCATTAGTAATAATTCCTTGGTCGAGAAGGTGTTTGTGATGCTTGCAAGTACAATGGAGGAAGAGATGATCCTAGGATGATCGTGGATCTGTGCCAGCAAGTGCAATATCCAATGGTGGGAAGAAAGAACAACATCGTTGAGCATTGGTGAGAAGGTCATGTCCATACCATTATGGAACTCGAAAAATCAAGGGAAACAAATCAGTGCAGAGGCAACACCTCGAAAAATAGAATCTACACCCATTATGTTGAATTTGCCTACACAATACCCAACATACAAGGGTACACAAAAATGGGTGCTCAAGAATCAACTTAAGGATCAAATAGAGAGGAAGGACACAATGAGTAATGAAAAGTGTTAGGGGAAAACACAATTCAAAAGTCGGCCATTGCCAACACCTACCAAGTGGCAGAACTCCAAGCACTTCTCAGAGGCCTCATGACTGTCGTCACTCACAGCAGCAATGGGTCCGAAAAGGACCTATTGCGAGCACAAGGCTACTATTAAGGCAATACAGCAGTATGGGTACCCAAACCCAAGTCCATGGCCAAAACCACAAAAGGTTCGAATCGATATACAAAAAGATGTGATGGCTTACAGCATCAACTCCCCGATCGAACCAGTACCACACCTGCTTTTGTGTGGAGGAGAAAGAAAATTCAGCCAACTAAATTGAGAATGACCACGGCAACAACAATACCTACTCTGACAACAGAATTGAACAAGAAATGTGAAGATAGAAGCAAAGAGGTTCCAAATGTAAACCATCCACAACCAGACAGCAAAAAATTGTTTAGTTGGGTGGAAGGAACAATAAGGAGCTCACACATAGAGCTAAAAAGACTGCATCAGCAAATGCCCAAAAGTACCCAGGTGAACCCTTGGTTTTCATGGTGATATCAAAGGGACAAGGTAAGCAATGCATCATCATATGCATGTGTGAGTTTTTGAGCATAGTAAGAAAAAAAGTCGATCTTATACACTCCACGTGAAACTGTAGAAAAATGCTTCACGCCGTGAACCACACTATAGTCATTCATGCCGTGAACCACACTATAGTCATTCACGTCGTGAACCATTGATTAGTGTTTCATGCCGTGAAGAAGTTTGAAGAGTTTCACGCCATGAAACGATAGAAACTCTGACAGCCAATTATGAAATGACACATGGCTTCTTCATTAAAAGCAGCCGGTTGCTTTTAATGAAGAAACTCTAACAGCCAATTATGAAATGACACATGGCTTCTTCATTATAATGCAGCCGGCTGCATTATAAAATCAAATTTTCTTCTTTTTTTCATCACTTTGCATTGTGTGAGAGCCGTGTTCGTGAGCCAATTCCAATCATCAAGCATCTTCGCGCTCTGCATTCAACCGCTTCTAACTGCATACCCAAGCCCTTCGAGGTGGGAGCTTACCCTTTTTTCTTTTTCTTTGCTTTCCTTTTTTCTATTTTTTCTATGATGTTATCAATTG
The DNA here is from genome assembly GCF_041138505.1 of Cibotium barometz. NCBI lineage: Eukaryota > Viridiplantae > Streptophyta > Polypodiopsida > Cyatheales > Cibotiaceae > Cibotium > Cibotium barometz. The sequence continues at coordinate 12,791,219 of NC_141093.1, forward strand.
ATTGTGTGTGACCAAACATGTCTACTAGCGTTGAAATCAGACGATTGAATGAATGAATGCCTGTCATCTTGTGTTGAAGATAAATCACTTGTGTGCAATCAATACATGTAACTCACGTCATTGTGTTTTACGCCCCACAGTTTCACGTCTGCACATTCAGGTCAGGGTGATTCACGCCATGCTGTTTCACATGACTGTGTTTCACGCCCCATAGTTTCACGTCATGATGATTCACGTCATGCACATTTGCGTCATTGTGTTTCACGCCCCACAGTTTCACGTCATGAGATGATTCACGTCCCCACTGTTTCATGTCATTGTGTTTCACACCTCAGAGTTTCACGTCTGCACATTCACATCATTGTGTTTCACGTTTGCACATTCACATCATTGTGTTTCACGCCCCACAGTTTCATGTCATGATGATTCACGTCCCCACTGATTCACGTCGCACAGTTTCACATCTGTAACTTCATGTTCCACTGCTTCACGACGTGAATGTTTTTCACGTCTGCATATTCATGGGGATGGGTTTCACATTATTTTCATGCCTAGTTTTTAAAGCCCATAAGCCTAGCCACCCACCCCCTAGCACTAGTCAAGGAGGTCAAGAAGAAGGTCCCTCTTCAGTTTTAAAATCCACTTACCCTATATATTCTAATATAGCCAGTAAGCTTCTCAATCCCTATCCTAGCACGCCACCTACTAACTCCTCCTAAGCTGACTGTATTTACTCTTCTTTCTCTCCTCCAGAGTTAGATTTTCCCACTAACACTCTCGCCCCCTCGGAGGAGGACTAGCATCTAACCCATCTCCACCACGGTAACCTCAGGAGGTATGCGATCTCACTCCACATGATAATATTGCGCCTTTCACTGAAAATAATGTCTTGGATTCTTTGACAGCTGCAGAGTACGAGGACTTTATTCGAGCAGGCAATCCGCTTTTAAAGCCAAAACTCATGTTCAAAGTTCTCATGCAGATTGCTCCATTCGACCCTACCCACCAGATCTTGCCAGAAGCATACTCTGTAGTCACACCAACAAGGAAACATTATGTACCATACCCTCTTCATGTCCCACGTCCCGACTTAGAAGAATTACTTCCTTTGGTGGCTGGAGAGGGTACATTGTGGGCAAATGTCACAAAACACACAAGGCTCGCCAACCCTCATTTAGCTGACTTGCTGGACATTCGCATTGTCACATTCATGATCAGCTACTACTGTTATAGAAGATGGAGAAAGATACATCCTGTGCACACGAGAGGTGGTTACGCCACCATCATCTCACTAATGAAGAACATCCACAACTTACAGATTTTGGAATCCAGCCTACATGGAGGAAGGAGTTTCTGTCAGTTCCAGAATATAGCAAAGTATACATGAGTGCACCACCAACAATGAGAGTAGATCCATTGTACATGCCTATCAAGAGAAGGTGGATGCCCTAGAATTCCAAGAGGCCAAAAACAGGGACTCCCATGTTTGTTATAACTTCCCTATCTTCACACCAGCAACATTTGGCCATATTCAAGAACAAAGACAACAAATGCTAACATGGATCAAAGCATGGAGAAGGATACCCGATCTGGCCATTGATAGTGTGGAGGTGGAGCTTGGAGTTTGGAGCTTGACAAGCAAGCTTAGAGGCCTCAAGGGACTCAAGATCGAAGCATTGGTAAGTACCCCACGACGAAGACGGTTGTGATCTATTGCTCATCCATTAGGTGAATGTGTAGAGTTCCCTCTTGGAGGTGTGGTAGCCCATAACAACAATGTAGCATTATGGTGGAATGTCATTAGAACCAGCAAGTGCAAACCAAAATCTTGGAAGAGATTTCAGAAACTTATCAAAAAATATTTCCTACCTTCACAATACAAAGTTAAGGCTCGACAACGATGGTCTATATTCAGATAGTTTGACGGAGAGAATATATCAGCTTATGTGGATAGGTTTTGGCAAACTTTGTTACAAATATAAGGAATCAAAAAGGTTCGCACCAAGGATCAAAGAAGAAAGTTCATAGCAGGTTTGAAACCTACAATTTGATCACAAGTGAATATGTTTCGACTACATTCCCTTAGCTTGACTATTTCGTTAGCCTTGAATTGTGGAAAGAAAAATGACTACAAGCGTTAGCGAGAGCCCCAAGATAACAGTATGAGGAATATTCCCTAGAATATAGCCCTCACAAACATGTTTGATAGGGGCTTCAGGATGTGGCAACTCAGACACCATGTCATGCTTATGCAAATGCAATAAACAACCAAAGTTCAACTGATCAAAGCATGCATGCCATAGCTTCGCATCACCCATTGCTTTTGTGGTAGAAATTATACATACATCATGCTTTTGTCTTTCACATGCATCTATCCTGTAAAGGCCATGAGACAAAGTACCAAAAGAAATAATTGTATTGCCATCACTACAATCATGAACAATACATCTGTCATCCACAAATTGAACCACTAAGCCAGCCTTAGTAATGGTGGCAGAGACAGATAACAAGTTCTTCTTGATCCTTGGTACATACAATACATCTAAGAGCGTGATTGTTCCACCATTTATAGTAGTGAGTGAGAACAATTTTATACCAGTTACTCCTTTTACATGATGTGAGGAGTTGTTTGCACATGTAATCGTGTTTTCCTATGGAGAAGATTCAAGTGATGAGAACAAATTATGATGAGAAATAATGTGCTTACTAGCACCATTGTCAAAATACCAGACATGTACATTTGTAACAGCCATGCATACATCTTATGAGAAGGTTCAAAACTACATTGCACAATGAAAGCCCAATCATTATGTGCATAGTTTGTAGATTCTTTGTTTTCTACATTAGATGTTAACGCATCAGCTTATAGCCATACCTAAGTCTTTCTTTTTCTTCTCTGGCCTCTTCCTGCACTCATTAACATAGTGACTAGATTTCCTGAAATAGTTCCATGTGCCCTTTTTCTTTGGCTTGTCACCTTCCTTGCCTATAGAGTATAATGGATAGTTTTGGTTGTGAGTATTTATTTTTAATTAGGATGGAATGTTTTGGGTGTGGGAATTTATGTGTTTATCAATTTGGTAAATGTTTATTGTTCTTTTTATGGTTAAAGTAATGATTAGGTAAGTGATTAGTGATAGTAGGTTCTTTTAATGAGAAGCACCACGGCTTTGTTGATGTAGTATATCGTACCTTAATACCAATGAATGTATAATTTTTTTTTGTAAGCATTGATTACATGCATCAATGACTGTGTGGTTGGGTGCATTTAGGCTTAAATTTACACAACCCATTTTACCCAGTTTAGGTAGTTGCACATTTTCTAGTTGGGCCGGCTAAAATTCCAATTAAAACTTAGGTTTCTCTACATATTTTGTGGGCTTTAACAATCAACAATATTCATTTTTTCTTTTAAGTAGCAATGGGAGGATCCATCATGGGTAATTTATAATAATGGTTTAACATATTTTAGAGTAGGGTTCTAATAATGGGTAATTGATAAGAATCATTTTTTGTATTTTAGAGTAGGGTTCTAATCAACATGTGGGGATCAATGATCTTGTTAATCCCATTTTGGATTAACAAACATGATCCTCCAATTGAGGACATTAATAAGTGTCATAAAACGGCACTATAAAAGTTATACATTATGAGATATTGGCCACCCAAGGCGGCCTAGTTAAGTAAGTTTTGGGCGTCCAAGTGTGAATAAGGGCCAAATGTATATAAGTAATTTTCTCATAATGAAAAGACACAATCCCCTTTGTGCTATAAAGAGCTCTTCCTTGTGTCGAGAGAGATTAAGAGAGAGAGAGAGAGAGAGAGAGAGAGAGAGAGAGAGAGAGAGCATTCTAGCATTGTTCCTCTTCTATGCTTGTATGTTTCATGCTTGTGTGGGAGAGTGAGAGAGAGTGATTGCCTTATGTGACGGTGTGAGCGACTCTATGTCATCATCAGATTTAATCTCTGTGACAAATGAAGCTTATGCAACCTTTAGACCCTTCTGACTTCCAGTTCATCCTTTGTGTAGTCCTCTTTTGTCTACATAAAGAAAAAGATAAGCCACAAATCCAAAGTAGTACTCAAGAACTTTGCACTTTTTCTTGTAAAGAGGGTAGTGTTCAAGACAAATCTTTATCCTCTTATCTTCTGAATAGGCATCCCAGCTGCCTGGCATGCTCTTCTTTTCAGATATGAGGATAGGGCAAAGCTGGACATGTGAACATATTGTGATGATCCCTCATTTATAATTTCTGTACTAACAAATTTACTATATGCCTCTCACTCTTTCCCTAACATGGAGCTTGCCATGTCCTTAACAATTTGTTCTAAATTAAAGGACACATTGAATATAGGCTCAACATCTAGAAGACGTTCATTGTCGTGTGCCCAGCTCTCCTTAATAAATCAAATAGGTTCTCATTGGCACTTGGCTCATCTTTTACCTCTTCAAGTGTCTCTACATCTTCCAAAGGATCATAGGAGTGAACCACTTGAACCACCTGCTCCATGCTGGCCGGCGCAAGGACGAATAACTAATAAGAAGCAGAATTTTCTATCGCACGGTGAACTGCAGAGCAGATGCGAGTGAAGGGGGAAGGAAGCCAATCCACAATGCAAGGACGAACAAAGGACTATAAACAAACTCTCTTATCGCACGGTGAACTAAACCAACAACTGAAAGCGCGTGTGGAGGAAGGGGCAAAGAAGGAGGACTGAAATAAGAAAAAATTAAAATTTAAACAAGGCACGAATATATATGGATCTTATTAGGGCTGATGTCATACATGTACGACGGAAGTGAAGGCTGATGTCACCAAAATGTGCCATTGTGCCACATGTAGGGTTGACATCATCATCGGAGTGTCACGTGTAGGGCTGACATCATCACCAGAGTGCCACGTTGTAGGGCTTACATCATCCTTGCAATGATGACATCGCATTCTATAAAATGGGTAAAATATTTTTTTGGGTACCATTGACGGCGTGAAAGTTTTTATGATTATTTTCGTAACCTCCATCTACGGCACAAATACTCATCCATCAAGCTCTCAACAAGCTTGTCACACCGTGGACAGCGCGTTCTCACCCTCCTCCCTCGACGGTGTGAATAGACTCGTCCGGTAGGTTTCAATCAGGCTAATCATGCCGTTGAGTGACTACTCGACTTCATCTCTCACCCTCAACGCCTTCTCGCCCTCCTCCCACGGCACGAGTAAACACATCCGGCAGGCTCCAACACCTTCTATCGCACCGTGGACAGCCTCTCGCCCTCAACGCCTTGTCGCCCTCCTCCCATGATGCGAGTAGACACATCCGGCATGCTCTGATCTCTCCTATCGCACCGTAGCTTCCTCACAGTATGGCTCATAAACTATGAGGATGGTTTACCCAGATCCCTCCCTTCCTAAACCACCCAAATCCCTCCCTTCCTAAAGATTTAGTGCCAGAGCAAGAGCCAAAGGCAACCACTTCGAAGCAACCATTAGAGAAGAAACAAGTTCAGGGTAGAACCAATTTATCCAAGGCAAGAACTTTCCTCCAGAGATAAAAGAAATTGTTTGTTGAGATAAGGCAAGCACAGGAGGCTACACATCTGCTCATCCTTAGGGCACCATTTCTTAGAAACAGTAAGTGACAGTATCAAAGGGCAAGGACATTATAGATGGCAGAGTAGTGCACTGGCATGTCTTTAAGAAGCTTGTGATTGAAGACTTTCTTATAGACTTCATGAATGATAGCTTCATATGTGCTGCCCATGCAAGAAGAGTCACGTTGATGGACAGAGACATGACACTTGTTAGCAGGGTGAGGTACAGGTTTGATAAATTTCTTCATCCCTTAAAGCAATGAGGGATAGAAAAGCTTTTGAGATCCTTGGAATTCCCCCAGCATTGAAAAGGAAATCAAAGGTAGATGATATTAAAGTTGAAGAAGTTACTTCCCCTCCAAGAAGAAGAAGAAAAGAAAGTTGGTTAAGAAATCTAAGCCAGATGATAAGAGTTCTGAGGAGGAGGAGGAGGAGGAGGAGGAGGAGGAGGTGAAGGAAAAGGAGGAGGAGGTGATTGAAAAGTTCTCACATGTGTATGATAGCTTAGAGACCCTTGTTAGATGGAGAAGGCCAGTACTCAGAGGCTTGCCCAAGTACCAAGGACAGCTAATCTGCAATGTTGGCTCAGTGGATGAAGACTATCTCTATATTGCACTTGGGGACCTCTACATGCTTGTAGAGAAGGATAGGGAGATCAATGACAACGTTGTTTTCATGTGTATAAGGTATGACTACATTTTTCACATATGTATAAGGTATGACTACATTTTTCACATATGTATATTTTCTCATATTTTGTTCATTCCTTCATAAACTCTTGTAGGGCACTTATAAAGGAATTGATTCCAAATCAAGTCAACGAAATATTCATTTGTGATCCCTTAGTGTCGTTTGCATTGATTGATATGAAGAAGAAGACTTCCGAGCTGGCATCCTATTTCAGGCCAATGAGAAATAAGAACATTTGTTTTGTTGTTTTGCCATATGTAGAGAGGTTCGTCTCTAAACTGATGATTCCTTTGTGTTTAAATATTTAACATACGATATTTACTTTCTTAATTATATCTTTTTCTTTTTTCCAGTGGGCACTAGAGTGCTTGTGTCATTAATCTTCTGAGAAGGACTGTTATTTTCATGAACAGCCTAATTGGCATGTATGGGTAGATTAAATTGTAAGTAGTTCTCCTTAATAACTTGAATATTCAGCTTTATACTTTATTTTTCCTTATATTCAAATTTGGTTTTTAATAGGGCATGTAAGAGAGCTATTGCAGCTATTGAAGATGAATATCCAAATTATAAAAAGGAGGTAGAGAATAAGTTTTTGAATCAACCAGTGGCTTTACAAAAAGATTCTACCTCATGTGGATGGCATGTTATTGCCAATGTGGAAATATCTGTTATCTAAATATACCAAGATTGATAGCAGTGTAGGTTAAATTAAAAACCCACTATTTTTGCAGTAAATTTTTACTTAATTTTTGAACTTATTTTCTATAGTTCTTGGTTCTTAAATCTGAGTATTTTTCTTAATTTGACAAACTCTTGGATCTCACGAGTTTTGGATGTGGAGTGTTTGTGCAAGAGCTATCAATATTATTTTGAATAATTCAATTACTCCAAATGATCCAGATTCTCCACCACCCCCAAGGCAAGCCTCTCCATCTAAGAAGAAGAAGAAAATGCCTATACATTTACCACTAAAGCATTTTATGTTTAAGCAAGGAACTCTACAAAAAGAAACCAAGGGTGCTCCTCAACAAGGCACACATAAAGAAACCAAAGGTACTAAAACAGGAAATACCTCAAAGAAAAGTGGTCCTCAAAAGTGGGTGCCAAGAAGGGTGTTGGCAAGAAAGCTAAGAAGGAACTCAAGTTCAAGTTTACAAAAGAGGAGGCCACAAAACCAAAGAAGACAAAGGGGGACATGGAGACAAAGAAGTTCAAAAAACCAGAGAAGACAAAGGGGGACATGGAGATAAAACCAAAGGAGATGGAGACAAAATAGAAAGGTTCATCCTCCTCCCTATTTATCATTATAAATATTTGTAAATTTTTTTCTAATTTTATAATCTTGTTTGTAAAGATTGAGAAATTCTCTTCTCATGTTGTGATGTTTTTTACTCAAAACACATTTGTACTTGAGTTTGTAATGGTTTTGAGATATTGTGCCATAATTGTCATCTCATGACTCGAGTACATCTCTAAAAGGAAAATATTAGAACTCTTAAAGGGATTCATAAAAAGAGGTTTGAATATTGTAATTCTAAAAGAACAACATAAAAAGTTACAAAGACACAGCAATTACAAGACAAAACTTTTCATTGATGAATTACGTACGTAAATTTACAAAATCCCAGAGTAAACAGACTTCATAAAAAAACACCAAAGCTTTCTTATTAAGTCATGCTTATACAATCATATTCCCAATCAGCATCTACCAAGGTCTTCGACTCCATTCGCATTCGAATCTTTCTATTCTTCACCTTGAACTCTGCCCCACTTATATCCTCACTTCCCATGATATTGAGGTGCTCCCTAAGATTTAGTAGGCTCCAATGCCCGCTTGTACTTACAATTTTCACCACACCATTGGGCAACCTAATGCATATGTCAAGAGGCAAAATAACTTGTTCATCTGCTTGGAATGGGACCCAACTACTATTTTTCTTCATCCACCGTTCGTAATAAAAGCGAATGTATAAGATAGCACGAGCTTTAAGATACTGAAATGTAACATTGGACTCTACTATTTTGCACTTGAATGTATCATCCTTATGCTTCCCCTCTACAATGTTCCAAGCAAGGCAACCATGTCATCACCTAGTAATTTCTTGCACACAAACATGGTAAGTGTTTGTGAGAAAGTAAATTGATTGAACATCTTAACAAAAAGATGAATTGGACATACCCAGCTGAGACCCACAGATCGAGATGGCTTTGCAAACTTCAAAGATCCTTGTATTTCACAAAGCATCTTTGATTTCATGACCATAACCATCCAAGCATTAGGAGTTGGCCATTCAACAGAAGAGAGGAGAGGAGATGTGATGATCTCTAGCTTACCAAACCCACCGTCATGCATTGGCACCACATAGGAGTGCCAATAAAAGAAGATCTTTTCCTTAAGAAGTTCTACACTAGTTTTACAAGAAAACAATGCCTCACCAATGTCTGCATGGAGTGCTTGAAATGTTCCGGTAAGGCTTCGTAATGGTTGCTCCTCTGCCAAGTTGGAAGGAAAATATCTACAACCCAAAATAAGATCATTAAACATGAAAGATATAGCTATCGTAATATCACAAGCCTCCTTCCTTCCCTATGATACTTACAGTTACAGGGGAATCGAGTTTGTTTATTACGAAGATGTATGTCTCGTGCCGTGTACACATGTTGTACAATGGCCACCAGGTCTCCATTGCTCGATTTTTTGAATCCCTCTAAATGACCCTTCCAATGAAACTCCAACTCGTCGAACCAATAGTAAGCTGTAAGAAAACCCAAGCACCCTTGCGAAATGCCTCTCTCACCCAAGCACCATCATCGTCCCTCTTATTGTACAGTGAGATCTCCTCAATCTCATCTTTTGGTCTTCTTCATGGTGCAGCCATATCAATTGTGAAGCTATAGAAGTAAGATTAGGTTGGGCAAATGAGATAGAGAAAGAAAACGCGAAGATGCTATGTAGATAAAGGTTTCGGGCTTGATGGTTTCATTAGGGTTGGGCAAATGAGATAGAGATGGGAGAGGAAGGGAGGAAGAGTTTAATTTGGACGTTCAAGAGGAAGGGAGGAAGAGTTTAATTTGGACGTTCAAGAGGGAAAGCGGACTTGAAAATGAAATTTTTGACTACAATGAAATTTGAGATGGGTTTTGGGAAAAAAAGTGAGTTTTGGGAGAATCTAAAAAATTTTAAAATTTTAAGGATTTTTTGAGCCACGAAAATGGTGGGACCATACCTACCCTAAAACCCCTACTTTTTTAAAGAAACAAGTGTAATTATTGGTACTAATAGCCTAGTCCCCCTCCCTATAGCCTAGTCTCCCTCCCTATATTCAAAGGAGACCAAATGTGCACAATCCTCTATTCCTATTGGTCCGTTGGCTAATTACTTTCATTATCAAAAGGCCCAAAATATGTTCAAATACCCCCTAATGAGTTGCTCTTGAATATTAGGGGGTTCAAGATTTATGATGAAAGAGAGAATGTGGAAAGATAAGATTGTAAATTTTAAATGTAGAAGTGAAAAATTTGCTGAAATAATAACAATACTTAGCTTTCACCCAGAATTTATAAGAAGTTGGAAGCTCGTAAGTCGAAGAGTAAGTAGGAAAAATAATATTTGTTGATGTCAAAAAATCAACTAATGACCATGGATCCAAAAATCTCCAAAAGCTCGAGAATATTGCCCAATAAATATATAGAAGATAACTCCTTGATGCTGAAATGTTCAAAGTAATACCTCGTTGAAGAAATATTCAAAAGGTTCATAAAACTTTGTAGAGGCACCACTGTGAAAGTCTTCCACGATTGCCTAGTATTTACTTTGGTAAAACTTCCTTTCTTTCTTTTTGTAGGATAAAGAAGGCTTTAAAGCTTGTGTAAATATAAGCTTTTTAAAGCTTATGTAGTAGTAGGTAAGTCATAAGCTTTTAATGGTTATAATATTTATAAGCTTTTTTAAGCTTATAATAGTAAGTTTGGAAGGTGGTTCTTGTATTCCCACATGCAACCAACCCACAGCAAAAGTAAAAAATAGAGAAAGGGGCTTATAAAAGTATACGCTTCTCTCTCCCTTTTTTTTATAATAAGCTTATAAGCTTAGCTTGCAAACAAGCTTCTCCGCATGTGCCAAAAGCACCTAGCGCACAAGTGAGAAAAGAAGAAATTCAAGTTTAATATGCCGCCGTCGAGTGGAAGGAAGATTTTAAAAAAAAACTCGCCCCCAATCACGCAGTCGTCGCGCCGATTTTGTTGAAGGAGTGGAGGAAACAAAATAATAATTATAATCCACCTTCTTGATAAAAGAAATTGCAGCCTTCTTGTAGAAGAAATCGCAGCCTTCTTGATAGAAGAAATTGTAGCCTATCTTTTGAAGAAGAAAGAGAAATCATGAGCCCTCCATAATACAATTTCTCCTCTGACCACTGTCCTGAAATCTGAGAGTAGGAGAATGATTCTCAAGCCTTGCTCTCCATACATCTGTAAAGAAGGATCGCCAAACCATATTCAATTTGCCAAAATCGCTTTTGTGAAACTAAACGTGATTCCCATGAACCTTCCAAACTTTATCCATAAGTTCTTGAGGCTTTGTCTCCTTTACCCTTTGGATTTTTGTGAGCTTCTTGCTTTTTCTTCGAGTGCAAGTACCATAGCTCTGATACCACTGTCACAAGACCTTATGTACTTCTTGAAGAAATAATTAAAACTCACAAATACATCAAAAGATTAAAACATAGGCTTGAATCAAATTGATATGATGATAGAGCACAGCATAGAATAAAACAGTAGCATCACCATCAAGACACTATTGGGTGCAATCTCCCCCCTCATGCATGTAGCTCCACTTCCACGACAACATGAATATTTTGAGAATTGTATTCAATAAATAACCCAAGGAGCTATTAATAGTTGTGTGTACAAAATTGGGCTTGCTTTTTCACTTTTACAAAAATAGCTCAAACACTAGAGCTTGGTCACACACTAAGTGTAAATAATCAAAACTCTTCTAACATATATGCTAGGAATATAGCAACGCCACGCACAAACGTGCATAAATAATATGTATAAATATTTAGCACGTGACGTGAAACACCATTTGGTTCATGACGTGAAACACACTCTGCTAGTTCACGGAGACCTGCTACTTCTTCACGGCGTGAAAATTCTTATTTACAGTAAACTTATAGTAGCCATAACAGGTATTGAAAGTTGTCTAAGGTATATCTACTTCCTTGACTCTAATCTGATAGTAACCAGACCGCAAATCTATTTTTGAGAAAACCTTGGCCCCATGAAGCCTGTCAAGAAGCTCATTGTGCGAGGGATAGGATACTTGTTCTTAACCACGGTGACTTGATTTAGCCCCCGATAAATCAATGCAGAGACAAAGAGTGACGTCCTTCTTCTTTTGGAAAAGAATGGGTGCTCCCCAAGGAGAGCTGTTGGGGTGTACAAATCCTTGCTCAATGAGTTGGGAAAGTTGCTCTTTGAGCTCTATGGCTTCAGGGAGAGACATCTTATAGGGTGTTTTTGAGATAGGTTGAGCACCAGGGATCAGCTCGATTTCATGATTGACTTCCCGAGAAGGTGGTAGTCATATAAGCTTGTCAGGAAAGATGTCAGAGGATTCTTGGAGCCAAGAAGGTTGTGATTCTTTATTAGGTTCAGCAGCTTTGTTGAGCTTAACTAGGAAAACTTGTTTTTCCTTACGTGCTCCCTTCAGAAGATGTTTTGCTTTGACTATCCTAGAATTAGGTTTACCTGTCTTCCCCTGAATTGATACTACTTGGCCATGCTCATTTTTAAAAGTGATACTCCCCTGGTTACAGTGAATACTAGCATTGTTTGTGATTAACCAGTCCATCCCAAGGATTCCATCATAAATAATAATACTACAAAATAATAATGTTCCAAGATGATATAGACAAGATCCTCCATGTACGACACACACATTGCTCATCACCTATCTCACAAACGTAAACATATTAATTGTTTCATTAATTTTCCTTCTCTATAGTTAATCCAATATGAAACTTTGATAGGCACAAACACAACATAAACTTACCACTTGTTTCACTACAATGAGAGTATCAGTATACACATTATTTAGCATGACGTGTATTGCCACTTGTTACACTTTCAATTAGCATGGCATATCAATTGCATAAACCACTTGTTACACTTCGACCATGTGCAGTTGTCTAGCATAGTCCACTTGTTTCACTTTGACCACAATACAGTTGTCAAGCATGGCACTACTTGTTACACCTCAACAACATACACCTGTCAAGCATGGTCTCAAGCTATACCAATAACACTAGGTAACTAGTATTTAATGTAGGGTCACCCACGATACTAATTCACTAGGATGGCACACTAGCGTCCACGCAGGGTGGACACTATGTAACAGTTCATATCAGTCCAAAAGCTCCTTTTATTGTTGGGCATTCCCAAAAGGCATGTCTCCCATCCTCCAAAGTGGGCATGCATCTAGGGCAAGAACTTGAGGTAAAATTCCTCTTGACCAGCTTGTACCCTAAGGGCAAAGCCCACATTATTACTTTCCATTAAAAAATTATGCATCTCTTAGGGATATCCATCTTCCACACCAACTGTCATCTAGGCTTCCAAGTGGAAAGCTCCCATTGAGCCCTCCATATTTTATTACACAATAATGTGTATTTTGGTTGGAAGCACAACCTTCTTTATACAATATCTCGGTCATCTAAATCTTGTGTGTATATAATTGATATTTGGTTAAATGAGGGGGTGAACCAAATAAAACGTACATTTCAATATTGGGCTAGATGAGGGGCGAAGTAGGTAGTTAGTTTACCTTCTTTTATTAATATAAGATCTATTTCTAATGTTAGGATGGGTAAAAGGGATGTGGTTGGTGGATGGTGATGGATGGCTTGGACAATTGTGGCCTCGATGGATGGAGATGGATGTCTTGGCCTCGATGTGCTCAAGCCTTGGACATGTGGAGAAAGTGGAGCCATTGTTTGGATAATTGAGGTTTTGGACTCATGCTGTGCAACAAAGCAAAGCAGTACTATTAGTAGTTGTGAGGAGGATTGATTTGATAATTAAGAGAGGTGTGGAAATGCACGCTAAGAAAGAGACTTACGGACTCATGTGAACACGGCTTGATGGAAGAAATGGGGGCATTTTCTTATGATAAGGGGGGGAGGGGAGCAAAATGGATTAGTCTTAAGCGTACATTGCACTCTTACGCTTGGATTATACTCTTAAGCTACAAGTTAAGTATAGGAGGATTTGGATTTTGTTAAGGCAGTCGCCATTGCATGGGTTGCGTTCTGTGTGAGGACAGTGATGGAACACCCAAGGACTTTGGGATTAAAGGAAAGAATAAAAATTATATGGCCAAACAAAGGAAACTTGCACGCGAGATCCCCAAAAAAACATTATTTTATGCGGGGAAGAGTGTAACGTAATGGCAGATATCGTGGGGATGACAGAGAGCTTTATACACGGCAGACAAAAGGATACAACCAGGCAGGTTACCTTAGTCTAGGTACTTAATCCTTAATTATGAGCGCTTCTGTGCTAATTGACTAATCAATCCTTCATTAGAGCGCTTCTGTGCTAATTGATCGGTGTTTTTTGAGCATTTATCAAGCATTCGGGCCTTTCGCGGAAGGCGTTTGTGGTTTCTTATTAAAATTAGATTGTTGTGTAGTTCGTTTTGCGGTTTACGACGATCGCCGCCGCCTGGGGGGTTGAGATCAACGCAGAGGCAGAGATCCGGCATGGCCGAGGCGGAAGATGCCCCCGAGGCCGACGTGGCCCCTTTGCGGTGTGAATGCTGCGGCATGGAGGAGGAATGCACGGCGGGGTACGCCGGACAAGTGCGCGCTCGCCACGGCGGCCGTTGGTTGTGCGGCCTTTGCACTGAGGCCGTCCACGTGGAGCAGCTGCGCCTTGCTACGTGCCGCATCCCTCTGGAGGAAGCGCTCCAGGCGCATTTCCAACACCACCGCATCCGCCCTGGCTGCAGCCCCGACAACCCCGCCGTCGAAGCCAGCCCTGTCGCCCTCCTTAGCGCCGCCATGGCTCGCACTCTTCGCCGCAGTTTCTCCGGATCCCGCCCACCTCGCCCCCCGCTCCTCTAGATGCCTCTCCGCCGTCCCCCGCCACCACTGTAACGCCGCCCTCCACAATCTCACGCCAGGCCAGGACAAAGTTTGAAAAGGTTCTCTCTTGTACCACTTCATACGACATTATACCTTTGTATCATAATTTTCTTGTAACTCTACAAACAATATTAATCAACATTTCATTTTCCCCTTAAAGGTGTATCATCTACGTATATATAATATATAAAGTGTGAGATAGAAGAGATCTAGAGTTTGCATTTCCTACTCCAAAATGACCCTTCATGAACAAGCCCCATGGTTCTCCCATAGTAATCAAGCTTCCAAAAGCATTGTCATGACTAGAGCACGTCGCTAATTTTTATAAGTAATCAAGCATTGTCATGACTAGAGCACATCGCTAATTTTTATAAGTAATCAAGCTTCCTAAAGCATTGTCACATGACTAGAGCACCTCGCTAATTTTTATAAGTAATCAAGCTTCCAAAAGCATTGTTATGACTAGAGCACCTAGGTTTTTTTTGGGAACATAAAATAGTTATATTAAAATCTTATCAACAGTTATATACAAGAGTCAAATATACCACTTTTTCACTGTTCAACAAATTGCATATCAAATCCCATCTCTCATCCGCCCAAACAAAGGAGGATTGCTCCCAAGAAATATGATAACCTAGTTGCATACAAGCTGTAATCATAGTGTCAAAGTTACAACCTTTTTGGACATTACTTCTCTATATACTCTCCTTTAGTCCATATCTTCACCATTAATCTTCTACCCAAGGGGTTCTCAATGAAGGCAACAAATGTGTAAACTAGGTGCTTCTCCTTCAAATACCATCTCTTGATCTTTGGCCCAAATTTGGAAAGTTTTGCCTTTAAATCCATCCTTGTACAGCCTTGCCACATGACAATATATGTTAGGAAAACCTAGTATGTACAAGAATCTCCTCAGTCGAAGAACGAATCATCTCATCCAATTCTGCAAGGCTTGGATGAGGTGCACCACGACACCATGATTCATTTTTATTAACATAATATACATACCAACATTTATATACACATCTATGCATCAACTCCATCACATCTACCCCTGACTTGCCTCTTTCTGAAATATTATACTATTCCTAGAGCTCAATATCTCCCGCATACAATTGTATCTAATAATACTTAAAACCATATTAGCAACCCATATTCCTAGAGCTCAATATCTCCCGCATACAATTGTATCTAATAATACTTAAAACCATATTAGCAACCCCATCAGCTTCAGACAATCTTCCCAACACCCAGTCCCCGCAATACCCTGCAGACCTATACTGCTTGAGACCCATTTCCCAATCTTGCCCCAAGCCTCTCTAATGGCTGGGACAGTCCCAGAAAGCATGTCTCCCATCCTCCAATGCTGACCTGCATCTAGGGCATATCCCAGAGGTGAAATTCCTCTATAAAAGTTTATATCCAATAGGCAAAGCCCGCATACAGACACTCTCCACAAGAAGACCTGAGCCTTCATAGGGATACCCACTTCCCATAGCAAGCTCCATCTCTTCATCCAAATGCTAGAATTCCAACTAACCCTCCAAATTTTATTGCAATACCACACATTCACATCACTCATTCTCATATCTTCATATAGAACCCTAGTTACCCCTTTATCTAGCTTGACCCCACTAAACCATGCTCATCTTTTAGCCACAGAAAGTCTCATCAAATGCAGTAGATACCCATCCTCTCTCCACTTCCACCAATACCTATCTCACCAGCTGTAATTCCCTATGTTGGAGCTTAAACTCTTCCTTCAACTGACCGAGCTCCTTCCATCCCACCTAAGACCAATCCCAGTAGTCAACCAACCTCCTCAAACCTTTATTATTCAGCTTCCTAGCTAACCTAATGTCCATATGAGCTAGAGGGGGAGTGAACTTATGAGTCCACCATAGACCAAGACTAAACAGAGAGTTCCCTGTAGCTCTGGTACAGCCATCCCATTTCACCAACCCCAACACTTCCTTTCAGTTAGCACATAGGAACTTGCAAAAGGGGGAACCTATAATTTTTAGGGGAGCATAAGATAAAAGCTTATCTTTCCAGCCTAGTCCCATCCACTTGCCTTTGAGTAACACTTTAGAATCCTCAACCAGCTCTCTTAACAACCTGGCCCAAGTCTCCTATTAATGTAGGCATTTAGGTAGACTCATGGCTGTCCTTGCTTTAGCATGAGTGGGTAAGTCCAAAATCCCAATGCCTCCTTCCCTCTTAGGCAAACTCATCTTTTCCCAGGCTAACCAAGCTACAGCTTTTCTATTATTCCCCACATTTCTCCATAGGAACCTCTTTGATTTTCCTAAGGCTAGCTTTCCCCTTGGCCTTATCAATAACTTTAGTCCAACCTCCTTCCACAAGCCCCCTCCCTCATATTCTAGAGCCTCCTTCCCTTTCTCCCCTTTCCTCTTGTTCTTCCACTCCACCATAATTTTTAGCAATATGTCTGAAGCCGCCACACCTGAAGTAGGCCCCTAGAAATATACCAAACTTGAGTTTCAGTTCCATCTTCCCTAGCTCACCCAACTCCACTTCCAAGGTTTTAGGGGTCTCTATCAAAGTATTCCATGTAATACATACACTATTTGATTGGCGACCACTATCTTCTTCCTTCGAGATATACAAAACAAGACCTAGTGCGCTGGCCAGCTCTCCAAGCGCCGCTCTTAGACATGTGGCGGACAGGCCTAGAATCTCCACCCATATTGGGCAAGCCTCTTGTAGGCTCTTATTCACATCAAACAAAGGATCAAAGGCACAGCATGTACCAACATCTATCCCAGGAATAATGGAGCTCTCGCAAATAGATCAGCCCCACAGTTTGGCCTTTCGTGAACAAGACATTAAAAAAACCTTCACCAAGATAGAATATCTGAGAGACCACCTTTTCATGAAAAATATCCTTTTGCAACCATTTTCCTAAATCCAACTTACTCGACGGTCTCCCAGGGTAGAACAGTATGGCACTGCACATTGAGAATAGACCAACCTGTCTCCCCACTAGCTCGAAGGAGATTCTCACACGTACCTTTCCTTGGTCAGAAATCCTTCTCAGCGTCTGAGCGTTCAATTGCATTGAAATCCAGTCCAAGTGTAACTTCTTCACATCCCTCCCCACCTTCATCCTCATGAGTTCATTTCATGTCCTCAGCGTGCTCTCGATCCCCCCAATCTCCATCACTCACTTCAACGCCATGATCCCAGTCACTATCCATCTCTCGGCATCATCGCCCCGCCCGCCTACATGCGCAAGTACGACAGCCACCCACCTACGCGCACGGACGCATGCAAAGACACGTGTTGAAATAACTATTCCAATCTCTCCCTCTCTCTTAATTCCTTCACAAATTAAAACCCCAACTCATGCATTCAGCACCTAGGTAATTTTATAAGTGCTTGTTCATAATCTACGCAATTACAGTTGATCTTTATAAATCAATCACTCATATTATAGTGCAACCTATGAAGTTTTTAGAAAAAAAAATATGAGACTCTAACAAAAGATGCCACATCATAAATATTAAAATATTATTGAGTACAAAAATCATTAGTGTTACGGTACAACAACCCTTCAACTTATTTGTGTGCATGAACACAGATATGCACATGCACATGTGCATATCTGTGTGTGCATGTACACATGCATTTACATGTGCATATGCGTGCATGCGTACGTGCGTGTGTGTGTGTGTGTGTGTGTGTGTGTGTGTGTGTGTGTGTGTGTGTGTGTGTGTGTGTGTGTGTTTATAAAAGAGTTTCATATAAGTAATGATACTTCACCAAGGCTTAGAAAAGCTATGTTTATTGACATAGCCAACAACTTTCTCCTTATGATTCAAAACCTTTGTAAACAAGTAAATAGATGGAGCTCTAATTGAGAATCTATCGGTAGAAATTGGTCACATTGTTATAGAGAGAATTTGTACCCTTGTCCTTCGTGGCTTACACAACGGTGATGGTTTATCGTCATCGTCCTTCTTTAGTTGAGAGCCTTCCTCAACTCTCATAGCAATATTCTAAAGCTCACACAAAAGGACAATGTACAATAGAAGGTAATTGGTTCTATCAAAAATTTATAAAATCTAATGGTAGAGAATGGGATACATTTCAATCCATTTCTCCCAATCTTTTAATTTATGTGAATTGAAAAGAAAATCATGTAGTATTACCTCCTTTGAGATGACATGTGAGAAGAGTGAAATGATTAATTTCTCATCCTTTGACATCTTAAGAAAATTATTGGAGGTAATCTTATAAAGTTTTTAAGCTGTGATTATTGGAAAGTCCTAGTATTAGTACCATAATGACCTTACTACTTTTGGCCCCTAACAAAGTATATAAGTGAGTCAAGACTCATAATTGGAGTTTTGTTTATTTGAAGAGTCAAATTTACAAGAGCTAAGAGTTGCAAGAGAGCACACCAAAAATACAAAGCTCACAAGTCTACATAAAAGATGGCAAAGTAACAATTTAAATACCCAAAAAAAAAGATTCTAATAAGCTTTTTTTAATTGTCTTTAATAAACTTACTTCATAAAATATTGCAAGTAAAAATTAAATTGAAAATCCAAGGACTTGATGTTTACCAAAATATTTAACTAATAAAAAAGTTCTACTTGTCAATGATATCTTAGGCAATTGAAAATAAAATTTTAAGGTTTAAGGGATCAAAGAATAGACTAAAGTTTTGTAAAGTAGCTTTAATTATCATTTTTAAATTAATAACAGATGATTTCAAATTATTATTTAGCAAGATTTTAACTGATAAATTGATGACAGGCATCGTGTTAAGGTAATAAAGAGTGTGTAAATATACCAATAAGTATTCTTAGTGAACTTGAAGCCTCAACTCAATGGGCCATATCGTGTAAAATGATTAAATTTTTGTGACATACAAGGTTGAAACACTTCAACTAGATGTGGCACATCTAATTCTCCCACTGATGCACTTAGAAGAGCTACTTTTGACAAATATGGACCTTCAACTCAATGTGTCACATCAAGTTGAGAAAACTCTCCATGAAGTGATGCACTTAGGAATATGCTAACTTAAATCTTTTACGCAATGCACAACATCAAGTTAAGGTTTCAAACCCTAAAACTTTGAAGTGTGAATTAGATGTCACACATCGAATAGAAAGCTTTTGACCCAAATGTTTCCTTGAGTTGAGGCTATGATTTGATGCACCACATCAAGTTTGAGGATTAAAGTCCCAGATGCATCAAGTTCAAGTTTTTTTGCATACTTTTTTTAAGAAACCAAGAAGTGATTTAGCCAGTCCATGCTTTTTATTACTGTGAAGATGGCTTTGACTGAATGAAAATTTCAATTTGAAGCTTTGATTAGTGTGAAGATGGCTTTGATTGAATAAAAATTTCAATTTGAAGCTTAATCTCGATTACGCACTTCAAGTTTTCTATTTAAAACATGTTATGAGAGAGCTTCATGCATGGGATTTCTACGCGTTGAAGAGGCGTTGAATCACCATATCCACATTGATGACGACTGGTTAGCAATTGGCATGCACCTAATCACGTGTATGGAATCAGATTGAATGAAAGTTTCAATTTGAAGATTGATCTCGATTGCTATTTAAAACATGCTATATGAGAGCTTCATGCTTTGGATTTCAAACTCAATTACACACATCAAGTTTAATATTTAAAACATGCTATCTGAGAGCTTCATGCATGGGATTTCTATGCATTGAATCACCATATCCACGTTGACTGGTTAGCAAATTGGCATATAGCTAATCACCCGTATGGCATGGGATTGAGTGAAAGATGACTTTAATTGAATGAAAGTTTCAATTCAACACTTATTAATCTTAATTGCTATTTAAAACATGCTATGTGAGAGCTTCGTGCATTGGATTACTACGCATTGAATTGCTATAACCATGACTGGTTAGCAATTTTCATACACCTAATCGCCTATATGACATTGCCTAGGCCATGAAATCAATGGTAGACTTGAATCTTATAAGGTTTCATTGGAGCTTTCAAATTGATACATCACAAGAAGTTGCATGTGCCATCTTTTTTTCAACCTTATCAAAGTTAACGTAGCTAATTCATTTGACTTGTCAATAGCTCCAAAAGCTCCTCCACAAGTAAGCATTCCTCATACCAAATTGAAAACTCAATGTACAATTTAAATTTTAGCTTCCTCCTCAATAATTTGACCCTTAAATTCTACAAATAGAGCTTTCCCACCAATGATATAATTTTACCTTCCAATCTTTATGCTTACTTCTCGATAGGATTCTTATAAGTTAATTTCTTGTTAATTGTTCAAGTCAAGAGCTTACCTTATACTTTATCAAATCAAGTGTCATTTTTTGTCTTGCCTTAGAGATGCAAATGCAAATTCACAATGTGAGTGCATTAGCTCATCCCTATTAGAAGATTGCCTGCACTATGGAAGATCAATCACATAAGAGGTGGTCAAATAGGAGAAGGTCATGCAAGAGAGATCCTACAATCAAACCTATCGAAGCAAGAATCAATCAAATAAGTAAGATCCAATAAAATACATATAAGAACGAGTAGACAAGGAGAGCTCACAAATATTCTATTGCAAGGGAATAAATGTGCATTACTTAATGCCAAAATTGGCTTATATACGAATGACTAAGTTTCACACTAGGCCAGACAAAACTTAGTCCATTGGCACTAGTTCTAGTCTTAAGCAACTATGTACATGAAGATTTTCATTTCCCCATTTGGCATTAAGGTCAAGATAAGGTGCTCTATAAAGCCTAGTGCCATCTTACAAAAGATGGGTTTCCACTACACGACACAGGTAAGATAGCAAAGCGTCTTGCCATAGGTTGGGCGAGTGAAACCATGTTGCAAAGTGGTTAATACCAATCATGAATCAAGAGGAACACACCCAAAGATAAAATAAATTATTGAAATTATGTTTGAAATTTAATAAATCTTCTTATTAAAGCTTATACAAAGTTGATTTTTCTTATATTTTATGCAAGTAGTTTTGTTCTTTTGTCTTTCAAAAAGCCTACTTAATTCACATCTAGTGATGACATATTGACCTATTGTTTCACATGTGCAAGCTATTTTGTGGTTTTTTAGCATTTAATTTGTGTTTTGCTTTGCTTTTGAATGAATATGCTTATGATTAAGAAGTTGAAGTCTTGTTTTATTTCAAAGGTGATGAAGCTAACAAGTTTTCATAAAAGAAAAAAGAAATCTCAAGTTAGAAAAGGAGACATTGTTTAAGGTGAGATCAAATTAAACAAACAAGCTACTTTCTACCTCACCAACTTGGTTTTGAAAAGTATAATATATTTTCTTTTTTCTTTCAACTAAAAAGACCTTTACTAGCAGCACATGGTTCCATGGTAGAGACTCTTATTCAAACCATGAGTGGAGTCTCTCATATAATGCAGACAAAAGGATTATTTTCTTCATGGCTAGACATGGAGGGAGATAAAATATCAAAAAAATCCCAAATCTTGTGGAAGGAGGAAGAGGAGGGATACTAGTAAAAAAATCCCAAATCTTGTGGAAGAGTTCTTAGTGTAAACTATGAAAATCTAGGTAGTGTAAACTATGAAGATCCAAGTTATTATATTGTCTTGCTCAAAGTACATAATTCACACACAACTAGGGAGTTTGGAGTGAGTCGAGAAAACTTCTCATAAGCAACTAGTTTAGTCCTTCACAATTAAGTTGTTCTTTGGACAATAATGACAATAACATTGTAGCTCTTTCACCTTTCACTTCAAGATACTTTGCTTTACCTTTCTCGTAAGTGCAAGGTTTTGACTTAGAGATTGGTGGACGTCCTTTAAAAGAAAATAGATCTCACGCACACATTTCAAAGGACAAAAGGCATCATAAAAATGATGATAATAAGTCTCAAAAAGATGGTGTCCAAAAGCCATAAAAAATAATAAAGACAAAAGCTTTAACAAAGTGCAAGCAAAGAAGAGGATTCGAAAAAAGAGGAGAGAGATATCATCTCCCATAGTGGTGAACTTTGTTCTAGTGGTTTTACTTCTTAACAAAATAAAGTAAGACTAGAAAGCATTAAAATTTTCAAACTTATTAGTGGGAAGATTTATAATCTTCCAATTATTAGGAAGGCCCTGGCTGAGACATGGTAAGGTAAAGCAAGATTGGGACAGGAACATAATCACCATCAGAAGGGAAAAACAGAAAGTGCATGTGAATCTCACTGATGCAAAGAAACCAGTGAAACCTGCTCAAAGACCAATCCATGCCGAAACTTTCAACATGTCAAAAGGCTTTGATGATGATGAAGAGACCAAAATACTCCACGAACATCCATACCTATTGGTAGTGCATGTGCGAAGAGAGTCTAAGTCTCAAGAAGGAGAGATGTCTACAATCAACAAGCTCGTTGATGTGCCTATTCTCCGCTCGGAGAGGCATATTGTCAAGAACAAATCTTTCCTAGGCACACTTTGAAGGAGGATACAACAAACAAAAAGGCACTTAAATCACAATGCTGTCAGCAAAAACAAAGGAACTATCTAGAAGGGCATTGCATATGAAGCACAGAGTTCACAAACAACCATGCCAACATGTACCCCCTACGTAAGGACGGATGCTAAGAGTATCCAAAACCATAGCAGTACGTTTAGTCTGAAAGATCTTGGAAAACAAACTTGGAATTTTCAGAGACGGAGTCGACTCGCTCTGTGCAATAGCTTGCAAAGCTCATCCTGGTCATACTCAGAAGCCAGTCCAAAAGTCTCCAGCAGTTATGAAAAGCTCTGGGCATCAATTGAAAAGTTGGATGTTAAGTCAACTTCTAGGTTGATCTTACACTTCCACAAGTCAGCAATCTGCTGAGCTGACTTCTTGAGATCTTCTGAGACAATGGTGTGGTCAGTTCCCAGGACAGGATCTGCTAGCACGTCAGCAAAGGATTCCAACAATATGACACATGCACGTTTATTGGCCAGTAAAGATACATCCTTCTAAGTTCTTGGTGCCATGGCTGACATTCTAGTCTGAAGGATAGTAGCCTTCCAAGGCTTTGAGCACGAGTTGTGCAGGGTCATCTGCACACTTGAGTGCAAATAGAAGCTCGGCACTTATGGCATTCAAGTCTTTCCTACATTCTGCAATAAACAGCCGCAATTTGTCTGAGTCCATGGCCTCGCACAGATATTTCAGTTGTGAGCGGGGCTTCACCTCACTGGCTTTCAAAGTGGAGGCACTGGCTTCTTTGGCAAGAAGGCCACTGAGGCTCAGGGTGTGAGCAGGGGCCACTTTGCTGCTGTTTCCTGTGGCAGGCTTGGCACCTACATCTATGGTCTGGGAAGCCGAGCCATTGGCACTATTAGAATTAGAATTAGGGTTTTCTCCTTTCATGGCAGCTGCCTCCTCTGTGCTAGACTTTTCTTCTTTCTTGGTAGTATCCTCCTCCTCCTTGGAAGCTTCGAGCTGTTGCCGCTCTTCGCACCACTTGCAGCTCGAGGATGACAGCAACAACGGCAGCATCCTTCTGCTCCTGAATGAGAGCAACAGAGCTCTCTGAAAGAGACATCTGCGTCTCGTCTCGTTGGCCTCCTTCATCTTGGCCTCCAGGGCCGCTTAACTCTTCCTACGTGCTGTGCAGGCACTTCTCCACCCCCATAAGATAATCTTCGACATCTTTCCGGTTGGCTCCGAGCTTTCGGAAAAAGCTTTGTGAAGCCTCTCCTTTCACTCAAGAAGGGAGATACGACATCCACCCGCCGCAGGTGCGGCCACCTCTACGTAGAGAGGCAAAATAGCAGAGAATGGACACACCTGGTAATGGAGATCGCCGAAAGAGCTTTCTCCAGGTCCCGGCTGCGGCGGCACAAGGACCTTGAGCAAAGCGTGTCGCAGTCCGGTTATGGCGGTACCGCTTCAGTTCATCGCTCAACCTGTTACCCCAACACAAGACACACTGCTACAGTTTGCCGTTCTAGAGAACCCTAACATTTGATGCGTCTTCACATATCTCAAGAAGGAGATATATGTACAATCAACGAGCTCGTTGATGTGCCTACGCTCCACTCGAAGGGGCATATTGTCACAAACCAAATCTTCCTACGCACACTTTGAAGGAGCATACAGCAAACAAAAAGGCACTTAAAACATAATGTTGTCAGCACAAACAAAAGAATTATCTAGAAGAGCATTGCATATGAAGCAGAGAGTTCACAAAAAACCATGCCAACATGTACCCCTCCGAGCTTATCTTAAGAAGGAGACATATTGGCATGTGCAAAGAGAGTCTAAGTCTTATTAGAGACCTTGAAATGAGAGCCTTGTCGCTACTCAAAGGTTTTGTGGAGTGGTTCAATGATGCAAGGGATAACCATGTAGACGATGCCTTCCCCGACATTGTAAGCGATATGAAGCCCATGGGTGATACGCCTAAGCAACCAAAGATTCAGTTATCTGCTAAGAGGATTGTGTATAAGTAAGGGGTGTTCTAGTTTTCCATCATGCTCTAGGTCTTTGATTTATGAATCACTCTAATTGACATGCAGCCAGGTGGGTGGGTTCATTGGATGAGGGCCTTGAAATTAAATTCGTGCCCTCCACAAATCCCATTATAGGCTAACTCCAATAATGGGGAGTTCATGTATCCTCAAAGCTTTTGGGAGTGTGATGTTTTGAGGTGGGAGATTCATGTGTGCCCTTGGTAGTTAGACTATCCACTTGGAATGAGGCATTCATCCAAAAATGAGCTCTATGCCCGTGTGTAACTTTGTCTCAACTAAATCTCATTCTTTATCTATGGTGCTAAATCTCTTCTACATTCCTCATTAGATTTTGAAGATATCCATTGTGCTTCTACTCACTCACACGAGAGTATGAACCCATTGAGAGGAACAAGGTTCGACAATGTGAAGAAAGAGAACTTCAGATGGTCACTTATGCACCAAATATATTTTCCATTTCTTTCGGACCATATACTTGTGTTTTGTTCAATTTATTATCATTGTTAATTATCATTGTTAATGATACAGGGGGGTTTGAAGAATCAAGCCATAAAAGGGATAGCAGGAGCAAGAGAGCATTGAATCCATTGCTCACAGGGTTAGGTAGGGAGTCGAACTTGCGGCAAACCGATGTTGAGTACAATGTAGAGTAGAGTAAGCAACTCATAGTTTTTTGGATTCCCATTAGAGGCAACCCTATAATGCTTTCACAAATTGGCTATACAAACTCTCTTCTTACTATCCAGGTTCTATACATATATCACTGCCAATGTGGTCAACTTAGTGGATGGTCCAGACAACGAGATATACGTGTTTAGTTGGGTGTACTTACTTTTGTTTGTATTAGTAATAACTGCCACATCAAACCTTTGTGTGCATGTTCTTAAGATTCAGGATTTAAGTGTGGTTGAAAAAGACAAATACACCATCTCTCTCTCATGGTGGTGTGCCTTGCACAAAAGTGGTGAACCTGGTTTGGGTAGACTTTCCAACTAGCTTGAAGGTGGAGCTTGTAGATTCAAAAGAATGTCCCGGGCTTGGAACAAGTTCTTTGATGAGCTGGCATGGGGTGCAGCAGAGTTTGCTGCCGACTTTGTTTTGCCGATCAAGGTTGGTTTGTTACTTGTTACCTGGTAGCTTATTTTCCACTTGTTCTTAACAGTGCAACCAAGAATGAGTTGGCATTGTGGTGCACAAATACTTTGTTGTGTGACCACGGTTATGTTTGACATGGAGAGAGAGTAAGAGTAGCCTTTATGGTTATGTTTGGTATGGCGGGAGGGTAGGATATCCATCAAAGATATGCTAATGAGTATGACCTTCATTTCAAGTATTTGATTTGACATTGGGGATGTTCTCTAGGGAGGAAGATTATCCCATGCCGGCCATGCATCGTGTTTATGGTGCTCAAGTGGATCCCAAGAGCTTTCCAGCAAAACTAGCAATGTGCTCATGGAAAGTAGGCGTCTTAATTTTCCAAGGACCAAGGTGGCACGAATATATATACGTGAGGGGGCTGAGAGAACAGATCTATTCTACCAGTGAGACTAATTACTCATGCTTTATCCATGCATGCTTTCTCTCCATTTGATAAGAAAAACTTTGTTTTTGCAGGTGGCTTATCACTACATTCACAGAGCCTGGTCATAGCATCATTGATTTTTTGCAAGTTTTGGTGGGATGGGTAGAATGTCACAGCAATGCAGAGGCATTGTCTATGCATCGAGCACTACGATGCACTTTTGCTAGACCTTCACTCCGAACCTCTCACACAGTCACATGTTTAACATCGTACACTTGGTCTATGATCAACTTTGTATACAGTATAGTTATTACATGCACATGATTTATGATCAACATTGTATATATCATATAGCACAGAGCATGATAGTTCTATGAACTATATGATAGTCCTCTGTGACTAGCTATGCACGATAGTGCATAGCAAACCTAGTCAAACTTATGATAATCTATCTATTGTTGGGAGTGAATCTTGTCTCTCTCTGTCTACGTGTCAACAATGGTGTAGCATTTTGGTTTTAGGTCATCTACAGAGGACCACTCTCTTCATGACATTTCATGGATGTTTGCCCTATTTATAACATTTACTATGGTTTTGTTCCTTTCACGGATGTTTATGACTTTTTGTGTCCATGATGTCAACCATGTTCTCAATGTATGGACTCTTAAAATTTCCATAAGGAATGTCAACCACACTTTCATATTTTCATTGTATGGGCTCTAATTAATTTCATGTATTAAGTAATATGCCAATAATAGAATGAAAATTATGTTGACATTTGAAACTTCAAGACTTGTCATATGGTGTTATAGAAGATGAGAATGTTTTTGTGAAAATGGGAATGGAAATATTGTTTACTTCTTTGGATTCTAGAGTACATACTATTTTGCCTCATTTAGTGAATAAGATAACATGGATGTTGATAATCTTTCAATGAATGAATCTTGGGTATATGCTTTATGGACTAAGGATTGTGTGCTACAGCTTTCATTGTGTTTTTAGAGATCATTAAATATTGCAAGTGGTGCACATAATGTGTACAGGTGGGCAACATGGCCACTACCTTGTACTCTTAACAAAAAGGTGATTTAACCATAATTCAAAAAAAATATACTCTCAACAAGGTGATTTAAACATGATTGTTTACACTTATACTCTTGACTTCCTACTTTTTATCTCCCCCCTTTCCACATTTCTTCTTTTTCCCTCCCCCACCGCCTCCCTTTTTCCTACTTCTCATTCAACTATACTATAGATTTTACTTTTCTCCTTCTCTTATTTAGGAAAACATTTACAAGCACATTGTTAAGCCTACTAGCCTTCAAGTCTTTATTATTCTAGTTTTTACTACACCTTGTTGATGTTGTGTCATTATTTGATTAGTTTTTTAGGTTCCAAGTTATTGATAATGCATGTTATGTTGTAGGTTTAAGCTTTTTATTTTGATGTTTTGGTACTACTCAGAAGTTTTTCGAAGTAGGTAATAATTACTCTTTAGGTGTTTAATTAAGTTTAGACTTTAGATTTAGAGGTTAATCTTCCATGATGTTTGTAGATTTTTTTAAGAGTAGGTAATAATCACTCTTTAAGTTTTTAATTAAGTTTAGACTTTAGATTTAGAGCTTAATCTTCCATGATGTTTGTAGATTTTCTTTAAGAGTAGATAATAAGCAGTCATTAGGTTTTTTTGGGTCTACGTGTTCTACTTTTTTGGTAATCTTCCATAATGTTTATCTTTACGTGGTTCTTGTTACAGGTTTAAGGATTTGCTTTATCTATCAACATCTTCTTTAAAGAGCTATAAGATCACACATTTTAAATTCTACTTATTCTTTAATTCTTAGTCTTATTTTAATGTAAAGTCCATTGTATGCAAAAAAACAAAAAAAAAGTTAGAAAATAAGATCTAAACTGTTTTCCTTTTATTTGTGCAGATGCGAGAAAGATGAAAGGTTATAAGTTCTATATATAG
Organism: Cibotium barometz; assembly: GCF_041138505.1. Classification (NCBI taxonomy): domain Eukaryota; kingdom Viridiplantae; phylum Streptophyta; class Polypodiopsida; order Cyatheales; family Cibotiaceae; genus Cibotium; species Cibotium barometz. The sequence goes on from NC_141093.1 coordinate 12,819,627, forward strand.
TATTGAGTTCCAAAATAACGAGATAGATTAACGACACATACAACACATTTGAATGGGTATTAATGTACCCTAACAACCAAGGTTTTTTCAAAGTCAAGACAAAGAACAAAGGGGATTAGACAAAGAATTAGAAAGGTAGAATAATAAACTTTAAAAGTAGAAATATTAGTAGGAGCATGGGCCAAGATATATGTGGTGATTCCGTAATGGTGGAACTGAACATTTTTTGGGAAGAGCACGAAATAACTACAGTAACTATGGAAGGCCAACCTTCCTTAGCCAAATCATTTCCTTAAGGTTACGTGACCCTCCTACTTATTTTTATTTTAAGTTAGATGGTAAGAAATTGAGGAATAGATTTGAGAACTCCTTCACCTACACACAGTGTGTTAACCCCCATATCTTAGAGATTATGGATTGATGTAATTGATAATTTACTAATGCTAATTATTTTGGTCTTTCTCATATTTTTTTTTCTACAATAAAAAAAAGTCAGCAAACCATGTAATCTAAACTTTGAATATAACTAATGAATATACATTTCTCTGCCTCTTTAAATCACATGAAATTAAGTATGAGAAAAAGGTGTTAAAGGCCTACTCATGATAAATCACATGAAGATATGTTGTTATTAAAGATCCACCATTTATAAATAAGTGACAAATTTGAAGCTCAAGTAGCATCATAAAAACTCAGTTTTATGAAACTTATATATTGAAAAGCAATTACATAAATTTTAAACACTAGTGGTATGTTGGTAAGAAGATGATTTCCTCTTTTGGCAGCTTCTTTTTTCTTTGATCTTCCTTGAGGATTTTGATGGCTCTTTAGTAGATGTAAACTTAATCTCACCTCTAAATCTCAAAAACTTATGTTTTTGAGATTTGTACATCCTGTTAGGAGATTTGCATCCATCTTATTAGCCACAAAAGCATGTACGATGTAATTTATAAAATAAGATAATATCATAGCCCAAACCCTAGGTGCATACCCAAAAATTGTAATAGCTTCTAATTTCTCTACAAGTATAACTCTCAGTATTTGAGAGGACAATAGACTAACCCAAATACCTTATAACTTCCTTAAGTGTTAGTAATGTAGCCTTAGGCCTATCGGAGTATTTATAATAAAAAAATGGCAAGAACTTCTTTGCTCATTTTACCAATATAATGACCAAGTCTAGAGTCCTTACCAATTCTTCCACCAGCTCATCCAAGAAACCATCAGCATCTTCAATCTCAAGCTGATAAAAATAATAGTTAATTAGATTGAAATTAATTATAAATCTATGGGGATGACCGATGTTGCGATAGAAAGGCATCAAAGGGGCTCCAAAGATGACCTACGATATGCAATAAAAAGGCATCCAAGGGGCTCCAAAGCTTTCTCTTTGCATGCTAGATCACCTTCCTTGCCAAGGACAAAAAACATATTTTGTGTGATATAAATTGATAACTAGAATAAGATTGAGAAATACCTATTGGTTTTCATCACTAAACTAACTAGAGATGACTCATCCCATAAGTCAATCATCTATTTTATATATATGAGATGATTCTTCTTCGATAGACTGTAGTATGGTTGATCTTCTAAATTTTATTAGTTCCAACCTCTCTTGAATTGAAAAATATTCTTCTTCTATTGTAATCCATGGTTAAAATAATAGAGCGTACGAATTTAGTAGAACATTTGTCGAATCAATGAAATACTTCAACAAACCTATAAGTCTTAATTTTAGTTAACTAACTGAGATGATTATGATACTAAATCTTTAAGCTTATAGGTCCCTTTCCAAATAAATGCCCACAATAGCAGGTCCCTTTCCAAAACGATGCCCACACGTGTCTAGAAAGTTATTTCCAACACAATACCATTTATAGAGCATCACGTTTTCAATGAAATGAATGATGTGAAGGTAGCAATCGGATGATGGTTTTATCTTTCTTATTGGTATTCTATTTATAGAATGATGCCCTTGATATTGTTTGTTTTCTTCTTTATTTAGTTTTCTCAAGAATGATTTGAAGATGAGCAATCGAATGATGGTTTTATCTTTCTTATTGTATTCTATTTATAGAATAATGCCCTTGATATTGTTTGCTTTTTTCTTTATTTAGTTTTCTCAGGAACTTGGCTATATGTGGCTAACTCAAGCATCATTGATTCAAAAAATGTTAGGTGCCGCCATAGCATTAGATCAAGGAAAACATACAATAGATGCAGATAGGCCCTCTACTTCTTCCTCTGCTACTTCATCTTCAAAAAAGGTAGGGGGTAATATCTTTGGAAAATCCCCACAAAAGACTCCCAAAAAAAGTTGCACTAAAAAAAATCTTCCATTAAAAACTTTGAGCAATAGTTTTTCATTATGGAGGAAATCCTATTGTAAAATAATTCTAAATAACACCTAATGATGAAGACCATGTAATATTCCATTAATTTTGTTTGAGATAGATGCTTTTATTTCTTGTGAGACTGTGTGCATGTATTCACTCATCCTCTCATTCTAGGTTCTGATGTTTTTTTGCAGTGTTCTGTTTTTCTCCTTTCTCTAGATCACCAGTTCTATAGGATTGTTCATGTCTCATAAGGAGTGTCAAAAGTTTTCTCTATTCCTTCTTTGAAACTATATAAGAATTATCAAGTTTAGTAAATTTTAAAATAATTAGATATTATGATAACTACTAACCAAGAAATGGGTTTGCATATCTAATCACGATAAGGGTTTGCATGATGTTAGAACCGATAGAATTCATCCTCTCACATTGTCGCTCCAATCTTTCTCTCGACTCCTGCTATGTAGGTGTTAATCTTTGCACCTCTTCTATAGTCAATTCAGGGAGTTATAAACCTAAGAGGTATTTGTTGCTAAGCTTATGATTAGTAATGTTACCTGCCATGTTACACAATGTAAGTGGTGCCGGAAGCAACTAGTCTAATTAAAACAGTTAGACACTATATATAACTTAAGCAATCGAGAGTTCTCACTTTCCCCATGCTAACTTTTTACTTTCCCCATGTAAAGTTTTTGTGCCATTTTTTGGGTATATTTTTCTTTTGTTTGCAGCAAAGGGTTGGTCTTACATCAAATGGATGTAAAGAATGTGTTCTTGCATGTGGTAATTTGCAATGAGAAGTTTACATGATATAGCCACCATGTTTTGAGAGCGGTACACATATAGATTTTATGTGCAAGTTATGAAAATCCTTGTATGGCTTGAAGTAGGCATCCAAAGTATGGTCAAACAAGATCGAAGCATAGCTTGTTACCATTGGATTTTAGATATCCAATGCAAAATTTTCAGTTTATGTGAAAAAGATAGATAGCAGAATCATGCTGTTAGTCATTTATGTGGATGACTTAATTATCATTTTAGTGATAGTGATGCTAACATACATGATGTTAGGATGCTTTAAAAGAAGAAGTTTGAGATGAAAGATCTGTGGTATTTTCTTGGTATAAGAGGTGGTGAGATCATCTGATCACATTTTGCTATTTTTACAAAGAGGCAATATAGCTTAAACATGTTCTCTAAGTATAAAAAATGACAAGCTCTAAGCTTATTTCAATGCCATTGGAGCATAACACGAAGCTTTTTATAGATATAGATGAGCTTTTAAAGAATCCCACTATGTATATATGTTAATCCAATTCTAGGATTAACAAGAGCTACCGCCATTATCTTACATCAATAGTGTCCAAAGCTACAACTTGGACGGGCTCCTGTAATGGTGTGATGGAGTATTTATGGCGATATCCACTTCAAGAGCGTGTGGTAGCAGGTTAGGATGAAGTCCTAAGTGATGTATTTCATGGATATATTTTGAGAGTAGTCATTGTAATAGCATTAGGCCTCTTAAGAGCCTAAAGTGCTCGGCCGGGCATAATTTAAGTGAGTGTGAACACTTATGGCCATGTATATAAGTGAATTTCTCTCATAATACAGGGACTCTCCCATTGTGCAATTGAGTCTTGCTCTTGCTAATCCTATTGCTAATCTCTCTCCCTAATGCATGCTAGTGAGTGTGTGTGAGTGAAGTGAGGTGAGAGGAGGGACGAGGACCCATAGTGCAACGCGACGGTGTGACAACGCTCAAGGAGATGCGGTGGAATTGCTTCTCAAGGAGTTGTAGAGCTTGGAGACCTTGAGGGTTACGAGTTCGGCCATTGGAAAGATCCTCACGACAGTTGCGGTTCACCAGGTACTCTTTTTTGGATGTGTTTCAAGGAGGGTTAGGGTGAGCCTTAACATTTTTGGCGCCGCTCCGAGGAGCCATCCCTTGGCTTTTCCATCGTTTTGTCTCTAATCTACGCATAACACATTGCCCATTATCTTGATTAGTGGTTTTCCATGAAAAAGATGTGGAGTTGATGGTGATTGATTTGTGTGAGATTTGGTGTAAAATAGCTCTCTTTTTTGTTTTTGAAAAGAATGCTTTTTGCTTAATTTTTAGATTAATTTGTTATTTTTGTTATTGTTTTTATGATTTTTCATGTTCTTATGGCCTGCACATAGTTTATATTAGGCTTACTTTGCATCCATTGCATCAAACAATGCAAGAGAATGCATTTCTTAATGAATGTTAGCTCTCTTTAGTTTAAACATAGATCTAAGATCATTAATTTTAGTTTAATTGTGTGTTTTTTGTTGAAATTATTTGGATAAGAGTGTTAGCAAGCATTAGGAATAGCTTAATCTTTTTAAAAAAAATCTTAAAACCATCAAATCTTAAAACCATCAAATCTTAAAACCATTAGGAGTAGCTTAATCTTTTAAAAAAAATCTTAAAACCATCAAAAAACCCTTGAATTTGACTAATTTCTCTTAATGGACTGGTTTTTGTTATTAAGAGTGATTAATCTTGTTCAAAGAGGCTAAAAATTTAGAAAATGTATTAATTGGGGTCTAAATTGATTATATAAGTAGTCGAAATTGGGGTTTTTGAGTGTTTTGAGAGCATGTAGATGCATCAAAACACCTAATCACATCAATTGTTTGATCAATTGGAGAAATTTGACTGATGGTCGAAAGGGTTAAAATCAAGTAGAGGGTTAAGTTTCCAAGTCTCATTTTATGCAATCTACTTATGAAGCTTCGAGGTACACTAGTGGGCAAAAGGGAAAGGCATCTATGTCTACTATACATTCCTCTATAGGGACTCTTGTAGGAGTTAAGAGAAATGTGTCAATGAAGAATGATCACAGATCTTCTCTCACTCCAAAATAGTTTGAAAAAGCAAAAAGGGAAGGCAAGCATCAATGGCGTGATTGTCCATTGAAGAAGCAACACATAGCTACAAATATGACCATTGAGCCTATAGATTCAAATCACGGGGATGATCTCGAACGAGGAAGATTTATTAGATGATACTCCAAAGCAGAGACCAGAATTCTACTAGGATACTCTTAGTGTTAATTTAGAAACGAGTACCTACAGTCTTATCTTTAGAGGCTAGTTACGATTACCAGTTTTTGGGTTACAAAACTTATTGTAATGAAGGTCTCGATTGAAGGGAAACCAGTGAAGGTGCTCTTCGATATGAGCTCTAGCCATGAAGACTCAACCATCACCATATATCAGTACACAGTTGAGCTAGAAGATGGCAAAGAAATAGAGGTTTGGGACCAACAAGTTGTAGGCCTTGGTCTCACAATTCAATTCTACTTTGAGGAGCTCAACTTTGATATTACTCGACTAGAACGGTTTGATGTTGTGCTAGGGAAAGAATGGCATACATGGAAGAAGCCTCTCATCGACTTTGAAATGCATGTCTATCAATTCATGCATGAGGGGAGGATGCATCACATAAAGGTGAGCTAGATCTGCCCAAGAATGCATTAATTACTCATTCACAAATGCTTAAAATAACTTGTAAGTCTTTCTTTTAAAGCTGGGTTCAAAAAGTTCCAAGTGTTGTAGACACACATGAAAGTGGAACTTCAACATGTAATGCCACGAAATCTTTGCAAGAAGAGAAAATTATAAACGGAATTTTCTAATGTTTTCAAATTTGACCTACCCTCTTCTTTGCCTCCACATAGAAATCTGAAGCATCAAATAGAGCTTATGCCCGGTGCAACTGCGGTCAATAAACCTTTGTACCATATGAGTTTGGTCAAGGAGAATGAGATGTCGAAGGTGATTGAGGGGTACTTGGTGAAAGGACTCATTTTCCCCAATTTCCATTTTTGCTAGTTAATAAGAAAGATGGTTCTTATCAAATGTGTGAAGATTATAGAGCCTTAAATAAAGTTACTATGTAAAACATCGATATCCAATTCCAAGGATTGATGATTTGATAGATGCTCTAAGTGGAGCTAAAGTCTTCAATAAAATAGATAGTGGATATCATCAGATTCATATTAAAGACCAAAATGTATCTAAGACTACTTTTCGTACTCATTTTGGTCATTATTAGTACCTTGTAATGCCATTTGGGCTGACTAATGCACCAGCCACATTTACGATGTTTTTAGGCCATCCACGAGTAAATTTATGGTGGATTTTATTGATGATATTTTGGTTTATAGTAAATCTTTACTAGAGCACAAACCACACTTGTTTACTATATTTGGCATGCTCACAGAAAATGTCTTGTATGCCAATAAACAAAAAACTTTCCTATGTCAAGAGGAAGTTGAATATTTGGGACACATTATATCGGCGCTAGGCATAAAGATGGATCCAAAGGAAGTAGCATTAATCTTGGCTTGGCCTGTTTCATAGGACATTACTATGCTCATATATTTCTTAGGACTATCTAGTTTTAATTTTAAAAAAATTATTTTCTATTCTAAAATAGCAACGTCATTGACTGGCTTGTTACAAGTTACTGTTGTTTATGTCTAGACCGACATTCACATTCAATAACAGAGTTTTGATAAATTAAAGTAAGCAATTAACTGCACCTGTGTTGAAGATTGTGGATCCATCATTACCTTTTGTCATTTGAGATGAATGCTAGTAGCATTGCCATAGGATCTCTGTTGAGCCAAGAAGGCCAACCAGTGGCTTTTGAGAGTAAGAAACTCAGTAGTTTGCAACACAAGTGGCCCACTTATGAGCTTGAATTTTATGTAATTATACATGCACTCAAGGTGTGGAGGCATTACTTGTATGGAGCTGAGTTTAAATTATACATGCACTCAAGGTGTGGAGGCATTACTTGTATGGAGCTGAGTTTAAGTTATACATGCACTCAAGGTGTGGAGGCATTACTTGTATGGAGCTGAGTTTAAATTATACATGCACTCAAGGTGTGGAGGCATTACTTGTATGGAGCTGAGTTTAAGTTATACACGGATCATGATACACTGAAGTATCATGATCAGCCGGGGCCGAATTTCAGAGTCTGTCAAGCAAGATGGGCCAAATTGATGCAAGGGTTTCACATGGAAATCTTGTATCGATGAGGAAAAGAGAATGTTATTGCTAATGCATTGTCTCATATACTGTATCAGACGAGTTTTGGTATAGTTGAGAATGAGATCATTCATAGAATACGTGAAGCTCAAAAGATGGATCCGTATGTTCAATTGTTATTCAGTAAGGCTAGCCAAGTAAATGAGGAATTAGCCCAGTCTGATTTATTGTTTGGTAAACATAGATTTACCATTGAGAATGGAATTCTCAAGAGGAATAGCAAGATATGCATTTCGGACTTAGATAATTTGAGGATATTGGTGACACAAGAATGTCATGGTAGTCCATGTGCTGGGGGGACACCCAGGAATTAAGAAAACCATTTATCTCATTAAACATTTCTACTGGTGGCCACAGTTAAAGAAGCATATTAATCATTATGTGACAGATTGTTTGCACTGTCAGATTACTTAATTCGAGCATGTGAAGTCACCAGGATTATTACATCCGCTGTCTTTTCCAGAGAGGAAATGGTAGAGTATTTCCATGGATTTTATTATGGGTTTACCCAGTTCCAGAAAAGGTCCCTTCACGGTATTACCTTTCACAGTTCCAAGCCATTTCATGGGATTACCCTTCACGGTTCTAAACCATTTCATAGAATTACCTTTCACAGGTTTAAACCATTTCACGAGCTAACCTTTCACGGCCAAGAGTTTCACAGCCAAGCCTTTCACGGCTTAAAAGTCTCACGCCTTAAGACTCTGAAAAACACCCTTGTTTGGAGGCTCGTATCTCCTAAACCGTATATCCGATGAAAGCGCTCTAGGGCTCATCGCAAAGCTGACATCGAGCTCTTCAACTTTGGTCTTGGATGTCTGAAGTCAAAATCGATTATTTTAGCCTCTAACCAGTAGCCTCAAAATTCGACCAGTAGCCTCAAAATCGATTATTTTAGCCTCTGTTAACCAGTAGCCTCAAAATTCGACCCAAAGATCGAGGCAAAAAACAGCTTGAAAAGCACGAAAAAATTGTTAAAAAACAGCACGAAAACGACGTCGAACCATATTCGTGCCACTTTTTGAGGGTCTAATCGACAAAATCACAAACAACTTAGGGAAACAAAGTTGTAGCACTCCAAAAATACTACAACTCTCTCATACATAGTTTTTTCAAAATTCTTTTTCGAACACCCTAAAAAACGTGCGCTGCGAAACAGGGAAAAATTCCTAGAGAATTTTTCGTCTTGAGACAGTGATGGAAAATAGGTTTTAGGACTTCCTTTTCCATATGGGAACTTACTAATATGCACTTTTTTTGGAAAAATGTCGCTAAGAGGTTCACGTGCGTATAAAGTTAATTAGGGCGAACGGACACTCGTTTGACCCAACGAAAAGTACGCCAGGCCTCTTGAGGCTGTAAACGGGCTATGAGAAAATATAAAAAGTTTAAAAAAAAACATGTGCTTGCTCATTAAGGAGCAATTAGGCAATTAGACATGGCAATGATATTGCCAAGGATCACACAAGGACTGAACCCAATGGTGGCTGACATCTTCAAGCCATTGAGATCTATGCCCCAAATGCACCTCCCAATACCATTGGCCATGCCTATAACAAGAGTGTCATCGGGACCCCCTGTCACTTCAATCCCACCGAGGCTTTGGTCCTTTACCTAACATCTCCATAAATCCTATAGGTACCAACCCTTTCCTGGATGCCCACACCTTGGACATACTAACTAGTCTAGGAAGGGGGGTAGCCCAAGGACTATGTGAGTCCCTACCCACAAGAGCACTCACATATGGCCTCAATGACTCATACAAACGTACGGCCGTACAAATTTCCAAAATCATGGCCAAATACAACGGAACAATAGATCTTGTTTAATTCATACAAGTGTTTGAACAAAGATGTGAAGCCTTTGGAAATCCCAACTGCCCCACCAAGGTACATGCATTAAACCTATGTTTAGAGGGAAAGGCTAGTCGATGCTTCATCACATTAGTGCCAGCGATCAAGACCAACTTCATAACCTTAAAGCCAGCCTTTATCCACGGTTTTCAAGACAAGGTGATCGGTGGAGTACAGCAAAAGAACTCTATCCAATTGAGTGTAACCCAAACGAAACCATTAGAGACTTTATCCTTTGGATAAAACTCTTGGACTCATGATGTGATTCATGGAAAAAATTAAATGATTCTTAATTGAAGAGATATTTCATAATGGGCTTAAAGAAAAACAACTTACACAACTTGATCATTGTATCCAACCTAGAAACATTCGATCAATGTTGTAAAGAAGGAGTACGTTTAGATGACAACATGTTGGAAGATGATCAAAAGCTACGAGTTGTTCCTCATCTAAACCAAGTGAAGCAATGGCAAAAGAAAGATTGATCTCGGAATTGTCATTCCCTTAATTCTATGCAGCCTTGCTTAAAAGTTTTCAACCAACATCTCTAAGAGAAGATGAGGTCCTTCAAAACCAACCATACTTAATGCCTCTACAAGTGAGGAGCAAAATGCCTTGTGTTCAGTGCAATCACTATGACCATCCCAATCCCATTGTGCATACAAGGCACCTGTTTTCTATACTGCACATATTGTAAATCCTTTGATCATGATACTAAAAAGTGTCCCAATTCATCAATAATTGACTCAAAACCTCCATCTCCCGTGCACCAAACACAAACAGTCCAAGGGGTAGAAACTGCTCAGAAAGCAGTTAATCGAACACTTCAATGTTTATATTATCATGGACCTCACAAAGTGATAGACTGTATAGTTTGGAATTCTTCCATGCCCATGGTCACTTAAACCTTGCAACCCATGTGTGAACGATGTGGCATTGATCACATGTTTCAAGATTGCCTAAGACGAGTTGCTTCAATGCAACTTGTCTCACAAAATACAACTCTTAACATCTTAAGTGTACAAAATGGGCAATTGTCCATAGTACCCTTGAATGTGCTTACACGCTTACACCTCATAGACCAATCAAGTCACTAGAACCCACCCAACCACCCCAAATTGAGAATCATGATCATATGAAGTCAATATGCGGAATGCAAAAAGCAAGCTCAGGAGAGCATGCTTACCTTGGTTGAATGTCTTATAGGATCACCGGTTGTGATTGAGCCTCATAATGCCAATCCTAAAAAAGCAACTAAAATACAAATCCCAAAGGAGTACCGTTTCCCCTTCAAGAGGAAGACATACTCTCTACTACAGAAGAGTCATTTGAGACAAATTGCACAAATTATGCGGTTGAAAAAGCACATGAGGAATTCGATAATTCCCTTACAAAATTAAAGCAGACTCTCAAAACCTCATTTGGAGAAATTCTCTTCTCTCATGGTGAAGCCAACATAACATCAACACTTGCATCTTTAAGAGCTCAACATGAGTTATACCAAGATATAAAGAGCTCCATAGAACAGGACTGTGAGGATTCACAAGTTTCCAAACATACCTCATTTAGAATTGTCATAGGACCATGTGTGCCAGTGTACACATTGGGTACTTTTGAAAAAGCTGAGAGCTAAAAAGAGGATGAAAGTTAATGGGAATATGAAACAGAAATGGGATCTGAAGCTGAAATAAAAACTGAAACATCCATGGCTCCTTTGGAAGATTCTATCATGGTATGGTTAGATTTCCCTACATGCAATGATGTTAAGCGCCAACACAAATTGATTAGCCCTCAAGCTAGTCATAACATCATGGCAATAGAAACTTGGGTATCATTAGGACAACCTAAACTTATCCCTATAGACTGGTCTTGCAAGAGGAGCCAATGGACAAAGCATTGAAGTTCCAGGTTACTTTAGCTATGATACTCAAACAATCGGTGGAGATGTGGAATTTACATTCCATGTTACCCTAGATTCCCTTGAGTATGATGTCATCCTTGGTGAAACTTAGATAGGTGAATCGTTGTATTCAATAGATGCATCCATGCAAAGAGTCACCTTGAACACTCCTGCAAGCGTTGTATAATTGCTATTACGGGAGGAAGAGACCTTGGAGGAGCTAGAACTTCCAACATATCTTACTGAAAAGATCCCTAGGATTCTGGTTGGATTGGAAATTTCAAATAGAATCACCAAGCTCAAGCACAACTTTATCCAACACAAGAACACAATCTCATGACCCTCTAGTTATGGGATTTCTCACAGCTCATCCTAAAAGAATTCCCTTTACACAAGACTTGAACATGCCATGTTTGGGGTACTTTGAACATACAATGTATATTGAAAACTAACCCCCTTACTTGCAAGTTTTTTTTGGTTGAGTATGTGTTAGAAGCATATTTGATCTTGGGGCATAAATGGACTATTGCTGCCCAAGCACCACTGTGCTTTGCTAGCGATAGAGTCATCATGATGGTCAACAGATGACAATACCATATTGCAAGAAAGAGGATCCAACTTTAATGGATTTCTATGATGTTGAACGCAAAAGGTTACAAGCCTCTTCCACAAAAGCCCCTCTACACAATGACCTACCATCTGCGTCAATGGGGGACCGACTCCGCTAAAGCATCTACTCCTTTAATCCCATCCTCACCAACAAAGTTCAATGCCAAAACCTCGCAATCAATATCCATTCTTAAAGAAGTCCCCCCATCTATCTGTAACAAAGAACTCAAAGGAAAAGCCCCAGAGCCTATACCTCTTCGACAAAACTCACCAAAGGAGAAAACTGCATGCTCAAAAGCCTCATCATCGACAGCCACTCCACAAGAGACTCTAGCCTCATCATCGTCAATAATACCCATGAGTCTCAAACCTGCAACCTCAGCGCCAACCAATGTGAAGGAGGTCCCAAAAACTTCCACTTCAACCAAAAAGAAAGGTCCACCAAGATAGCCAAGATCAAGGTATCTTAATGGTATCAAGATGTGGGTGGAGAAGCAGCTACTAGTAGCTCAAGGCTACTACAAAGGTGCCATTCAAATTTGGGTGCCTCGATAGTCAAAGCCTCTTCCTCAACGCAGCACTCAGAGGTTAAGGAAAAATAAAAGTACTCCACAACACCGTCCACAAAAGCCTATGCAAGTTCCTCAAAGAACTCCACCAAGTCATCAAGTGCGGGTACCGAAAAGATTACTACAAGCACAAGGGTACTACCAAGGAAATACCAATGCTTGGATTTCAAAGCGTATCAAAAATCCCCATAAGCTTGCACAAAAAAGGAAATCTCAGCACCAAGCACATCAGCCACACCAATTTATAATGTTCATCAAAGATGGGTGCCTGTGCATGCGCTTCAACAAGGATACTATGATGGTAATATTTTAATAGAAAAAGGTGTTTGTGAGTTGATTAGAGGGAAGTTGACAGCACAACACCTTTTAGGATCTCTCTCTTCTTCTTTCTCGCACTTCTTGCAAACTCCCTCTTCCTTGGTCTTGCTTCTTGTCTTCCTAGCCACCATGGAGATTGAGAGTAAAGATGAGGAGGAGGATGAACCACCTGATCTTGTGTAAGTGTCTTTTGCTTGAGTAGGATTTTCTCTCTTGTTTGAGATTCGGGTTTTTTTATTTTTGGGATCAAATGCAAAGCCTTTTGTATATATTTTGCATGCCACAACCCTCAAATCAATCCCTTTAGCTCTCATGATGACAAGTCCCATTGCCACAAATGGCGATTCATTTGCAACAAGTTCATGACAAAGGAGGTTCTCTTGTTGGGCAAAGAGGGCAAAAATAGAAACAACATATAGGAGGTTGGAGCAAAATCAAGAGATGGTACTAGATAGATAAAGCTAGGCACTTACTAGCTTGTGCCCTTAACATGTTGGAAGCGTTTTGTATGCATGCTTTGTCCTTAGGGTATTGGAAGGTTTCTCAATTGATCAATGGTCAAAGGTAGCCCAAATTCCATTGAATAAGATCTTTTTTTCTCTTGGAATCTAAAACTTCACACTCACTCTATTTGAAAGCCAAAATTATGGTTCATGCTGCACTATGTCTAACCTAACAAAATGCACATGCACATGCCCCTTTCCTCCCTTGTATTTGTGTATGCATACTTGCAAACACACATAGAGATAAACCAACCAAATATATTACATGTAGAGTGTTGCCACATCTAGTCAAGACCTAACACTTCAATGGGTCAAAACCACCTAGTCTTGCCCTTAGATTCTTGTGTCACAAACTTGGTTTTCCTTTCCTAAGTAGTTTAGGTTTTCTTCTCTTAACTCGTCTACTTCGTTGCTTCCAATGTTGGCTTCTCTTGTTCCGAGTAGACTTCCAGTCAAAACCGCGTTGATTTTATAGAAGTTTCTCTTGTCCTAGCCAAGTCCGATGATCCAGCTCCACCCTCTGAATTCATGTCTTGCTCTTGATGTGTGATTATATGTTTGCGAGTGGGTGTGGGGGGCTTCCATGACTACTTGTAATTTGTTCAGATATTCCTCCCACACCGAACACTTCTAGGTACTCTTATGCATCTAGTACTGCTAATCACGCTTGACTCTGTCTTTGTCAGCTCTTTCTTACACTACCCTTATAATGTTCTAATACTCTTGCAAGATCTGGGTGTGACACGTGCCTCTATGCTCCCTAGGCAATGTAGGACTGTGTCTAGCTCCACTTTAACAATTTTCCTTTCTTGTTCCTACATGTGACACATGCCTCTATGCTCCCTAGGTAATGTAGGACTATGTCTAGCTCTACTTTAACATTTTTCTTTTCTTGTTCGTGCCTAGACACCTCACTTTTCAGGCTCTCCACTTCCTTATACATTGTTATGTTTGCTTCTTGAAGTTCTTAGAGCTACCTTTGTAGGTTGTCCTGATGTGCTCTTTCTTCTTTTATCTTCTACAAGTCCTCTTGCAAGGAGTCTTTCTGCTTTCAGACAACATGAAAAGTCCTCTTACATTGAGCATAGGCTAGTTCTCTCTCCTTGAAGCTTGATTACAGTCTTGATATTTCTTTCGGCCCTTCATTCAAGCACTTTTGCAAAAATTCAAGGCTCCTTGTGCCCATTCCATGTCAACATTTCTTGGGAAGGCTGAAGTAAATAGCTCCTGTGGGCTACACTTGTTTTCCTAGTTGCCCTACGTTGCGTGTTTCCTGCTCATTTCCTATCGCCACTAGCGGCTTCCTTCTATCTCCCTATTTCTGCTTTCAGATTTCTTGCTCCTTTTTGTGCCCTTCTTCACTGAAGGAGAAGACTCTCTTCTTTCCTTGCGTGCTAGGGGGGACGTGGACTCCATTATTTTCTCAGGGTGTGGTGGGCAGGAGTAACAGTCCCCTTCGGAGTTTACTCAACTGATCCTCTTCTCTCCTTTGCTGGTACCCCCTTCAACTCCTTGAAACATCACCTTCAGGTAACCACTAATTTCATCTTCTTGGCATGCTCCTTGAGGTCATTATAAAGAACCTCAACCTAGGCCACTCTTGTTCGAGTCTCTCTACAGCCTATATCAGCCCAAAGCTCCTCCCCTAAATATGCCCCTAAATATGCAATAGGGCTTGAGTTTATGGGATATCATCTCTACACTGAATTTCATCCTCTTCTGCCTATCCTTGTCTATTGGTTTACCTATGATTTTGTATTCTTTGGCTCTGCCCCTCGAGCGGCTCAAACTGCTCTATCAAGTCTTCATCTTCTACATGCTTCACCTTTATTTTGCCTTGTAGGGAGCCGGAACACCTCTGCTATGTACATCGGTGTGATCAACTCTGTAAACTTCTTCAAGCCCACATTTTCTAGCCACTCCCCATATTTGTCAGCCTCTTTGTACAAGGTTAATGTAAGGCTTTTGTACACCATTACTATGTTGATGCAGTTGCTCGAAGGTGAGAGAGAGAGAGAGAGAGAGAGAGAGAGAGAGAGAGAGAGAGAGAGAGAAGGGAATATGGTAGAGCTTTGTTTTGCAAAGGAGCATGATGCAGAATAAATAGATAGCAGAATGGAAAGGAAAAGGGCGATTTACCCAAATTGCCAGCTAGGGACCGCTGCTTGCTTCTTCCATGATTCTTTACACCATCCCATTTAATGGGTGCATGAGTGACTATTATGCAAATTACAAGGGATATCATTATTGGGTAGGTGACAAGACCGTTGCTTGCTTCTTCCATGATTCTTTACGTCATCCCGTCTAATGGGTGCATGAGTGCCTGTTGTGTACATTATGAGGGGTATCATTATTGGGGGTAGGGATGTGATAAGACTGATGTAACCCTCTTCTTTTTTGCCTTCATGCACGCTCCTGGTTCCTAATTTTTTTGGTTTCCCATGCTACTTCCATGTGGTTGTTGAAGACTGGTTCTTCACTCATCTTGCATGCCAAAGTCATGCACACGGTTTCTAAATCTAAACTCTCATAATTTGACTTTTCCCATTTTTATTCTGAGTGATCCAGCTCCCTTTCCACCAACTTTAGAATCTTGCCATAATAGGATTTCAATCTGTACCCATTCACTAGTTTAGGCAGCTTTACACCATTTAGACTTGTTCATTTAAATGTCCTGGTTCTAAGTTTCTTTGAGATTTGGTATGGGCATGCCCACCTCATCTTGAGCTTGCCTAGATGCGTGGAGGAAAAAAGCAGCATAGCATCCCCTTCTTCAAATATCTCAAACTTTGTGCTCCTGTCCACTTGCAGATTTCTTCTCTTCTAGACAATATCTATATGTCCATGCACTGAACATCATCTTTTCATCAAGCCTTAGGAGTTGATCTATTCTCTACACTTCCGATTCTTCCGAAGTTAGTCTTTTTGCAACAACAATCCTGAGGCTTAGCACCAAGAACTCCATGGGTACCACTGCTTCTAGCCTATACACCATGCTAAAAGGTGTGAGTCATGGCATTCCTGTAAGTTGTTCTAAATGCCCATAGCATCGAATGTAACTTTGTGTCCCAATCTATCATGTTTTTGTTCACTGTCTTAATCAAGCTTCCTTTTAGGATTTCCGTTGGCTATGGATAGTAGATAGTTGACTTCTTGTGGATTACCATGTACTGGTCTGTGAGCCTTTCAATACATTCCTTAGTTGCTTACTAGCTTGATTGGGCATCAAAACCTTGTTATGATTGTTTCATATAAGAATTTGGGTACGAATGATGCTTTACAGTCTCTCATTGCCTTTGCTTCTACCTATTTGTTGTTGCAGTAGTCGGTGGCAACTAGAACATACTTGTTTTTACTTAATTTGAACGGACCCACAAAGTTAAGCCCCCACTTCAAGAATGGATTAAAGCATCTCATCATGCCAGTTCAGTTTTTCTCCTTCTACTGAAGAGTTGTGCATCCAGAAAATCATCCTCCACTCCTTCTGGGGCTTCTGCGGGGCTGGACAGAAAATCTATCGTTGCATGTTGAGACACAAGGGTGTGTTTGATAGTGAAGTTGAACTTGTGTAGCACAAGAGCATCCACCGAGCCAACTTTCCAAGTAATTCTAGCTTTCTCACAAGGTACACTAAGTGCCTTGTGATCCACATGAAATTTAAAGACACTTTCAAAGAGATAATATGTCACGTAGGCTGTAATGCCTGTGACCGACGGCGGCAGACCGGATGGCCATGTCCGGGGTTCAGTGGGAGAGGACGCCCATACGAAGTCATGGGCGGCCAGGCTAGTGTGGACGGCAGGCCACACACTATATAGCCTGGGGGATGAGGGGCAATCCTCATTCTTCCTCTATGGCTGGGTGGTGAGCCAGAGGCCGTCCCCTCTTGTGGTAATGCCCGTAGCGGCGTTACGGGAATGTAACACTGGTATCAGAGCGTGGTTCGATGGGATTGTCAGAGCCCGCGCGTGACCGGGGGACCGGAGCCCACTCGATGGTTTTCGACCATTCGTCTCCTTATCCTTATCTCGAATGGAGGGTGTGGAAGGAGGCAGCCATGGAAGAATGGAGGGGAAGAACTCTCTCTCTCTCTCTCTCTCTCTCTCTCTCTCTCTCTCTCTCTCTCTCCCCGTCAAACAGAGCAAACGAATCGCAGGTAAGCTATTTCGTTTTTTGTTTTCCTTTCGAAATTGATGTGTTCTGCGCCATTTTATTTTCGATGTAGAGATTGCACTGTTTGTGGGGGTGAGGGGGCGAAACCAGCCCCATTGTGAGTGGAGCCGCGTTGAAGAGCGTGGGGAGTGGGGGAGTGCTTCGTCCATCTCTGACTGCTGTATGCAGTTGCTGGCCGAGCGACGTTGAGGGCCCTTGAAATGTGCTGTACTCTGCCGCTGTTGTAGATAGTTGGTGAAAGCCTGTGCCCGTGCGAAGTGCACCGTCTGTTGAGGTGGGGCGAAGAGCGCCTGCTTTGTGCTGGAACGCCTGCGTTGAAGATGGGGGCGAGAACACGTCTGAGTGGCTGCGCTCTGCAACGGAACGCCAGCCCAGCGAACAGGCGGCGGCCGGCCTAGGCGGCCAGCCCCACGGCGGGCAGCTGAGGCGGCCGGCCAGGCCAGCCTTAGGCGCCCAGCGGGCAGCCAGCCAAAGGCCAGGCGGGCGACCAGCAGAACGGGCGGCCAGGCGGCCATCAACGACCACCAGCGACAGCAGTAGAGAGAAAAAAAAGAAAAGAAAAAAAAGGTTAAAAACCATTTCTTTATTTTTTTAATATAATTTTATTATTCATTTTTATGAATAATGAAAATAACCGGCGGATATAGGCATGCCCAGCGCACACCTGGCAACGGGCGGCCAGCCTGGACACTCCCCACGGGCGGGCGGCCACGCCCGAAGCGGCGAGGGCCGGCCCGGCCCGTTACTTTATTTTATTTTTATTTTTTTTTTAAACAAAAAAAAAACACAAAACAAAGGCACACCCACGAAACAAACCCAACACAGCCGTCGTGCCGTGTGGCCGTAGTGCCCGTTTTCCACGAAAGAGACCCACCGCACACGGCCGTAGCGTCGCGTGCTAAGAGAGAGACAAATCCCACGGCCGTAGTGCCGAGTCCATCGAGACAAAGCCGTTCTATGGCCGTTGTGCCTAGTGAACACGTCTATGACCGTAGCCCGCGAGAATATGCGCAATGCCTGCATCCTCCAATGTTGTGGACACATTGGTAGAGTCCAACCCAATTGTGTCGTAGTGTACGTATACCCTCATGTCTGATTCGTGCCGTAGTGCACATGCTTTGCATTCATGGTGTAGTAGACGAATATATGTGCCGTAGCACACTAAAACCCCACCAACACTTGGAGTTATATCTTTGGGAGAAGTGCGGCACAGTCGTGCCGTAGTGCACCTGGCTATTTGTGGCATAACGCACTTGCTCGTACGGTGCACGTATGTCTAAGGGTGCCGTAGCGTGCCCATGTCTGCTGAACCATTGACAATCTTGCACACACAAGTCATGTCATGGCGTGCACATGTTGGTGAAACGTCGTAAGTGCACTCATACCCACATTGTGCCGTAGTGCACTAAAATTTTTTTTTAAGGTGGCAAGAGGGAAATCGATGGTAATGTTCTCGCGTAGTTCGAGAAGTATTCGTTGACAATACATAAATACATGATATATTCTCTCTGTTAGTGGTTTAACCATGTGGTTTACCACAAAGTAATATGAGAGCAGATCAGACACATTGTTCTTGTTGAAAGTCCACAAAAAGAAGTTCGTGGCTCCAATGTGCTTAGACCCAATGAAAAATGTTTACTTGGATGTGGTCCATTGTGACGAACAAATGTAGTCCGTAGAGACACTTTTGCAAGCGCAGTCTTGCCATGGTCATGACTTCTAAAATTGGTTAATGGCATTAAAGATAGCTGGGATTGAGGTCGCGTTTGTCGATTACCTGCTAGTAGCCTTGATCACATGACCCCATTAGCAACATACTCTCTAGACATGACTAGTGTTAGACTCTGGGAGCGTAGCCTCGCCAGATTTCAATTTCCACTTTTGCGAGCGTCGTCTTGCTAGAGTTAAAGTTTTGTTCGGACAAATTTGTGTTTATTTTGTAGTGACAAACAAATCTGAAGGGGTATAGTCTTGAAATGTAATGCTCAATGCCCTTATAGAATTGATCGACGAAGAGAACTGTTCTTAAACTTACTAGCATGGTTTTCTCTTCTTTTTATTGCCATGCGTCGACATCCCACTGCTCGAGAGTTTGTGGTGATCTTTCGAGGGGGGAAAGAGCCTTTTTATATGTCACATCAGTTGGTTGAGTGGTAATTTGATGGTATGGGACATCAAATTCTCACGGAATCAATTGTAGTCTGGGTGGAATGGGACGCCAAGGCTTGTGCATGTAACTTGACTCTTTGGCAGGTCTGTATGTACACTTGTCTGTAGTGATAAAGTGTGCAAGATAAAATTTAAACTTTGAAAATTACAAATATAGCCATGAGTTGGGATAAAACCCAGTTACAGAGTTCGGAGAAGCTCTAGGTAGCAAGACCATGATGGTGTACTAGTGCTAACAGAGTGATTTAGTTCCGGAGTGATCTAAATCTAGAAATTAGCAGTAAGACTAGTTTGGTTGGACAGTTTCATGCATGGGGGACGCCCTATAGCATTTGCAAGCGTAGTCTTGCCTATGTTCAACATAAGTGTGCGATTGTGAGCACATTTTAGTTGCTACCATATGAATTTGGGAAATATATTACTTTCCTACATAAGCAATTGTAATATTGCATGACAGGCTATTTTGCTTACAAAGTTCATGTGCATGTAAACCCTATAAGTCGTAAGACCCCTTGGGAATGAGTGGAGCATTCCATGGATTTAATAAGGTTTTACATGGCAATAGTGAGTAGTATCTCACTTCAGATAAGCCTGGTTGTTGTTAGTATCGGATCCGACATATGAAGTGTACATAAACTCGGGCTGAGTTAGGATAGAAGGCTAAGCCGGAGAGCTTAGTGGTAAATCCTATTGTATCTGGTGAGTTTTGACTTAACCGGAGTGTTAAGAAGTAAACTCAAAGTCTGGGGCTGAACCGGAGTGTTCGGAGGCAGACATATCTTTTGTTAAATCGGAGAATTTAGCAAAAAATGAGCTTGGGGTGAACCATGGTACCCAAGAAAAAAGCTCTTCACACTAAAATAGTGCACTATAATTTTAGGGTGATAAAAATCCATCTCGCAGGAATGTTTTACAACTTTCCATAGATGATAGATGAAGACCATGTACTTTACGGAGTTAAAGTACATAGGTGGTGACTTCGGCGCCACATTTTTTGTAGAAAGTCACCAGTGGTGTGGTTAGGTCGGCCGAGACTCCACAAGACCTATGCACTAGTTTTTAAATTGACCTCTATTATAAGGACGTCCAAAAATTCGTGTTGTAATACCAGAGATTGTACTGCAATGTGCAATGAAGGGGTCAATTTGTGTAGTCACTTTTTAGCAGCAAGTGACTTAAGCATCTTGTTATAGATGGTTGTATATGGTACTCCCACTCGGGGGAGGTACGCCATTGAGTACGGAGTTACTCACAGACTAGTATGGAGCTACTAGTGTGATGATAGTGGGTACGTAGTTACTCACTACTAATACATAGCTGCTAATAACATTAAGATCCTCGAGTGAAAGATACTCTAGATCAACATTTTAAATTACCGAACCACAATCCATGAGTATCGAGGTACTCATAAATATGTTGATGTTGCTCAAATCGAGGGACCGATTTGTTCGATGGTATGGAATTAGCAAGAGAGTAAGGTAACTTAAAAGTTACACATCACTAGTCCTAGTGAGTTGTCGAGGTCATCCGTAGTTTGATGATCCCCTCTACCTATCAGATAACATTCAATTTTGTAAGCCCTGGCATTTAATCCGTAGTGATTATGAGTTGGGTGTGAGATATGGTTATGAAGTTCTTGCAAGAGTACTCGTTTATTTGCTAGTCATTGGTTATAGCTTGGTAGAGATTGCCACCTGTGATGGGTAGGTAGCTTTGCCGCTATAATGAGGAGGCTGCAAATAATGTTCTCATAGTTATACTTCATACCAACACCAAACAGGGATAGGATGAAATTCCTAAATTCATCATCACGAAGTACTGTGATGTTTGCATTTATATTGAATGTATGATGTAATGAGACATTGAGCTTGTGTAATTACCATCAATTATCTAGCAACCTATGGCTTCGCAGCAAGCTCAGTCATTATCTATGGATTGATAATGTGGTTATTAGTAGTTTGAAATTTTTCTTGATAGATGGTACGACCCACCCAAATGATTCATGTGTGTAACCGCTTATGAAGGGTAATAATATGCAACAATGAAGCACTTTGTTACAAGTGTGAAACCACTGATCTGTTGCAAAATAGTACCACCATATGTGCGTAGACACGATACCGCATCTTCGTTGCAAGATGTTTAAAAGTTTCTTGGAAGGACTCAAGAAAATAACATATGATATTAAACACGGTCTAGATTTGTTCTTGGACCTATGACACTAGCGCGTAGTCCGCTTGAGAGTAGAGTTTTTGAGGACAAAAACCTTTCTTGAAGGAAAGGAGGGATATCCTCAAATATCACATAAACTCGAATAGTTGTGTGAGTCCAGACAATACTTGAAGGGTTGTGTCTGGTAATAGCAACAAAGAATTGTAAGTGATTGGATGTAACTCCAGACACCCGTAGTGGTGCAAGAATCTTTATCAAACATCTCCACATACTATATGATCTGCCTCCGCAGATATAGTATGGCATAAGAGATAGGAAGTTTGATTGTTATATTTGAATGGAAATTTTCAAAAGTTACATTTACTCTGAGTTAGAGTGGAGTTTAACCATCCGTAGATTGATGGTAGTTAGAAACTCAACAAAATTCTAGAGCATATGCTTGTGCCAAGATGTTACTCTAAGAGAGAAAGTATCTCTCAACTTTGGAACTAATCCTTGTGATGCATGATTAGATTGGCCGTAGAGCTTTCCAAGGAGAAGTTTTAACAAGTTGGTGATGCAACATGGTAGCGTAGTCTACAAATATCTAGTAGCATGGTCTGAGAACTTGCGCTACTAGAATGCTCTCCAGTACATTAGCTTCTGTGCTAATGACATGATGCAAAATCAAGGCATGAAATTTGCCTTAAGGTTTTGGTTGAAATACCAAATCATGGCTTGTGTGAGCATGATCCTGTCTTTACAGAGGTCTGGCGTGCTGTACGCGTACGCACTTTGTCACAGCCGCGCCCACCTTCCTTGCCGGCACGTAATGCTAGTCCGGAGAGACTGGCCGTAGGTGCGGCGGGTAGCGAAGCGAGAGTTAGTCCGGAGAGGCTAGCCAAGTCTTCGGGGTATAATTTTGATAGTCCAAGTGCGGGTCATCCTGGGATTCAGAAGACCTATGCACTAGTAAAAAGACAGTTTTATTGGCCTAGTTTGTTTAAGAACGTCCAGACTTATGTGCTGAAATACAGTAAGTGCCAGGTCAATAAACATGAACGTCTTAAAATTAGAGGACTACTCCGTCCACTGGAGATTCCTCAAGGGAAATGGGAAAGCATTTCCATGGATTTCATTACCAGTTTACCCAAGACGAGTCAAGGGAATGACTCGGTGTGGGTAGTAGTGGACAACTAAACTGGCAAAGTTTATTACCACGAAGAAAACTGTAAAAACGCCAGAGTTGGCAAAACTCTTTATTGAACATCTCTACAAGCTATATGGCCTGCCCGCAGATATAGTGTCGGATAGAGATAGAAAGTTCAACAGTCATTTTTGGAGGGAAATCTTCAAAAAGTTGGATACTACTCTGAGTATGAGTATGGTAGATCATCCGGAGTCTGATGGTCAAACTGAAAAAGTTAACCAAATACTCGAGGATATGTTGCGTTCTTATGTAAGTAAGAAGCAATCAAATTGGGAAGAATATTTGGCCATATTGGAGTTTGCTTATAACAGCTCCAAGCATTCAGCGACGACTGGATTTATACCATTCATGTTAATGTATGGATTCCAGCCGAGATCTCCGATGGCTGTAGGCCTGGAAAAGGAGAAGATTCAATCTGTCAAGGAGTTCCTTGATAAATGAATGATATGCTCAAAGCTGCACGCGAGAGCATCCATAGCGCCAGGATCGCGCTAATACATTTGCCGATAAAGGACGCAGACAAGTGACCTTTGCAATAGGTGACTTTGTATTTTTAAAGGTTCCTGCGCAGTCAGCAACCATGCAAACGGGAAAGTGTGGTAAACTTTCTCCTAGATGTTGCGGTCCTTAAGAAGATTGGGGACGTAGCCTACAAACTTGAGTTACCGGAGAGTTCTCAAGTTCATCCTGTCTTCCATGTTAGTAAACTGAAGAAATCAGTTCACGGGTTAGAGGACGTAGTTTCTCTAGATATTTTGGTGGAATTGATCACTCCACCAAAGATACCACATGAACCGGAAAGGATTCTTGGGTATCGAGAGACAGACAAACCCGACATAAATGTACCAGGAGGTACTTGTTAAATGGACAGATAGGGATGAGGAAGTAAAATCTGGGAACGCCGTAGTGCAATTTCCAAAAGGTTTCCCCAGTTTGTTTTCGAGGACGAAAACTCTTCTTAAGGGGGGGGGTAATGTCACGTAGGCTGTAATGCCTGTGACCGACGGGGCAGACCGGATGGCCATGTCCGGGTTCAGTGGGAGAGGACGCCCATACGGAGTCATGGGCGGCCAGGCTAGTGTGGACGGCAGGCCACACACTATATAGCCTGGGGGATGAGGGGCAATCCTCATTCTTCCTCTATGGCTGGGTGGTGAGCCAGAGGCCGTCCCCTCTTGTGGTAATGCCCGTAGCGGCGTTACGGGAATGTAACATAATACCTATACTTCTTGTTGATGGAGTAGATCATTCCCAAGGACTCTCTCTATGGTGGAGTAGTTTATTTCTACATTGGAGAGTCCTTTGCTTACATAATATGCTGGCTGGAACCATCCTTCTTGTGCTTCTTGCATGAGGGCACTACCGATTGCATAATATACTAGCCGGAACCATCCTTCTTGTGCTTCTTGTAGGAGGGCACTGCTAATTAAAACATCCGAGGCATCCACAAACACGTGGAATGTCAGCTCATAATTGGATTGCTAGAGGATGGAAGCATAAGCAAGCATTTTCTTTAGATTTTTGAATGCCTCCTAACTTCATTTGGACCATACATACTCTGCATTCTTGGTAGTCAGACAGTACAGATGCATTGCCATGCTGGGTAAGAATCTATTGTGCCATGTGATTTGGCCCAAGAATCTAAACAAATCGTTGGGATTTTTTGGGGCTTGTAGGTAACAATCACCTCCACATGTATTGGATCTACCACCAACCCTTCTGCTAAACACTCTATACCCTAACAAGGATCTGCTTGTCATAGAAAATGCACACTTAACCAGGTTTAGACTTAGTCTAGCTTCTGTATAATTTTCTAGAAGAGCAAGTGGTCCGTTCTTTTCCCAAACACACTAAAGTCATCCACAAAGACTCTCATGAAGTAGGTTAGGTATTCATAAAAGATTTCACAAAGACTCTCCATGAAGTAGGTTAGGTATTCATAGAAGATTTCATGAGCCATCCTTTGGAATGTGGCAGGAGCATTCTTTAGACCAAAGTGAAGAAATTGGAGGTAAATTCTCCCCGCTTCATCACAAAGGCGATCTTTTCTTTGTCCTCCTTAGCCATCCTTACTTGATTGTACCTATTGAATCCATCCAAAAATGAGTACATCTCGTGTCTTGCTACTACTACATTTAACAAGGAATCTGTGAAAGGTAGTAGGAATGGACCTATAACAATGGTTGCAGCATTGAGCTTTCTATAGTCAATGCAGACCCTAACCTTCCTATTCTTCTTTGTGACAATGACTATGGGCAACAACCATTCAGCCTTGTCCACTAGGTAGATGAACCCAACTCCTAGGAGTTTGTCGATATCCTCCTTGACTTTCCTTACATAGTTTGGATTCCTCTTATATCTACTTTGTTTTATTAGAATTACGTCCTTGATCATGTATTGATAAAAGCTTGGGTTGATTACCTTTATATCAGTGTATTACCATGCAAATATATCCTTGTAGGATGTCAGTAATTTGTCCATATCTTTCTTCAGATCTCCTGATTTAACTGAGCAGCACTGATCTGCACCATGCACTGCTCCATGTCATTACCCATATTAATTTCTTCCAGCTCATTTTCTTGTACCCATATGCTATGGGTTTTATTCATTTTCTCTTCCTCTTTGACAGCTAATTCTGCCTTTTCCTGTTCAGCTACGTCGTCCTCAAACCTTTGTCCACACCACTGGTGTTCTTGCCTTCCCAGTTTCTTCTTGATGCTCTTTTGACATTATCTACTGTGGATGCATCATCAGGATTTTGGGATCGTATTTCATCATAATACATTCCACATCTACCTTAAACAAGGATAGAAAATCTGGATTATCTTTTACTATTTGATCCTCTTCATTATCTTCTACACTTTGCAAGTAGTTCAGTCCTTCTGCACATGCAAAGGTCGACTAGTAGCATTTATTTTGTCTTTCTTAGCCATAGACACCTTTACCTTCTTCTTTCCTTTTTGGATGGTGATTCGGTCATACTCCCAATTGTGTTTGATCTTCTTGAGCCAAGTCCTTCCCAACAGCATTGGATATGTACTTGATATTTTTGTCATTTTCAAGGCAATAAATACTACAGGGAAAGTGCATCCTTGTATTTCGATTTTCTCCCCTCAGATAATTCTAAGTGGCCTGACTTTTTTTATTATTTGAAATTCTTATCTAAAAAGGAGCAGGCTGAATTGCTGTGATCTCCCCAAGTTCCTTATTAAACTATCCTAATAGTATGTTTACTCTTGATCCTTCGTCTCCAAAATTACTTGTGATATTGCCTACCCTCTTATCTTTACTATTACTTTAGGGATAGTAGTGTCACATTCCTGCACTTGTTTAATGATCCTGCAATCTACAGTCATAATTTCCACTTCTGTATTCGGTGCTTACTGTTCTATAAAAAGTGGTACGCTTCAGGGCCCTAGAAGCTCTCAAGATCAAGGGCAAGCCTACAACAACTACCATGTTAAATCTCATTCTTAATGATTAGGGAAGGTATGCTAGCTCGTGAATCTCTAAGATTCATTCCTATAATTGCCATGTTCAAGCTCATTCCTACTGATTAGGGAAGGTATGCTGAACCATGAATCTCTAAGATCTACGTAAAACTACCAGTGCATGAAAATTTATTAACCTCCACTGCATGGTCACTAATAAAGACATGTGCATGCTTTGCCAAAGAATGTGACCACATATTACAAGTTCTTAAGCTTGGCAAGTTTCCTACCATACTAGTGTGTCAGCCATTGTTGCTAAATCTTTCATGTAATTTACCTTTCCATCGCCAATGGCGATGGGATGGAAAGGTAAATTACATGTAAGATTTAGCAGATATTACAGGTTCTTAAGCTTGGCAAGTTCTTTACCATACTAGCGTGGAAGCCACTGCTAAATCTTACATGTAATTTACCTTTCCATCACCAATGTGAGTTGTACGTCTTTAGGCTTAGATTTGACTTGATGGAAAGGTAAATTACATGTAAGATTTAGTAGTGGCTTTCCCACCATCATTGGTGATGGAAAGGTAAATTACATGTAAGATTGAGTAGTGGCTTCCACACCATTGGTGATGGAAAGGTAAATTACATGTAAGATTTAGCAGTAGCTTCCATACTAAGTATGGTAGAGAACTTGCCAAGCTTAAGAACCTATAATATATGGCCATGCCTTCTGGCACAAGCGTCACAAGAAAATATAGCTTTTGTCCACTTGATTCATATTAATGTGCTTCAAAGTGCGGCATTTATAGCTACTGCATTGTTTTTTAGATGTTTGATACCTATGTTAGGCCTTGGATGGCAAATATTATGGGGCATCTATCATATCTTTACTTCAATAATAACAAGGCATATTATAAGCAAGTATTATTCATAAAGCAATTCACTAGCCCATTAAAAGAATCCAATGGTTTCACAAGTATTAGTCGTAAAGCAATTGACTAGCCTATTAAAAGACTCCAAATTGACTACTTATATGAGCATTCCCCATGAACACAAAGCAATACTTGCATATTGAAATTTGAGTACTTTCACTTTTACTACATTGAATCTCAATAATATTCCTTGAATTTGTCCTCCCTCTTTGGCGAAAGGAATGGTGTTAAGCACTTTGTGTAACATCGCTTTTTGTAACACATGGCATGTAATGATGAAAGCTCTTATATCTATGGAATGCCAAGCTTGTAAATCTCATCTATTCAAAGAAAGGTACATATCCTAGAGTAGAAATGGTTTGATAATAAGTTGATAATAAGGCACCTTGGATATCGTGTGCCAAATATTAAATTATGTGGCCATGCATACATTGTTGGGATCAATGCAATCTTGAGATTTAATTGAGAGATTATTCCTTGGGTATCGATGCAAAAGCTCGTGACTTTGCTTGAACACACATACTAGAGACAAAAGTTATGGGTAGACCTTTGTTCTATTTATTAAAGACAATGATGGATTTAAAATAAAGAATCACTTAAGATTTGGTAAAGTTTGGAATTAACATGTGTGGTTTAATAATGGCATGCGAAGACCATTGGTGGGCAGACCCTTTGTTTTATTCATCAAAGCTAATGATGGATGTAAAATAAAGAATCGCTTAAGATTTGGGAAAGCTTGGAATTAACATGTGTGGCTTAGTAATGGCACGACAAAACCATTGGTGGACATGTTGTGCTTTAGCAAATAAAGATGCTAAAACAATAAGGAGATGTGTCATGATTTTGTATGCATACATGCATCTGAGGCTAGGTTCCCTTTGATTAATCACACCAAATGTGACAAGTCCAAAAACAACTCCTCAAATGGGTATATGCATTCCAAGTTCCATACACATGTAGAATCTATTGCCTTCTTTAGATGTGGCTTACATGAATAAGTAGAATTTCTTGGGAGTTTAAAAATTAATTTTTGTTATTACTAAAACGATAGCTCAAAACAGATATTAAACAAACAAGGAAATTGATCAAGTGCCCACCACCGCATCAATACATTGCCACAAATTATATGGATAATTAATAATTTGCTATCCTCCACTTTTATCAATGAAAGTGCTCATCTTAATGGAGGAATGACATGTTCTCCTATGATTATA
The DNA here is from genome assembly GCF_041138505.1 of Cibotium barometz. NCBI lineage: Eukaryota > Viridiplantae > Streptophyta > Polypodiopsida > Cyatheales > Cibotiaceae > Cibotium > Cibotium barometz. The sequence goes on from NC_141093.1 coordinate 12,848,083, forward strand.
GTAATAAGGGAAGACTGTTATTAATGAAAGTGCTCATCTAAATGGAGGAATGACAAGTTCTTCTATGATCATGGTAATAAGAGAAGACTTTTATCAATGAAAGTGCTCATCTAAATGGAGGAATGACATGTTCTCTTATGATTATAGTAATAAGGGAAGACTTGTGGCACCTCTCTACCATACCTTATGTATGGTCAAAAAATTTTCCCCACACTCACACAAATATGGATAGAAGAAGCTTCATCTTGAACTATTAACTTCATTAATGACTAATCTTGATTAACATGTTTATGTGGAAGGATTATGTAAGAGGCTTCTTATATATTCATAACTGGAGCATCAACCTTCTAAATGATAATTATTCTTCATATTCTAACATATGCACTTCTAATAGCATCCTTGTTTCATTGTTGATAAGCAATCATAATCATTTTTTCTTATTTTATAGTCTTATATATTTCTTAGTAACAACATTGAGAATGAATCATCGCCTTGTTAACAAAGACTTGTGTATTTCCAAATACAATGTAATTACAAACAAAGCCTTTTTGCTTCAATATGTGATTTCACAAACTACGCTAACCGTGTTATGTCTCAACAACCAACTTTCAAACCTATGCATCTCTCAGATACTATATATGTATATATATACATATATAGTATCTGTAAGTATATATAAGAGACCACATGCCAAATATATATAAGAGATCACATGCCAAATTTCCAAGCATTCTAGCTTATTGGTCTTACCTAATGGAAGACATTGTGAAGAGTTGGCTTCTTGGTTTAGTCAGAGCTTCTTTTGGTCAATTATCATGGGTAAGGTTACCTTTTTATGGGCTACCTTGCCCTTCAAAATTGATAGTAATCAAGCAAAATCAAGCGTTTTTTATAATTGTAGTGTAATTTTTTATTAGTTTTAAGAAATTCTCCAAGTTTCTAATGGCCGAAATGCCCAAAAATGGGCATGGCAATCCCGTAAACAAGCAAGCCTAATCATGGGATCTAACCATGGAAAAAAAAATAAGTATTTTTTACAACTTTGTTTTTAGATTTGATGTATATGTGTTTTGATTTATTGCTTGTAAGAATAGTTATTTGTTTATAATAAGAAGTCAATCATGCAAAGCAAAGGTCTGTTAATTAGGCACCTAATATCGTTTTTTAGGATTGATTTTACTAGAATATGCCTAAGGTCTAACGTGATACCGTTTGGGACCATATGTAGTGGGACCATTAATTAATGTTAGGGGAGTAGAGTGCGTAAGTGGGGTAGTGGGTGGGTGGTGGGTAGTGGGCCATTAATTAACGTTAGGGAGTGGGTGGTATGATGGTGGGTGCTTATCTCCATGCTTTCTTCTGTAGTCGCCTTCGCCTTCATGGTTTGTCTCTCTTCATCTTCTCGATGGTTTCTCTCTTCACCTTCATGGTGTATGCCCATTGCTTTGCCTTCGCCTGGTGCATGCCCACTACTTTGCCTTCTCGTCTCAAGTGGTGATGGAGTCTTGTGCAAGTAATATGCGACTCCTTCTTGGTTTCTTGATTCTATTTACATGCCTTGTTGCTTGTTTCTGGTTAGGATTTGTGGCATATGTCATCTTTATGGTTAGGGATAATGGTGGTTTGCTAGGGTTGCTAGGGTGGTGGATTCAATGTTGCTTGTGGTTATCATCGGCTATTATGGGCTTGTCAGCTTTAATCATGCATAGAGGTGGGTGGTTATCTTCATGCTTTCTTCCCTAGTCGCCTTTGCCTTCATGGTTGGTCTCTCCACACCGACTCGATGGTGCTTTAGACATGGCTCGCCTACTTGATGTCCACTACTTCGCCTTCTCATCGCCATGCAATTGAGTTTGTCAACAACTGGTTCCCATACATGTAATTTGTGGCTACTTCTTGGTTTTTCGATTCTATTTGGATGCCTTGTTGCTTGTTTTTGGTTAGGGTTTGTGGCATATGTTGTCTTTAGGGTTTAGGGTAATATATTTGTGGTTATCATGGGATCGTCTCTCCACTGGGGGCTATCATGCATGGCCGTGGGCACATCTTGTCTTCATGGTTTTGTTCTTTTACTCCTTTCATTCTCATTCTTCTGTGTGTTATATAAAGCGGTTCTCCATGTTGCTCCGTAACCTGGTACTACTCGGGTGCTTCCTCTGTAAGGTGTGTTACTGTTTGGGTGCTTGCTTTGTGTCTGAGTTAGGGATGTGCTATGGCTTTAAGACGGCACAACCCCATTGGTGGATTTGACAAACACTTGTCAACGTTTGCGTTCAACTTGTCGGTCTTCTATAGGGACACCTATTGTTTGCTCATGTGACCATATGCTCCTCGTTCTGGTCTTATGCGTGGTTCTCGTGGTTTATGTGCTGCAAAATCTGGTCTTGGGCCTGGTATCGGGTTTGCTATTGGTCCTAATCATGATGCACCATTTGTTTCTACTGTACGAATGGTGGCTGGTGGTGGACCAGTTGCTTTTGTCGATCTTGGTTTCCCAAGGATAATAACACCACGAGTGGTGAAAAAGAAATCGCATTCTTCAGGTTGTTTTTCTACTTGTTTGCATGAAATATTAGTATCTTTCTTTGTTGCTATTTTGTGTCACATACATTGTAGCTTTGTGTGACCTTTATTTTGTACGTTTGGATGGTTCTCAGATCAACAAAGAGATGTGTCAAAGCCTAGTGTGCAAAATAAAGAGGCTAAAGTACACAAAATATTAGAGTTGTTGATTACTGTTAGTGTTAGTAGTGGGGATTTGGACATATCATTTTGGCAGTCGCTTGAAGTGTGCAAGAGTCTTAGCAAGTTCGGTTGTGTATGTACGAGGGCATGTTAGGGTACTATATGAAGGATTTGTAGAAACTACATTTCAAGTTTTTTTGCTATAATGTGTCTACTGAAATTTCAAGGGGGCATGAGATATTTGCCATCTATAGACAAGTTGACCTTAAGAACAAGGTTTGATTATCTCTGATCAATTTACTGTGCATATGTTTACGTGGATAATTACATTGCCAATAGGCTTGGGGCAACATTACAGTCCACTTTGTTATTGATGATTCATACTGGCAAATACTATCCTTCAGCTTAATGGAGCATTCCAAAAATAGATTCAATATTTGATTTTCTAGAATTAAATTACAATTAATTTAATGGGCCTCTGATAGTCATAACAAATTTTCCAAAGTAAATCTACAAAAATCCAACCGTTAGATTTGTAATTTTACCTTAGTTCCACATTCTACTAATCTTCCCCAATCAAATCTTCACTAGATCCATACAAATTGAGTATTTTAAATGGTAGTTATGGTGGGAGGACAAAGGTGGGAGGACAAAATAGTATGTTTTTTTTTTAACAATTCTAATGCTTAAAGCAAGAGACTGGCATCATCAACAATTTGGAAAGTAATGAAGATACCACAAATTACTCAATGTGAAGACATTGATTGATTTTTTTTCTTGGATAATAGTTCTTTCTGGTATTTTTCAGTTGAAAGAGTCCCCGAAGAAGACATAGAAGGAATCAATGCTGATAGCCAGCCTGGGAATCCGATCAACATCTCCGATGATGAGCTTGGTAATGCCAGTATAGATCAGTGTGGAATGCACCGGTGAAGAAGGCTATCAATGAAGGCCATGCTTTTGTGCCTTTCTCAATGCAGCCCAAGACCAAAGATGTGATCATTTTTTGAATGTAGACATTTTGTATATATGTATTTGTTGTATGTAAAAATGGCCTTTTGTGAAAAAATGTAAAGGAGAAGAAATCCTTTTCTCAGTAATACAAATATATCCTTTTTTTTTGGTCAACTTACAATTTCTTCAATGGACTTTGTGGAAGTATTGCTATTTTTTAAATTAAATTTATTATATTTTTAAAGGATATTAAGGTTGTTTTTTTGGGTCAACTTGCAATTTCTTCAATGGACTTTGTGGAAGTATTGTTAATTTTAAATGAAATTTGTTATATTTTTTCAGGATGTTTAAGGTTGTTTAGTGGCTTTTTTTAAAAGTGAGTAGTGGCTATTTTTTTTATTGTTACTCATTTTTTGAATGCAATTGAAAATTTGCCATGTATTAATGATGAAAAACTATGTTGGGAGCCTATGTGTGCTTTTTTATTTAAAGATGAGTTGGAAATTCTTTTATTTTTGTAATGCTGAGATTTTTTTTGGTAATTTTTTTTCTGAACTTTGTAAACCAAGGTTGGTAAACTAAGGGTACAACCTCATGAATTAATTATTAATGGTGGTGAAAAAGTGAAATAACTATTAGGTGAGCATGGAGAAAAAGTTATGTTTGTTTTTTTTGAAAATTTGAAATTTGGTGTAGGTATAAGTTTTGTTTAGGGGATAGCCTTTCTGCACTCTGAAGTGCTCTACCTTCGAAGCTCCAAGCTGCGTTACGAAGCGAAAGTTTTAGGTGAGCCTGGGTTTTCCCTTTGTTCTCTGGCTTGCATCTTCTGTTTTTTCTATGGCGATCTAAGGGACCTGTGTGTGTGTGTGTGTGAGAGAGAGAGAGAGAGAGAGAGAGAGAGAGAGATTCTAAAGAACTGCCCTACAAGAGTTCCCCCCCCCCCCCCCCCCCCCCCCCCCCCCTCCTCCTGATTTTTCTTCAAGAGCTACAATGCATCAGAACAAAGTAAACGATCGATCATTCAAATGTATTTCGATGTTTTCCACTTAGCTTTGGAAACCTAAAGCATTATACTGCATCAGAAAACCACCGTTACACTGCCATTGCACTCCCTGAAGAACTTTGCATTGTTTTCCTCAAGCAATTAGTGCATATCCAGAGATGAACGAAACTCCCTTTCATGGAGAAATCGTGGTGTAGGGAAAGGATAGTGGGAGCCAATCCTGCAGGGAAAGGCTGACTGCTAGACTTTCCCAGTCGTCATGGATGGGGGAGGGGTGGCTCCAAAAACAAGGCTGATGAAGACATGAGAGGCAAAGAGCGTCTGAAACCCCAGCAGTTTGCGACACATCACGCTGTTGCAGAAAGGTGTCAGGTTACTCCATTCTGACTTTGCAAGAGCGGCAAAACGAGTGGAAAAGAATGCTCCTCTGCCGACTCCCACCTCTCATGAAAGATTGATAAAAACTGGACATCTTCTCTTAAATTGACGGAAGAGGGAGGACTGGACTCAGGGGTAGGTTCTGCTGATAAAAAAATAAATGGTGCAAACCTCTCCTTTTCTGCATATTCCCGATTCATTTAAGCTATGTTGCATGATTTTCTGAAGCAAATTGTGAGAATCGAGCTTCATTATTTCGATGATTACTTTCTGAGATTAATTGAGCATAGCTACACATGCCTTTCCATGATTTTGACAACTTTCTGGGTGAACTGAGCATGGTGACACGGCTCTTTCCATGAAATCGGTTTCTTTCTGAGAGCATTGAGCATATTACACCTGCCTTTCCATGAATTTAATTACCTTTTTGTGAGAATTGGGCAGATTTACACATGCCTTTCCATGATTTTGATTGCTTTCTAAGAGAATTGAGCAAGTATGCTTCTGGTGGTGCGGAAAAAGTCTTCTGTTACACATACACTCTCAATGTCGTCATATTCTTTAAATGCAGGTTTAACCTCACGTTATGCTACTGTTTATTCTGCAACAAAACAGACAATTATAACGAACACTGCTGCTTTCATCTCTGAGAATGGTCACCTGCCAATCAACTCAAAATATACAGGACGGCACTTGGTACACACTCATATTTGGCTGTCATAGATGCCATTCTTTTTTCTCTCTGGTCAGTATTATCGATGATTTTATGGTGAGATTGACTGTATTTGATGTTGAGATGTCCTGCCAGCAGTTTGGATGCACCTTATGATCCAGATGTCCTGAAAGCTGTCTCCTTCTTGCCACAACCCTTCCAGCCAATCTTTGAGTTTAGGTATGCTTATTAGTTGGGAGTATATGTCATTTCACATCTAGTTTTTGGAGAAAGTTGGATTTGTGGGGATGCCTTCAATGTCCTGATCATCCCAAAGGAGGACAGCACCTCTCACAAACATGGTGGCAGCTTTGACAATCTTGAAGGATCGTTAAAGAAATTCACTCAATTTAATCTTGTTTTGATGTTAGATCTGTCATTCAAGTTTGCATCTTTGGTTGCTTCAGATGGCTCCTCTTTCCAATTGTGACTCTCGTTACTGACCATAGCTGCCCTTGAGTGAAAATTATTTAAATGTGATACATGCACAATCTGTGCTTCAAATGGATTTGGAGAATAAGACACTTCTACATCAAAATCTGATGCACAAGGCTGGAAATTTCGGTCGCTGTGTCCCGCACAGAGAGGATCTTAGATGACAGTTAACTACCAATACAGGTCAAGATGGAGGCAGTTAATTAACCAAGTTTGAGGAGGAAAACATGAATTTTGAAGTGGGACGGCTGATAGAATGCGCTAGAGGGCTAAATGATGTAGGATCTAGAGAGTGCGGGTCCAATTGTGTATAGAATAATGTAGGATCTAGAGAGTGTGGGTCCAATTGGCCAGCCCAAAGGATTATTCTCATTCAGGGTTCGGCTAGAAAAAGACCAAGCAGCCGTTGCTGGAACAAAACACAGCAGTTCGGCTTCCTTGCCTCACAGCAGGATCTCTTCTGCAGCCTTGGATTCCTTCAGACCCAGCCTCTCTATTCAGTCCAGTTTTCATATCCGGATAATAGTTTTCATCAGTTCACAGCCTTGTACTCTCTCGGCCTGAATTGCTCCATTTATTGAAGTGCACACTTCTAAATGGACACGACTCAACAGGCCTTTGGGACCCTGTATTGCTGTCTGTCTCTCTACTCTCCTGTAATCAGATTTATTGGGGCAAGGTGGGAGCATAGCTGTTTAATTTTCCTGCAGCAAGTTTTCAAAACACTTCACAGCGTCCACGTTAGGAGACTTGGCAACTAAATTAATCTCGTCTTGGTAGAAAGTATGAAAACAGGCACGAGGTATATTTCAGCTGCTTGAAAATGTATATTCTTCGTATGTACAACATACAGACTTTTGATTTCGAGATTAACTTGGCCATGGAGCTCATACTTGAGCGACTGTTAATCTCATGATGAAGGTACTTCAACTCAGTACAAAGCGAGAGTTTTCGGGATGCATTTTTATCAGATAACAACATGATCGTCTCAGCACCAACAGGCAGTGGTAAAACTGTGCTGTTTGAACTCTGCATCTTACGCCTTCTGACAGGATCCCTCACACCAGAAGGCAAGCTAAATTACACTCCAGGCAGTCTCAAGACGGTAAGATACTTTGGCTTTTGTGTATTTGCTGTCTCGAAGGGAAGGTTAATTACTTTTCAGTGTATTTACAGTGTCATTTGCCTGCACGGAGAATACATGGCATTGAATACACCAATCACTTTTTACCCTGTGTCATTCTTAATGATTATACATGGTAGTAAACTCAATTGAAAGAGGATATGGATGTTACACCACAACAATGCATTTGGCAATTGTGCTTGTTTGTTTTCAGAAAGCAGAAATGTGCCACTTTCTTTTCCATGTCTGGGAAATCGGAGACCTCCTACGTGCTGCGTTTTGCTTAACTTTGCTGGCTGCCTTGCTTCATACCTTCCTTACATTTCTTGTGTGTGGGCTGCCTAGGGCATGCATACAATGTGGGTATTCTTGCAAAGATATAAGATGCCGAGAATGAGGGCTGAAGCACCCTTTTATAGGGAATATGGGGCTCATGAAGCTGGCTGACTTGGGCTGGCTGCTGGCCGACTCAAAGAGGACATGAAAATATGTTTTTCATGCTTTTTCACACATTCGCCTGTCATGGGCTGGGCGCCTTCCTTGGCATTCTGCCCACCCAAATGGGCTGGCATATGGGCTTTCCACAGCTCATGGCCTTAATAGCCACCATAATACCCCTTGTAGCTAGTTTTCATGGGTTCACATATGGGCTCCTCTACTTAGACCTATGACTTTAACGGGTGCCCGTTCACCTGGCTACTATGCAAATAAGTGCTCGAAACACTAATGAATCAATTAAGAGGGTTTCGTTAGAGTGAGAAGCATGATTCTGTAGCCATTTATACGGTAGTGATGTGTGGATGTAGGCTAATAATGGGTCGGGGTACTTTTTTTATTCGTAAGAGGTTTTTTTTCTTGAGCATGTGTACACACTCTTATGGGTGTATGTTATCATGTCACTTCACTGTGTGAAAATATACCCAAAACGGGTATTTAATGCAGCCCAAAAAGGGCCACGCCTTTTTCTAGCCGACTCCTCTGCTGACTGACCACAGCACCTCATATAAATATGAGCCCCCCCCCCCCCCCCCCCCCCCCCTCCCCCCCCGCCCCCGTCATGCACGATCATGATCAACCTAGGTTGAATTGGCGCCCTCATCTCAGTGGGTGTTTTTCACCTCTGTGTTTCATCGCCTACTGCTGGACACATCATGGACTGCACCACACTGTGTTTCACCGCCTCCTGCTGGACAGAACACGGACAGCATCACACAGTGTTTCGCATCCTTCTGCTGGACTGAAACAGGTCGCCCACAAAGCTTATGAACTGGTCGCCTACAAAGCACAGTTCTGCGTTTTTCATCAAGCGGTGATTAGCCCAATAAAGCGCCTACATCAGTGCTTACTTCTAGGCGCTCACATCAGGTGTACTTCTGGATTGGCGTCTGCATTTTTGGGATAGCAACTTTCTCTGCTTATTTGGAGTCTCACATAGAGCTCCTGTACTGGACTTCATCTTTTATATACACATCACCATTGCATGCTGTGTGTTTTACTCTGATCTCACATAGAGCTCCTGTATTGGACTTCATCTTTTGTATACACATCACCATTGCATGCTGTGTGTTTTACTCTGATCTTTCATATATTTGTTCCTTTGGTCTCTTTTGCCCTCACATGGTATCAGAGCAATCGTGAGCAAAGGGATTGAAGACCTCGAAAAAAGTACACACCATGGATCGTCTACCCTCGATTCTGGAGGATCAGCTCTTCATACCAGATACTGACTCCCCTTATTTTGATATAGATCACACGGAGGATGGAACTCGTCATTCACTGGAGAGCCCTGTTCGAGGTCTTTCATTGGGAGACGACCAGCCTACATTTACCCACTCACCCTCTACACCCTTGGCATATTGTTTTTCTTCTCCGAGCTTATCAGCTGTTACTTCCAGAGGAGGATACATGCCCACAGCCAGCGTGCCAGTATTGGACCCAGGTATTCTGCTTCAACTGGAGAGCTCTGCTTCTTATTCTAGCCGATAAACTGGACTTCGGTATGGGACTTTTTCTCAGGAAGGACACGTATCTCCTCGATCGTTTGGAGATCCATCATTATCCCTGTCGATGACCGCGTCGGGTTCGTATGTGCCTCTTAGTACGTATGTTCCTAACTCCACATGGGTATCTTCTTCTGTGGCACAGGTTCAACAAACGATACCATCAACTACCCTTGATCCCTGGCATTTTGTGAACCCAAATAGAGGAGGGTCTAGGAGTATAATTCACTCTTCGATCTCTAGTGTTCAATGAGGTAACACTGTTTTCTCTTCTGGTTTACTTTCTGTACCTACTCCTAATGTGTTATGGAATATTGCCCAAATTCAAACACAAAACCCTCCCTCCCAACCCATACCTCTTCCTACTAGTGTTGGCATGTAGTCATCACTACCTGCACCTCTCTTGGGTCTTGCATATGGTTTCTACCCATCCCAGTTATCTTTTAACACTACGCCCTCTGGCATTGCGGTCCCACCCAGCATTCCAGGGTATCAGGTGGTTTACCAACCCATCTCTAGAACTGGTGTTTTTCCCAATTATGTGCCCTCTCCAGGTTTTGTCCCTCAACCTGGTATTCCACCTATGCTGAGTACCCAAAACTTGATTCCATCTTATGGAGCACCCTCGACAGGTCCTTCATCCATGCCTGGTCTTGGTGGACTGTCTAGTTTCTCTCCTCAACACTTACACTTTGGATATGGACACCAGCCTTCTTGGACTCCCCCACCATCTTCCTTTCATGTTTCTATGTCTAGAAATGCTTTCACAGAAAGGACTCGTTTTTAACGGGTCTAATTATACAACCTGGGCTAATCTTATGGAATAAGTTTTCACTTCCCAAGGTTCCTAGAACCTAGTAAAGGGCCTTGAACCAAAACCCCACCCTTCTCTAGTACCTCCTGAAGTCATTAGCCATTGGGAAGCTAGAAATGCCATTGCTATAGTGGAGCTCATGCAAGGCCTCTTGCCCGAGTTCCATTCACAACTCCAGCAGTTCCCCTATGTCTCTGATAGATGGGCACACCTTGCAGAGAGATATGCTGCATGTGATCGTACGCGTCGCATTGATCTTGAGCATCAAATTCAAATTTTCTCTATTAAAGCAGGGGATGACCTGACCGTCAAAGTTGTTGAATATCAGTGCCTTAACGCTGAGTTTGCCACCACTGGTTTTGCCAAGTCCCAGGAAGATCAGGTTATCACTCTACTAAACAAGTTGCCACCTAGCTTCTTTACTTTTGTTACACAAACCATTAGTTTAGAGCCTATGCCTAACCTATATGAGTGTGAATGCCAACTCTTGCGTTTCGCTCGGTTGCATGACCAATTTCATCCTAAGAAGTCATCCTCTCCCTCCACTCAAGAGGGGGCCCTTGTGTCCAATACAACCTCTACTCAAAAAGGACAGCAAGGGAAAGGGAACAGCAACTTAGGAAATCAAGGCAAATCTCCCGGCAACAACACTGATTCCAAAAATCCTACCTCCACACCCATTCCCTATTGGCAAAATATTCCCAAAAAGAATAGATTTTGCACCTCTTGCCAAATACCTGGACATGTTGATGATGAGTGTGTTTTTAAAACCAAGGAAAATAGAGGCAACAACTCCAACCCCACTAACTCCACCCGCCAAAACAACCAAGGTGGTAGCAATGTCCCAAATTGGTGATCCAGAGGGGGTAGCAATCCAGCACCTACTCTACCAAGCTCCCCTCCAAGGACCCAACAAGGAAATGGTTCTACTTGGCCGTGTTCCTCCCAGTGGCGAGCTAATAGTCAGGTTGCTCAAGCTCCACCTTCCCAGTCAGTTTCTTTCACCACTCCTGAAGAGATGTCTGACTGGTCTTCCCTTACAGCTCATCTCGGCCCCTCGGCCAATATTGCTAAGGTCACACTTAAGATTGATTCTAGCCACCACTCCATAAAAAAGAAGAAACGAAGGCCTCAACAAGGTCATCTGTAGGGAAAGGCCTCTGCCCTCATTCAGATTTGTTAGTTACCTGATAATTCCTCTGTGCCCATTATTGAGGCCCATCCAACTCTTCCCTGTGGTCATCTTGTCACTTGGGTAGTTGACAGTGGTGCTACTCACCATATGGCACGTAATGCTGACATTTTCATTTCTCAGCGTCCTGTTAAGGGAGAAGTTCGATGTGGCAACAACACAATGATGCCCATAAAATCCATTAGCACTGTCTTATTTGACGCCAACACTAGTCCCAACCAGGTTACCTTGGACAATGTCTATCTTGTCCCTAATTTAGGTCTCAACCTTCTTTCTGTATCCCAGCTTACCCAACTCGATCGTCGTGTTTACTTCAACAAAAGAGTTGTTGAGGTAATTGATGAAACTATTGGTCTTGTTGTTGCCAGAGGACAAGCTCAGAAGGATGGTTTGTACCGGATGTCCACTTTTCTAATTGAGCCATCTTCTGTTGGCTTAGAGTTTCATCGGGTTTGGCCCTATGTGACCCAAGCTCCCTCCGACATTGAACGACTATGGCACTTTCGCTATGGTCATCTACCCTATTCCACTTTCTATGAGCTATCTCGAGACAAGTTAGTTGAAGGTATACCCAGCCTCAAACTGACAAAGGATGTCTGTCAGCCTTGTCAACTGGGTAAACAACATCGCTCCCCATTCCCACAACACGCTACTCAGCGGGCTTCGGGAATCCTCAGGTTGATTCATTTCGACTTGAGTGGCCAATCCCCAACCCCTTCCTTGAATGGATCTCTATACTACATGTTGATTGTTGATGATTATTCAAGATACATGTGGGTATATTTCCTTAAGCATAAATCTGACGCTTTTCAATACTTTTTCACATGGGTTCGGTTAGTCACCAATCAAATGGGCGTCTCAATTGGGATTGCTCGTAGTGACAATGGTAGTGAATTTATCTCCCATCAATTTTCTCAGTTCTTACAAGATCATGGCGCTCAACGCCAACTCACCTCCACCAACTCTCCCTCACAGAATGGAGTGGTCGAGTGCAAGAATTGAACAGTCATGGATATGGCATGCTCCATGCTTTTTGTAGCTAAGCTGTTTGAACGCCTCTTGTCAGAATCGGTCAACACTGTGGTGTATCTTGTGAACCGTTGCCCCACGGTTGTTGTTCCCCACAGGACCCCATTTGAGGCTTTTTTTGGTGAAAAGCCAACTGTTTCCCATTTTTGTGTCTTTGGATGTCAAGCATATACTCACACTCCGAATGATACAAGGGGCAAGCTTGAGCCAAGGAGTGAGTTGCTCATTTTTGTGGGTCCTTCTTCTGAATCAAAGGCTTACAAAGTTTTTGTTCGTCGAGACGTTGTCTTTGATGAGCGAGACTTACTTCGCCTTCTGCTGCAAGAATCTTAGACTGTGCCAAATGAACTCTATCAGTTACCTACAACTTCACCTCTTGAGGAGGCTTCCTCATCTTGACAACCACCCAGGGACCCTTCACCTCGCTGGTATCAACAAACCATGCGTGATTTTGGCATACTTCCCTTTGATATCCCTTTGGATGGTCCTCGTCGATCCACCAGACTCGCTCCTCGTGTCTCATTTGCCTATGTTTTTTTCGCAGACTATGTGGCACATGATGAGCCAATATCGTGGAAAGATGCTATTAAAATTCTATCCTAGAAACAGGCCATGAAACTCGAATGCGAAAGCATTGACCGTAATGGCACGTGGTCCCTTGTGGATCGTCCTCGTCATAAGAAGGTCATAGGAACCAAATGGATCTTCCGCACCAAATTTAAAGCCGATGGTATCTTGGACAAATACAAAGCCCGGCTTGTTGTGCAATGCTTTCGCCAAAAAGAAGGCATTGATTTCGACGAGACTTTTGCACCCATTGCTCGAATGACCACAATCCGTCTTTCACTCAATTTGGCTGTCCACCATCAATGGCCAATCTATCAGATGGATGTTAAGAGTGCCTTTTTAAATGGCATTCTTAACGAGGAGGTCTATGTTGACCAACCTCTGGGTTTATCTCTCCCTGGTCTTGAGGACAAAGTCTTTCGCTTACATAAAGCTCTTTATGGGCTTAAGCAAGCACCCCGGGCGTGGTATCATTGCATCGACAAATTTTTTCACAGCTAAGGTTTTCACCCATCACACTGTGACCCCAATCTCTATATTCACACTGATCAGGTGATGGTTTGGTACCTTGTACTGTATGTTGATGACCTAATTATTTCAGGTTCCCATCAAGCCAAAATGGTTGATATCATGGCACAGCTCAGACAAACTTTTGAGATGACTGATCTCGGTCTTCTCTCATAGTTCCTTGGCATGGAGGTGATCCAACATCTTGATGGTATTTTCATGTCTCAACAGAAATACTGTCTCCAACTCATTACTTCCTATTTTCCTGATGGTGCTATCCCCGTGGCCACTCCATTGGATCCCACCGCTAAACTGTCAAAGGAAGTGGACTCACCTCCACATGAAGAGCGAGCCTACCGACAAGTGGTTGGGAAACTTATTTGGCTCACAAATTCTCATCTTGATATCTTCTATTGCACATCCATTTTAAGTCAGTATTTCAATGCTCCCAAGGAGCCGCATTGGAGTTCAGCAATGAGGGTTGTTCGCTATCTAGCAGATACCTATTTGTATGGACTTCACCACAGTCGCGGGATCACCTTGCACGGTTACACGGACTCCGACTGGGCTGGTGATCTCGATTCCCAACGTTCTCATGGTGGTTATTTGTTCTCCCTCGGATCTGCCCCTTTCTCTTGGTCTAGCAAAAAGCAGGACACCGTTGCAGGTTCTTCAACAGAGGCCGAATACCGGGCCCTCTATGATGCCACCACTGAGGTTATGTATCTTAGTTAACTTCTTTCCGACATGCGCGTCTCCATTGACACCGCCTCTACCATCTTCGTCGAAAGTCAGTGCGATTGCCCTTGCTGGCAATCCTATTTTTTCTAACCGTAACAAGCATATGGGTGTCCATTTTCACTTTACCAGGGAACAGGTTGAGCTTGGTACCATCCGACTCGAGGACATTTCCATAGCAGACAACCTTACGAAGTCCGTGAACCGCCCCATTCTCGAGCGTCTTCGCAATCGGATTGGCATCGGTTCACCACCATCACCCTCCGCACATTAAGAGGGGGATCTTCCTGTCCCTTCATTTTTTAAACCATTTTTGTATTGGGCACATGAGTCAGTGAAAACCCCACGAGGGCACGGCTCTTGTGAAAACTCATTGCATTTCATTTTTTTCCATCCTGCATTCCCTATGCACAGCATTCTGTTTTTTGTGTTTGGGGTGCATGTATGAATGAAAACCCAAAAATGGGCATTCATGCATGTGAAAACCTCTTGCATTGTGGCATTCTTCCAATACCTCTCAATCCCAGATGCCTACCCTCTGGTTAATCACAGAAATCCTCATCTTCGACAACCAAATCCGTTTTTTTTTCCCCCTCATCTTCTCTCATGATCCCTTTTTGGTTTGAGAGGGGGTGTGTGAAAATATACCCAAAACGGGTATTTATCCAGCCCAAAAAGGGCCATGCCTTTTTCTAGCCGACTCCTCTGCTTACCGACCACAACACCTAATATAAATATGAGCCTGCACCGCCACCCCCCCCCCCCCCCCCCCCCCCCGCGGTCATGCACGATCATGATCAACCTACGTTGAATTGGCGCCCTCATCTCAGTGGGTGTTTTTCACCTCTGCATTTCATCGCCTACTGCTGGACACATCATGGACTGCACCACACTGTGTTTGACCGCCGATGTGTATATAAAAGATGAAGTCCAGTACAGGAGCTCTATGGGAGACTCCGAATAAGCAGAGAAGGCTACTATCCCAAAAATGCAGACGCCAATCCAGAAGTACACCTGATGTGAGCGCCTAGAAGTAAGCACTGATGTAGGCGCTTTATTGCGCTAATCACTGCTTGATGAAAAACGCAGAACTGTGCTTTGTAGGCGACCAGTTCATAAGCTTTGTGGGCGACCTGTTTCAGTCCAGCAGAAGGAGGCGAAACACCGTGTGGTGCTGTCCGTGTTCTGTCCAGCAAGACCATTGCATGCTGTGTGTTTTACTCTGATGTTTCATATATTTGGTCCTTTGGTCTCTTTTGCCCTCACATTCACTTGTATTTCACTTTTTCCCATCAATTTGCTTTGAGTGTTGTGCTTTTTTGTATCTCTGCTTTCTTGTTGGATGTGCGTGTGTGCACTGTGTGTTGCTACCTTTGTCTCCACTCCAACAATTGGTAGAAGAGTAAGTTCTCTTGGCTCTCGCCTTTGTTGTTTGCTCTCATTCATCAGCTCCTTGAGATGCTCTTTTGATTGTCTCAGATTGAGCTATCCTCTTAGGTGGAGAAGGTATACCCTATATAGTGTGATGTTAACGAAGTTAACAAAATTTTTGCGACTTTCAAGCCATTTCTGGTGTGGTTCGGGGCTTGTTCGCATGTTGTAGTAAGGTTTCTGTAGACATCTTGGGAGAGTGTCTGTTCAGCATTGTCATCATTGTTATTGATCTCTGTATCCTTGCCAATAATATTTCTACACTTTACATACTGCCATTTTTCATACACTTTGTAGGCCTCTTCATCATCATTGATCTATTGGCATATATCTCGGTTGCATTTAGCAGTACTTGCAGGTTGTTGAGATATTAGCATTTTGTGTCAGAGATTCGTTATTTGTAGGTTGAATGGTAGACAGTAATGTATTTGGGATGCTTTTTGCCATCGTCGAGGATAAGCTTGACGGGACCCGACTACTACCTGTTGTGGTCATATATGATGTGTCATGTATTGGTTCACCATCAATGGGGTAGCATACAAACTTAAGGTAGGAGAGTTAGCTTCACTGGCAAGGAGCACTCTCCCTTTTACCTCACATACTTGCATCAATAGGTCTCTGTTAGTATTGAAGGGAGTCCAATGCTTCATTCTACTAAGCTAGCTTTTCTCACCATCAATGGGGTAGCATACAAACTCAAGGTAAGAGAGTCAGCTTCAGTGGCAAGGAACACTCTCCCTTTCATAGTTTATCAATGACATTTGAGGCGGATGACAAGGAGAGGGATGCACCTAGTCTCCCTGTTGTGCACCCTTGTTTTCTTCGATCCATCGTGTAGGTTGTAATTAACAAACTGCCATCCATGCTTATTATAGCTGACATGAAGAAATCTACGCACTCAGAGCCACAGCACCAATTATTCAAGCACTTGCTGACTTCAAGTATTAGGAGGAGAAGGGCTCTAGTAGTGGTGGTGGTTTTTTTTTTGGGGTTTGGTGTGGGTAAGAGGGAGCCACCATGTTGTAAATTTCGAATGCTAGGATGATCCTGTGTCTTTTTTGATGGTTGGTTGTTGTCAACAGGTATACATCGCCCCTTTGAAAGCTTTAGTGCAAGAAAAGCACAGAGATTGGAGCAACAAATTTGGCCGGACATTAAATCTCAAATGTCAAGAACTTACTGGTGACACAGAGCTGTTCAACATCAGAGATTTGCAGGAAATGGACATAATATTAACTACTCCAGAGGTAAGTAAGCACACAAACCTGCTATGAGCAATTTCTTTTTGAGTTGATACTTTCATATAACTGTATTCTCCGGCTGGATCCTGAATCCTAATGAACAAGGATCCCCTGATTCGTCAGAACCGTTAGAACCGTCAAACACTACGACCTCAAAAGCTGCAACATATCATTTATAGTAAGATGTTAATTTGCGGGATATATCATATGTTTTGTTGCAGAAGTTTGATTCAATTACACGTCGCCACAGAGATTACGGTGGCCTCAGCTTTTTCGGAGACATAGCTCTTCTCTTGATTGATGAAGTCCACCTTCTTAGTGATCCTCGTGGAGCAGCTCTTGAGGCTGTGATAAGTAGAATGAAGATGCTGTCACGCTACCCAGAAATGAATGGCTGTCCTCTTTCCAACATTCGTTTTGTTGGCGTTTCTGCTACGATACCCAACATCGAAGACCTTGGTATGGTCACCTGCCGTTTCCAAGCTTCAGGCTGTTTCTTTTTTGTAGACGTCAGAGGCATTTTTCAATACCAGTTATTGAGAAATACCTAAGCTTTTTTTAAAATTCTATACGCACATGCAGCTGAGTGGCTGATGGTGCCCAAGCAGGGTTTGAAGAGGTAAAGTCCTCTACAATCATCCACAGGCGAGCTGAGTTTCAATGCTTTTGCATGTGATACGAATATTTTCACGTTACTAATGCATATCATGATGATCTGCATAGGTTTGGAGAAGAAGTGCGCCCTGTCAAGTTGACTACCAAAGTATTTGGTAATATCTATGTGTGCACTCTTATCTTGATTCTATATGATTAGTGTACCCTTGATTCTTATGGAATTTTGTCTTTATACATTAATTTTGCACCTACTCTAGGGAGCTGATGTGGTGAGTAGTAGGTGAACAATTTTTGCTATACTTAATCTTGTCTAGAGCTTTGTGAGTGGCTTTGTTCTTCTCTGTATTGATATTTTATGCGCATGTCTATTATTTCATGTTTATGTATACAAACAAATATATGCGATACAAGTATGGTAGTAAGTGAATTTACGAAGATAGAAAACAGGTACGGACCCTTGTATCACATATATTCATAATTTCACTTACTACCATACTTGTATCGCATATATCTTTTGTGTTTACCACATGCCTGTAAGCTAAAATGGTACTATGGAGGCATAGAGCCTATTTTCCACATATCAAGGTTGGATTACAGGTGTCTCTTTCCTTCACAACACTGTGCTTGCTTGTGGAGGTCAAGGTGAGCGCTTCTAGATCGCTCGCTCCGTACGACATGGCTGCCCCTTAGCTCCCTTGTAGAAACTTTGAGTCATGATCATTTGACATTGATGATGGATGATTATATGGTTTTTGTTATTTGTGATTCAAAGACTGTAGGCTTCAAATTGATGTTTCCATGTATTCTATGCATTTAGTGTTATTTTTACATATTTTATACAGTATATATTTGAAATTTTGTACATGCAAAAACCTGTAGGTAGGAAACTTGGCTGATTTTCCGAAACCCGTTTGAAACATGTTTGAAACTTTTAGGAAACCCGTTTCAAACAACCCCCTAACTACTATGGCCCCAGGCAAGGGGAGATTCCTAGCTTCCCACTAGGTCTTGGGGGAGCTTCACAGAGGCTGAGAGGCTGCCTAGTATCACACAACATCCATTGTGTGGATCTCACAAGCAACCTCCAGTCGCACCAAGCTGGATGGTCTTCACAGCTTCTTTCACCAGGGCTGGGACACCAAATGAACCAAATCTTCAATCATATGCCTTCCTGGGCAATCTGAGGCTCAAGTGTGTTGATGTGGGCTCCGTGTGGAACTGGTTCAGACTCCACAGAACCAGATTAGGATTTCAGCTGCAGCAAAACAGGGTTTTCCACCATTTTTTGGGCATGAAAACTGCTCTGAAACTGATTTTAGGATTTCAGACAGCATTTTAGGGTTTCTGACTGCAGATTAGGAGTTCTGGCTGGTCATATGGCATGTTCAGACGTGTCCATACAGCTTTCGTACCTGTTGTGTGGATGTGTTCATGTGATCAGCTTGTATCAGGTTGTGCAGTAGGTGGGTATGCTTCGTGGTGTGTGTAGAAAGAGGCGCTTACCTCCAAAGGTGAAGAGAGAGGAGGTTGGTTGGCCATGAATGGAAACACTGCCAAGTGTTGGGGCAGCCCACACTTAACTTTATTTGATATCGGGCACTCCCCCCTTAGGCTAAGGACGTTTAGCCAAAAAGAGGGTATGTGTAAGGTCTTCATAGACCACGCCCAAGGATTATCTGACCTTAACGAGGTTTCATAGACTTGACATCGTACACATGGCATGATTGCGATAGATTGTGGCTAGTGACTCACCACCCAACCGTAGGTTCAGTGCCTCGAACCACCTCTGAGCATGAGGTCTAATTGCTGCGAGCCTGCTTGGTATCGATGGCTCCAATCTAGCGTCCCATACCACTAGGCCAAACCACCCACCTTACAGCTCCATGGCCAAGAGGTCTTGCTCACCTCCGGTAGCCCTCTTGTCTACTGCGTGGATATCTTAATAACTCATAAGTGCCCCCAAGGTTACTTATGTAGGCCCTTGCTTTAATTATAAGCTTTCGTGCTTTATTTATAAGCTTTAAGCCATTATTAGCCCTTGGCCTATTAACTATAAGCTCTTAGCTAACTACACCTCATCTTTCTAGTGCCCTCCAGGTCTCCAGCGCACGTGTGAACCCTCCAAGTCTCCACGTTCCAACTAAGCTCTTAACCTTATTAGCATGCTTTCTCCTAATCCCAAGTCTCTCCTAACCTTGTTGGATTAGGCCACTAATCTCAAGGATTAGCACTAGGTACGTAACACTTGGTTAATGTAAGACTCCTCTTCTAGATCTTGCTACAAAGACCCAATTAATCCAACTCTCATCTAAGAATTGAATCCCAATAGGACATTGAGTATTAAATTGCAACAAGCTCTACCATCACAACCCTAGCACATACCTACAACACAACTCATCTTTCACACAAAATGGTGTCTTGCATTAGTTTCCAGAAAATCCTAGTCCACTTAATGTACAAACAAGCCCTAGTGTCATGTACCTCTAGTCCAATATTCTAGCCACAAGACCTCCCCTGTCTTATCCTCATCTAAGACTGAACGGAGATTGTAACCGGTAGGTGCTCATGTCTACTTTAGGGCAAGCATAAGACTTTCCATCAATTTCTACGTATGGCTCATGTCCTCGAACATCTTGAAGAAAACATATGACTTCCAGCTACTTTTCACCCCACCAAATTGGAATGAACCAAAGATTACCAAAAGTCCACACAATCCCATTAACAGAGATCCTAAAGAACAATGGTTATAACATATTCCACCTCTAACATGTCCATGGGTTACACCCCATCGAGAATCCACATGATTACTTGAAAATAAACGTCACGACTTAGGGTGTGTGAAGTCAAGACAATTGAGCCATTCCTAGACCCACCAATGCTTGTGCGAATCAAAATTTGAATCCCACTTAGCAAAAGCCTCTTGGCACTACTTGACAACCCCACGGTCATCGGTAGGCAAAGGCATGGAGCACCCATCAAGCTTGGGCCCAATGCTCTCTCCCTCAAGAGATCCAGGATAATGCACTCTTGTTTATCCTCTAGCCTTAGTGCTGGTGGTGGGTAAAATCCTAGCAATCCCGATGGCTTCACTTGCTCAAAGTGATTATCACCGATCGACTCTACGTCGTTATTGCCGGATGACTTCACGTAATTACTATCCACTGACTTCACGTAATTACTATCCACTGACTTCATATATCTATGAAATCAAGTGTGCTAACTTGGACTCTGGAGAAAAGGAATGACGAAAAGGTGACGGGTCATGGGCTGAAAAGAAGTGAAAGGTTAGAAGAAAAGCTTTTAGGGTAGATGGGAGGGTTCATGGACAAGGCAAAAATCCCACACGGTAGAGACTTTGAAAACAAAGTGTTGATTATAGCATTAGCTTGCACCCACACCTTGAAGAGATTCTTGAAAAATTGTGAGGATTAATGAGGTAGGAAGAGCCTTTTATAACACTAGCGGGATTAAAAAGCCACCCTATGTTTAAAAAAGCTTAGCCCGTGCTTTTTATATGAAAAAAAGATGGCTCCAAAAAGCTATCGAAGCTTTCAGCTATAATGATTCAAAAGATGAGCCCCCTTTTTTAATTAAGGGTAGCCTCCTAGCTTGAAAATAAAAGCCTGGCCCATTGCTTTAATAAAAAATTGTGGCCCCTTGCTTTTTTTATTCTATAAAAGCTGCTCGGTTAGCTTTAAAACATAAGGCTCGGCCTTGCCTTTTTTTTTTGAAAAACTTGGCCACCCCATGCACACTTATGTCACCTCTCTCTTCTCCCTGTGCACGATCTTACCCACCTCGTATGTTATGCATGCATACTACGACACACTTATGCACTTGAAGGAGCAAAGCTTTGGATCACCACCCAGTTGAAGAGGGAATGAGGAAAGCTATCCTCATTGCCGGGATATATAGGGGCTTGGTTGTCCACATATGGTCGTAGTAGTTAGGGGGTTGTTTGAACCGGGTTTCCTAAAAGTTTCAAATG
The DNA here is from genome assembly GCF_041138505.1 of Cibotium barometz. NCBI lineage: Eukaryota > Viridiplantae > Streptophyta > Polypodiopsida > Cyatheales > Cibotiaceae > Cibotium > Cibotium barometz. Next base: position 12,869,495 of record NC_141093.1, read on the forward strand.
CGTTTCAAACGGGTTTCGTAAAATCAGCCCAAAGTTTCCTACAAGTTTCCTGCATACAGGTTTTTGCATGTACAAAATTTCAAATATATATTGTATAAAATATGTAAAAATAACACTAAATGCATAGAATACATGGAAACATCAATTTGAAGCCTATAGTCTTTGAATCACAAATAACAAAAACCATATAATCATCCATCATCAATGTCAAATGATCATGATTCAAAGACCATGGTCCACTATCCATGATCCATGATCCAATCATCCATCATTCCATGCCACCAAAAAAAAAAAAACCCATACATGACACTACATAGGTTAAAACTTATAAGTTTGAAGTGTTCATGTCACATGAATCATGATGAATCAACAGTCATGGCCCAATGCCCATAAACAATACAAAATAAATCAGCCTTGATGACGGAAAGCGGCACATGGAAATCAGAAAAAGCTTTATCAAAAGAGTCCCACAGATTTCAGCGTTAGAGTTGGGGCAAACAAAAAAGTCAAAAAATTTGCTTGAAAAAAACGCGTTTCCTCATGTTTCCTTCCCCGTAGGAAACACGTTTCCTAACTACCATGCATATGGTCCATGGGACTCCGCCTTGGGCACCCTCACCTCTAAACCCTGGTAGCACTCGCTGCTTACGCTTCGGCATGCGATCTCGTCAACCGGTCGAGCTCCATCCCGATATGGGAACCCACGTATTCATTACTGACTACGTGACATTACTCCCCTCTTAAGAAGAGTTTTCATCCGCGAAAGCAAACTCTGGAAAGTTTTTGGTAAGCGTACTCAAGTGTTCCCATGTGGATGCTTCATCCTCTCTATTCTTCCACTTAACAAGTGCCTCTCGGTGCACTTTATGCCTGGTCTTCCATTCTCTAAATTCAAGAATCTTCTCGGGTTCATGTGGAAGAGACGGTGGTTCAAGAAGTTCCACCAAAACGTTAGAAATAATTATGTTCTCCTTATGATTAATGGTTTTTTGGAGTCTATTGAAATAAAAAACAAGATGTACTTGAGAGCTCGCCGGCAACTCAAGTTTGTATGTTACGCTACCAATCTTCTTAAGGATTTTAAACGGACCGCAATATCTAGGAGAAAGCTTTTGACACTTTCCTGTCTCGTGAGTCTTCGACATCGTAGGGACTTTCAAGAAAACAAAGTCACTCTCTTCAAAGGTCACTTATCTACCACTCTTGTCTGAAACCGGCCTTTAGAAATATGACGGGCGGTGGAACAAACACTCGCACATAAAACACTTTATCACCCATGGGAACCTGGAAAAGTAAAACAAATAGGGGGAGCTAGAGTGCTCCTGCAAATAGTACAAGGACACCGATTGGTCCCAAAACGCAGTGGCCCCCCTTGCGGTATTTCTTTACTTGATCAAATATGAGTACAAAGTACAACTTGTCGAATCCTCTACCAATAGGATCCTGTATAGCTTTTCACCCAGGACTTTCCCAATAAGAACTCTCGCTAATACAGCAAAGCATTCCATAGAGAAGGCACACATGTACAACACCTCCTTGCTTGAAAAGGTCTTCTCCATCTCAACCATGGATCCCACAACCTTTTCCAAATAGCAGTAGGGCTGTACCAAACCATATGACCTTCCTATAGTCACAGCTTGCATGTAACCTCGAGAAAACTAGAACCTGCTCACATGAATCCAAAGACATGTTTTCCACCTGAAACCAAAGACCTGTATTTGATAAACCATAGACCTGTATCCATAAACCATAGGCCTGTTTCCTCGATACCAAAGTCCTGTTTCCTCTCGAAAAACCAATGTTTTGTTTCCATGATAGATATACCATCCAAACACGGTTGCCAAAACCTAGAGAGAGAAAGATATAGGACGTGTCAAGCAATCCCTGAATACACATAAGTCCAAGATAAAGAGCAACACACATCTCTTCCAAGAACATCATCCTGTGCATCTTAACTTGATCCTCTGTATCCCAATCTCGTAAAACAAGGTCTGCAATCCACGATGTAAGAGAGAACAATATCCACGTACCAGGGCCTGTAATCCACTGAAAGAGAGAGAGAGAGAGAGAGAGAGAGAGAGAGAGAGAGAGAGAGAGAGAGAGAGAGAGAGAAACTGATCTCTAGTCTCCACCTTGCTTCCATCATCGGCTGTGCACTCCTCTACTCGCGAAGAGAAGAGAGAGAAGATTGTACTTTGAATTTGGTCCACGCTGCAGAACACTGCCCGACTGGCTGCTTCCACACGTACAACCACCTGGCGTAGAGAGCCTCCCACCTGACACCCGCCTGGCTTTTGCAGAGAATCTCCTGCCTGACGCCTGCCTGGCTGCCCGTTGCTAGCTATAGCCCCGCCAGCCGCCTGGTGCCCCTCTGTTGGCTGTAGCCCTAGTGCAGCAGAGCCCTGGTCTTCCATGTGCAGCAGCACCCTGTAGCCCATACACGCAGCCATCTGATCGCCTGCCTGGCTGCCCGATTGGCTGCAGTCCTTATGTGCAGCCACCTGGTCGCTTTTGCTGGCTGTATCCCATGCGCAGCCACCTGGCGCCCTCTGCTGGCTGTAGCCCGCCTGGCTGTAGCCTATGCGCAGCCAGGCGCCCTCTGCTGGCTGTAGCCCGCCTGGCTGTAGCCTATGTGCACAGCAGCCCTGCCTGAAGCCCATGCGCAGCACTTGCACACCTGTAGCCCATGCACAGTAGCGCCCTTTCTTCCACACGGTGACCACTTCAAGGGGATGCGCCATGCCACACGATGATGATCCACACGGCGACCTGCTCTCCAATCCGCCACTCTTCGCCCTTTATAAAGAGGTGATAAGCTTTTCATAAAAAATGCCAAAAGCAACAGCAAAACGCATGCTTATAAATATAATAATATTTTGAGCCTTCAAAGGTTTATTAAACCTTATAAACTTTAAAATCCTTTTTGTCCCCTCTCACACTTGTCCATCCCATGCCCGTGCCCACTTGCTTGTTGTCCAAAGGGAAAGACACAGGGTTTGTAACACTTGTCAATGTACGTTTTTGCACGACCTTGTGTACTACAAATGCTATCTCTTGCTACTTTTAGCAAATCTTGCATGTCAAAATCCTTGACAGATTGAATCTTCTCCTTTTGTAGTCCTACGGCCATAGGAGATGTCATCTGGAAACCATACATTAACATGAATGGACTAAATCCAGTCGTCGAATGTTTCGAACTATTATAAGAAAATTTCAAATGGGGTAGGTTCTACTCTCAATTGAATTGCTTTTTACTGACATATATGCTCGAAGCATGTCCTCTAACACTTGGTTGACTCTCTCAGTTTGGCCATCAGATTACCGATGATCAGCAGGACTCATACTCAGAGTAGTGTCTAACTTTTTTAAGACTTCCCTTCAAAAGTGACTATCAAATTTTTTATCTCTATTCGAAACTATATCTGCGGGCAGGCTTGTAGAGATGTTTGATAAATAACCTAGCGAACTTAGGAGTTTTCACCTCCTTTTCAATAGGTATAAATTTGACCATCTTGGTCAATCTGTTAACCACTACCCAAACCGAATCATTCTCTCGAGTCGTTTTAGGTAAACTAGTGATAAAATCCATGGAAATACTTTTCCATTTCTCTTTGGGAATATCCAATGGATGTAGCAAACCTCTAACCTTGAGGCGCTCATGTTTATTGACTTGACACTTTTTGCATTTCAGCACAGTCTTTGACGTCCGTCGTCCTTAAACAAACTTGGCTAATAAAACGGTCTTTTAACTAGTACATAGGCCTTTTGTATCCCGAGATGATCAACACTCAGGGCTATCATGACTTTCAATGCGTCGAAAGTCACCAATAGTTGGTACACTAACTCTACCTTTGTAGAGTAGGTACTCATCGTCAATGTAGCAGTGTCTGTACTTTTCTTCTCGATGAACTTTATTACCCCCAAATGAATTAACGTCAAGTGGTTGTGAAGGGTCCATCCCCGAGCTCTCTGTTTGGTACATAACCCAAGAGACTCGCCTGTCTCTCCGGACTAGTTCTCGCTCTCCTTCTCGTCGGAACCTTAGCTAATCGCTCTAGATTAGCACTCCTTTCGAAGGAGGAAGGTGTACATGACAAATTGTCCATAAGCATTCTTGCAAATGAAAACAGCATTGCAAACATAGTTGTTGATTGGTTCCATAGCTTTCATTGATTTCATCGTCTCACTCCTCGATCCCTTATAGCTAATCAAATCTCCATTGGCATCCATACACAAACATTGTGTGTGCCAAGACCGAGACATTGGATCATAATGACTAGTATTCGGATCTTGAGTAAGTGAAAGAGATCTTAAATGAGCTCTTACCGCAATTCTGCTTCTTGTATTTGAGCAGGACCATCGTATGGTTGATGTCCACGCTTCTAGGGGTCCATTTCTACTCCCGGTTGAAATTAGGGTTTCTGTAAATTACGGTTTTTCAGCAAATATTCGGACTCCAAAATTGGGGCTTTTGGGTGTAAAAGATGCCCAAAGCAGAGGGCTATAGATGTACTATGGTTGTCCCAAAATGAGGGTTTTTTAATAGAATTAGGATTTTTGTAAATTAGGGTTTACAGAAAATTTGGGGGTGATAGAATACTTAGGAGGCTCCATATTCATGAATAGAAGAGGAATTTTGCAAATTGGTGATCATATGGAGACTAAATAAGTAGAAGACAAGATTTCTCAAGCTTTCATGGCTATGGGAATCATGAAAAAGAAGAAAATCAGCTTTCCGATAAATTGGTGATCATATGGAGACTAAATAAGTAGAAGACAAGATTTCTCAAGCTTTCATGGCTATGGAAATCATGAAAAAGAAGAAAATCAGCTTTCCCATAAGTGTGTGTGTCAAAAGAGAAGCTCCCATATGGTTGGTGTCCACTTCTAGAGAGAGGAGAGAGAGGGAAGATAAGCTTTCCCAACATGTAAAGGATGAGTGGAGGGTGTCTATTGGGCCACCCGTCCAAACCATCCCTCCTCTTGACATGTGGGAGGCCGCCCAAAGCTCATAACATGCTGAAAAGGACGCCTAAATATGTGCTTGTCCGATTGGGAGTGGAAATTGTGAATTGTCCGTCCGAACTTTAATGAAGTGTGGACGCCCAAACTCACTTATAACTTGGATGGACACACTTATTAAAGTGTGGACTTGTAAAACAGAAAAATTTACCATTTGCTCATGAAATGAGCGACATAGAGTAAAGTAGTATACTTACCACTTGTCTACATCCTACAAGCGAGGTCAGAAGACAGTTTCACGGATCACAAGAGGGCGTCCCCAACTCATGAACTACACGTACAATTCACGCATGCAACAAAACAGTTCATGCAAAAATAGGTTCAAAACCTTACATGCATAGATGCAATGCAAGAATGCACCATGGAACAGTTTTCCATTTCATTTAGCTAGTAACCCATGGTACTATATTTTGGATATGGGTGTGGATCAATATCCACAGCCTACATAGCCAACCTACTGGCTCTTGGTGTTGACAACAAGTTTTCGACCATGCCAGTCCATCTTATGGAACTCGTCCATAAACTTGAAGCGCAGAGAATGTCCAAATGGTGACACGAACAATGAACTTGGAACTTATCCAGTCCATAATCTTTGCTACACCAAGCAATAGACTTGGAACACATCTAGATTCTAGTCCATAGCTCCAAAAATAGATTTGTCTTGCTAGATATTTTTACCTTCTTGGAACTTGGACACATTGGTCCCATGCACAAAAAGTCAGGGCTTGTGATAGTCCCCTCTCCTGCCCACAAGCCTCCTCTGGCTGAAAGCACATAGGGGGAAACTATTTGTATAACTAGAGAAGCAGACCATCTTGGTCCTCCTGAGCCGGAAGCGCCCTGGGAGCCCTAGAGTCACTAGAATTATCAGAGTCATCATCGTGTATATGATCATTGTCCTTCTTTGAGAACTTGATCTTGGCTTGGGCTTTACCTTCGGTATTGTTATCCTTGGCCAGATGACCCTTCTTTTCACAAGAGTAGCAGTGACTTCGTCATGTTTGTTGCACTACAACAAGTGCTTGATCTTGTCCACTAGGAGGGAACCTTACCTTCTCCATAGAAACAAGGACAGATTCCTCCTCCAAGAGGGACCCATATCCACGGCAATAGCAAACATCCGCAAGAAAGCCTTTGTGCCACCGATGATCTCAGCACTCCAATCTCCAAAACTTCTCGAGCAGCAGGAACCACATGGACCAATCAGCCTCCTCAAAAACTTGAGATAGAGAGCGGCTGGACAACAGCAAAACAGTCAATAAAATTCCTCTAAGAAACACCCACTGGGAGGGGAGGGAAGCCGGGGAAGAAGATGAACCGCAAGAGCCATTTGTCGGGCTGCACTACAAGCAAGAAACATACCTCTCGCTGCAATCCAAGCTGTAAAAGCAGCCCACCGATCACCAACGAAGCCCCCTCTAGATTGCACCTTGAACTCCGTGAGGACAACATAGGGCAGGAGCACTAGAAGAGAAAATGCTGATGAAGAAGGGGCGTCACTGTAGAAAACACTGATCCGGCAGTGAAGAAAATGTAGCCACCTTCAAGCTCCAGAAACGAAGCGCCACAAGGTAGAAAAAGGAACATATGGGCAGCCAGGTACCTAGGGGTCAGATACTGGCCACGAAGAGGAAAGCACTCGGAAAAATGCTAAAGGAGGAGGCCCTAAACTTGCAAAAAACACTACTGTAAACATAGCAACCAGCCACCTCACCTGCTCCAAACTCCACCAAAAGACACAAGTGCAGAACACTCCACCAGAAAACGCAAAGCTGGACAGCCACATGAAGCCTCCAGGTGGGTGATTTCCAGAAAAACGCAGATGGAGGAGAGAGGACAGCAGCAAGGTGTTAGAAAGAAGCGAGGAGGAGGGCCGGATCAGCAAGAAACCTGGGCGATGATACCATGATAAAGTTGCACAATGCGGAAGCAAAACATAAGAGAGAAGGAGAGAGGCAGAGAGATATATATCAGACAATGAACATTTTTATTATGTAGCAAGAGGCTTTACAATGGCAATACCAGCTAGCAGATAGGTGTAGAGCATATGCCTGTGAATGAGTGTTGAATGACAAGTGAGAAGGGAAGGCCTTTATATAAGGAGGCCAAGAACTAGACGATTGCCCCCATGGAGCTGGCTGACTGACCCACGACTAGCATAAATGAGAAGAAATACATAGGCGCCAATAAAAGGTCCAGATCCCACGTCACAATGAGATTGACAAATTCTAACACTGAATCCATATTTTGGTCGTGCTCTCTAGATGCTTGCATTCTTACTTAGAGCTGCCTTGGGCTGCCTCTATGATGCGGGGGTTCTTGCCAACATCCGAGAGATTCTTGAATGAGGGTTGATACTTCCTTTATATAGGGTTCATGGTTGGCTCATGTGCTGGTTGGATTCAGGTCAGCTAGCACCTTTCAAGTCCAAAAACATCATAAAAAACTTCATAAAATGTGTGCATACTATGCCCCAAAGCTTTCCCGACTCCCATCCATGGGCACATGTCTTGGGCACGTCTGAGCATTATTAGGGCCTCCAAAACTGATCCAATTTGCCTGTATCTAGCCTCTTATCTGACCAAGATACCGGCTGATGCTGGGATCCATGTCTACGTATTGCCATGCCTAGGCATGCATGTGACAAAAAGGATGAACACATTTTCTCTTGGGCCATGAGGCTGAGGAACATGTCACCATTCAGCATATCACTATATCCTCTGATGAGTGTCTTTACAAATATGTAGCCTCCACAATGATGCTTTTTATGAAGATTGATTGCATGATGTTTGTGTTGGAGAAATGCACTCCTCAAGCTGTTGAGGGGGGTCGAGGAGAATCTACAATTCTCTGCTTCTCCCTCCAAGTTTCAATGATCAATCAGTCATTCATTGAGGCCATTAAACGAGTACTCTTATCTTAGATTTGGCAGTGCTTGCCTCTCCATATAGTGCATGAAACAAGAAGGAAACACCGCTCTCTAAAGTGGATGAGACAGCACAATTGTTTAGGCTAGGAATTCCAACTAATAGTTTCTGTTGGAATTCCTAGCCTAAACAATTGAATAGCATATGAGCTTTTTTGTTTTCAATCATTATTTTGGCCAGGTACATCTTTGTCTGTGTGTCTCTTTGTTGTAGCTGGCTATTTTTGTTAGTCAAATTTATCAAGCAATGTTCCTTGAATGGTGGTCCTGATGCCGTATTTCTCTATTTGGTTTTTTATCAGGGTATGCTCCTGCTAAGAATGATTTTCTATTTGAAAGGGTAATCACTTACACTTGCATTGTAAGCTAACATGTTGAATGCCAAGTTAGACTAATCACCTGTATGCTCAGTCAGTAAGTCTACTTTAAATGTTTTGACTGGTTAGAGATGTCAATTTTTTAGGTCGTCACACCACGTGGCAAAGTATGTTCATGAATTATTTATCCTGTATGTAGATTCTGATTTTGCATGTATCCTGTGAGTTTAATATAGACACATGGACACACTTACGCAGATGTGCACTTGCATACATAGGTGTTGGGGTTTGAATTCACTCTCCCTTCTGGGGAGTGGAGTGCGATAGCCACTTGGGCAAGGGCAGTGTTGCATCTGTCTATTTAGACAAGCTAATTGTTTTGTATTGTGTAATATTATCTAGTCAGATGATTACCTCTGAAATCGTTTTCTTTTACATGGTATTGTGCTCATACGAACGATAGAGGCTACAAAATTTCCTTTTTGGTAAGTCTTTACATAACTCTTCACTAGTCTCATGCTTGTTATCCAGCTTTGACTTTTTAATTCCACATAACTCTACTGCTTTATGGGTCTTCAACATGGCATACTGTTAACAATATGTTTACGTGTTCTCAGACATTTTGATGCAACATTCAAAAGGAAAAGCAGCGCTAGTGTTTTGCTCAACAAGAAAAGGGGCCCAAGAAGCTGCTCTGACCCTTTCAGATAACGTTTCCAAGAAGCCTGGATTAAAAAATCCATTTCTTCATTCATATGAACAGTTCGAAAGGCTGCAAGTTGCTGCACTATCGTTCAATGACAAACACATGCAGACATGCATAAAAAATGCAGGTAAACCGTAACACACTGTGGTGAAAGCTTGTAGTGTTGTTTAGGTTCCCTCGAAGGTAAGGTTCTAGTCTGCATAAAGATGTATCCCCCTCTTTTTTGCTGGTGAAACTGGTGCATGAACCTGTGCGTCTGCAGGAGATCTCGTATGCACAGGAGGATACAGCTGATCATAGCCAGGCACCAGCAGGGGCCTACCAGGCACTTTACCTCGGATGAGATTGGCCTCATGTTACTGCATCCCATGCGAGAGTTTCTCTGATGACACACCCTCCCCCCCCCCCCCCCCCCCCCCCCCCCCCTTCTTTAGTTTAGGTGCTCTTTCCCTATCTATTCTTATTCTTGTTCCACAGACAGCTTGTATCAGACCTTTGATTGTAACTTTTGTCTCATAGGTCATTTTGGCCTTTTCATTTCATTTCATTTCTCTCTCTATCATTGTAACCACGGCATCCTCACCATCGCCAGATCAGAGCCATTATTGCTCGGCATCGGAGGCGCCTACCTCGCTTCTACGACCTCTCCATTCTAGACAGCCCCATGGCGGAGATACTTGATCTAAGGAGAGGGCAACACTCCAACTGATCAGCATACATACATCTACTTGATATACATTTTTCAGTATTTCCAGTATTTTCTACTCAGTATCATCTCGGAGTCTTACAGTTCTGTTCTTATAACTGTAGGACAATCAGTTTATTGTACTTTTTAGTCTCATTTAGTTGTTCTCTTTGATGAGACACTAACTTCAGAGGTACTCTCAGTTTTGGTCTCATAGGCCACTATGGCCTAATATATCATTTCATTTCATTTCATTTCATTTCATTTCATTTCATTTCATCTCTCTCTCTCTCTCTCTCTCTCTCTCTCTCTCTCTCTCTCTCTCTAGCCTCCTCACACTGGCCTTGATGTATGGAGCACCTTTCTGGGGACCAGCTGGGATTGGCAGCATGTGGAGAGGTCCCAGGTCACGATGTTCTCTCTCATGATTCGCAGAAAAGCATCGGTCCCACATGCGATCATTCAGGCAGAGATCGCTGCAGCCCGATGGTGGTAGACGCACTTTTTCAGACTGTCACCTACCTCCACCACATTAGCATAAGCCCCCAAAGATACCCGAGGCTTGCCCTGGAGTCCTCACGATAGCTTGCACTTGAGGGTGCACTGGAGCAGGCTATGCTCGAGTTTTCACTTGGTTCTCAGGACACCGGCTCTAGATGGACCTCCCACCTCTTCAATACAGCCTGGACTCCCCTTTTCTCCGGCTCTCACATGAGGATGTTAACTAGACTATCTGGTTCGACGTCCTTAGCCTCCAGATACACAGCTTATGGATTGCACCTTCGGAGGTCTCACCGAAGATGCACTTCTACAGAGATCATCTCCTCAGGCTTACAGAGGATGGCTTCATCCAGCAGCGACAGGCTACCTGGGTATTCACATGTCACATGCCATGCGGATCGCGATTGGCCATCTATGGGTATCTTCCCACTGCCTGCGGGTGGAGACAAGGCGGGCAGAGTGCATATTCAGAGATGGAGAGCTCATATGGAGACCTCGGGAAGAGAGGATCTGCAGATTGTGCCACAAAGGGGTCGAGACATAGCAGCACTATTCCTGTCACTTCCCAGTGTACTATGAGATCTACGGGACGTTGTCTCTTCCGCGACGGTTTTGGCCCATTAACCAAGATCACGACTTCCCGGACCACTGTTGCCTGGGACTCTTTCTATTGGAGCTTCGCAGACACAGAGATACACTCCTAAGAGAGTGTCAGCCACAACTACAACCCCTCCTTTCTTGCCAGCCAGTGGTCCACCACAGGATACCTCAGCTCCGCCCCATCCTCAAGAAGTCACTTCATGTTTAGAAAGATGCATATTGGATATTTTTATTATTATAAAAGAGTGATTTTCATTAGATTTAAATTCTATGCATAGAAAGATGCATATTGGATATTTTGTTTTATTATAAAAGAGTGCCAAATGAAAGATCACAGAACTTCATGTAAGTTAGAAATCTTACTTTTTCTTTATTTCTTTTAATGGTTTTTTAATTTTTATTTTTTTTAAAATGAAAAAATGATGTTATGCCTTGTTGGAAAGGCTTTCCTCCTCTCTTCATTCTTAAATTCAGCCTTTCTTTATCCTTGATAAGTAATCAAATTGTTAGAATTAAACTTTTCATATTGTTTCTCTTTTAAAAGTGAAATTTGATTAGTTTAGGATGCTTTAAACCATTTAGGATAATTTTTAAGTAACTTGAGGATAGAAAAAGTTGAAAAATGGTCAGCCATACAAAGGGGGTTATGGCAAAATTTTATTAAATTTTGTGAAATAAGTTTTATCTTTTATTATTCAACGGGCTTGCGTGCTTTGACGTACCCGGTGTCCCTATCCCATGGGACACCAACCACGATCCTCCCATCAACTCCAGATCTAGGACATGCACCACCGCCATCACACCACCTTCCCACATACCGTGACAGAAGGGGACCTCTCGGCCATACTCACTAACCCCATGCTCGACATACTTGAGAGAGTTGTACCCTCTATTGGAGGACGATATCCCCCACATGCTTCGTATTCTCATGTAGTCCATGATGAGAGTCTCTTGTACTAGTGCTTATATCCCATGTACTTCCCCATGATGATCATTGTATTAGCCTCTACTTTCAAAGAGCTAAGTTATTTGTACTTGTTTAAAGTTTTGTTTTTCTTTTCCGTGATGAGACATACCATGGATAGCATTGTATCACTTTGGTCTCATAGGCCATTATGGCCTCTTAGAGACGTTAATATATCATTTCATTTCATTTCATTTCTCTCTCTCTCTCTCTCTCTCTCTCTCTCCTCCCTGCGCTCTAGATCCAGGACATGCTCCATCGCCATCGAGCTACCTTTCCATGTGACATAGCTGAGGGAGACCTCTCGGCCATACTCATTAGCCCCATGCTTGATATTTTGGAGAGTGGTATACCATTTATTAGGGGCTGATGCTCCTCTTATGTTTCATGTTCCTAGTATTCCATGATGAGAGTTCCATGGACAGTTTGTATCACTCCAGTGAGAGAGTATATGATTTGTTCTATTTCATTTTCCATTCCATGAAGAGATATGTCATGGACATTATTGTATCACTTTGGACTCATTGGCCCATTGGGTCTTTAGTAGACACTTAATATATCTTTCTTTCTCTCATAACCACCATCTTGCACAACCCCACACCAAAAACTCTTTTCCCTCCACACACCGCTCCGTTTCCAACCCTATCAAGTGACATGGTTATAGGGACATGGGGGAGTTGGGTTTTTGGAGGACATACTCCACATTGGATCATATTTTCACACTGAGGGCTATTATTGAGGAGGCCATATCACAGTCACCTTGGGTTTATTGTTGCTTTGTGGACTTTTGCAAAGCTTATGACACTACCCCTCGGGCATGTGGCTAAATGAACGCCTTTAGGGTAGCCTCACAGACAATATGGGGCATTACATCACTTTATGAGGTAGTCACTTATTGGCCGTTGTTGGAGGCAATTGGGGCAGTCTTTGGGCTGGTCCTGCAGGTGTTACATGCACTGAGGTTGATCATGGTAACGCACAACAGGGCCTTCTTTATACCTTTATGTGGTGAGATCTTTAACATCCAATTCACAGAGTAGAGCGATAGAAGAGAATAGAAGTGAAGTAGACGACACAGTATTGGGTCCCAATTACCCACTGAAAAGCACCCCCCCCCTCCTCTGCAAGCAGGAGCATTTGCTTATATTACTTCTTTGGAGAATGCTGGACAATGCTTGAGAACAAGCGATATGACTGCCAACACAAGGACGAGGAAAATTGTACGTTAGTTGAGTATCCACCAATCCAAGGCACTACAGAAGACTCTTCGGGCCACTTATGCAAGTCCAGATAGCTGTAGGACTGCACATATAGGTCTCAATTGCCCATTGAAGTAGACGACACAGTACTGGGCCAGAATTACCCACTGAAGGGTTCCCCCCTGCAAGCAAGAGTATTTGCTTATATTACTTCTTTGGAGAATGTTGTACAATGCTTGAGAACAAGCGATGTGATTGCCCAACGCAAGGACGAGGAAGACCGTATGTCGGCTGAGTAACCACCAATCCAAGGCACTGTAGAAGACACTTTGGGCCACTTATGCAAGTCCAGATAGTTGTAGGATTGCACATATGCTGGCTGAATGCTGAAGAGGAGCTTCATTGATAGCTTGGAGAGGAAAAGATGTTGATTGTTAACTTTGCTGTTGAACACTTTGCTGAATACTGAATGATGAATGATGATTTGATGCACATGCTTTTATATGACTTTAGGTTGTTGGTCGGTCCATCCGAGAGGCTGTCGGCTTGTTTTATTGACAAAAAATGCTTATTTAGCAGCATTAAATGTTGCGCTTATTAGCCTTTGCTGTCCCTAGGCTTGGTCGAGACATTGCCATCTAGCCGACCTGTTGTTGCCTCCTTCAATGATGGCTGATTGGTTCCAAGAGGGACCTAGTGCTGGTCGACTCCAGGTAGGGTTACCTACAGGCTATCGACTGGCTACGGTCTACCTTTGGTCCCCTATGGTTTATATATATATATATATATATATACCTAGATGAATCCAGGAACATGCCCAAATTCACCTTTTAGGAACATGTATGTTATATACTCATGGTAGTCAACCCACAAGACTATATAACTATCAACTCCATCATGCATAGTATGGACTAGATACTATGACATCCCCTCTAACGTCATTAGTGCCCAATAGTGGGTGTAGAACTCTGTATCAAGATATGCTCTCACACACACACACACACACACACACACACACACACACGAGCATATATTCACACAAGGCCTTCGTACTGAGTTTTTGTCAAACCTTCGGAGATGTAGGGAAGACTCAGCCATAATGACGCCTAGCACTAAGGGAAGTAGCAAAAATAGAAAGAATTAGTATAGCAAATAAGTAGTTGATAGGGCAAATGCACCGCTAAAGATAGAAAGAATAAGCACAATATCAACTGGCCGCAACTCGGATGAAAAATTCACAATGTGAAATCTGCATGCTGAATTATATACCTAGATGAATCCAGGCCCAAATTCACCTTTTAGGAACGTGTGTGTTATATACTCATGGTAGTCAACCCACAAGACTATATAACTATCAACTCCATTATGTGTAGTATGGACTAGAGACTACGGCATCCCCACTAACGTCATCAGTGCCCAATAGTGGCTTGTTTATTGTCCCTTATAGGCTGGCCATGCTATGGGTTGGCCTATAGATAAACCTACAATGCTCTACATGCTTGTTAATGAAACTACCTGCTATGGAACTGCTACATGCTCTATTTAATGAATTCTCCAAGTGGGTTAAGAGGACCGACTCCAGACTGACCTCCATGGCTCGGAGATTGACCTACGTAGCTTGTGCCTGATTGTCCTTGGAGTAAGGGTTCACAATGGGATCATGGCATACGACAAATATTCCTAGAAAAAGGTATTATTTTGTAGTATGTACAAATGTTGCATTGATGATCATGCAAGTGTGTCATTGTGTATCCTAGTGCAGGGTGCACATGACATTCCTTCCTGCTTAACTTGGGGCTTCCAAGTAGTCCGCCCGGTGCCAATAACTAGGGGTACTCTTGAAAGAACTCTTCATCCAGCCATTCTGCTCTATGGGTTCCTCGATCCTTGAACTTTGCATAAAATTGTCTTATTCTTTGATCGGAACCATACTTCCGTTTGTGGAGGACAATTTGTTCTGGCTCTATGACTTTTGCCTCGTGGATTATATCTGGTTGTTGCTCTTCAGAGACATCTTGCAATGTTGGACCTACATATGGCTTCAATCAAGAAACATGAAAGACATTGTGCATAGTCCAATTTTTCGGCAACTTACTTTAAAGAGACATCACTTGACTTTATAATGATGGGAAACGGGCCGAAACTTTAGAATAAAAGCTTTGGACAATGCTTGTCCACTTGCTCTAGCCCTGTTGCTTCATGATGCGGGGATATGTCCAATTCCCTTCCTTGAAGTTAACATCTCGCCTGGATTTATTGGCTTGCTTGGTATGAGCTTCGTGAGCTTTGACAAGGCGCTCCTTAACTGACTCAATGATCTCCGAAAATGTTTCGGTGGTCTTGTTGGCCTCTAGAGATGGTGATACCTGTCTCATCAAAAGAGATGAGAGCTGGCGACTAAATGCTACCTCATTCAGGATTGCTTGAACCAATGGAAGATATTGTTTCCATTTCGATTGCTGGTCATGGCAGTATGATTTGAGAACATCAAAGGACAATTGATTATATATTTTGTTTGGCCATCTGTTTGTGCATTGAATGCATTGGACAGCTATAACTTAGTCCCAAAATTGCCTGATTGACCCTGAGAATTTTTCTTTTGGTCCTTTTGGTCTTTGTTGTTTTGAGCCTCCTTAGCTAGGATAGATTGCTGCTGCTGGGGCTTAGGATTATGCTGCTGGGCGGCTTAGGATTATGCTGCTGGGGGGCTTACGATTAGACTGCACCTGCTTGGGCTCACCCCCGTTTAGCATCAGTTCTCGATTCTGAGCTAGGGTCAGTGCTCGTGCATAAGTCTGAGGCTCAAAATTCCGAACTGGGTACCTAATGTTTGTATCTAAACCTCTAATGAATGCTTTAGCTTATCTTCTTCCGATATGCCCAACTGTTGGGCCATGGTAATGACCTTGTTGGAATAGGTCAAAATAGGGGAACCACCTTGAGTGACTTTGTAAAAGTCGTCCTCAAGATTGGTCATATACTGTGGTGGAAGAAAACGGGCCTTGAGGTTAGCCACGAAAGTAGCCCAATCAAATTGGAATTGGCATGTGAGGGGATCTGTGTGAAGTTGTGACCAATGTTGCCACCAAGTAATAGCTTTCCCAGTGAGTTGGGGTGCTGCCACATGGACTTTGTCTTGTGGATCTGTAATTTTAGATAATGGAAAATGCGTTTCAAATTGATGAATGAACTGAGTAACATAAACATGATCACACTTACATACATACTAAAATTTGGAGAGGTTCATATGACGGTGGTGGTAGGGGTGGTGGAGGACGGGGTATTTGGAGCCATCTTGGGGAGGGATGCCATAATCTGTGCCATCGTCTGCTGATGTTGGATTTGCATAGCCTCCGAGTTGAGTCTTTGCTGAAACTCTCGGTCGGCGGCTTCTCGACGATGTTTGGTCTTCCTCATACTTGCGTGTGGCTTCCTTATCCCTTTGTTCCTCCGCACGTCTCGTTCTTTTTTTATTTTTTTTCTTCTTCACGTCTTTCGTTGTCTTTTCTTCTTTGTTCTTGCATCTTTTCTTCTTCAACTTGTCTTCTTGCTTCTTTACGTCTTTCGTCGTCTTTTCTTCTTTGTTCCTCCAGACCGAAGAACATTTGTGCCAGATCTGAGAGGCCTTCTCTTTTTCTGCGGCAAGATGCATCTTCAATGAATTTATTTGCTCCATCATTATTGTCAGGAGCTCTTCTGTGCTTACTTTCTTTTGGTGTGTCGCTTTGGAAGCTTTGTGTCTCCATAACTTCTTGTTGGCCTTCTTCTTGATGCAATGTCTCTGCTAACATGGTGGAGGCGTGGGTGTTTTTTTCCGGACTGTAGTGTTACCATCCACCGGATGCTCTCACTTCTTTAGGTAGCGGAGTCGGGTCACCAACCTAATGCTCTGATACCGGTGCTACATGCACTGAGGTTGATCGTGGTAATGCACAATAGGGCCTTCTTTATACCTCTATGTGGTGAGATCTTTAGCATCCAATTCACAAAGTAGAGAGAGAAGAGAATAGAAGTGAAGTAGACGACAAAATATTGCGTCCCAATTACCCACCACTGAAAAGCGCACCCCCTCTCAAGCAGGAGTGTTTGCTTATATTACTTCTTTGGAGAATGCTGTACGATGCTTGAGAACAAGCGAAATGACTTCCCAATGCAAGGACGAGGAAGATCGTATGTCGGCTGAGTATCCACCAATCCAAGGAACTGCAGAAGACTCTTCGGGCCGGCCTGTTTTATGGAAAAAAATACTTATTTAGTAGCATTAAATGTTGCATTTATTAGCCTTTGCCGTCCCTAGGCCTGGCCGACACACAGTACATTGCCATCTAGCCGACCTGTTTGCTGCCTCCTTCCATACTGGTTGACTTGTGCCAAGAGGCACCTAGTGCTAGCTGACTTCAGGTAGGGGTGCCTACAAGCTGCCGACTGGCTGCCTCTGGTCCGCTAGGGCCTGTTTATTGCCCCTTATGGGCTGGCCCATAGATAAACCTACAATGCTCTACATGCTTGGTAATGAAACTACCTGCTATGGCTGACTGCGACATGCTCTATTTGATGAATTCTCCAAGTGGGTTAAGAGGACTGACTCTAGAGTGACCTCTATGGCTTGGAGATCCAACACCAAGCACCCGTGAGAAGAGCGTTGAAGGAATCTGTGACGATGGCTCTCACATGAGGGGGGTTTGTAACAATGGATCCATCCGGGCCTCGCAACCTGCGGCGGCAGATACCCTCTCCGTCTGTGTGGACCTGCAATCTCAAAGAAATCTCCAGTGACCCTGTCTCCCTCCTGCATCCAAAAAGAGGCTCTACATGGTATTTGTCTCCATCATCTGCCGTTCTTCTATGGATCTGAGCTCTGAACGGGCGGCAACAGCCAGTTGACTCTCAATCCATGGGCTATCTGGTGCTCTCTCCTGAAGCCGCTGCACAGAAGCAAGACTCTTGCGAATACTCCTCTTTAGCTCTCGGAAGCCAACCAATTTGCTTTGCGTTGCCTCTTGTAATAGACTGCTAATCTCACCAAGGCCTGCATCCAAGGCGCATGCGGGTGCTCTTGAGTGAAAATTCAGCTTCTCCCAAATCCATAGTTGTTAGGTACGAAACAAAGGTACGAAAAACGGTACCGGTACGAGACTTTTAAATTTTGAAAAATAAGTTTGATCGAGGTACGGTCCACTTTAAAAAACACTTGAAAGATAGATATTTGTACACATTTAGAGATGGAAAGTCTAGAGAAGTTGTCATAAACTAGATTCTAGAAACAAGTTAAACCATTAGTACAAAGAGACATGAATGGTGAACATGTGTGCGGCATGCTGTAAATAAGAGCCATGGCCCGCGGCTTGCAATAGTAAATGCAAAAGAGTGTGTAGTGACTATTCACAACACTAAGTACAAAAATGTCTAGACTAGATTCTAGTCTGACGACTCCTCATAGGAATCACTAGGGGAAGGAATGCCCTCGCTAGAGGCGCTCCCATCAGTGGCCAACCCAAAACTGCCCTCACTAAGGACATTTCTCTCGTCCATTTCCAAAACCCGGAATTACCAAAAGGTTTCTCGCCCGTGGTGGTATAGAAGCCTCATGCTTTTCCTTTCCTGTGGAGTCCGGACCTCATTGCGAGAAAGAAAGAAAGATATATTAACATCTGCGAAAGGCCAAAGTGGCCTATGAGACCAAAACATAGTACACAGCTGATGGTGTCTCATCAAAAGTAAGACAAAAAGGACTAAAAAAATCCTAAAACAATCCTAAACAGCTATGAAAGGAAAACACTCCTACTGAGGTACAACAAAAGTGTATAATATCTACAACTAGCATAAGACTGGTGTAATCTGCTCATCTCAGTATCTCTCTCATGGGGTGCTATAAGATAGAGAGACTAAAGTGGTAGGGCAGTTGTCTCCTGTGGCGGATGATGATGGCTCTAATCCATCGGTGATGAAGCGGCCGTGAACGAGGTCCTAGTAAGCGTGGGCGTCTCGCTCGACAAAGTGCTATGGCTCTGTCAAGGGTGACTCCTCTTGAAGGACGTCTGGCTCTCCGAGGGGGTAGTGGAGGTCCTGGTCGTATCTGCCGGGGTGGTCCTGGCCTTGAAAAAATCTGTCATGGCTCAGTGGCGGGATGGATCGTGGTGTGCTGTCCTGGCTCGTAGGAGAGCCTCTCGATGGCGTCTCAGCTCCAATAAGAAAAGCCCCAAACACCTTTGATCCTCAAACACCATTACATGTCGTAATGGTCCAAAACTCTCTCGGAAGAGACACCAGTATCTCCCTCGTATCTCATAGTACACAGTACATCGGCATATGTAGTGCTCCTCTGACTCCACTTCTTGGTGACATAGCTGACAAATGCGGTCTTCTGGCTTCATCCCCTCGTATCTGCTAGTCTCTACCCTCAGCTGATGTGATGAAGTGCGGATCTGTCCAATGGCACTGCGAATGCCATGTGTGTGTGTGTGTGAGAGAGAGAGAGAGAGAGTTGTATTAACGTCTTCAAAAGGCCAAAATGACCTATGAGACCAAAAGGTTACATCATATCCATGAGGTACATAATCCTGGGTACAAAATAGTAATAAAGAAAGATAACAAAAATCTAGAACTTTAAAATCTGATCTAGGTACATGAGCAGAGAGCTCTCATATCTTCCTAATACATCCCTCATGGGCCGCTGTGACATGGTGCTCAAGGTGGTAAAACTGAGCTGGCGCAAGAAGGTCCTGCGATGATAGGAGATGATGGCCCGGATCTTCCTGTGGTGGCGTGGCCGTGGGCAAGGGCCATGGGGTCTGGGGCGTCGAGCTCTGCATAACTCAGTGGCTCTGTCGAGTGTCACACCTCTCGGCCGAGCTCCTACACTAGCCTGTGGTCTAGGTATGATGGGTGGATCGGCCCTCGGAGTGCTGGTATGGAAGAAGTCAGTGAGTGCTCTCTGTGCTGGTCCTCGAGCAAGTACAGCTAATCTGGATCTCACTAAGGACTCCCTGTGTCTACGGAGCTCTAGAAGAAAAAGTCCTAGGCATCTTTGATCCGGGAAGTCCATGATCCTGGAAAGTGGTCTGAACTCAGCTCGGAAGAGGCAGTGGAACCTCCCTCGAATCTCAGCATTGGCATATGTAATGGTCCTTTGTCTCGGGCTCTGTGTGACAGAGTTGGCATATCCTGTCCTGTGGTGCGGCCGCCCTAGGCCCATATCTGGCAGTCTCCACTCTCAGCTGGTGGGATGAGGTGCGGATCTGGCTGATCGCACATCTCACCCCAAAGGATAGGTGTATGTCCATGTAGCGTGGACGGATGATGAACCCATCCTCTGTCAAGCATAGGAGGTGATCTCTGTAGAAGGCCATCTTTGTCCCCAGTGGACGACTAGGTGAACTCCATGTCCTCTGAGTATCCAGTCTGACAATGTCCTTCTTGATAACCTTGTTTGGCTCTGTGTGGTTGAGAGCAAATGATGGGGCCTCTATGTTGTACTGGAAGGGGGGGAGTGCCTCCATCTGCATACCGTGCATGCCAAACCAAGTGCCTACCTGTGCATACCAGCACTCTGTATCTCCCTCAAGTGTCAACTGTCTCGAGGACTCCAGGGCTAGCCGGGGGTATCTATTAAGTGGAAGCTCCCATAGCCTATGCCAGTATGTCACTGTCTGGAATAGAGCCTCTATCACTATCGGTGCAGCCCCCATCTTTGCCCGCACAATCTCATGTGGGACTGATGGTTTACTCCTAATCATGCGTGAGATCATCGCCACCAGGGGCCTCTCCATCGGCTTCCATCCATCATATACCTCCTCTATATCTGTCTCGGCCGGCTCTCTCTTCTGTCTCTCCTCCTAGGACCCCAGATGGGGGCACCATACAGTAGTGCAGGTGTAACTAGAGTATCAAATAGCCAAAGCTTCGTCCTCGGCTCCTGAAACTGTATCTATGAGCATTGCCTCTCTAGCGAGCCAAGGGCTACATATCCCCTCATCAATCTAGCATCGGCCGCCTTCCGCATCGAGAACTGAGGTCCAGCAAAAGTGATCCCAAGGTATACATACGAGGTAACATACTCCACAGGCTCTCCACTGTATGTAAACTGTACTGCAGATCTACTTATCCACTGTGAGAAGGTGTTAAAGATCATGACCTTGGTCTTTCCAAGGTTCACAGTAAGGTCCAGGTCCTCGCAAAAGGCCTGTAATGCATCCAAATGCCTCTCCAGCCCCTCCGGTGAATCAAAAATAAAAACAATATCATCTGCATAAAAGAGGATCGGTATCAGGACTCCTGCCAAATGTGCTCCTGGTCCTCCCTGTCTGTCTATGTAATCCGAGATCTTGTCAATGTGTAAACCAGATAGAGTAGGAGACAAGGGTCAGCCCTGCTTCACCCCGATAGTGCTGTGTATGATCTCTGAGTCACCTCCTGGAGCCCGTACTCTGCTTGTGAACTGACTCATAGAGTGTAATGATCCCCCACAGCAACTCTGCTGGCACTCCCATATTCTACAGTCTCCTTATCAGTCTGGCCCGTGGGACATTATCAAAAGCATTGCGGAAACCCACAAAGTAGCAGAATATCCATTGCCCGTGAGCTCTCCCCTCCTCAATGATCCCCCGTAGTGTAAAGATATGATCTAGTGTGGAGTGCCCTCTCCTAAAGCTTGCCTGCCCCAGTGCTCTGAGTCTCTGCGCCTTGGCCCATCTACTAAGCTCATGCTCCAAAATTGAACCATAAATCTTGGCCAAGGTGTGACCAATCATGATAGTCCTATAGTTGTTGGGCTCCATGGGGTCACCTGCTTTCAAGATAGGTACAATAGTATTCGATGACCAGCTGACGCGGAAGCCTTCACATAAAGCCCTGTTAAACATGTGAACCAGCAAAGGGGCCAGCGTGTCTAGCATGGGAGAAACGCTCGGTGAGGAGCATAGTCACAAGGGAACGGGAACGTTTTGGGGAACGGATGACTGTTTGGAACGGGAACGAAAAGCTTGAATAAAAGGGAACGGAATCGGGAACGCCACATCATTGCATAAATGTGTTTATAAATTTACTTTATATATCTGTAAATGCTTTGGAAAGAGGCATAGTAAAGAAAGAACCTCAAACCATCTCAGTAGTGGCCATGATAATGCATAGATGTGTTCTACATGATACATAGTTCACTTATATTTCTTACATGGTCTGCGGTGCCATTTTGGAACGGGAACGGGAACGGGAACGGCTATCTCTATGGAACGCGTTCCCCCGTTCCAAGAGCTTGGAACGACGTTCCCTTGTGACTATGGTGAGGAGTCCATCACGATCCTGTGCTCTCCTAGTCTGCATCCTGTCAAAAGCATCTCTCACCATGCTGAGGTGAAAGAAGGAAGAGTGTGGGGGACGAGGTTCGGGTGGATGGGGGAGAGGTGGTTGCTCGGGGACATGGTAGAGAGAGGTGGCATAGGTGTGCCAGGTGCTGGGTGAAGTAATCGGAGTTGGAAGGCGATGATCCTGGAAGATCCTCCAGGCCTCCTTACAGTCCCTTCCAAGAAATAGCTGGTATAGCTCTTGCTTAGGTAGGCTCTCTTCTTTCTCCATGTGAGACGTTGAAAGATCACTCGCGCCTGCTAGTGAGTGGTGGATCCTAGTGCCATCTCCCGATGTAGACGGGCTCGGGGATCACGACATTCCTCGTCGTACCAGCTATTTTGAGTGAGAGAGAGAGAGAGAGAGAGAGAGAGAGAGAGAGAGAGAGAGAGAGAGAGAGAGAGAGAGTCTACTAAAGACCCAATGAGCCTATGAGACCAAAGTGGTACAATAATGTCCATGGCATATCTCATCATGGAATGGAAAATAAAACACAATGAAAACATAAATGTAGCTATCTCATTGGGGTGATACAAAACTGTCCATGGAAACTCGTCATGGAATACTAAGAACATAAAAACATGGGAGCAACCTCAGCTCTGAGTAGATGGTATACCACTCTCCAAAATGTCAAGCATGGGGTTGACGAGTATGGCTGAGAGGTCTCCCTCAGCTATGTCACGTGGAAAGGTAGCTCGATGGCGGTGGAGCATGTTCTGGATCTGGAGCTGATGAGGTGATCGTGGCCGACGCGGGGGGGGGGGGGGGTCGAGGGTGTCGGGCACGCTCGAGTGCAGAGGCTCGGTCCGAGGTAACTCCTCTCGGGCGAGGTAGGTCCAGAGCAGCTCGTGGAGGGTCCACAAGATCCACTATGTCGGTGTCCTCCACCTCGTGGGTCCGGAAGAAACTGGTGATGGTTGGTTGCCGAGGGAGGGGGCAGGGTGGCTGGGGCCTGTGTCTCAAGAAGGTGTCCCTGTGTCTGCGGAGCTCAAGCAGGAAGAGGCCCAGGCAACGTTGGTCCTGGAAGTTAATGATCTTGGAGATTGGACCGAATCCCTCATGAAATAGACAGTTAAACCTTTCGCGGATCTCATAATATACTGGGCAGCGGCATATGTAACGCTCCTCCATCTCAACCTCTGTGTGGCATAGTCGGCAGATCCTCTCCACTCTGGGTGTCTGTACGAGCTTCCCGGCTCTGAAGATGCGCTCAGCTCTACCTGTCTCCACTCTGAGGCGGTGGGAAGAAACCCGTATCTGGCCAATCACAATCTGCATGGCATGGGACATGTGAACACTCAAGTAGCCTGGCTGCTGGATGAATCCATCCTCAGTGAGTGTGAGGAAGTGGTCTCTGTAAAAGTGCATCTTCGTGGGGAGCTCCGGGGGTGTGATCCATGTGCAATGTGTGTAGAGGCTAAGAAGATCTGATCGGATAACCCGGTTGGTATCCTCATGAGACAGTCGGAAAAAAGGGGAGTCCAAACTGTACCGAAGGGGGGGTAGGCGGTCCATGCAAAGCCCATATACCGAGAACCAAGTGGAAACTAGTGCATACCATACTCCAGAATGCCCCTCGAGTGCTAGCTGTTTGGAGGACTCCAGGGCAAGCCTCCAGTATTTGTGGGGATCCATGTGACTGATGCGATGGAGGTATGTGACTGTCTGGAAGAGTGCCTCCACTACCATCGGGGTTGCAACAAACTCTGCCTGGATAATCTGGTGTTGGATTGATGGTTTGCTGCGGATCATACGAGAGAACATCATGACCTGGGTCCTCTCAACTCGCTGCCAATCCTCATCGGATAAATCTGGCCCCCAGAAAGCTGCTCCATACATCAAGGCTGGTGTGACGAGGGTGTCAAAAAGCTAGCCCTTCGTCCTGGGCTCCTGGAAATGTGCCTGGAAGCACTGCTGCTCAAGTAAGCTGCTCAAGTAAGCTCAAGGTTGCATATCTCCGCGTCACTCTGGCATGTGCTGCGGGAAGCATGGTAAAGCGTGGGCCACTGAAAGTGACACCAAGGTAGACATAGGATGAGACAATCTCCGGAGGATTCCCTCTATATGTGAAGCTCAATCTGGATGTGACGGGGCGAGAGGTATTGAAGACCATTACCTTGGTTTTACCAAGGTTAACAGAGAGGTCCCGCTGAGTGCAAAACTCATGTAAGGCATCCAACTGTCTCTGAAGCCCTTTGGCTGAGTCTGGGAGGAGGACGATGTCATCTGCATAAAGTAGTATTGGGATCAATATGCCTGCCAGTGTGGGACCAGCCCCACCTAATCCATCAATGAAGCTCGAGATCTCATCAATGTAGAGGCCGAAAAGAGTGGGTGATAGAGGGCAGCCCTGTTTCACCCCAATAGTGCTGGAAATCTCTTGTGATGTACCTCCTGGGGGTCTCACTCGCCCGGTGACGGACTCATAGGGGGCGATGATGCTCCAAACCATGTTAGATGGGACTCCGATCTCCTGTAGACGGTGTAAGAGGCGGGCTCGGGGTACAATATCAAAAGCTTTGCGGAAATCCACAAAGTAGTAGTAAATCCTCTGGTGTCATGCTCTACCCTCCTCGATGATGGCACGGAGGGTGAAGATGTGGTCAAGGGTAGAGTACCTCCTCCGAAAGCCAGCCTATCCTAAGGCTCTACATCCCTGGCTCTTTGCAAATGAACTGAGCTCTGCCTCTAGCACTGATCCATAGAGTTTGGCCAATGTGTGGCCAATCATGATCGTCCTGTAGTTATTAGGATCAAGTGGATTCGAGGATGGGGGTGATGGTGTTGGTGGACCAAGAGGGTGGAAATCCTTCACAAAGGGCTCTATTGAACATGTAGGCTAGTAGGGGCGCTAGGGTGTCATGGGCATGCGAGATGTACTCGGCAGTGAGTCCCTCATGATCTTGGACTCGCCCATTGCGTAGTCTACGAATGGCCTCGAGGACCATGCCCTTTGTGAAGAAGGTGGAGGTAGTGGGGCGGGGGTCTGGTGGTGGGGGTAGGGGTGGCTGATGGGGTATATGATAGAGGGAGAGTGCATAAGAGTGCGATGTGTCTGGGCAGGTGATAGGTGTGGGAGAGTGATGTTCTCGGAGTTTCCTCCATGCCTCTTTGTAGTTCGGCCCTAAGAAAAGTTGGTATAACTCATCCTCTTTCCGAGCATAGAACTCCCGTTTCTTGTGTCGGGTGAGCCGTTGAGAAATCCGTTGCGCTTGGCGCTTCGTGATTTGCCCAATCCGTACCTCATGCTTAAGACGGGAGCATGTGGCCCGACATTCGTCATCATACCAACAGTTCTAGGGCATGGAACCGCAAGGTGGCTTGGCGGTAGACTGCTGCGTGCAGATTAAAGAAGCTGTGGTGGATGTGTGGAGTATGGTAGTGAAGTTGTGTTGTGAGGGTGGATAGGGGGAAAGTAGGTTCCACATCCTGGAGTTGGCGGTAGATGTGGTTGGAGTAAACAAGGTCAAGCTTGTGATCAAAGAGGACGTGAGTGTAATGTGAGATGGGGGGGGGGGGGTTGGTGGAGGGACGGGTGGTGTGCAGGTAAGAGTGAAAGAGAGGTAGGCATGGTCAGCTTCAAAAGGGGGTGGCAGAATGGAGAAGTCGGGGATAAGGTGTGCCAAAGCCGGAGATCCCATAAGGTAGTCCACAATGCTAGTACCTCCTGAGCGAGGGAAGGAGGTGAGGGCGTCGGAGGAGGGCCATCGGGACATCCCGTTATAGATAACGAGACCATGTGCAGCTCCCAGCTCTAAGAAATATCTCCCGTACATTGTGACCTCCTCACGGTCATGTGATGATCGCTGTGTGAGTGATGTCCAGCTCTTGTCATCTAGATTGAGTAGTGGGACCTGCCGACTTCCCGTCCTGGCGTTGAAATCCCCGAGAAGGAGGACTTCCCCCAATTGTGAGAACTCCATGATATCCTCATATAATGGTAAGTACGGTGACTGGCCATGTTGTGCGGCGTAAGGGGAGTGGCGTTGTGCAAAATAACACATAGCAATGTGGATGACTCTGTCATTGCTAAGCTGTAGCCGCACCCAAAGATATCGTGCATCCTCGTCCTTTCGGACGATGTTGAGAATCTGTCGGAGATGGGATCTAAAAAGGACAGCTACCCCCCCAGAGCCACGTACTCCTCCTGATGTGCGGGTCTCGCCTCGAAAAGTTGACTCCCACTCATACCCAGCTATGTATGGTAAGCCCCTCTTGGGTGGGAAGATAAGGGAAATCCCCAAGAGGATGCAAAAGCTCTTGCAACAAAAATTGGAGCCATTGATGTACCCATTACCGGAGCATGGCGAGTAGGCAGAGATGAAACCAGGGCAAAGATATTGATCATCAGGTTTGGTGACTTGGAGAAGAAGAAGGCCTTCCTCTCCAAAAGGATGGTCCTTAAGGGGGAAAAGATTTATTTGGATGAGGACCTTACACCGGCACAGATAGCACACCGGAAGGAACACATGCCGCGTGTGCTTGAGGCAAGGAAAGAGGGAAAATGGGCGGTATACAGAGATGGCCGAGTCATCGTTACGGAGAGGAGGCCCGCCTGACGGTGTGCGGCCTATGAGACCTTGCGATTCATGTTGTGGAATTGCAATGGAGCCCATAGAACAGATGTAGGATACTTTGAGGATACTTTCAGACACAGTGATATTGCTATGTATACGGAGACCCATCAGTGCACAAACAAGAGGCTTCCTGACGTCCGGGGTTATAGATGGGAATCAGTTTTCCGCCCTCAGCCATGCACAGTGGGAGGTACCAGAGGATCTGGAGGAGTGGCAATACTTTACAGGGAGGAGCTTCGTGGCAAAATACATGTGGTACATAGAGATGCAGATGCGAGGTACATGTGGGTCCGAATATGCAGAGGGGGGTTCCGCGAGCTATATGTGGCGGTATGCTACTTTCCCCCAGCCCACTCCAGGTTTCCACCATCAGGAGAGTCGCCCTATATACCACTATATAATGATATCATGAGGTTTGCCAGCATGGGAGACATATTACTATTGGGAGACTTTAATGCACGTACAGGCACAGAGCAGACAGAGTTGTATGATACTCAAGAGGCTATGTACTGGGAGATCACGGCAGAGGATGTAGGGTTGCAGAGATTAGCACAGGATGAGGGGGAGATTACAGATTATGGCAGGCATTTTCTCACACTCGGGAGTGCACATGGGTTGGTCATATACAACGGCTTATCGAGATGGCAAGGATCAGATGCTCTCACACACTGGAACTCTAAAGGGGGAGTGAGCACAGTGGACTACTTGATGGATCTCCTTCATTGATACCTGATGTGCGGGGTTTCACGATTTCTAGCAGGCCCATTGGCATAGCAGCCGATCATGCATACCTGAGTTTCACACTAGTAGGTAGATCCTCGACAGATGGGCCAACCACTCATCTACCTATGTACTCGAGATATCAGTTTACATGTGAGACAGTTGGGGTTTATCGAGATGCAGTATCTGATGGCTTGTTTGCTTTAGACCCACATAGCCCTCTGGACGAGATCACGAGAGGATTGGCAGGTGTACTACATGCATCCGCCTCATGTGTTTCCCTGCACTATGATCCCTCCACCCACCCCTGTAGCACTGCCCCATAGAACAGTTGGTATGATGATGAGTGTCGTGAGACACGAGCACAACTATAGCGTGAGATTGCCATTGGGTCTCATACGCATAGACAGGCCACGATGATCTTTCTGCATCTCTTTTTTCATTTCTGTGTACATCAAAGCTTGAGCTAATTCCATCTCAACTTGTTCTTGGGCTTGCATTTCTCCCTTCAATCGGGCATATATCTCTTCCTTCAGCGTTTCGTATATCACTTTCTTTTGGGCACGCATTTGCTGAATCCATTCCTTTTCAAGCTCCTGTCGCATGGTGCTCATCTTTGTCCTTATGTGCAGCTGCATCTCCTCTTAAAGGGCCTCATCTTGTTCGGCCATCTTTGCAAGCCTTCGTGAGCCATGGGACATGATCCCTTCCCTTAGTCTTCTACGGTAGGCATTTGGTGCCTTTTGGGGGTGTGAAAGATGGTTTCACCATCTTCTTCTCCCTCCCAGGATTGAGACACATTCCCCCCTAGTTGCTCCCTTGGGGGCCTGAGCAAGGGTGGGCGAGAAAATGCAGGCGGACCAGACTGCCTACGCACAGAGCAGGACAGATGGCGGGCAGGCATGCTGCGCGCAGGTGACTGTGCACAGAGCATAACAGATAGCGGGCAGGTGGGTGGAAAAAGGGAGGCGGACCGAACTGCCCACGCACAGAGCATGACAGATGGTGGGTAGGCATGCTGTGCGCAGGTGGGTGTGCACAGAGCACAACAGATGGCGGCAGGCACGTTGCGCGCAGGTGGGTGCGATAGGTAGGCAGGGGGCGCTGCACAGGTGCCAGGCGGGCAGACGCACTACATCACGGGCAGCGCAAAGAGAGAGAGCGCAGAGAGAGAGACCACCAGTGCGCAGCACCAGCAGGGAGGAGGGGCCTGTGAGGGTCACACCATAGAGAAAGAGACCGAGAGAGAGAGAGAGAGAGAGAGAGAGAGAGAGAGAGAGAGAGAGAGATGCAGCCACCAAGGGTGCCCACATGGACTGCCCACCGCAGCAACGGACCATCCACCGCTACGGACCGTCCACCGCAACGTGATGGTGTGGTAGTGAGTCAACGGAGGTGCCAAGCATTGGGATCATCAAGTGGAGATGCACCACCACAACGGACACAAGGAGGTGCATTGAAGGCTCCAACGGCACCGACACTCCACCACATCTCCAGAGATAGGAGATTCCACCAAAGGCTATGCTGCCACCCACGGCATCCACCAAAGATAGGAGATGCCACCGACTCGACCTCAGGCATATATGGCTCCTCGTTCCATCTTGGAGGAGATCCTTATTTTGTAGCCGTATCTCACTTGGTTGGAGGACATCCTCATGCTCATCCTTGATACCACTTTATACATGTTTTGTACCCCTTGTTCTATCATCGGCTGGAGGTGTGTCGTCCTCTTCATTGTGATCTCTGTTGAGTGTGCACGGTACAGTGAAGGACGTGTATCAATGTTCTTTGAATAGTGCAAGTGTTTTTGTTCCTTCCACACTCTCGTCTCTCCTTGTATTGTGTTCCGTTGCATAGTGTCTTTTGTGTTGCGCCACGAGCATCGAGGACTCCGGACATATTGTCCAAACCACGTAGTGTTTTTGGTAGCCAGGCCTGCTACAGGTACACTAAAATTTGGCACGCTGAGTGGGACTCTCGAAAGTGGGAGTCTTGATAGCTCACCCTTTCTTGTGTGTTGCATCCTCTTTCTGTGTTGCGTCCTCTTTGCATGCCCAATACACGCTCCCGTGGTAGTCCGATGAGCCCATCCAAAAATCCTTCCTCAATACACTGCTATACTCAGAAGAGGTTGAGCTACTTGCCTCCCGGGGAACCTCCTCTACCCCTTCCTATGGCGGCTAACCTTGGAAATCCCACCCTTGGCAACAGGGGAGGCCAAGCCAATCCTCCTAGTGCAGAACCCCTTTCCACGGTGCTGGGTCTAGTCAACATCAAGCTTCCCACCTTCAAAGGATTATCCACTGAGGATGTGGATGACCACATTCGATGGTTCATCTCCATTTTTAAGAGCCGAGGTCTTGGGTGGGAGGATGCCCTTTTGGTGCTCTTTCCGTCCACTCTCCAAGGTTTTGCAGACAAGTGGTTTAATTTGTTTCCAATCGACCACTTTGAAGGACATATTCCTCTCGACCTTCCGTCCTGGTAACTATGAGGACTGCATTCTCCAAGAGCTAGGGAAGCTCCAACCGCTACCAGGGGAGAGAGTGTCGGAACTCATGACTCGGACCACAGTGTTGGTGGCCCGCTTACCGACTTACCCTGGTGACTTCATGGTGCGTCGGTGGGTGACACAAGCCTTACCCAGATTCACCCAACAGAAGATTCGGGAGTCGGCTCACACCAACAACATTGTTGGAATTTTAGGAGCTAGCCTCTCTTCTTGAAAATGCATGACTCATGTTTGAGCATTATGTTAGCTCTGCACATCCAACAGTGATACAATCGGATGACCCAGTGGCTGAGCTGAAGAGGGAGATGGAGGCTCAAAGTGAGCCAGAAGCCTCCTAGCGAGGAAAGTACCTTGCTCCAGGTGAAAAGGGAGATTGAAGACTTGAAGACCCAGCACAAAGCCAAGAAGGGGCTGTGGTGTGCTATATGCCAGTCACTTGGACACACCATCCAAGAATGCCCAAAAAGGAAGTACTGCTCCTTTTGTGAAAAAGGAGGACATGAAGATAAAGAGTGCTACTATCTCAAGGGGTTCCGTCAATTCCATCAACAACAACCTTCTCATCTCGCTTCAGCAGTCCCCAACCTTGCCCATTATGCTACAGTTGTTGTTGCCGTTCCACAATCCTTCCATGCTGCTACAACTCCTCCTTGCCCACCCACTCCGTAGGTGACCTACCTTCCACCACTCATCCCAAATCCCTCTGCCCCAACCACCATGGTAGCAGTCACCGTGAACCGTCCTATTCGTCCTCCCCAACCTCGCAATCGTCCTGTCCTTTGCTATAGATGTGGGGAATACGGTCATTACCAAAGCCGCTGTCCCCTTGCTGAAGGTGCTCCGCCTTGCCGGGATTGTCTGGAATCCAAGGATCATTATACCTGGGATTGTCCCAAGCAAAGGGCATCCACATCCTGCGACTTCACATTTCCAGCCCCAACCACCCACTTAGTCTCTGTAGGACATCCTCCATCTCAAGGACATCCTTCTTCCATAGAACGTCCTCTGTCCACTTGCCAACCTTCCTCTCCCACTCTTGGGGTGTCCGTCACAACCCCAACACCTACCCATGAAGATCCACCATCCACCACAGTGGTCACCAGAATCCCAGATCCCAAAGGAAGGCCATGCCTCGAGCAACAAGGGGATGAGCCAGATGATAAAGCACTGCCCGTTCCCCGCACAACCATAGATCAGTCCTTGCAGGCTTACAAGAACCTCCACAACCAACCTTCTGTGTCAGACAGCCCACCTACCCCTTCTTTTCCACAATTCAAACCACAGCTCACACCTTTCTCTGTTGAGGATCTACTCAAGGGAAATACCATGTCAGTGAACCTCCTTGATTTGCTCTGGATTAGCCCAAACGTCCGACAATGTCTCAATACACTCCTGGAGCAACACAATGATACGACTACCAATTCTAGTAATGGGTAGTCTGGTGGATTTCAACTTCCCTATGGTGTTGCCGGTTGCATGGGTATTAGCCGTACCAATCCATCCCTTACAGACTACCGGAGCCCCCGCTTCTCTGTGGAGAATTATGGCACCCCACTTTCTGGGGCGATCATCGACGGTGGTTCTGGGGTGAACCTCATGCCGGCATTCACACTTCATGTAGTAGGCCTCAAGGTGACGTGGCTAGCCAACTTCTGTGTTCGGATGGCCGACCAATGGGAGGTGACCCCTATCGGCATAGTAGATGTCACTAAAGTAATCCAGGGGATACCATTCCTACTGGACTTTGTGGTAATCCGGCTACCTGAAGTCAAAGGGGCCTACTCTTTAGGCATAAACCTTGCCCACTTCGACGGAGTAACCACAATTCCTCCTTGCCTCCTCGCCGGTCTCCTCTCACAGCCCCCTTGCATCCTCGTCGCAATTCATCAACCCCCTTTGCGGTATTCCCCACTTACCACCCTGCTCTTGCATACATACCGCATCACCTCCCCTCATCTCCAAGTAGTGGATAAAAAAAAAAAGAAAAACACAAACACACACCACTCCGGGTACTTCTTCATTTTCCCCTCTTCCTTGTTTACCAATCCTTTCTCTTATGCAGTGATGGCTGACGATTTACCTCGACACCTTGTGCCCTACCAACACTCCATCGCCTGCTTCCTCCGGCTGCTGCATCAGGTTCCTTCTACTGCCCAACCTTCTGCATCTGCATCTTTAATGGCCATCGACAGTATCTCTACAACGGTGGAGAATCCCATCGACAGAAACTCTGGTGGCGAATCTTGGTCCAGTTCCACGGTCGCCTCCATCGGTTACCGCACTAGTCTCCACCTCCAGAGTGGTCTCAGAGGTAACTTTTTCCACCCCCTCTTTAATTTGATTGGATTCCTCATCTTCATTGAGTTCTTCTGCCAGCGAGTATTTTCCCTCGGATGAGGAGGTTGTACCGCCCCCTTCCAGCCCACCCCATCCACCACCTGTACGCCACCAACATCTCTGTTGTCACTCTTCTTCTCCGCCACCTGTCCTCCTTCCCTCCATTCCAACTGCCAGCGTCTACCCACTTTTTTACCCCTCCCAGCTAGCCACTTTGGGTTTGCAGGGTCTCGCTTCTTTCCCACCCTTGCCTAACCTTGATGCTTCCCTTTGTGCCTCCTTCCTCATCACCTTTCCATTACTGCCAGCCTCACCTCTGCTTACATTGCACAACTCCTTTGGGCCTCTGGAACATTCGGTTTTTCATCGCCGCTCCGACCCTCGCATCTTGGATATTTCCCTGGTCAAGCTTTCCACCAGCACCATTGCCCTGCTAGCTCCCATCCCTTCACTCCCCAACTCCCGCACTATCCACCTCTATGTTTTATTTCACTTTTTTTTTCTAGTCCGTGAAATCCCCATTGCTCCACTGCAATTTCTCTCCATCCATCACACCGAGGCCTTTTACTGTTTATCCACGGGTCATGCTTTTCCATTCCATCACCTGGTATATGAGTCCCTACGCCTTTGCTGCTGCCATTTTTATACACAACTCGGCCGGCCCGACACCACCTCCTTCACTTGGCCTTCTTCTCGCTTTCTCACATATCTTCTACAGCAACCACCCATGCGTCTTCCCTCTCCCCCGCTGCGCCAACCTTGTCAATCCACCCCTTCTGCATCCCACATCCGGCCTAGAGTGCAGCATGATATTCCTCCGTCCTCTTGCCGCCGCACGGCTTCCCCCGCTCCGCCACCCATTCCACCTAACCCCACTATGGGCAGCCCTACATCATTCCGCTGCGCACTACCCTCGGCCTTGGCTATTTCTTCATCTTCACCAGCAGCTGTTCCACCCTCTCCACCATCCTTTCTTCACCGGCAACTGTTTCCACACTCTCCACCATACCATCTTCTACATCAGATCAGAGGCTTCCCCCTTCTCCACATCTCCTGCTCCTTAGGCTGCCCAGGCGACACCCTCGATGGTGACTGCCACCATCCCTGTCGACACCTCTACGATCACCTCTGGAGGGCCATCCTTGCATGCTCCCACTCTTAGAGCCTCGCATGAGGTGATATTTCGTGTCGATCGGGAGGAGGACACGGAGTGCATCGAGCTTCCTGATTCCCCATTCTCCAACAGTGCTCCAGACATTTCTGTGGGAGATCTTCCATGCCTCCGATTTCCCGACCCCCTCGGGGCAGCTCTCAATACCACACCCTCGTTGAGCTCGTCGTATCATTTGGGGTCTGGACACTCTCTCAGTGGATCTTTGCATCTACTCGGCATATCTCATGGACTATATTTTTGAGCTATCTAGTGATCGCCGTCGTCAGCGGG
This sequence comes from Cibotium barometz, assembly GCF_041138505.1. Classification (NCBI taxonomy): domain Eukaryota; kingdom Viridiplantae; phylum Streptophyta; class Polypodiopsida; order Cyatheales; family Cibotiaceae; genus Cibotium; species Cibotium barometz. The sequence goes on from NC_141093.1 coordinate 12,903,344, forward strand.
ATTGCACCTGCCACACTGCGGATACCATCCGCATAATATAATCAGTGCACACATGCATCCACATCATGCATACTTTCCATATGTAACCCTCAAAGCAACTTACTTTTATCTTCCTCACCGAGGACGGTGGGCACTCTAGTGGTGGGCGACCTATAGCCACCAAGGGTGCCCACATGGACTGTCATCCATTGCAATAGACCATCCACCGCAACGGACTGTCCACCGCAACTTGACGGTGTGGCAGTGAATCAACGGAGGCGCCAAGCATTGGGATAATCAAGTGGAGACGCACCACCACAACGGACACAAGGAGGTGCATTGAAGGCTCCAATGGCATTGATGGCACCGACTGACACTCAACCGCATCTCAAGAGATAGGGGATTCTACCAAAGGCTGCGCTGCCACCCACGCTATTGACCAAAGATAGGAGATGCCACCGACTTGACCTCAGGCATATATGGCTCCTCGTTCCATCTTGGAGGAGATCCTTATTTTGTAGCCCTATCTCACTTGGTTGGAGGACATCCTCATGCTCATCCTTGATACCCCTTTGTACATGTTTTGTACCCCTTGTTCTATCATCGGCTGGAGGTGTGTCGTCCTCTTCATGGTGACCTCTGTTGAGTGTGCATGGTACGGTGAAGGACATGTATCAGTGTTCTCCGAGTAGTGCAAGTGTTTTCGTTCCTTCCACAGTCTTGTCTCTCTTTGTGTTGTGTTCCGCTGCATTGTGTCTTCTGTGTTGCGCCGTGAGCATTGTGGAGTCTGGAGAGCATTGTGGAGTCTCCAGAGAAGAGCCACCATAGTGTGCCGCCTGCTACAAGAGAGAGAGAGAGAGAGCTATTTAAAGGTTAAAGTTTAAATACAACGTGAAGAGATGGAGAGAGCAAAATCTTTAATCAAGATATGTTAAACGTTTACGTAACATTGTTTCTTGAGTAGCGTTTCTTTGCAAGCTCTTGGATCATTTTTTTAACAAGGAAAAAACGGTCGAAACCCCTGGAATAAAAGTCAAAATTTTGGCCTGGAATAAAAAAACACTGCTCATGAGAAATTGTGGCTCTGAGTTAACGAATAGGCCAGGCGACCCTTTTTAGAGCCCAACGAACTATTTCGGTGCCCAATGACTGCCCACGATGTCACGAACTGGTTTTTTTTCCCAGAACGTTTCAAAAAGTAAATGCATGAAGCTTTAAAAAAAACATAATGCGTGCCCCTTTTTTTAATGTTTCAGGGAACGCAAAAGGGAAACGCATGCCCGTTTTTTGAAGTTTTGAAAGTTTAAAAAATGTAGGGATTGCATGTTGGAAACGTTTCATGATGCCAGTCACAAAAGAGGAAACGTTTCAGTGAGAGAAATGCGTTTCGGGCTGGTCCCTTCATGTTCCCCCGTTTCCAGCCCTGCAGATAGCCTTTTCCCAGCGTTTCCCTCAACCCTGAGAGCAGCGTTTTCAGCAGATTGTCACTCCATGAGATGATAAAACAGCATATGCCTTTGCGTTTTCAGCCCCACACAATGAAGAACAACAGCACACGACTTCACGAGGGCTCCCTATGGCTGTGGGCACTATCAACAGTGCTATGGCAGCCAACACGCAACTCCAGCAAGGCACCAACAGTAGCAAAACAAGAAAGAGCTCGCATGAATTGTTGTAGGATTGCACACACACAGCTCCACGTGCGTTTGCAGGAGCATGAGAAGAACACGAGTCGATTCTTCGTGTGAAAGAGCATCAACACACACCAAGAAAGCTCAATGCCAAAGCTTTGATACCATGTGCGAAGTCACCATAGTGCTGCCATGTCCAGGCAAAACCCAGGCCATCAGGACGACCAGACAATGTACCACCAAGAGGCGATTGCCACGAGCACGAACAGCACCCCCTTGGGCTCTGTAGCAAATCCCCTGGCGGGCTCCCAACCTCCTGGTGTGCTGCTGTCCAAAAATACCGGCCGGGGGAGATGACTATGACAAGGAGCCACTCTAGCCTATATATGGCTCTTTGACTTCCCATGTTTTCACAACACACCTTCCAGTCATTTCATGCTTGAATTGCCTCCAACACCCTCCTCGATTCAAGCCATCCGATGATAGGTTCGAGGGTTGCCCACGACCACAAGCTCGAGCTCTGATACCATGCGAGTAAAACGCACAGTTATGGGGGAGAAGAGGACATAGAGAAACACTTGATTACATGAACACACACACTTGCACAACAGAGAGAGATGGAGCATAAGGGAACTTGCTTCAGCTTGATTGCACTTGTAAATAATGTTACACGAGGGTCCTTTATATAGGCACTGGACCTAGCCTCAAAGTGAGTGCACTAAAGTGTATTCACACTAATCTTACATTTAATTATGAGATTGGACAAGTGGGTATGGTGCACCCACTAGAGAGGGCCTCTTGGGAGAGGTTTATTCTCTCTATACATGGAAGAGATTGTTGGCTTGAGGATGATATTCACAGGAGGCCATCCTCTCTCCTTTCTTGGTCTAATAGGAGGAGGGATGCAAGTTGCATCTATGCACGCTTAGACCGCTTCTATGTTGATAATTGGGTTCTTGACAAGGATGGACATACACTCAGCATCTGACACTTCCAAATCCAATCATTGAGTGCTTTTATGTACTAGAGATCCAAGATACCATCGCTCTACCCATCATGTGCATATTCCTGAGCATTTCTACTTAGATGGATAGCTTTTGCAGCACATGATAATGTATGGAGGTCTCATGACCTTTTTGATGGTTGCCTAGAGAGTGTGGCATCGACATTGCAGCGTATCAGTGATTTTTAACATCGGACAGCCTTACTTAGGAGATAGAAGGTCATTGACCATGAGAGGGCTATCAAACATAGGTTATCTGCATTATAGAGGGAACATGAAAAGTACCCCAATGCCCAATGGATTGCAGTTAAGGATGAGCTTCAATACTCCCTGGAGTAGAGAACAGAGTATCACTACCATGCCGAGGAGTCATTTTGGACCCATATGGGAGGCAGATGCAATAAACACTTGTTTGCTACTCATGGCCCATCTCATAGCAGAGAAAGTGTTTAGACAGTTGTAGGATTCTCAAGGTACACTTCACTCAGATCCTTCTATGGGAGGCAGATGAAGTAAACGCTTCTTTGCTACTCATGGCCCATCTCATAGCAGAGAAAGTGACAGTTGCAGGAGACTTAGGGTACACTTCACTTATATCCTTCTATGGTGAGGCGGATTGCCTCTAACTTTTATTTGTTGGCTTCGAGCCCCATACCCCTCGCTCCCTCCCCTCTCCCCCCCCCATAGAGGGATAGAGCATGGTGGAAGGTTTGTGCTACTTTGCATGAGATGGTCATGGAGGACATGTGTACTTCACTTGATGCTCCCTTTTCCCGCTGAGGAGTTTTGGCAGGCACTCCATGCGTTACCTCAGGGTAAGTGTCCAGGGGATGATGGCCTTTCACCCACCTTTTTTTGACATTTTGGGATGACTTTGGGGAGCATATCACTATGGCCCTTCAGGAGATGTGGAACACAGTGAGTATGCCATCTTGTCTCTTACTGAAGGTCTTATTCACCTTATCCCAAAAGGTGGTGATAAGACAAATTTTGTTCCATGGAGGCCTATCACATTGCTTGGGACTGCTCACAAAATACTTGCCAATTTAGTGATCATGCGGTTGGAGCCAGTATTTCAGGATGTGATTCATGATTCATAGAATGGGTTCCTTCAAGGAAGAAGCATCTTTGATAACATCTCTTTTTGGGAGGCGGTTGAATGGGCTAAGGAAAGCAACCAGCCTCTAGCCATCTTATTGCTAGACTTTGAGAAGGCATATGATAGAGTTGATTGGGATTTGCTTGCAGGAACCCTTAGATGCATGGGATTCTCTTAGGACTCTATCAGAGGTGTTTCATGCTTGTATCGGGATGCTCACAGTAGTTGCTCGCATATGGTGGTAGAGTTGATTGCTTCTAGATCTCTCGTTCTATATGACAAGGATGCCCTTTAGCGGACCAAAGAAAGATGCTCATAGCCTGGGCAACAATGGGATACAACATGGGGACTCCTGGAGTTTCAGGTTTGAGTCTGATCTCGTTCGACAACGTGGTAAGCTCCAATCACAGAGGGGGGATGTTATGGCTGCTTTGTGTTCTATTCTGGAGGAGGGTGTTATCATTGTATGACCACACATTGTCACCTTGTAGCATCACATGGATACTTTTGCTTATGTAGCTAGTTTTGCACAGTTTTTTCTTTGTGGTACAATGTACATACATCCACATCGGAATCTACTACCCACACCAATTCCTCTACTACGACATCAGAGCCCACCACCCGTACCCACGCTCCAGCTCCACGCCCTAGAGGAGTTCTTAGTGAGAGAGCTCGACCCATTTTGCGAGCCAGACGTCCCCGACCCAGAGCATCAGGACCCTCCACCACACAGACACGGATTCGTGAGGTTCTCCGCCGACATGTCATGCTCCCATCACAGAGGCTTGACATTCAATCCACCATCAGATTGTTCTGGCCAAGCCGGTATCGACATAGCTGATCACAGCATATATCACTCTACACAGGATAATCTGTTGATCACATGTACTGTCAGATGTTTTCATTTTACTTTTTCTTTCAGTTTTCCATGGCTCAGTATATCCATGGTACCATTGTATTACTTTTGGTCTCATAGGCCCTTGGGGTCTTCCATAGACGTTAATATCACTTTCTTTCTTTCTCTCTCTCTCTTCTATGAGGGTGGATGCATGTGGGATGCGGAATGTAGAGGGACCTGCTCTTTTGTTATGTAATAGATGTTTCTCACTGGATTCTTTTGTCATTTTTGTGGATTTCTAAGAATATTGTCGACGTATTAAAACGTTTTTTAATTTATATCCGTATTGGGTGGATATTTTTTTGCAGTTGGGTATCACAATGGAGGACTTGGCTTAGCAGACAGAAACCTTGTCGAAGGGCTCTTTTTAAAGGGGGATGTGCAAGTGTTATGCACAACCAATACACTTGCACATGGCGTTAATTTGCCAGCACATACAGTGATAATCAAATCCACCCAATATTTGTGAGTATACAAAGGCCAATATTTGTGTTGTGAACGCGTAGACATTTGATTTTTTCTTTTTTGGGTACAACCATGCAGCTAACAATGTGTATGGTATTTTTCTTTTTCAGTTGCAAAGAGAAGGGTGGCTATGTGGAATATGACAGAGGTTCTATTTTACAGGTATACTTTTTAATTACATTGTTTTTGTTTGATGAGAGAGGTGCAATGTTACAAAAGACTATAATCTCCACTTCTCTCACATTTTCTAGATGTGTGGACGTGCTGGCCGCCCACAATTTGATGACAGTGGTGTTGCCATTATTATGACAAGAAGAGAAACTGTAAGTTTCCTCTTTCTTTCCATTTGATTGAAAACATTGAAGAAGCTTTTTCATAGCAGCTTTGTTTTCAACTGTAATTATGTGTATTGCAAAGCTAATCTGGAAGGGCAGAGTACAAGAAACACATCTTGAGCGTAAATATCTTGCGTCTTGCACCAAAGTAATGTTTGACTTACACTTTCTTGACAAGCTCCCCGTACTGCTGCGCTAGTCCCCTCCCTGCACATGAGCTCCTTCCGCCTGCTGCACAAGAACACACACATGACCAAGAACACAAATGAACAAGAACAGAGATGAACAAGATCACGCAGATGAGCAAGAACAGTCAGAGTGGCGAGAACACTAGAACACGAAAATAGATGAGACTCGTATTGCTAGAATGATCCCCATCACACAATCCCATATCCCTTTGTACAATGCCGCTTGGCCTTTGCACTGGTCCAAGGGTGACCATCAAGTGGCCCTGCCGTCACTGGCGAGGAGCGTGGTGTTCATTAAGTGAGCACAAGAGACAAGTGGTGCATCGTTGTCGTATCAGTGCAAGTGGTGCGCTGGCCTAGTGTCAATGCAATGAGCTGGACTGGTCCAAGGTAGCTGGCATTTTTGTCTAGTCCAAAAGTGAAGGACCAAGGTGGCCGCAAGATTGGGCAGCCAAGGTGGCTACAGATTGCCCACCACTAATCGATTCACCGTCCTCCGTGAATGGTAGAGAAAAGCTGATGTAGAAGATGGAGAGGCTTCCAAGACATTGGGTGATATTTATGAGTTCAAAATAGTGATTACATTAGAGATATTTTTTTAACGTACCTGTAGCATGCCTCTTTGGCCGGCACGCCTAAGACAGTGTACACCATAGTGAACACAGGGTCCGCTCTAGGACAATATGCCCTTAGGAGTTGTCTCACAAGCTAGGAGAGACGTGAGCTATGGGACGCACGCATAGCTCACTAGCAACACACACATGAGCAAGAACACAAATGAACAAGAACACAGATGAGCAAGAGAACGCAGATGAGCAAGAACAATTAGAGCGGTGAGAACACCAGAACATGAAAATAAATGAAACTCGTATTGCTAGAATGATCCCCATCACACAATCCCATATCGCTTTGTACAATGCCGATTGGCCTTTGGATTGGTCCAAGGATGACCATCAAGTGGCCCTGCCGTCACTACCGAGGAGCGTGGTGTTCTTTAAGTAAGCACAAGAGACAAGTGGTGCATCGTTGTAGTGTTACTGCAAGTGGTGCGCTGGCCCGGTGTCAATGCAATGAGGTGGACCGGTCCAAGGTATTGGGCACTTTTGTTTGGTCCAAAAGTTAAGGACCAAGGTGGCCGTACCAGTTCCTAGCCATCTTATGGCGTATCGAGATGCTCACAGTAGTGTGCTTACATATGGTGGTAGAGGTGATCACTTCTAGATCTCTCGCTTTGTATGATGGGGATGCGCCTTAGTCCCCCTGGTATATCTCATTGTTGCCGAGACTATTAGCCTTTTTCTTCGCTCCATTGTTGGAGTTTCTGGTGTGAGTCTGCCCTTGCACAGTGAGGATGAGCTTTTGGACTTTGAGCTTGTTGATGATACTGCTATATTCCTTGAGGCCTAACACATATGTTTATGTTACTTTCGGATTGCGTTGGAGGAGTTTTATTTGGCTGCATGGGCTCTCATTAATTGGCATAAGTCAGTTGGCTTTTGGATTAGTGACTCCCAAAGAGTCGATTGGGGTGCAGAGCTTGGGTTTACTTGATTGACATAGGTTGTACTGCTAGATGTTTTGGGTGTCAAGTTGGGGTTGATATTTCAGCTACACAACAGTTTGCACTAGTACTTATGAGCATTAAGAAGAAACTTCTTCATTGGAGTTCTAGGAGATTGGATCTAGCCTCCAGAGCTCTGGTGGTTAACCAAGTGCTGCTTGCTTCAGCCTTGTTCATTGCCTGTTGGTGCTTCTTTTGTGGATGCATTGGCCAACTACGGAGATTGGTCCGTAACTTTCTTTGATCAGGTTTGGATGGCGCATTAGACACTCTGGCCAGAGTGGCTTGGGAGATTGTTATATGCCCCAGACACAAAGGGGGGCTGAATATTGTAGATCTGGATTGCAGGGTGTTGCTTTGCAAGCTTGCGGTTAGAGCATTCCTCCTAGGCACTCATTGAGCCTTGGAAGGAATTTTCACACATAGTTGTTTCTCGTACCGGTACGAATGGGTTCGTACGGTACGGTTCCTACGGTACGATACCGCACGATATCATACGGTACGAGTTTTTTTTTCTTTTTCCCAAAAAAATAATTTTCCTTGAATTTTTTTTTCCAAATGCTTAAAAAAAATATAGAAACCTTGCTTTACGAAGATCCCAAATGCTCGCAATACTTCGCAACTTTTGTGTCCACTCAGTATTCTATATGGGGTTGTTGAGAGACCTAAAAAATCTGGCGAGGTAGACTGGTAGTGTACACTTGATTGGTAGGATGAGAGAATCTTGCTACATCACTTGGGGATCCCTGGTATAGGTAGGCTAGACAATTAGATTCTCAAGTTATGTACGAGGGAGAAGATTTGGACATGGCCATTTTGATCTAGAGAGGAGTCCCTAAACTTATCACCCTAGATGCACTCCTCGTATTTGTGCAAGGACGGTCCCTTAGTCATAAACGCTACACTGGGAGACCTTTGGTATTGCATTACCCATCCAGGTTCTTTTTTGGAGACAATCGGGAGATCCAACCGGGAGAGACACATATCCATGTTCTGGTTCCTCAAGCATTGTAGACTCCTCCCCTCCCAACCTTCCCTCACATTCAAGCTTGAAGCTCCATAGGTTGTAAGTGTAAAAAATAAAAACCGTATTTTATCGTACGGTATCCGAAAATTTCATATCGTACCAAAAATTCCCGTACGGTATCGTATTTTCGTACTGTGACAACCATGGTTTCACATTTCTAGTTGTACACCTTGTGGTGCTGGAGATTGGATGCTCAGTTCACATTTCAGTTTTATCGAGGTAGAGTATTTGTCCACTTATAGGCTGCCATTATGAGAGCCTAGAGTAGCATGATACCTTGCTTGAGATAGAAGCTTCCTACATCAGTGGATGATGTTGATAGAGAGCCCATTATGTGGAATGACCTCATTAGAGATGAGGTTGGACGACCTTTGGGTGCATCTGGATATATGTAGTGGCTTGGCTGGGAGAGATGTGCATCGACAGCTATTGCTTGGAAAATTTTTAAAAGTCTCCCTATGGATCGTGGACTTGTATCTACCCAACACTTGAGGGAGTCTTAGACGAATAATTGATGCAGCTATACCTCATGAGTGGATTACTGGCACATTTCACGGTCAACATCATCCTAGGTGGTTGGGAATTTTCTCCAGGACAAGGGTGCCATTACAGGTTTTAGCCTTGCTGGATGAGGATGAGGAGGGAGATCGTGTTTTTTATTCTATCCAGCTAGGATGGAGATTGTTTTGACGCTGGAGATTATTACTGGCATTGCCCTTAATCAAGTGAGAGTGGTCCGTCGCTCAAGAAAGCAGTGACATGTTGACACTCCACCTGATATTGTGACCCATGGGTCTTGGTGCTTGTGGTTGTATGGTGGATGTCCTATCTTGATTGTGATCTTGGTGAGTGGGAGTGGATTGATGCAATCAATTTTATGAAGAGTAAGCCTTTTTTGAGCTACACTGTCTGTAATGCTAGGCTTCCTCTACTTGGGTAGATTCAGAGGACTCCTACTCTCAAGCCGCACTGGGAAAGCTATAACATCACCCCACTGATTCATAAGAGATTTTGGCACAGACTTTGGCACTGCATTGTGTTTGGGGGTGTAGAGCTGCTTAGAGGATTTGGGGCTCTATAGCTCAGCTTGTGTGCAGATTGAGGAGAGACCATTTATGTTACTTGGGGCTCTATTGCTTGGCTCACTCAGTCTGGTCTATTTTTTGAGGGCAGGGATCAGGACACTGCCATAATGATATGCAGAGGTGTGGCTGAACGCTGCATGCTACCGGATATTCCTCATATCCAGTATAGACCACCTATAGAGAGGTCTGACACTACTTGGGAGCTCGTTGCCAGTATCACAGCTTGGCAGATTTGGAAGGCTAGATGCACAGAGGCTATTGAGGGCACTCAGATATACAACACTCAGTGCATTTGTCCTATGTGGGGAGATATTATTCACACTCTTATGGCTACATGGGCTCGTATACAGGGACCTTCCAGATCTGCACTTGAGACTCTCTTGGCACCTTTGTGCCCCACATTGTTTGAGATCAACCTACATTTTGGGATGAGGGTTTGTTTTGCTCCGGCTTCCAGCCGTGATTTTGTAAGGTTTATTCATACTTGATAGAAGTCTCCTTTTTGCCAAAAAAAGAAAAAGGAAAAAAAGAAGTAATGTTTGACTTGGGTTCAAAAAATATAATCAGTACTCACATCTTTATTATTTTCACAATTATGGGACTAGCTTTTCACCTAATCAACGATTGGAGTATTAGCTATGGGTCCCATTTCAAATAAGAAGAGGGTCTGGGGAGTATCAGACCAGAAGTTCGAAAGTGGCTAGAAAAAGGGGTGGACAAAAAGGACAACACTAGTAGTGAAGCAGCATGCACAGGGTGAGCAGCAGCTGTGTGGGAAGGATGAATGTGTAGCATGAGTCATGCAAAATAATTGAGGCAGGGAATGCATAGGTTGAGGCAGGTTGGGTGGGCAATTTGCAGGTCACAGGCAGCAGGTTGATTTGTGTGACTGCAAGAGGGGGCATGAGCAGCTGGAAAGGACAGTGGGCAGCATACAGAACCGGGGACAGGTAGCACCAAGGAGTTGGCAGTGTTGTGAATGGGGCTGGGGGCCTGCCTGCAAATCCCCTCTTGCACTCTGTTGTTTGCTTTGTACTTTTTGCAGAAGATCTTTTCTGTTTCTAATGCATTCTTCTGAGGCATGTTGAAGCATGTTTGTGTGCATGTAGATATGCTCACATTTCTTAAAACATCATCTAAATAGAGTCCCGAGCTTGTATATGCTATTGAAGACTTAATGGTCCCCCCTTGTTTTTGTTATACAGGTCCACTTGTATGAGAACCTTCTTTCAGGTTGTGAGCCAGTAGAATCAGAGTATGTCTGCAATCTGGTGCCAATGTATTTGAATTTTGTGAAATTCTGAATCTCATTGAAAATCAGCATCTTACAGTCCACTCATTGCTCAGGCTTTTTCCATCAATAGCTGAGCATCTAAATGCAGAGATTGTCTTGATGACTGTCTCGGATGTCAGTCTGGCAATCGACTGGCTGAAGTGCTCATTCTTGTATGTCCGAATAAAGAAGGTATGTGTTAAAACTCTTCAGATAATCAGGTCTGACTCATCTTCGCATTACAAACTTTCTGAGCGTAAATCTATCTGGGTTTCAAACCATGTAGAATCCAGATCACTACAAGATTCAGCATGGTGGTTCTGCAGAGCAGCTTGAGAAGAAGCTGAAAGGTACTGTGAGCAATTGATCTTGACCGATGTACCATGAAGATTCACATGTATTTTATGAACTTCCACAACCAAGAGTACTCCACAAATTCGGTTGATAATTCTCCTGTTTTCTTTCTTTATGGCAAGCTTGCTACTAAATCATGAATGTCTGATAGAGATATGCTTGCAAAATGTGAACCAACTCTCTACATACGGTTTGGTTCAAACGGATGAAGATGGCTACATTTTGAGACCTCTTGGTAAGGAAACCTGCTTCTTATGTCGGTAACAAATTAGGCTTGGCAATATGTTCATTGATGTACATAGTACGTTCTTTTATGATTTGGTTATAAACATAGCCTGTCCAGCGGGTGTAGGTTAGAACTTGGTAGGTATCGGACCCAGGTCCATTCCCTGGGATGCAAAATGCTTCATCATCAGGCTATATGTGCCATGGACAAGCAGGCCGTAGTTTCAACCATAGAAGATTGTTTATTACTAGTTTGCCTTTATTTATTTGCCATGCTTATTACTAGCAGAACCAGGGAGACTCATGGCGAAATATTATCTGTGTTTTGAGACAATGAAGCTCTTAGTTCAATCAACAGCTGGAAGCACCCTAGAAGACCTGCTTCACATACTGTCTCAGGCACAAGAATTGACATGTAAGTTAACTCACATATGAGTCGAAATTCACAGTTAATGTCATAAGATGATCAGACAGGATCTTCTATAGCTACATAGAAGTAAACCAAGAAGCTATATAGGAAATGACTTAAGCTGCAAACAGGGATCAAGTTGAGGAGAACTGAAAAGAAGCTGCTAAATGACATCAATAGTGATGCTTCTGGAAGGTTAAGATTTCACGTAACAACACCCAATGGAAAGATCAAGAAAAGGATTCAGACGGTTGAGGAGAAAATTTTTATCCTAACTAACGATGCTTTATCAGGAGAACCATCCACACTGGATTTTACCATGAGTCAGGTCTGAGTAAATTAGCCTCTTTTCAGTAAATCCTTTTGGCATTTTTTAAAACCTATGTTTCAGTTGGGCTTTGTTATTGAGAAAATTGACTGCCTTTTTGGTGTCAGGATGTTAATGGGATATGCTCAAATGGGAAAAGGATCGCGAGATGTATGAGTGACTACTTCATTTTCATGAAAAGGTTCAAGGAATCCATCAATGCTCTAACTCTTTCGAAATGTCTCCATCAAAGACTCTGGGAGGATAGCCCGTATCAGCTCAAACAACTTGTCGGCGTTGGCATGGTCACAGCAAAGGTCTTGGTGCTATACATCATCCATCAGTCGCTTCTTCATACTGGAATCGATCAGAATGTCAAGTTAACAAAGCTAGCTTAACAGCAGTCAATATTCCTAAATAGCATGGTTACCAATGCTACAAAATAGTGTGGACAATCTTAATACTGCAGGCACTGCTTCATGCGGGAATAAACTCATTTGCAAAGTTATTATCAGCTGATCCTCGTCGACTAGAGAGCCTGACAGGACGGAAATACCCTTTTGGAAACCATGTCAAGGAATCGTTGGATGCATTGCCACCTACTGTAGATATAAAGTTCCTCAATGAAAGCTATTCTAAGCAGGGAATCAAATACACACTACAACTTATTCGTACCTCTCAGCTGAGACAGTATAACAAGAGGCATTTTGCAGACCTGGTATTGGTCAAAGATGGTCATTAACCTCTAGTAACCTGTTCTTGGAAATAATGTTTTTTCTGCATGGCATTCTGACTATGAATTCAGGGAAGTGTGCAGATCAGTCTTACATGCAGAAAGGGCTCACTCACTCTAAGAAAACCTTGCAGGTTGTAGGGACTGAACATGATAACAGGGTTTTGTTCCATGAAAAAATCAGGTGCACCCTGATGCTGACCCCAAACTTCCATGTCAAGGGCTTGCAAACAAGGCCATGCAAATACTTACAATGAAACGGCACTTTTATTTGAATGCATTTTATCATGATGCTCAATTAAATAACTTTAGTATTGAATCGTTTTTTTTTTTGGTTGCAGACTGGAACAGTTCACCAGGTATGTGTTGGTTCAGGAATCAGCATGGCTTCATTCAGAAGCTTGGTTTAGCATGGTTAACCTCAGCAACTTTAAGTGTTTGACAGTCCCTATCAAATAACCATACATTCTTCAAGTACACCACAAAATCCCGGAGATATCTTTGCTGCTCTCATCTCAGAAGATTATGGTCAGTTAGCTTGGATTTAGAGGTTGGAAGTTGGAAGTTATTTCTTTGCAATACTTGAGTTGATACCTTTGTTTACTGGTTGCAGTTGGGGTCGATGTTACAGCAAAGTTTGCAACCAATGGCGGTGACAGACAGAAGACCATCTGGAATGAGAGAAGCTTTGCATGCATGGAAGAAAACGAAACATCTGCAAGGGCGGGGTTGGATCTGATTTCTAAGCCGAGTATGCAAGAAGAGATTGAGCCTGAACGCTTGAAAACACCCTCAATTGAACCTTCACACGTTTCTGGGCAGCTGAAGGAATCATGGGCAGTTGGATCTTTCTCTGGGTAATTATTAACAGCACAGTGGTTTCAATTATAAAAACTTGGTGCTGTAGTTAAGGCAAAAATTGATGTATGGATTCTGCTCTTTACTACAGGCCAAGTTTCAGTTTGTTACCAGATTCCCGCCAAAGTCAAGGTGAAAGAGGTGTGTAGTTTTAAGGGTAACAGCTTGGAGTTAAAATCAATTTTGAACACTGAGGGGGTTTACACGTCTCCCCGCTTCTGGAAAAGAGCGGGGAGTAGCTTAACTTGGATGGGCATCGTTGCCTGTCCGTCCTTTTTAATGCTGCCCACCTGTGCAAATGATATGTGTAAGCACCCTGATTTCTATGTTCTGTGGCCTTCAAGATAGTAGCATAGGGAGAAATACATATATTTCATAGAGCGTGTTTGCATGATCAGATTCTGTGGAGAATCGATTCAGTGGACAAGATGAGTCACAGCCACAGCCACAGCCAGGGGGAGATACAGGAACAAAGAGGGTGAAGTTGACCAAAACCAATGTGTTTGATCATATCAAGAAAAAGTCAAGAAGGTTGCCAGCATTAGCATGCTTCAATCAGACTGAAACATTATCACGCTTTGATCCGACTGAGACATTAGCATGCTTCAACCTGTCCGAGACACATCCCAAGGGCACTCCAAATAAGAAAATACCTCTTGCAAAGATATTTAATGATGAAAGAGAGAGTGATGCACACAGTTACATACCAGAAGCAAGGGTAATAAGAGTGCCTCTATTGAGAAACATTCTATCTAAGAAGCTTCTATTTCTTGCAAATGGGACATGAGAAGAATTTCGCTTGATTTTGTGAACACATGTATTGTGCTTTATTCCATGTAGGCAATGGATCTAGACCCCCTTTTTTGCAAAGATGAACCCCAGCCAAATCCTGAAGTGGCCACTTCTTACACTCCAACAGCTGAGCCTCCAAAATCGAGAAGCATGCAAAGCTGTGGTCAGGGCACCACGGAAGATTTTCTACTGTCACCTTCACCTTCAGCTCCATCACTATCCAGCTTGAGCTGCAGTGAGGGCACCTTGAAAGATTTCCTACTGTCAACTTCATCTTCACCACTACCCACCTTGAGTTGCAATAAGGGGTCCTTGAAAGATTTTTCTGTGTCAACTTCAGCTCCATCACCACCCAAGGAAGTTATCTTGTGAGTGTTGATTTCAAGCTTTTCCAAAGAGTTTTGGGGAAACCTAAACAGTGCTATGCTTACGTATTGGTGTTGTGAGCCTGTGGCTTCTCGAACAGTGTTGCTAAATGTCACCAAATGCAGCTACACAACTCTTTACTGTTTGATCAGCAATGTTCTTGTTTTTCTGTATCAGGTTTATCAGACAGTCTTCACCAAGAACAGTTTCCTTGAGTCACTCATGTGGGAGAGAAGACAGTAAATCATCCTTCATGGGCTGTACAAGCATTTTTTCCTTTCTTTGAGATCAAACCCTTGCATGCATACACGTGCATTTTTCTTGTTCATATCATTTCCATCCTGTGGTGGGAGAAAGTTCATGCACTATGTCCCATAAAGCTGACAAGCAATGCCAAACTATGTTTTAATAATTTTCTGTAACTACCTTCTTGACAACCACAGTTGCTGTTATAATGTTGATGAGTACTTGGATATACAAGCTGCTTAATCCTTAAGGACTTTCTTAGCAATCTGATTATGGTGATTGCAGTAAGCTATGGAATCATTTCCAACTCAACACTCCTTAGCTATTACTACGTCAGGGTTGGCGTTTAAGCCACTCAACTACCTGTCCTCCAACAACCATGGCCAGATCTGTTTAGGCTTGGTATGCACCTCGGCAATTGTGAAGGTGATTGGCGCTTAAGATGGGTATTTTAATACACGGGCTGGAAGTTCTGATGATGGATTGTGTGGTGGTGGTGGCGATTTTTTGGGTGGGGGATTTATCCCTTTTACTACGTCGACAGGATGTGTATGGGTTCCAATTCATAGCTCGAGCTGCGCCCCTCCCCCCTCTGTACGTTTCCGTTCCTCTTGCGCCCCTGCCCCCTCTCTGCGTTTCCCTTCCTCCTGGGCAACCCCCTCGCACCCCCTCTAGCGTAGCTCCCCCGTCGGCCTTCCCTCCTGCTCCCCCTTCTGTTGCATCCCCTTGTGCCCCCTTTTTCCCTTCGCTTTCTCGTGCTGTTGCCTGTCTCGCTTGTTCTCATTTTCACACCTGCACAGTTTTTGGTCACTACCCTACCTTGAGAGGTGAACTTGAATTCTTGCAAGCAAACTTCTTCACATTCAAAACAGTATAGACGAGGTACACAGGATGGGTGATTAACATGAAGTTAATGGAGGTAAGAGTATATGTTATAAGAAACAAAACATTACTAAAATTTTTAAGGTCAAAACACTACTATAAAACTTTAGTAAACCAAAGTGTAGTACATCATGTAAACCATTGGCGGCATGTCAACCATAATCTTATCAACGAAGTTAGTGGCATAAGTGTGTATGTGTCATCCATATCTACATTAGTTGAGCTAAATATCTGGACACTCTTTCTCGAGGTTAACTCCATACTTTGCACTCCCAAGATAAGTTTCTAAACTTGCAAAGCTTTTTGGCACCCAATGTCTTCAAGAAGTAGTCAACCACATGATCCTTTTTGTTTGTTGGATTTCATGGTGGATTCCAGGAGATGATTAGAGTCATGGTGAATGTATCATAAGCACTCAGTAAGAAGGTTAAGATTAATCACATAAGATCAAGGCAATGACATGTATAAAGATGATAAGAATGTGAGTATTCTATTCCATTAGATAAGAGTCTTTTATATAGACTTGAGTACATATGATTAGGAGTGAGATTAGGTACTAATCTTCGCTTAGAATTTGTCAACCATCTCTTAGTTTTCACCAAAGTGAGCACCAAGTGTCTAGTTTGAAGGCATGGAATCTTCTCTTCTTACTTGATCTTCTGGAGTTTTTATACTGCGATAGAGTATAACTATGACCACTTTCATTGCTTGGTAAATGTTGCTTTTGACTATTAAACCATATGTCCATAGCTCCAATGCTAGTTTTATGATGACTATCCAAGTGTCTGTAGTTCTTACTCGTGGTTTATCACACCAGTTATGATGATTGATATTAGACTTGTAAAAAATATCCTCATTTGTAAAGCACACAATTGAAGAGGCGTTTTCAAAGCGAAGCAATGGTAAGTTGTAGCAGGACTTCAATGTATCAAAAGAATTCTCAATTATAAGGATTAGGATTAAGATTAGTACTTAATTATTTGATTAGTAGACTCCAAAATTGATTTTTTTTTCTTGTTCTCTTTAATCAGTGAGTGGCTTAACATGAAAATCAAGTAGAGGGAAGCTCATACCAATGTGTCGAGATTGTGTTTTTCTTCAATTGCTTCTCATGGTTTCTTAGTTACATCTATTAAGCTCAAATTGAGTGGCAAGCTCTTAGCATTACTAAGATATATCTAAAAGGAATTGCATTAGTTGCTTGAGAATTATTCTATTTTTGTCGATTTGTGTTGCGTTCAGTGTTCTTTTCTCATGCTTCTCTCGGTTGTTGTTGTGCATCAATTGAGCTTAAACTTCATGAGAAGATAGTTCTTACCAAGTACTTTGTCTCCTAAAGAGACTTGGCTTGATTATGAGTGATAAAGTTGATTTTTATGTTTGTTTTTCTAGAAAATGTTGCCATATATATAGGTAGTGATGTGTGTGAACACACTTAGGACCGTCGGGGTACTTTTTTTCTCTTTAGGAGGTTTTTTTCCCCGGCTTGTATATACGCCTATTATTCTAGGACTAACTTAATCTTTTGTACATTCACACAATCTAATACACTGTGTGTTGTGTGCATTCTTGCTTCTTCTTCTCCAAGCTTTAATTGCTTTCTTATAACCTTAATTCCAACAATTGGTATCAGAGCAGGCATCGGCTCCCAGGGCTACGCTGCTAGCACCCTCCGACTCACGTTCTCCGATTGAGAAATTTCGACAGTGCAGTTTTTTGCAAAACAGGCATACGTATTCTATTGTGGACCGTGCTACATAGCACGAGTTGTTTTCTGTTCAGTCTTTGCTTCATTACAGGTAGCTTTTGCATCAGTTTCAATCAGTGGCCATGGCTGATAACAGCAATGATGTATTTCGCATGTTGTCTGTGCTGATGATAAATTGGATGGAGACAGCAACTACCCACTTTGGGCATACATGATGCAGCATGTTTTGGTTGCAAAAGGAGTGGAATATTGTGCAGGGTATGGATGTACGTCCAGATTCTGTGGATGTACGATGTAGATGTAGGATCTGTTGAGGATGTTGCAGGTTCTAGCAGCTCTACTGTTGCTGCTATTTTACCCACTGCTGAACAAGCTCGTTGGGATGGTAAAGATACGCAGGCTCATGCCTTGATTGCACTTTCTGTCAAACGTAACATGACCCCACATATTCGTTTAGCTAAAACAGCAAAACAGGCTTGGGATATTCTAGCTGGTTTGTATGCAGGTCGTAACGAGGCAAAAATCTCTTACCTGCGTAAAGAGCTAGAATCGAAGATTATGCAGGAAGATGATGACATGAATGTTTTTCTTGCTGAGATTAAAGATCTCAAGGAATAGTTGATTTCTGCAGGTGAGATTATTCTTGATCATTCTCTTGTGCAGACTGTTCTTGATGCGTGTATTGCTAGTATGACCTATCTGTACATGATGCATGTTTGGCAGTTTCTGTTGACTCTCATGTATGGTATTTTGACAGTGGCGCTACAAAGCACATTACCTCGCATCGTGATATGTTCACTTGTCTCTTGAGGCTGTCGCTAATGAGAATACTGTCATATGTGCCAATAATGCTTCTTATCCAGTGAAGGGCATTGGTAAAATTATGCTTACTGCTGTAAATGGTAGCGCTTTCACACTTTCATATGCTTTGTATGTGCCAGGGATAAAGAAGAATCTATTGTCTGTCTCTGCGCTTGCTAGACTTGGACTTGTAGTAAAATTTGTGGATGACAGATGTACTGTTCATGATTTGACTTTTGGTAATACGATTATTGTATTTGGCACCTTGTTTCGTGGGCTATATAGGCTCAATTTTTATGACAAGTGTGTGGAAGATTCAACAAATGCAGTTTTCGATGAAAAGACAGTTTCAGATGCAAAACTATGGCATGCTCGTTTTGGTCATCTGAACTTTGCTAGTTTGCTGCGTTTGCAGAAATTTGATATGGTTGCTTCATTGTCTCCTCTTGAGGCACCATTGAAACATGTTTGTGAAGGTTGTATTTTGGGCAAAATGTAGCGTTTTGCGTTTCGAGTCTTTGGTTGCTTGGCCTATGCTTTAGTGCCTGTGCAACAACGTAGAAAATTGGATGATAAGGCTGTCAAATGCATTTTTGTTGGTTACAGTGCTAAGAGCAAGGATTACAGATTGTATCATCCGCAGTCAAAGCGTATCTTGATTAGTCGAGATGTTGTTTTTGTGGATGATGCTGTGCAGCCTTTGTTATCATGTACTAAAGAGACAGGTGTGACCTCACGGGATGTATTTGATACGTTATTGCCTCTCTTTACAGGTGGGAATTCAAATGTAAGTCTTAAAAATGAGGCAAATATTTAGCCTATGCAGATTTCAAATGATATCATAGATCAGTCTATTTTTGATGCAGATTTACAAGATGTAATTTATGAGGATATGGCTGAAAATGAGCAGTCTAGAGGTATGCCTAAATGGCTAGTGCAAACCTTGCGTGATAGTAAAATTGATGCAACTATGTCTAGTCATACTCGTTCAGGTTTTCAGCATGCCTCTTATGCATCAGATTGTTATGCTTTGGCTGTGTCTAGTATGTGTGAAGAGGAAGAATCTCTTTCATTTGATGAGACACAAAAATCAAAAAATTCGTTGGCTCCAATGCAAAGTGAATACGATGCTATAATGAAGAATAGTACATGGTCTTTGTGTGATTTTCCTATTGGTAAAAAGGTCATTGGATGTAAGTGGGTTTTTAAGTTGAAAAACGAAAGCCAGATGGCAGTGTTGATCGCTATAAAGCTAGACTTGTTTAAAGGGTTATGCTCGAGAAAAGGGCATTGATTTTGATGAGACCTTTGCTCCCACTTGTCGTATAACTACCATTCGTAGCATTTGTGCATTGGCAGCTCATAATGGTTGAAATGTACATCAGTTGGACATAAAGACTGCGTTCTTGAATGGAGATTTGCATGAGGTGTATGTATCGCAGTCTCGTGGTTTTGTTCAAAGAGGGGAGGAAAACAAAGTATGCAGGTTGAAAAAGGCTTTATATGGTTTAAAGCAAGCTCCACGAGCTTGGTATGAAAAGATACATGCATATTTGACTGCACATGGTTTTCAGAATAGTCCAACAGAAAGCACTTTGTATGTTAAACGTGTGGATGATGTACATCTAATTGTTGCTCTCTATGTCGATGACATGCTGCACAAATCATAGTCATATTGCTGATTTTAAGGCTGATTTGAATGCCTCTTTTGAGATGTCAATATGGGGCATTTGCATCATTATTTGGGGATATAATTTAAGCAGTGCGATGGAGGTATTGCTTTGTGTCAGACAAAGTATATTAAGACATTGTTGCATAGATTTGGCCTTGAAGACTGCAAGCCTATTGCTACTCCAATGGAGACAGGTTTGAAGTTGAGTCTTCATGATGCTGGAGATCACTTTGATGTCACACTCTATCAGACAGCTGTTGGGTTGCCTCATTTATGTATGCATTACGAGGCCGAACATTCAGTTTGCAGTCTCACAGGTGAGCAGGTTTATGCATAGCCCAGGGTCTCAGCATTGGAAGGCAGGTAAACGCATCTTTCGCTACTTGAGTAGCACCATACATCTTGGGTTGTTTTATCCCAAGGGGGATCATTGCCGCCAGATTTACATGCTTTTTCGGACTCAGATTGGGCTGGTTGCTATGACACAAGAGTGTCCACAAGTGGTTTTTGTTTCATGCTCGGTAGCTCATGCATATCTTGGTTGAGCAAGAAGCAGACTACTGTGGCCACTTCTAGTTGTGAAGTTGAGTACAGGGCAGCTTTCACAGTTACGGTTGAGTGTGTGTGGCTTAGACAGCTTATGGCTAACTTGGGTGTTGGATAGGAGTCTGCCATCTCTATCTGCACTGACAGTCAGAGCGCATTGGCAGTTGCGAGAAACCCAGTTTTTCATGCTCGCACAAAGCACATTGAGGTGCATTATCACTATGTCAGGGAGAGACTCTCAGCATAGGAGAGATCAGCTTGGCCTATGTGCCAACACAGGACAACCTCGCCGATCTTTTCACAAAGGCGCTTTCTCGTGAGAAGTTCGAAGCTTTCCGCAAAGCTTTGGGCTTGCTCCCCTTCGTGGACTGATCTACTTAGGGCATGGCACTCCCCTATACATGAGTGCCAGCTCTTATTCACACCATCACTCCCAGGGGGGATTTGTTGCCATATATATAGACAGTGATGTGTGTGAACACAGTTAGGACCGCCGGGGCACTTTTTTCCTCTTTAGGAGGTTTTTTACCCCAGCTTGTATATACGCCCATTATTCTAGGGCTAACTTAATCTTTTGTACATTCACACAATCTAATACACTGTGTGTTGTGTGCATTCTTGCTTCTTCTTCTCCAAGCTTTGTTTCCTGTAACCCTAATTCCAACAAAAAAGAGTATTATTTTGTTTTGATTGCTATTGCTTGTACACTATAGGTGAAGGGGAACAGCTCCCTAGGAAATCACGTCAAAACATAAGGCAACAACACTGATCCCAAAAACACTCCCTATTAGCAGCATTAATGCCTTAGCATTATTGGACTGAAGTAGTTTACGAATGCAGTTTACATTATGAACAGAGTAGTGCATGATTTGAATCCAGAGGAGAAGTATATTGGCAAAAAACCTGATTTGCCACATTTAAAAGTGTTTGGATGCATTGCATATGTACACATTCTTGATGAGCTACATAGTAAGCTGGATCCAAAGGTTGAAAAACATGTGTTTATTGGTTACTCCCTTGAGCAGAAGGGGTACAGCTATTATACCCTTGTCACGCGTGAGATGAGATTGACATATAGGAGTAGGTGGTTGCACAGAATACAGGTAAGTCATAGTCATTGAGTGGATTGAGAGAGTCCTCTAGTAGTGGTTCTATTGTTGTTGATATACCATGGAGTGGCAGGCTGTGTTAGAAAATTAATCCTATAGGTTTAGCAAGTGCATCACATAAAGGTAAAGATAAGGTTGATGAGTCTCTTTGTATGCCTGACATTTTAGTAGGGCATTCATATGTTGATGGAGAGTCTAGTGGTTAGAGCAAAGTAGAGCCTTGATAAGGAGTTTGGGATTCTAGCTATCAGGACACTTGGTACAAGGAATTCCGCAAAAGGACACCCAAGATAGATCTAGGATCACACATGTCAAGTAGGGTTAAAAAACCTATTCAAAGATTGATGTATGATGGTTATGTAGCTCACCATTATGCATACATGGCAAAGGTTGTGCAAGAGAGTGAAACCACATGTTTTGAGGATGTTGTTGAGAATGTACATTGGGAGAAAGGCATGGATGAAGAAATGGTTGCATTGGATGCAAATAAGATATGGAAATTGGTGTCTTTGCGTGAGGGTAAAAAGGCTATTAGATGCAAGTGGGTCTACAAAGTGAAGCACAACTCAGATGGAAGCATTAGCAGGTGCTAGTGGGAAGATGCTTCTCACCTACATGAGATAGACAACATTAAGTTTTTGGATGGAAATGCAATTGAATGTTGATTCAAAGTCTTGCTTAGAGTTGTATGATAATATTCATGATATAAATTGGCTCACTCAAAATAAGGTCAACATTCATTGCCACCAAGGGGCCATTACCTTTATGGATATCCACATTGGATCCACGAATAAGATGCAAGGGATTAGAGTGACTGGAGCTCCTACCTTAAAACTTGTGAGGGCATCTATGATGCTTAAGGGTCTAAAAAAGAAGTAAGAAATTTATGTTATGAGCTTAATCCAATTGGCAAGGAGTTAAATTCTAAAGAGCCTAAGTGGTTAAGTGAATATGTTGATGTGTTTCTAGAGGTTTTGACAGTAATGCCCCCATTTTGTGAAGTGGATCACAAAATTGAGCTGATACCAAGGGCACAACCTACTGCTGCAAAGAGGGCTTACATGATGTCTATTCTTGAGACCATTTAATTTAATGGAGGCATCTCTTTGAGAAAAAGTTTGTTCAACTCAGTGTTCCGCTCTTGGAGTGTTCCCTGCTTTCTTAGAGGAAGAAGCTTGTTTAACTCAGTGTATCCCCTTCTTGGGGTGTTCCCTACTTTCTTAGAAGAAGAAGGATGGCACATTGAGGTTATGTATTGATTATTGAGGACTGAATCATAATAATTAAAAATAGTACCTAGGATAAATGAGCTTTTGGATCGTCTCTATGGTGCTCAAATATTCACAAAGATTGATCTAAAATCTCAATGCTATCAGATTAGTATTAAGGAGCAAGGCATTCCAAAGATCATCTTTAATACAAGATATAGACAACGAGTTCACAATAATGCCCTTTGGTCTTATAAATGCCCTTGAAAATTTTAATCGACTAATGTAAGAATTTTTTAGAGAACATTTGGATGATTTTTCTCTCATGTTCTTTGATGACATCTTGGTTTATTTAAAGGAATGTTGCCGACCATAAGAAGCATGTTCGTAAAGTTTGGAGAAAGCATAGCATTTTTGCCAAAAAAGAGTAAATACACTTTCTTTATTGATTGCATTGAATATATATATGGGATTCATTATTTCAAAGGATGCAATCTCGATCCAACCAAAGTGAAGGCTATCATTGATTGGCTAGAGCCAAAGACTATGAAAGAAGTGGGTTTCTTAGTTTGATAGGATGGTACCAAATATTTATTCAAAGATGTGCCGAGATTGCCTCCCCCTTGATAGCACTTCTTAAGAAGTACATGCCTTTCAAATGGACTCCAACGTGCCAGAATCCCTTTGATAAACTCCAAGTTGCCTTGGTAACTAACCTAGTGCTAAAATTGTAAGAGTTTGGGAAACCCTTCAAGGTTATTATCAATGCAAGTGGGTTTGCAATTGGAGGGATTTTTATTTAGGAAGGCCAACTTGTGGCTCTTATAAGTCTTCAAAATTAAAGTCTCATGAGAGGAATTATGCCGTTCATGACCTGGAACTTTTTACTATTACTCATGCATTGAAATTATGGAGGCACTACTTGCTTGGGTAGAGATTCACCATAAAAAGTCTGAAATGGATATTTACCACACCTATACCATGTGTAAACATTGCAGCCTTTACTTCAGATATGTTTACACTAGTGTAAACATTCTTCCAAATCCATTCCCCTTTGTAACCACACGGCACTGGTTATGGAAATCTTCTATATAAGATCCATGAGGGATAAACCTCACTTGTAGACCATGCTCAACCATTTGTCCAAAAAAACCAAGTGCTTTGTAATATTTGAAACATGAAGTACATCCACCAGGTACTTTATTTAAAATCCTACATAGATAATGGTACCTTACCAACATAAAATGCATAGTATCATCAACTTTTTCCACATACCCTAGTTTTTCCATTTTTTCCATATCTCTAAATCGTAGATCATAACTCGCTCATCACTCATCATATGTTAGAAGCACCTAAATTAATATCTGTGTATATGATATAGTTATGAAATTAAGCATATACTGCATTACAAAAAGATGCTCACTTTTATCTTCGGCTTGCTTACTTAAAGATGTATAGTTCCCTTGTAAATTCCCACTTTTGATATCATTCTGCTTTTTATAATAGTCCTTTCCTATATGCCCTAGTTTTCTAGAGTAATAGCACTCCATGATGTTATTTTCACTATGATTTCTTTGCCATCCGTATTGGCTTCTCTGGCTTCCCATACCCCTAGTGTGGCCTCTTCCACTTATTTATACATTACATTCCTGTCGTTAACTGACCATGATTTCTATTTTAAAAATGGCATGCACCTTGACCTCTAGATGAATATTTGCCTCTACCTCTACATGTGTCTATAAAGAGAGCCTTCTTCTGTGTATTTCTAACAAAAGATGGCTTAGTCCTGATATTCATCTCCTCAATGTGATCAGAAGGGCTATAAGGTTCTTAAAATTTAGGAAGTTTTCTTGAGTTTGGGTAGTGTTCAAAACTAATCATACTCTTTATCAAGCCAATTCAATATGTGACTGACACTAAGTTGTCTTGCCATCAACAACTAGACCTCTAATAGAGACTAGGGTATCTACAAGGTCTTTATCTTCAATGAGTAATCACTCATACCAATCTTATTCCTCTGCACCTTATGCAGTTCTTGTTGATGCTTTAATTGCATCTTTTTTGCCTTGGTACTTTGTGCTATATAGCTTAATCAAGGTATCCTATGCACCTTCAAGTGTCATTATATATGTGGTATATGATCGATCATAGCATATATGGCATGCCAATAGATAACCAATACATCATGTTACTAGCTTTCTCATGCTAAAATCCTTAAAAGCATGTTCCTCTTGAGGAGTGGCATTTTCTTTTAGAAGCTCTGGCTCCTTCCTATAATGTGAACCTAACTACATGAGCTAGTGCTATAACTATCCCATAACTCTAGTACACCAAAGTGTTTGCCATGTATCCTGTAAACCATTGGTGCGGCATATCACCCATTATCTCACCAACCAAACCAATGGAATAAGTACAGAAGCTATCACCCACGCAAGCCTGGTGGTGACTTCATCATGTAAACTTCCTGTTACGAATTACCATGGAAGAATACATTCTTTACATCCATTTGACCCTTTATTTTCCAATAGCAATGACCATGAAATAATCCATTCTTTACATCCATATGATATAAAGACTAACCCTTTATTATAGCCATAGAAATGACCATGTAAGAATACATTCTTTATGTCTATCATGTAAACTTCCTCTTGTAAATCACCATGCAAGAATTCATTCTTTACATCCATCTGATATATAAAGACCAACCTTTTATTATAACCATAGCAATGATAGCTCTCACAATTTTTATTATTGCAATCGAGATGAATGTCTCCTCATAGTCAATCATATGTATACACATAAGCCTTGGCAACAAATAGTCTTGCCTTATACATGTTCATAAGTCCATCTAAGTTATGCTTAGCTTGTACACCCACTTATATCCAATTTCCATCTTAACCTTGTACATGCACTTATATCCAATTTCCATCTTAACCTTGTACCTTAGCTTGACCATGGACTAACACTCGATCCACTACTAGATAACTCTCTAGGTCCATTAAGCACTTGTGATTGCTGCTTTACATGTGGGACATCATGGTTACTTCCTACATGTGCATCTTCAGTTGCCTTCACTCTCGTGCACTCACATCTCACGCGAGTGGTATAAGCCTTGGCAACAAATAGTCTTGCCTTATACATGTTCATAAGTCCATCTAAGTTATGCTTAGCTTGTACACCCACTTATATCCAATTTCCATCTTAACCTTGTACCTTAGCTTGACCATGGACTAACACTCGATCCACTACTAGATAACTCTCTAGGTCCATTAAACACTTGTGATTGCTGCTTTACATGTGGGACATCATGGTTACTTCCTACATCTGCATCTTCAGTTGCCTTCACTCTCGTGCACTCATATCTCACGCGAGTGGTAGGGTTATAGAGCATCTATAACCTTTCTGCTCCTAAATCATAACCAATAAAGATTCATTTCTCTAACTTTGAATCCATCTTGTCTCTCACTTCATCAAGAATATGCACATCTGCAATACATCTAAACACTTTCAAGTGAGACACATTTGGTTTTATGCTTGTAAACTTCTGTTTAGGCGTCATGTCATGAATCAGCCTAAACATAATCTGACATTCCATCACTATAGTTACTCTTGGTGGTTCTCTTTTTGGTTCATTCGGGGTCATGTTTATAATGTAAATAATAGTCGCTAGCCCAAACATAATCTAGCTTATTCTTTACATAAAAACATGAAGGCACCAGAAACTTCAATCTATAATGTGCATGTTTTCCCTTTCCTACAACACCGTTTAGTTGCTATAGAGTGTACTTGTATATGAATTGTCTCTTGATTCTTTGTTTTCTCAAGAAATCACTGAACTAAATGGAGAAATATTCTCCCTCACCATCCGATCTTAGTTATTTGATGTTCATACATTTTCCCTTCTCAAACTAGGCTTTAAATTTCTAAAAATGAGCAAACACCTCACTTTTCTTCTTCATAAAGTAATAAACCCACACTTTCCTAGTGTGATCTCATCAATGAATGCAACATAGTACCTGCAAACATGAAATTATTATAGTCTTAGTTGATCCCCATGTGCATGGGATAGATCTAATGGCCTTGCATTGATATGCTTTTCATGCGAGAAAGTATATTTGCATTGACATGCTTGTCATTAGTGTACCTGCATGTGGATTTCCTCTTCATTCCCTGCTTTCTCAAGAAAGCACTGAACTCATTAGAGAAATGTTTTCTCCCATATCAGCCAATCTTAGGCATTTAATCTTCATACATTTTTCCTTCTTAGCCAAGGCTTTAAATCTCTAAAAGTGAATAAGCACCCTTCACTTTCCTAGTGTGATCATCAATGAATGTAATATATATAGTACTTGTAACTTGTAATTGCTACATTTTCTTAGTGTGATCATTAATGAATGTAACATAGTACTTATAGCTTGTAATTGTTACAGTCCCTATATATAAGAATGTATAACATAATGGCCTTGTACTAATGTGCTTTTCATGCGGGAAAGCATACCAAGCTGTCATACTTCACATACTTTGTGCATACCATCAACCTTAAACTTTGTCAAACCTACGATAATATTTTGGGCATGTATAGACTTTAGCCCATTGTATATTCACATGAAGACCAATGTTTTTGTGTCATATTTCAATATCTATGATGACATCTACATCTATCCCATGCGTAAACATGGTTTCTTTCATCTAATGCATTCTAACATCCAAAGTAAACATTCTACCATTTCAATTTCCCTTTAGAACCAAGCAACACCGATTTTTAAAGTCTTCCACAATGCACCCTTAAGGATTAAACCTCACTTGCAGATCTTGGTCAACCAACCTTCAAGCTAGGTTTTTTGTAATATTAGAAATATGAAGTACATCTAGGTACATTTTTCCATCATACATAGACAATGGAAGTTTCCCAACATGCTTAGACAATAGAACTTTCCCAACATACTCAATGGGGTGCATAGTATCATCACTTGTTTCCACATATCCTAGTTTTTTTGAACTTTTTTATATCTCTAAACCACGCATGATTGGTTATATGGTTAGAGACACTAGAATACACACACCAAATATATCTCAATATTCCTCTCATGGAATTGAGCATGTGCTACATCACAAACATCTGCTCACTTATGTCATCATCACCATGTTTACTTGATGATGCATAGGTTCCTTGTTAAGTTTCCACTTTTGATATTATTATGTTTATAGAAGTCCTTTGTAATGTGCCTCATCTTCCACAACAATAGCACTCCATGCTATTATTATTATTATGCTCTTTATAGAAGTCCTTTGTAATGTGCCTCATCTTCCACAATAATAGCACTCCATGCTATTTACATTTTGATTTCTTTATAGAAGTCCTTTACCTTTAGAGTGGCCTTTTTCACTTGTAAATGAGACTAATTTTATTGTCATTTGTTGCCTATGATTTAATTTCCAAATTAACTACCACCGTGTTCTCTAGATGAAGATCTACCTCTATCTCTACTTGTATCTAAGTTCTACTAGGAAGCATTAGGGGAGGATGGTCCAGCCTCTGTAAAAGATGGAAAATCTATAAAATGGTCTGGAGGTGGTGTCTCATAAAGGTTTTGCTTGAAGAAATCTTGATTTTTCTTCTCCTCCTCCTCTGCAGCCTATCTGCGTGCTTCCTTAGCAGCTAACTTCTCCTATGTAGGGCTTGGACTGGGTAGTGGGGGTACCTGCTTTGTGTGTGGGGGTTCCTAGTGGTGCCTCTTAGCTGGTGGGGAGTGGGGAGAGGTCTGTTTTGGCGGGGATAGGGATGTGATCACTGCATCTAGGCCACTTAGCTAAATGGCACGGGATAACTCCTCCCACCCGGCCGCACGATAAATGACTTTGGCAAGTAATGAGGCCGCCGCCAGCTTCCCCTAGGGGTTAGAGTAGACTTTAGCTAAATGGCATGGGATAACTCCTCCCACCCGGCCGCACGATAAATGACTTTGGTAAGTAATGAGGCCGTCGCCAGCTTCCCCTAGGGGTTAGAGTAGACTGCATGAAGCTCTTTGAAAAGATACTTAGCCTAATTAATCATCTGGCCTTAGTGCACATGGGCCAAGGTAGTCATGATGCACTTGCTACTTACTGAATCTATCCGTCCAGCATGTGGTGAGTAGAAACTGGAGGGCATGAGCTGGCATAATCAAATCCTGTGATGTTCGCCCACTCCACCCCATCTTTGTTTGGGTTGCCTCTGTATATGCCCCTAGTCAGCTTGGAGATGTTGGTGAGCCGCCTAACATAGCGATGGTCCAGGTTGGGGAGCTGCAAGGCATCTCTGATGAGCTCTACTAAGTTGTACCCTCTGTCTATGGCCTTCATTGTCCAAAACATCCCCTCTGTGTGCAGCTTGGTGTCATAGGTTTCTGTGAAGTACAGATTGTTGTAGAGATCTACCTCCCATGGCTCTAGAGTGGGCAACCTCCCCAGGCCCAATTGCTCCAACTTGGTTATGACCATGGGGTCTACTGCTATCACCCTATAGCACGGTCCGATGAAGCAGAGGAGCTTATGCTCCACCTTGTGGTTATTCTTCAAGATAGTGGCCCATTGAATACTTGGAGTAGACAACAAGGGTGCAGGTCACCATTCTAGCATCTCAAGAAGGGAGAAGCTCACCATCATAGAAGCTTTCTCTATGCAAGAAGATAACCAAATGGTAATATGTGTCAAAAGGTATGATATGGATGGAATGGATAGGATGAGGAACCATCATCAATGATGAAGCTAACCATGTATCCTCTAGGGTTGAATGGAAAAGATAGGGAATCATAATCGATGGTGGCAAAGCTATCCGGGTGCTCTCCAAGATCCAATACAGGAAATCCCGTGCCTGGAAAACTTTGAATGAAATTCGGACAGGATAAACCTGGTCAAGAAGAGAGAGGAAATTGCAATAGGAAAGAAGCCGGTCTACAAAACAAGGAAAGGGCAAGCGGGGGACAGATGCGAAAATACCAACTAGAGCCAATTACAGCCTAGAGCAGCAAAAGCGTCGCAAGAAAAGAAGTAGAAGAAAATATGGAGAACATCCGAAATGGAAAACTGACAAGGGGAAGTGGAGAAAGAAGCAAACCAGGAAGAAGAAAGAACATGCAGAGATCAAGATGAGCCCACTAGCAAGAAGAAAAGCAGCAATTCTAGGAAGGAATATGACTTATGGGAGGATCTCAGTAAGATGAAATTGAATATCACTCTGGATAAAATGTTGAACCTAGTTCCCAACTACAGACAGAAGTTGCAGGCCATAATACCAAATGAAAAACTAGCACAAATGGTCATTTTTTAAAATTTTATTAAAAAACATGGCCGAATTGCTGAACGTGGAATTTTATTAAAAAGCATGGCCAAATTGCTGAACTTTTAAAATACCTTTTCTTGCCTATTCTAGATTGGATTTCATCAAGATGTGAATGTGGAAAGGGAAATGGGAATGTAAAATATAGTTTTGATGGTGAAAACCATGATTAATCTAATAATTTAGTAATTTATACTTACTTATAGGTGTTGTAAAATATTGTTTCTACCAAAAATGGTTAAAAAATTTGATGAAAGAATTAGAACATTGATTTTCAACCATGATTCTTGTGTTAAAAATTAATTATTTTGTGAATTTAGAGCCAAAAAATAAAAAAAAACCATGAAATTTCAGTTTTTTGACTTACATGGAGAAAAATTGAGGCCCCTCTCCCTCTATATCTATTAAAATATGGCTACAGTTGGGTACTCATTGAGGTGGAAAGTCTCAACTAGGGGCTTCAGATACACTAGCCTAATGTTCGGATATCTAGCCACATGCTTTACGTAATTGCACTAGAAACTCCTCACACTAGTGTATTCTCCTGCTAATGCATGTCTCCCTCATAATTATCACAAGTAAGAGTTGATTGGCGATTCCTATAGGCTCAACCAATGTCTTACTCCTCGATTATGAAGGTGCTAGCCTTAACACATTTCAACTAGCATTTCTACATTCTAAAAATCTAATTTTCCAAATTTGTCCCAAGTCTAAACTTTAAAATAACTTTGGTCTCGTTTGGAAAGCTCTTGCATAGTCTGGTCCACCCTACAACACCCACTTTCCAATATTTTATCATTTTTTAACCTAAACCAAATCCATAGGCTCAGCCTAGATGCCCTACCACCCACTGGGCTTATGGAGCCGACATGAACTTACACACCCATAATTGATATTCCTTATTCATTACTCACACACTCAAGTGAAGGTAGTAAAAAGAGTTCATGCTCGCACTCCACGGCATACTTTTCTTTTGAAAACTAAACGTTTAATTAAACTCCTAATCATTCATTATATCAAAATATATTGAAAAATATACATACTGAATCTCTCGAATACCATTCAGCTATCACAAGTAAAACAAGATCACATATGCCCATATATCTCCTAGAACCACGAGAGTGATCCTTGGACTAAGAACGTATGCTTTTCTTTTTTCCCCTAATTTTTCCTAAATCTAACTATTTCAATAGGAATTATTCACAACACCTAACTTTCTCCTATTGAGCTTTATCCATAAATTTTAGGCCATAAAAATTAGATTTTCTCTCTCTAAAAGAAGAAAACTTTAGGCCATAAAAATTACATTTTCTCTCTCTAAAAGAAGGAACCTTTAAGGTCAAAAGTCTAGAATTTCTTTATCATAGTTTCATGTGCATTTTCTGGGAACATATCACAAAATTCCAAAACTCATCATCATTCCTCCCTAAAATAACAAGGGCTTCCCATGAAAATTTAGTGCACATGATTACACATAAATTGGTGCACAATTACTTTTATACATTTAGTTTACTCTAACCCTAGCATTAAACTTTTTTTAAAAATAGTGCCAAATTGCTACCATTTTTTTTCAAAGGTCTAGCATGGCCTATTTCATAATACTACAAGGTCTCACCTATTTCCAACAAGTTTTGCCACATTTTTAGAAATAATACAAGATTTTGCAAGCATTTATGGTTTAACAATTCTAAAATTAGCCTATCTTGATCCCACAGTAGAATATGAACATGCCACTAGCCTAAATTTTTGTCTCATTATTTACTCTATGGAATTCAGAGTAAATCTCATTCTCTGACTGCTAGCATAGGCCCCCATTGTAACCATCTTCAAGCACAATAATTTTTGGGCTAGGTGACTAAATGATGGGTTCTAAGTACATTTTTATCCTCGTTTTTGATCGGCCATCATACCTGTACAGTCTCACATCTTGGTCTTGCCATTTTCATACCTCTATACTAAATAGCTAGGCCAAGGGACTTCAAAATTTTGGCTGCCTTCAAAATAGATCGATTTTTGAAGGATGGTACTCTCACCAATGGTTGGCGGTGTGAGGTGAAAACAAGAAAAAAAGACCATGCCTCTATAGCCCTTCACCTCCCAACTTTGGAAACACTAACACCAACGGGGGCACCACCAGTGCCACAGGCTAGAACACTTCGCTCACAGTTCACCACACCACCCACACCATAAAGACAACACAAAACAGGGGCACCATAGACAAAGTAAACACCTAGCAACTAAATTCCCAGTCAACACTTCATACAAGCTTCTCCCGACACAGAAGCC
Organism: Cibotium barometz; assembly: GCF_041138505.1. NCBI lineage: Eukaryota > Viridiplantae > Streptophyta > Polypodiopsida > Cyatheales > Cibotiaceae > Cibotium > Cibotium barometz. Next base: position 12,935,708 of record NC_141093.1, read on the forward strand.
TTACTTACACAGCCATACAAACACTCAGGCCTAGATTTATTGCCAAGGGAATTCGACCGCAGTCTCACTGCCTCCGGAATTACAACCTTGCGTCTGACGACCAAGCCTCTTCAACCACATCAGGCAAACACCATATTGGGGAATATGGGAATTTTCCAGTAGTTTGGGACACGTGATCAAATCTTTGGATTAATCATAACTTGAACACCGTTACTCCAAATTGAGCGCTCTACAGCTCACTAGATTCCATTTTCCAAGCGCTTTCCAACAATAGGTCACATGATATGGTTTTGAGAAACTTATAGGCATGTTATCCAGGTCCCACCTTTTTAGTATTCAAAAAATGGGAGTTGGGAAATTCTCAAACTCACGAATATAGTGTTGGCACATGTTATCTCGCATACCACTGTATATGCCCTTCATGGAGATCTTTTTCTGGAAAATAGTCATGGAAGAGTGTATCTAGCTTAGGCAGGGAGAGGGGCTATCCTATGGTCCTACAACCTTCACAATGAACGTCACCTTTAATTAGAGGTAGAGGACCACATGACCTTGCAACGTAAGTGGGAAATTTTCAAACTATGCCTATCTTTATGCTAAATTTTTTAGGAGGGAAATTGTGTAGCTACTATAAAATCATTATCTTCTTGCAAATGTTTTCCACCTCTATCGAAAACACATGGGCTAGCATCTTTATGTAAAAACATAAAATGTCATCCAAATCACAAGTTAGCACTACCAAGAGTAGCAGAATGAAGCACAGTCCACAATTAGACTAGATTTTGGCTTGCAGAAGTTAGCACAGAGAAAGGATTAAAGTCAAAGTGGCTAGATTAGGTCAAAGGAAGGAAACTTGGGTATTTGTCTACCATGCACCATAATGTTATCAGACTTTACAAAACTAGGGAGAAATCGAAAAGCTTAAGGAGATAGGATTGGGAGCAATGGCCACCATGGACTTTGATAATAATCTCTTTACCATTATCAATTTCCTTGACTCTTTTGATCCAGATAATGACACAAGAAAAGTGGAAGTGGATAGACAGCAAGTAGAGGTAATTCTCACTAAGGAATTAGCCGATGGAAGTACTTGTTGGATTGTTGATCAAGGACAGATTGAACAAACTATGTTTAGCAGCAAGTATTGACCTCGGATCTTATGTCCAAGGATGTCACAAAAGTTAGAGTGGCATATCTTTTGAATCTATAAAGGACGTTATTTTTGGAAAATGCAAACCGAGCATAGAATATGCCGACATAGGTCAAGCACATGGATAGGCATAATAGGACAATACCTAGCCAATTGTATGTCCTAGCTTAGGGAATTGTGGAAGATTAGCCACACCAAACTTTCAAGAATTTAAAGACATATTGTGAGGATCACATGGAAGTAGTGGCTAACCCTTTTTCTACTACATCCAATCTTTACATGTAGAGCTAGAAAAGCTCTAGGTTTTCCTCAAAGCACTCAAGAGCTAAATAAAAAAGCTACATTAAAGAATCTAAATAAAAGAAGTTACAAAATAAATAAGCTACAATAAAGAAGACACATTAAAGAAGCTACAATAAAGAAGACACATTAAAGAAGACACAATAAAGAAGCTACATTAAAGAAGACACATTAAAGAAGCTACAATAAAGAAGACACATTAAAGAAGACACAATAAAGAAGCTACATTAAAGAAGACACACTACAATAAAGAAGACACATTAAAGAAGACACAATAAAGAAGACACATTAAAGAAGACACATTAAAGAAGACACAATAAAAAATACACATTAAAGAAGACACATCAAAGAAGACACAATAAAGAAGACACAATAGAGAAGCTACAATAAAGAAGATACATTAAAGAAGATAAATAAAGAACAAGGTAAGGCCACTTTATATGTTCCAATGTCGTCTTATAAAGATAAGTGCCCATTTAAGCCACTAAGATGTTTATTATAGGTCGGGTGGGTGAAACCATGTTAACCTATGGAATGCTTAACACAGTCTATCACCCATAATCTCACCAACCATGCTAGTGGCATAAGTGTGAAGATGTCTCTTCTGGTGTGTCATCCATATCCACACTACTTGAGCTTGATATCTCAAATGATGTCACTAACAAAAATAACTAAAAATCCATCCATAGTCACACTAGTTGAGCTTGATATCTCAACAAATTTCACTTAAAAAAACATACTAGTATATCTTATTTTCCTCTCTATTTGGATTTTACCACTAACTCTCTCGACCCGAGGCCTAGGAGCAAGTGCAAAGTCCTATCAACGTGGTAAGTCCATTAGGAAAATCTCCTCAGGAAGTGGTCCAAATCCCACACAGGTACAACTAGTCTAGATCCCACATACGCCTTGTCATAAACAAATTATGAGGAACTCATCAAAATAGGTTATCCTTTGTTGAAACCAAACCTAATGAAGCCAAAGCTTATGTGTAAAGCACTATTAGAAATCACTCCATTCAACTTCGACAAATAAGGATATCCATTGAGGCTTACACATATAATCTATAAAAGTAATCATGATTAGAGCTCAACATTTAGAATGGGAGGGGTTGGTGCTGCCCATGGTAACAGAAGGTACTTTAATAGAGATGTGGCCAAGCATACAAGGTTAGCCAACCCTCAACTCCAAGATCTATTGGAAATACACTTGGTCACTTATCTAATTATACATAATTATAAGATAAGAAAGTGGAAGCATCATGTCCATAAAGATGACGGTATGCCAAAATAGCCTATGATGGTGTGAAGAAGTCTATGATGGTGTACTTAACTATAAGACAAGAAACTGGAAGCATCATGTCCATACAAGATGAGGGTATGCTAGAATAGCATGTGACGGTGTGAACTTGCCACCAATTGACGTGTTTGGCATACAGCCTAAATGTTGCACATAATTCCTTGGTATATGAAGAGGGTATGCATAGCACTGTAAGAGATGAAAGTGGAAGAATCATGTCCATACAAGGTGAGGGTATATCAAAATAGCCCATGATGGTGTGAATTTGCCACTAATTGATGTGTTTGGCATACAACCTATATGGCACACATAACTCCTTGGTATAGAAAATAAGAAAGAATCTATGTGCATGTGATACTAGTCTTAAGGGTGAACCCCACTTACATGCCAATAAGAGGAGGTTTACCCCGCTAGAGTTTAAGGTGAGGAGCAACATGATTCACGTGTTTGTTATAACTTTTTGTTCTTCTAGCCAGCCAATATTGACACTTCGTAAGACACAAAGGCAATATCTTTTATTATGGATTAGAGCTTGGTAAAGAATACCCAATCTACTAGCAATAGCCATATGCTAATTCATTAAGCTCATCATGGTTCTCATTAACTAAAGGAAAGAAAGATATGAAGGGTATGATCCCAAAATATTATGCTTTAACATGAAGAGGCCCGGAAAATGTGGTCGTCATGTATTATTATCGTATCAACTTAGATGCCTTCCATCTTACACCAAATCTTTGAAGATATGTGTGTGCGTGTGAGCTCTAGGGTATAATAATCCATATGCAAATAAAATGTACTAGGGTGTGTGGACATTAGCCTTGGCAAAAAATATAAATAGAAGAGAGTGCACATTTTAACTGGACTAAGGTTAAGTGGATAAATTCTAAAGTCTAAGGTTGGATACTAAAGTGCAAAAAAACTTAGGTCCAATTTTTGGAGTGTAAAACAAATATATAATAAAGAGATAAGCATGGAGACTAATAAAAAACTCTAGCTATGCATAAATAAGGGAGTTAATTTGATATAAGAGTTAGATGCATGTGGAATGGTTGGATGCATTAAAAAAAAGAGAGGTTGTATGAAGATTAAGGTTAAGTTGTTGCACAAATATTGTGGGCTACCAACCTTGAGTTAACTAGGGGAGCTTGTAGAGTGGTTAACCACTATTTTCAAGCCCTTGAGAAATCTGTGAATTTTTCTAGGGAAGGAGAGTGTACTTACATTGTTTCACCACCTACACACCATTTTTACCTAGTCCAAACATAGTACTACACTTTGGGTACTTCATTTGCACTTTTTAATGCAAAAGAGAGTTTCTATAAGTATTAGAGAGAAGATATAGCACCCACAGGTTACAACTTAGATCCTGCTAAGGACCTAATCAACATATTAGCTGTAGAGATTCTAATTCTTCCACCCTTTTCCCTAGCAAGCTTACAAGCTTGAACCAAAATATTCCTCTCTCTCTAAGCTGAAAGTTGTATCCTTTCCAAGTCTTTTATGGACTAGAGCATTCCTGGACTCCCATACTTCATTCAAAACAAAGGCCCTCAGAGTGTTCCACACTTTGTAGAAGCAGGCTGGATTCATCCTACCTTTAAAGCCAAGTAAAGCTTGCTTTCAATACAACTTATCTATCACACCACAGTTTGAAAGAAGCTTCTCAACCTTCCTCCATATCAGGTAAACTGCCTTGCACTCCCATAGAGCATCTATCATTGCCCACTTATCTATCATTCTCTACTATCTTTTGGTTATTGCAAAAAGTTATCCAAGAAAGTCTAGAAATCTTCAGGTTCAGGTAGGTTAGACATACTACTTTATGTCCCTGGTGTCAAAGCCAAAAGGAAACTTTGAGGCATGCTCTATGGGAGTGCAAGGCAGTTTACCTGATATGTGTGCAATAACCTCCCTTCCAATTGGCTTGTTCTAGCATTTGCTTCCAGCTGTTCACCAGCTGATGTGTGTAATTAGAGCCTTTAATCTTGATCTTTTCAGGCACAAGCAACTTGTCAATCCAATTAACACCATGCCACTGCCTTCCTTCTACCTTGGCACAAGAAATCCTCCACCTCACAATTTCAGCCCATGGTTGGGCATATTCAAGTGATTTTAACCACTTTGCTAACAGCTGCTCTACTTTGTCTGTTAGCTTGGGGATGCCCCACCCTCCTTCCTGTATTGGAGAGCATACCTTGTCCCAAGAAACATAGGCCCAAGCCCTATCTTCAACAAATGACAAGAGAAACCTCTTGTAGACTGTTTCTACCTTTCCCCATTCTGAGCTTGAGAATTTAAACAATGTGGCAATGTATATAGGCAGAGCCATGAGCATATGCTTCAAAGCAATAAGTCTACCTGCAAGACTAAGCTTAAGTTGGGACCTACCTACTTTGAACCTTTTGCATGATTTTTTGATACATCGACTTAAAGAACCGATGCCTAGTGATACCAACCCCAATGGGACATCCAAGGTATCTGACCATTTTGCTAATCCCAATGTTTTTAAGACCCAACTGATCTAGCACACTTTGCTACTAATTGTAGTTTAAGAGGAGACATTCAGTTTTATGATGAGCTATCTTTGAGCCACTCACTTTATAGAAGTCCTCATATACTTGTACCAATGCCTGTATACAATCTTTCTCACACCTGACTATATTGTTGTTGTCATCAGCAAAAAGCTGACAAGTGAATGTACCTCCATTAAAAGTGGAAACCCTTTGATGGTTCCTCTGTGCACCAACCTATCTACATTCCTCAGTAAAGGGTCTGTAACCAGGGCAAAGAAGGGGGGGCCAATGGAAACCCTTACCTAATTGACCTTCTCAACTGAAACCTCTCTGAGACATAGCCATTGACTTGAACAGCTGAGAATGCATTGGTGAAGAGGGTCTTGACCATATGGCAAACCCCATCCTTTCAATAACAGCTAAGATAACGTCCCAACAGATCCTGTCTCATAAGCCTTGTCTAAATCCATGTTTATCATGACAAATTGATCCTCTTGCTCTGCAGCCCACTCCATGCCGGTGATTGTGTTCAAGAGAGCCTCATGGATACTCCTTCCATGAACAAATCCATATTGCATGGCATGGACCGTTTGACTAACCAATGACCTGATTCTCAAGGCAAGAGCCTTGGCCATCACTTTATAAGTTGTATTTAACATTGTAAGACGTCTGTAGTAGCTCTTAATATCTAGTTTGTCCCCCCCTTAGGAATCAACTTGATCATCCCAATATTCATTTGCTCTAGTAATTGGCCATCTCTCTTGCATGCATTAAGTAGCTGGCAAAGATCTTCACCTGCATATCCCACTAACTCTTGGAGTACCTCTACTTACAGCCCATCTGGACCAGGAGATGTCTCCTTTTTAAGTCAAGCAACCACAAAATCTAGCTCATGTGAGGAAAAAGGCATGCCTAGCAAAAGTCTAGTTTCTTCCCCCACCATACATTCCACAGGTTCTAAAAACTCTCTGACTCTTTCACTGTAATTGTCAATTAGCTCCATAGGTGACCCCACAACACCTGATAAAGCTTTCACAAAAATTGTTCCTTATCTTGTCTTCATATGAAATTATCACCCCATGTTCATCTCTGGTAGAAGAGATAAACTCCATATCCTTCTTGGATCTCAAGGATTTGAAAAAGACCTTGGCAAGGGCATCCCCAACTTGTAGCCAGTACAACCCTGTTTGTACCCTTGCAGCCTCGCTCTAGCCTGCTCCATTCTTCTAGCATGATCCTCAAGCTCCTTGAGGACCTGTAGCATAGTTGAATCTCCTTCCTCACTACCACATATGGTCCTCACAGTAGCCAAAGCTATGTGGCAGTGATTTTCCTCTTGCTTCCTCTCTTTAGCTCTCTTTTTCCCCTCACTTTTTGCCAAATTAGTGATTGCATTACAGCTCATTTCCCACCTCTTGTAAGGGCTGGTCTCTTTATCCCTAGCCTATACCCAAGCCTCCTTCATTCTCCTACAAAAGCTCTTATCTTGAATAAAGGAAACATTAAATTTGAATGTAGGGGGTCCTTTGTTAGTCCTTCTCAACACCTTACATCTGAAGAGCAATCTTAAAGGTATATGATCAGACATGGGGTATTCGTGCAAGAGGCTACCATTGCAATCACTACTCAGCAAGTTGGCCATCTCTGAGGCATACAGTCTATCCAGTCTTCTTGCTACATAAGCCTCATTAAACTACATGTTGCTCCATGTGGTGCTATTTAAAGCCCTGCAACCATCCATGCAAGCTAGATCTAGTAGAGCTAAATGGTTTTTTAGAGCCTTCCATTGATCAGAGTCTCTTTGGTCCTCACAGAAGTTCCAGTCTCCTGCAAGCATCATTGGGACATCACAATCTATTGCCTTGATTGCATCCCATAAACCCCTTCTCTCTGCTTCATTATTTGGGGCATAAATCATGTAAGACCCATTTGGGTACCACATACCTCAAGTTTACAAGCCAAGAATCTACCTGCATCATCTTTCATTACATCCAAAATCTTCCATCTTTTCCTGACCAAAAGCATACAGCCATCAGAGCCTCTTCTAGTTCCACTGGTAATGCACTCCATATCTCTGAATCTAAGCAACATTGGACCACACTTTGTGTCTTGCAAGCACACAAAATTAGGTCTTTCAGCTGCCACCATTTTTCTTACACAAGTTTGTCTCCCTTTTGAGCACAACCCTCTTACATTCCAAGAGAGCACCTTCATCTGTCCTGAGTAGGCTCTATGCATTCCCTCCATCATTAAGGTTCTCCACATCTTCTCCTTCAAGCAGAATGGAAAATGCCGTTGCTTTACTTTTACCTTCTTTCTTAAGATTTCTACCAGCACCACTCTTGTTGGTAATGTCTTGAAAAACTGTTTTCTGCCCCATTTGGCTCTTGGTGTTGCCAGCTTTCTTTTGGGCAACAACTTACCAATTCTCATCCTTCTGAACCTTTTCATTGCCTCCCCCCTCAATCTTGTTGGCGTTTGCCTTATCGCTATGCTTGATCTTTTCCTGCATGTCTCCTTGTTGCTGCTCCTTACCATGATTAGCCTGGGTAGCCTTAGCTGCAGCCTCATTAACCTTCTTACCCTGAGCCTCCTTTGGGGAGTTGACTTGCATTCCTTCAAAGGGTTGCTTGCTATCTGCACTCTCACCTGGGTAATCTTTTGCAAAATGCCCATGGCCCCTACACTTGTAAAACAAGAATCAGGAAATAGGTGGAAGTGGACTCCAATGTCAACTTTGAAACCTACCATGTCAAATTGGATGAAATCTGGAACCTCCATCCATCTATCCCACAGTACATATGCTCTCCTTGGTGCTCTGCCTTCAGACACGGCCACTCTAGGAACATGCAACACTCTGCCCAAGGCACTAGCCAACTCCTTAACTTGATCCTAGAAAAAATAGGGAAGCCTTGGGAAGTCTACCCAGACTGGGCACTAATATAGGAGAGTCTCTTCTGGCTTAAATGTTGGGGACCAAGGGATAATCTTACTTCTGTCTTGTTCCGGCTAGAAGTTTCCGTCCACCAAGATAGACCCTTACACAGTACATATGCAGACATTGCTCGACAGTGGCTTCAAATTTCACTTCATTTACACTTATGTAAGAACCTTGGGACCACTGTAGTACCTTGGGAGCATCAAGAAAAACTTATGGACCTTTAGGGGATTATGTAACTCCTCTTCTTAACAAATTGACCCTACTCCTAGCCCCAAGCTAAAGGAAAAGAGGTACAATCAGTTTTCATATTAAAAAATTGGTATTTCTATTATTAGTTCTTGCAATTAAATTGTTAGTCAGTTAGCTTTCATATTCAAAAATTGGCATTTATTTTGTTAGTTCTTGCAATTAAATTGAATATTAGATACCTTAATTTTAAAAGAATAATTAATTTAATATTTTTTAATTTTATTCAATGTACCTTAGGAAGGCCTATTTTCATCTGAGGGTAAGTTTAATTAAGGTTATGCAGTATGGCTTTAATAGTCTAAATTAACTATTATATTCATGGAAGTATATAATAAATTAAGTAGACTAAGTTTGAGTATTTATTTGATTTTTTGGGATAAGCTAAGGTTCTACACCTTATCCTAAAATCTAGAAAATTAATTTATTACCCTTTAACATGAGAATCTTAAAACTATTAAGTTATTGAAGAATCATTAATTTTTTATTATTTAAATTTCTACTTATTTAGATTAATCTAAGGGATTATAGGTCAAGAGAATTAACCCTATCTTAGAATTAGGAGAGATAGCCTAGGTGTGAAGCAAACATTGTGGAGAGAGAAAAACCATAGTTCACATACTCATGTAAATTTATTAGTGAATTAGGGTAAACCATTACAAGGGGAATTATATTCCTAGAGAAATCTAGATAATTGAATTTTTTGGTATAGTTTGGATCAATAATCATCCTAGATTTTAGAGAGAGAAAGCCCTAATTATCCCACTAATTAAGGGCACAAGATGCACCTTATCTACCCCAAGATGTGCAAATCCATGCCCTAATTTTTGAAAAAGAAATGACAAAAATAAGACTTATGTGAAACTAGTTTAACATTAGCAACTTTAGTATAAATCCATAATTTTCTCTCTCTATGAAGCTGGAAAGAAAAGACTTATGTGAAACTAATTTGACATTAGTAAGTTAAGTACAAAATCCATAATTTTCTCTCACTAGGAAGGTAGAAGGAAAAGACTTATGTGCATTAATGTGCATAATTTAAATACACTTTAGTGATAGGTTAAGGTTATTAAATAGAATTTAGAAGGTTAAGACCAAATTTAGAGAAGAAATAAGGATTAGAAGTGTCTTGATTAACGAGAGAGAATGTTCAAGAAATAATGTAGCGAGATGAGTTGCTTGCATGTGTTAATTGTGCATATGTAAGGTATGACCAAGATTAAGTTAGAAACTTAGTGTCATTTTTGATCAATTTATAAGTAAGAAAATAGTATTCTAAGAAAAGGAAAATACCTAGGTCTAGAGAGAGAATCCTTAAGTGCATAATAGGATTATCAAGTTGCTGTAGACAAGAGATAATGAACCCACCCCAATCAAAAGAAAAGTCTGAATTTGGAATTGGTTAAGATATTTTGGAGAATTCTAAGTAAAAGAAGACTCCTAATCTTTATGTGCATAAAAGTGTATCAAAGAATGACCATAAGTCTCTTAAAGATCTAAACATCAAGATGATGAAATTCAGATAAGAGAAGCTAGCTGTTAACCTTAGAAATACCCTCATTATACACATAAAAGTGCATTAAAGAATGACCATAAGTCTCTTAAAGATCTAAGCATCAAGATGATGGCATTCACATAAGAGAAGCTAGAAGTTGACCTTAGAAAGACCCTCATTTTATGTGAAGGAAATTTGGAATAATCTCAAGAGAAAAGCTAGCACTCAACCTTAGAAATGCCCTCATAAGACATGAAAGACTCTATCTTAAAGGAAATCTAAAATGACCTCGAGAAGCTAGATAGGAAAAATAACCCTCATTATACATGAAAGACTCTATTCTAAAGGAAATCTAGAATAACCCTCATTATACATGAAAGACTCTATTCTAAGGGAAATCTAGAATAACCTTGAGAAGCTAGATAGGAAAAATCTTGCCAAGATATATGTGGCTAGAGGAAATTTGACTTGCTCAAAGTGTTGACTAGAGAGCTATGAGCTTGCAATGGTTTACACTATTTTGGATATAAAGATGATGCACGTTGCTTCATGTGATGCATATGTGTTATTTGTGGAAGCTTGCGAAGGTACCACATAGGTTTATGGATTGTCATCTGCCCGGGATACATCACATGAAGGCGGTGTAGACGTCATCCGTGGGGTACATCAAACGAAGGTGGTTGTCAGAGACCTTGACCCCTCTCAACAAAAAGTGGGTGTGCTCCTAGCATGATTGGTGTGTGGACAAGGAAGTGGCTCCAGAGTGAAATAGGCAAGGTAGTGCTTGATGGTAGCAAAGCATACATGGTGCTACTAGATATACGTGGCTCTTGACATCACTACCTGGATTGTTCGTGCTTTTGGGATATGTGACGAACTGTTGGAAGTGGCTCCTAGGACTACGGCACATGTGTTGAGGTGGATGTGAGGCGTGCGAGCACCTCTAGTCAATACAGTGGTCGAGGAGTTATCACGCTCAACGTGTTGCAGATCACAGTCGTGGTGCAAGGAGATATAAGTTGGTGATGCGACACTAATGTGTTACCTTGTGTTATGTGATTGGACATTTGGAATTATGCATGATATGTGAAAAGAATTGTATGATGTGATGTTTCTATGAAAGGAGTGTATATGTGAACTTGTTTAAGTGAATTATGTGTGCATGAGTTCACATTGACTCCATAGGTCTAGTGGTAGGGCAGAATGCTAGACCCATGAGATTGGATGAGGCTAGGCTGAGCCTATGGATCTGGTTTAAGTAAAAAAAGGATTAAACACTAGCCATGTATAGAATACTCTTCTCTAATATACGTTGCTCCATCTTGGCTACTTTAACCAAGATAAAGTTTCCTCTCTCTCCTACTCACATCTACCTTATCAAAGCTCTCTCTCTCTCTCTCTCTCTCTCACACACACACACACACACACACACACACACACACACACACACAAAACCACTGTTGCCCAAGCATTCTAGTTGATGGGGTTGTGGACTATGGATACACATGTGTGTCACAATTAGGAAAGGAGAGAGAGGATGCTTGATTTTTGTCGGGGACCCTTGCCCTTCATGTAATGGATAAATAGCAAACTAATTAATAGCAAAACAACATTTTGGTCCCATATTGGGTTTGTTGAAATATAGCAATTTTTTGTATGTTAGTGTAATTTTTGACACGCACTTTAAAAATGTGCAAGTATTTTACGGCCAAAGGTTCAAAAACGAGCGTGATGTCAAAAAGCAACTATGGAGGGGACCTAAAAGCAAAGCATCTTGGAAAGGAGGCAGGAATGGCTAGGTAGTAGGGGGTCACTACTAGCAAATAAATTAACGTGTGGGAGAATATACATATATATATTAAATGGCTAGGTAGTAGGGGGTCACTAGCAAATAAATTAACGTGTGGGAGAATATATATATATATATTAAATGGCTAGGTAGTAGGGGGTCACTAGCAAATAAATTAACGTGTGAGAGAATGTCTATATATACATATATATATATTATATTTTTATCGAACATCGAAAGGTCTGCAAGTACTTATTACTGCTACTCGCACGGCTCTGTCCTGCGCTCGCCCATTTTAATTTCTTTTAATTTTTTTAATTATAATATCTCTTACATTTTGGTCGAAAATCCGTAAAAGCAAATTTCTCTCTCCTTCTCTCTCCCTCACACAAACACAGACAACACAGAGAGTGTATGTTGCAGCCCTTCCTTCATGGCTTCTCTGATGAATGCCGCCTTTGCAACCGCCGTAGCAGGTCTCCTTGCCCTCCTCTTCCCCCTCTGTATCCTTCCCTTCTTGCCCGCCCTTCAACCTCTGGCTATCCAGCTTCTCTCCCGCCTTCGTGAAGTGCTTGCTTTCCTCGCCTTCACCACCGCCATAGCCATCGGCATCTTCAGCAGCCAACGCAAAGAAGCAGGCAGAAAGAAGCCATCTCTAGAGTTCCATCCCCTAGCTTCCATCTTCGGGGAGCCTGGCTATGTGGAGGCAGAGGTCTACACAGAGGCTGCCGATGAGGGGAAGCAGCAGGAGAGGAAGAACAAATCCCTCTCATTTTATAGAGAAGATGATAAGGAAGGTGGAGGAGAGGATGAAGACGGCATTGCAGTGGATCTCGTGGACGGTAAAGCTTCAGGTAGGGTGAACGGCGCCTTACTTCAAGAGAAGCAGCAGAAGGCTATGGCAGCTTCTCGCAGACGCAACTTACCTGCATTTAAAGAAGAAGGAAGCGTTGATGTTGAATCAAAGGCAACCTCTGCAGTGCAGATGAAGCTTCACAGGAGAACAAGCTCACTAGATGACAGCATAAACTATGAACCAGAGCCTGAGGCAAATGCAGGCAGGGGTGTGTTGGAAAGCCCTCCAATCAACGAAGCACACATGATCATGCCTAGCATCAAGTCTTCAAAGAGGGTAAGCTTTTCCATGGATTCGTCTTCTGCTGCATCATCATTATCTGACCATACTGCACATGGTGAAAAGCAAAACAAAGCCATGCATGGAGGCCAGCAACAAGACATCACCACAGCCATGAGCCCCAATGAGCTCACCAGACAGGCTGATGCCTTCATTGCCAAATTCAAGGAGCAAATGCGTACGCAACGGCTGGAGTCCTTCCAAAGGTACAGAAGGCGAGTTCCTTAGATGAATTAAGTTCTTCTTGTTATGCTGAAGGTTAATTAGAAGCTAATCAGGGGTTAGAATCCAATTTTGATGTTTGCCTCGAGAAAAAAGCCATTTATTACCTCAGTACCAACTCATGCCTAATCTTCTTAGCTATAGTAATTTTGTACTCCGATGGATTCTGTTTTGGTTTGTTGTAAGACGTGTTGGCGTAGAAAATGGTGCCCTTACTAAAATCATTAGGAACTGTGGAAAGTTCCAGCTTTTACATGAGAGCTTATAGCATGAGAGCTTTTTACATGAGAGCTTATATAGCATAAGAGCTTTTACATGAGAGCTTATAGCATGGGACTTTTTCTACAAGAAGCTCAATTTCATTTGTGAGGATTATCAACATGGTGTTACCTGGCCATGCTTTCTCATGTCAGCAGCTCACTAGCTAAGTTGACATTTTTGTTGGTGATTCTAAGTATGTCGCCTTTATTGCATACCACTCTTTATGGTAGTTTAGTTTAGCTCTTCAAATGAAGTTGGTATTAGGGATACTTCTAGTTGGAGCTTGATGAAAATGTGATCGATACATGCTTGGCTCAGTCATGTGATCCTTGATGGCTTTAATGCATTTGTTGATACTTCTTGATGGAAATGTGATTGATACATGCTTGGCTGAATCATGTAATCCTTGATGGCCTTAATGCATTTGCTGCATAGAAACCCCATATTGCCTTTGTGTGAAATACTTTATATAAGAGACCTTGTTTGAAAGTTTGAGGCTAGAAAATGCGTAAGTTATGAATTTTTTTCACATTTTTAAATGTGACAAAAGCTTTTATGTATGTGTTACATTGACTTAATAAGAAAGAAGTATCCTCCCTTTTTCAAACTTCTCCAAAAAGAAAAAAATGATTTTAAGTTTCCACAAAGGTTTTGGGTGTAGTCACATTGTGAGCAATATTTATGAGATTGTAAATCCATTTTAGAAGGAATCTAAAATCTTCATTGTTTGAGAAGACATGGTCTCCAATTTTGTCTCTAAAATATGAAATAGTAAATAATTGAGTGGTGTAAACACTTCTTGTGAGAATGGTGTACACAAAATAATGTGTCATAGATGGATTCATTGTTGACTACAACCAAGGGGGGCTCCTTGCTTATGCTCGTTTGCTTTAGATTTTTGATACATTTGGTAGGTGAGGGTTGATGTGCCACACTATTCGTGTTAGTAGTCGTCAAGCTTGTAGCGTCAACAAAACTAAGCTAGCGGATGGCAAGGGCCATTGGTAACCAAACAACCCTCCATCCCCATGGGGTAAGACATCCCAAATCCTAAAATAGAGGGTCTTGTGTAACCACTCCCCTATGTTATATTGCCACGTGAATATGTAGAAGACATACTGAGGACAGCTTTTTAAATGGGAAGAGAGGTTGCCATCAAACATAGCACCTAGAGGCTTAGAGCCAAACTGTATCTCAAGGATGTGAAGACGTGTTGAGGATGACATTTTAAATGGGACGAGAGATTTCCATAAGCATAGCACTTAGGCTTAGAGTCAATTCATGTCTCAAGGATGATGACCAAATTTGATGGAGTTGGACATTCCATTCAATATTTAAAGAAGTTCAATCAAATATGTGAGGCCATGTTAAGGATTGATGATTCCACCAAGATTTGTTCATTCGTACTTTGTCTTAAAGTCAAAGTAGTATAGTGGTTTATGTCTTTAAACCCACTTGACAAGACTAGCTATGAGAATTTGAGACATACCTTCATTGTGGGATTCTTGCCCAGAGTTAAAAGGAGCGTCATCACATATTTATATCCCCAGGCAAGAGGAGGGTGAGAAACAATGTGAGTCTGCTAGAACCAAGTATCTCCACATGAGATGCAACACCCACAAGAAACTAGATAGCCTGTCACTCATTGAGATCAATCTCAAGAGTAAGAGGCTTCATGAGTGTTTTGCAAGGCAATAGACCTAGTAGATAATCTACAAGATAAGGTTGCTAGAGTTCTAGTCATGGACATGAGCATGGACTAGTTCGCAAAAAATCTACTTAGTCATTTATGCCAGTAGTGGTAGGGCTAGTTCTAAGGGCAACCCTAAGGTCCCAACTTGAACAATCAGTTTCTCAAGCGGGACACTCACATTTATTTCCGCAAAGATATGTTTTGGTATCTAATTTGTCGTCGAACCATATAAGCATGAAGTGTTAACTAATGCCTAGACAACAACAATATTATGCTCATTGCTAGCACCATGGGAACGAATTGTTGGTACTAGGGAAACTCGGCACCATAACCTATGCTCCTAACGCCAAAACAACCACTAATCTTACCACCAATACCAAATGCTTCTCAAGCAATGCATAAAATCTAGTTACCATTTATCATAATCCTATGTTGAGAGATATTTAAAGACTACCACCAATGCCATATCCATCTTTGGTATTACCATCCCAACCGGTTTCTCCTCTTGGAACCGCACCAGTAGAATAGTACGTACTTGGTGACTTTGCTATTATCAAACTAAGAGTTTAGAGAATAGGAGAGCTATGAGTCATATGTAAGTAGTGCATTTCATATGGATATCTAAAACAATCCCTATCCATTGACTTTGCCTCCTTGTTCGAAGCTATGGTGCAACAAAGAGCAAGAGACTTCAATATCATGTCATGCAAGCCACCTCTTTAATGTTTCCATTGCAAAGGTACATTGTTTGTCAAATGTCCTCAAAGAGTCGTCGCACCAAGTGTCCCAACTCTATCCCTAAATCTAGTACTAAATGCCAATGGCATTTCACATGGAGGCACATGTGACAAGTGTGGATTCAAACATGATATCTCAATAGAGTGACAACCATCCTAGTGGTAGGAGCATCAGCCACATCGACGAGCCTTAACTTGTACAAGGAGGAATTATTTCTATAGTCCTCTGTAGTGCCATCACAAGGCTCCAGACTAAGACAATAGAAAGGAAACATACAAGGTAGCTAAGAAGCAGAAAGCTCAGGCTTCAACCTTGAAGCACAAGTAGCCCTAAAGGCTGCACTAGCCCCTAAAAAGGCAAAGGACCAAAACCATAGGTCTAAAAGAAGAAAACCTTGAAGAGTACACAACACACGAACAATTACTAAAGATAACAATGTCATGATCATTGAAAGTGGTTTACATGATAGTGTCAAAGTTACCTCCCTCATGGAGACAGATCTCCCACTCAAACTTACTCTTCCCAAAGAGAAGAAACCCATAACTATAAAAACTGTCCAAAGAAATTCAAAGAGTACCCTAGCCTTATGTTAAAGAAGGAGCAAATGAAACAACTTGAAAACCTTGTAAGGAGCCAGTACTTGAGCAGGGTCGAGTATGAACCACTGACCTCGCCTGAGTACCTCGCCTGAGTGTATCCCCAATCCCATTCAAGAATTAATCATAGAACCACTAATGGAACCTCAGAGCACTCTAAAGGCTATAGCCGAAATCGTGACCACCACAAAAGGAGCTAGTTTTGGACCTCTTCCTTTTGAACCAATCCAACCAGATTTTGCATTGCTAGGTGCGGTTAGTGGGAGGTGAAATTTGGCCTCCCATTGGTCAGCGTAGTCACCACAATATTTTCCCCGCGGGTGATAGGTGATAACTTCATTTTGACCCCATTAGAGGCATCACTTCCTCCTAGGGAAGGATTAGTGCACATCTCCTACACACATTGGTAGGTCCAAGCCTACCTTTAAGTGAGTATGAGCGGATATTGCATGAGGGACATAGTAGGTCTCGTAGGCTTCTTATATAAAAAAAATAGGAGTCTCAATAAGATGGTTCTCATTGTTGGATCTCTCTCACCGAAGATCTTGTTAGGAGAGCCTTAAACATTCCATCCCATCACATTAAAATTCTAAAATTCCAAAGTGGAAAGGGAACCATGATTTAGCACTACCTAATCACACCAAACATGGTCTCAATTCTAATGGTGTTAAATTTGAACACATCATAGTCTCCGAATGAGTGTGAAGACATGGCCTCAACCCTTGCCACATCGGACTCTAAAGTTTGATAAAGGGGTGAGAAGGCTTGGCCGGGAGATCGACAAGCAAGAGCACTTCTTTAACATATCGTTCTTGGTATTCGGCAAATGCAATGATGAACAACTAGTGCATGGGTTGACACTTGATATTGGATACATTGGATGCACTTTTTGATTTGAGATTCAGTTGCAAATACAAAGAAGAATATGTCAAATTTTTTTTAAAGTGCATGTATGATCTTCAAAAACAAATTTTGTTTGGTTTCAAAAAGGACAAAAAGGTGGGTAGAATATTTACTTTGGTTGTAAGCATGCCTGAGGTGAAAGCTGCTATGTTTGCACAAGGTGCATGTGTGTTGTGGCCAATATAGATATCTAATACAAACGTATTAGTCATGTGAATGAGCAGCGATTGATACCACCTTTGTTGACCCCCATATATTTGAGTGCACGACATCAAATGCTCTCTTACTTATGTTCTTGTCATGTGGAAATACATTCTTTGTTTTCTCTCCAAACTGATAGGCTTCATATACTTTTATGCATTATATCCACCTTAAACTTTGGCAAACCTGTAACAATTTTTGAATGCTGCATCCATTTAATTAATTCTTCCATGGCCACTTAGGTAAATTTCATTTATTTCCTTAAGGTGCTAGTAATATTTTTTTTTGGCCAAGCACATGACCCTATCCCATATTTTGGTTTTAATTATGGACATATCTTGGTTTTAGCCAAGCACATGACCTTATTCTATATTTTGGTTTTAATTATGGCTATGTTTTTCTCAAATTTTTTTAAGGACAGGATGGAAGGAGTTTGGGATGCTCAAATACATGCCTAATTGATGCATTGAAATAGTTTGGTAGATGCAATTGGGAGGTGCATTATGTCAATTTTGGGACACTGACTATGTTGCTAAATCATAAAACCCTAAATAGGTTGCAAATGGTTGGAGCTATTTTATGGTGTTTACATAGCCTTATAGTGCTCTCTAAGGGCTACGTCTAGAGCCATCAAACTCCCAATTCTAATATCATTTGCATGCCTAATTGGCAAGAGTTTAATCGTAAATAGAAGGTGGACCCATTCAAAAATAATGTGCTATTTATGGGAATTGAGCATATGGGATGGAGATTACATGTCACTAGCTTCCTAACGAACCAAAGATCACTTGATTTGGAAATCATTGACTCGGTCAAATAGTTTACTAGTCAAAGAAGTCAAAACAGAGAGTAGTTTTTGGTCAAAGAAGTCAAAACAGAGAGTAGTTTCTCGTCAAAAGGCATTCCATCAATCTATAGCTTGTCAAATTTGGACATCGATTGGTCAAGTTATGGTAATTTTAGCTTACAGTTGACTTTTCCATAAAAGACAAAATAGAGAGTCAAAACAAAGAATAATACAACTTTGACCAAGTCAAAGTTGATTACATGGGTGACTAGTACTCATCGATATCTTCCTAAAGAGTTAAAGGTTACTTGATTCCGTTATCGATTGCTCGAAATTCAAGATTTGAGTTTTAGTGAAAAATGCCAACAAGAGAAAGATCCAAGAACCCTTAGATCTTTAAGAGATGGTGGACAATGACAATGGGGAGTACGTAGATGATGTGGAGCTTGGGCAACATGTCGAAATTGATGAAGAGAATGATGGCATTGATGCTAAGTTTTCAAATGAAGACCACATACATACTAATGTGGGCAATGCAAGGCATTCAAATGATGGGAATGCTAAAGGGTTGTAAAATGCAAGTGGTGGTCCTTCTCTTACCAATGATATGCAAATGGTCATGCTGAAGATGAGACACCCATGATGGATTCTATGATGGAGAAATTTAAGCAACAATGATCCCAACTTTAAGCTCAACTTCTCGAGAGCTTCAAGAGTGATGTCGATTTTGAAGAGTCAATTCAAGAATGGAGGTATGCCACAACCAAGTCAAGGCACTAGGGTGCCAACATGCCAAGGTGCTACTCCTTTGCAAGGTTCATATATAAGGACAAAGTTTCTCATGAATTTGAGATGCAAAAACCCAAGAAAAACATGGGAGATTATGCTAGGCCATCAAAAAACTTACTGTTTGAAGACATGGATGAGATTGATTATGGCAATAAGGAAAATGAGCCACATGTGTTGCCATCCATGGAAAATTTGCATCACCAAACGTATCCATCTCTAGGCTATGTTGAGGGGAGAAAATGAAATGCTTTTGATTCTTCTCTGCCGATGGTAATTGGAATCACAAAAGACATTTCTCAAGGTTGCATGGGAATGTACATGATGATAGATTGCATGAGGACAATGCACACATGATAGAAGGGATGAGTTTAAAGGAGTAAAGGACAAAGTTATTTTGGAAAATTTCAAAGGAGAAACCACTTCAAATGAGGATTTTGAAGAGAGAAAATAAATTGGACATCTACTTTGAAATGAATCCAAGAAGAAAGAAACCAAAGGTTTACTTTGCTACTTTGCATTTGGAAGGATATGCAAATGCTTAGTGGAGGAATGTACAATCTCAAGGTTATGACATTACAACTTGGAATGCTTTCAAAAATGAAATGAGAGAAGCTTTTATTTCTTAATTACATAAGAACAAGTTGGTGTCTGATTGGGATGATTTGGAATAAAGGCAAAGTAGTATCAATAATTACACACAAATTTTTAAAACTCATGTTACATGTGGATAGGTTTAGTGAGAATTTCAAGATAGGTTTAGTGAGAATTTCAAGATTTTTAAGTACCTCAAAGGGCTAAGATTAAACATTAGGGCTGATGTGAAAGCACAAAGGGAAACTAATCTCAAAGAGGCCACATATGAGGAGAATTATTGCACATACATGGTCAAATAGTAGTAGTCATCAGACTAATTTGCCCTCTAATACTTCTGGAAAGTCTACAATTAATGCAAGCTGTATTCCTACTATACCCAAGTTTCCTATGGTTTATGGTATTGGTGGAAGTCAAATTTTAGATTTGGTAGTGCTTCTCATAAGCCTTCTAGTGGTGATGGAAATCGTCTCATCAATAGTGCTAAACAAGAGGAAAATTGTTAAAGAGAACCATACTAATGAAATGAGGAGCAAAGAACTATGCTATAAGTATGGTGAACCATACTAATGAAATGAGGAACAAAGAACTATGCTATAAGTATGGTGAAAAATGGCACAAAGATCATGCTAAGTCTTTTAAAGTGAGGAATGTAACTCTTAATATGGTGCTATATTTGAAGTCATTGAGGAGGACATTGAAAAGGAAGGGGATCTCTTTAATGATTGCCAAGACTTTGTGGAAGATGATCATGATCATGATCATGAGCTAGATAAGGAGTTTCCATTTGATCACAGTGGTACCTTGTTTAGGCTACGTGATTATGATGATGGTTTATCCACACTTGTGAAGTGAAAATCTATGGGGATCAAAAGCTAGGTGTTTCATAATGAAGGATTAAGCATGATTAAAGATGTGATAAAACACGAAACAAGCAAATAAAAAAGAGTAAGAATTCTTGATTCTTGGATAAACATAAGCGCACAGAGCTTTGTATTAGAAGAGCCAATTTATAGGCAAAAGATAAATATTGTCTTACATCACCAACAATGAGATCTATAAAGTCCATATTCTCCTCCTTGATTGTAGAAAAACGGTGGAGAGAATTTAAGAAGTGGAAGATGCACCTCAACTGCTCATGCATACACTGTACCACCATATACATGAAATCTCTATCTTTCTGTTCTTCTCATGGGATAGCAAGAGGCTCAATTGCTTGGCCTCACACCTAGAGCTCAGTAAGTTCCAAGCTGCATGTGCCTCTAAAACACGTTGCAAATCTGGGTCATCTATGGGTATGGGGGGTACTAGAGAAGGCCCCTCCATATATCCGATCCTGGTCCATTGGTGATGATCCCCATGATGGCCACATCTAATGCATAAAAAACATTACATAAAAACATAGCTCACATAGAGCATACATTACATAAAAATCTTCATGCATAAAAACATTAGGTAGCTCACACATAGAGCATACATAGCTCACATATGCATACATAGCTTACATAGAGCATGTGTATGCTCTATACATAAATATAATGCATAATGGATTAATCTTAATGCATTAAGCATTAATACATTACGCTTAATACATTATGCATAATTTAATAATGCATTAGCATATAATTAATGCATTATGCAGAATGCATAATGCCTAATGCATTAAGCATATGTGTAATGCATTATGCAGCATAATGTATAATGCATTAAGCATTAATGCATTAAGCATTAATGCATTACGCTTAATCCCCGACACCCAAAGGTGAAAAATTTACAAAGAGTTTGGTCAAGGGCTTACCTCTTATCCTTTTTAGAAGCTTGTACATGGTTGAGGGAGTCAGTGGAGGAGATTTCCTTGACCTAGCCAAAGAAGAGGAGAACCTAGCCCACAAAAAGAAAAATATGAGTAAAATTTAAGTCATAATGCTTATGCTTATCTTAATACATTATTGCATAAAGCTTATACAATAATACACAAGCTTAATGCATAATAAATTAAGCATGAGATTAATGCATGAACACATAAGCTTATGAATGCATTATGCATTAAGCTTAATGCATAAGCTTATGAATGCATTCATGCATTAAGCTTATGCTTAATGCATTATTGCATAAAGCTTACGCAATAATGTATTAAGCTTATATATTATGCTTAATGCATTATGCATTAAGATTAATGCAATAATATATAAGCTTAATGCATTATTGTATAAAGCTTATGTAATAATACATTAAGCATAAGCTTAATGCGATAAATAATACATAAGCTTAATGCATGAATGCATAATGAAATAAGCTTAATGCATTATACATAAGCTTAATGCATGCATAAGTACTACAAGAGACAAAGAAAACTCAAGAAATAATCCCCAGAACCCGAAGGTGCAAAAATAACAAAGAGTCAAGGGGCTTACCTCTTCTGATTTTTGGAAGCTTATACGTGGTTGATCTTCTTTGGAGAAGATTGCCTTAACGTAGCCAAAGAATTCCTTGACCTAGACACAAAAAGAAAAAGATGAGTAAAATTTTTATTTGTAAAATAACTATTAATACAACTAGTTAAGCATACAAGAGAGCATACACACATATAAGAGAGCAAGCAAGCATACAAGAGAACAAGCAATACATTTGAGGTAAGTCTCACTGCCCTAGCAATTAGTAAACTTTTTAAAAAACAAAAAATTAAAGAAAAAAAATAAGAATATGGTACATACCTTGATATGGCTTGCTTGTGATGCTTGTGGAGATTGGCCTTTATTCCTTGTGAGGTTTGTTGTGAAGGGTTTAGGGTTGGGAAGGTGAAGGTGAAGGGTTTGCTTGTGAGGGACTTGTGAAGATGAGAAGGGGGTTTCCTTGTGAAATTGAGGAAGGGATTGTGAAGGAAGAAGAGGAGAAGGGCTTGTGAGGTTTGTGAAGGGAGCATAGGAGAAAGACTTGTAAAGGTGAGGGAGGGCTTGTTAAGGGAGACAAGGAGAAGGGATTGTGAATAGAAAGGGAGGAGAAGGGCTTGTGAAAAAGGGCAAGGGAGGAGAAGGGATTAGGTAGGATTAGGTAGCCGTAGCCGTAGCCATAGCCATAGCCTGCAAAAGCATCCAAAGAAAGGAGACAACTCAAGAAAACAAAATCATGTGGTGCACCACGTGGGAGGGAGGTATCCGATTGTTTTTCCTAATCTAAAGAGTTATTTTTGGCAGATTCCATAGAGCTATGTTTGTGTTTTATGAAATGAAATGGAGTGTTTATATACTTGTATTCTGGATGTTGCTTTTTGTTGGTGCCCACCATGTCAATGATAACACGACACTCATGCAAAGTCAGTATAAGTGGTTATGTCAGAAGATTCCATGTCCATGCCAGAGATGCAAGGGAGAAATTATGTTTTTATGATAGTCATAATAAAGCATATACAACGGAAGAATTAGAAGCATCACGTTTGCGTTTGGTACACTTGACTTGACGCTCTAATTTGCGTCGGAGTTCTCGTTCATTAGCAATGTGTTCTTGAAGCACTAAGATTTGTTCTTGAACCGTGGGTGGAATGGGTAAAGCAGCCATTGCAACCTTTCTTCCTGAATAGTTGCCCTTTGTGTGGGGAGTGATGAGTTTTCTCGAAAAGTTTTTCTTTTGAAGTGATGAGGATAGCATTTTTAAAACCTTTTAGCAAAAACTTGCTTTAAAGAAGCTGTGGTTTTTGTGGGTTTTCTCTCTTCTATAAGAGAAATTGTGAAGTTTTCTCTCTTTGAAATTTTGGTCACAAAAATGCACCAAAAGAGAGAGAGAGAGAGAGAGAGAGAGAGATGGTAATGGGATAAGGTATATATATAAAGCTTGTTGTAAAAAGCTTATCAAATCTTTAGTCTTAAAGCTTAACAAAGATTTTAATCCCATGCAAGCTTTAGTAATTAAACCTTACAAAGCTTTTATGGGAATAATCCAGCGCAGCTTAATTTAACCTAAGCTTTATTATTAAAAGCTTATAAAGATTTTATTTAATGTAAGCTTTATTAACTAAATCTTAAGTAAGATTTTTTTTTAAAAAAAAATCCCCTTGAGTTTGACAATCGGTGGCCACCATGAGTTGGAAAGGGAAGGAAGAAGGAAAATTTTCTAATTAATTAAATCTATTTTCTAAAATTTTTCCACAGTGCATATACTCCCATAAATTAACTCTTGGAGATTCACACACCGTCCATTATAGGTTTCTTCCTCCCTCGGCGTTTTACCAACCTAAAAGATAAGCAAGATTTTCTCTCAATTTTAGAATTCATCCAACAGACGGATCAGAAAGAGGTCAAGAATCTAGCAAAATTGCTTTTCAATTTTTAGAGTGGTTTCATAGTTTTTTGAAAATGGTTTACCACCCTCCTCTTAACCTTTGGTTATTACCCTTTGGTTAATAGAGGAAATCCTTCAAAAACCTTTGAATTTAGCTTTCTACCACTCAATTTTATCCCCTTCTCCCTAGGTGTCTAGCTCTGATACCACTGTCTCACGGGATCTAAATTTCTAGGGAGATAGAAATCAAATAAATTACAAGAAATTGATTTAAATTCAACAATTCATCAAGCATCACATGACCATGATTAAAATATTCAAAACAAATGAAAATACTTAGCTCACAAAGATTTGGCTCCAAGATTGGGTGCAATCTCCCCCCTCAAGTGTGTAGCTCCACTTCCACGACTTGCGTATTTTGAGAATTTTATTCATAAAAATAGCCCAAGAGCTAAGAATAGATGAGCATACAAAATTGGGCTTGCTTTTCCCACTTTTGGGGTATTGCTTTACATATTTTTAATCATATCAAAATCCCTAAGGTTTGTACATATAAGAACCTTTACCAAAATATAATTGCTAGTGGGCCTTGTTACATAGAATAACTTTGTGCACATTTACACATTCCATTAAGCTGATTCTGCACACATTAAATCAAGCATATTTTTCTTCGATTATTAATTCATAAAAAATGTGATAAAATATATGCCTATAACAGTAGGATCGTCCCATAAGCCACCACAAGGAATAACAAGGTACTCAATCTTCTTTCATCTCCTATATTTTGGACAAAGCTAAGAATCAATCATCTTCTAGATCTAATTCACATCATGAAAAATGTAGCATCAAATATTTGGAACTACATAATTGGCAAAAGAGGTTCTTAGCGGCTCGGGAGGACTTGAGATTGATTGAATGCCTCTCCACCACTTGGCCAATAATTCAAGAGAATGGGAAGATAATTTTACCTAAAGCACCTTGGATCTTCGACAAAAAACAAGGAGAAGAGAGTGAAGAGGATAAATTTACTCCTTTCATACCCTTACCTACTATGGGTGTCATGTGTTCTTTAAAGGGGGCATTCACAAAAAACAAAGAATAAAGGAGCAACTCAATTGTATGGTATAAAAATGCATGATTGGTACAAGTTGTTTTAGGTATGTTCAATTTACTTTATAAGCTTCATGATGGTCTTTCATTGTAATCACATAACATTGATTGTAATCACATAACATTGATTGCAAAGTTTTGTGTTAGATAGTTCATTCTTCCCATATGCATTAGCGGGTGTGGAGATCAAAAAGTGTGCGATGCCATTTGTAAAAAAATGGGGGTGGTGGGGTGAGAGGTATGAAAAACTAAAATTTATTTTATTGTTGCGCTAGTTTGTAAGACATGTCATGCTAATTAAATGGACTCAACTCCATCTTAGGTACATAAGTTCTAAAAGGAGATCCATCCATCCACTATTGATGCAACCTAAGTAATGGCAGTGGAGGCAATGTGCATGATAGAGGAAAACCTCCCAAAAACTATCCTCAGTATAGTTAATTACATCTTGTGGTATACTTGATAGATGAAGTGTAAGTGTGTGGTGTTGCGCATGCTTGGTGGATATTCTTCCTTGAGTGTTCCATGAAGACCTTGAAAGATTTTGTTAGATAAAGAGCTAGGCCAGAAGAAAGCATGGAAGAGGGTTGGTTAGTGCAAGAAGCATATATCCACATTTCAGAGTATCTCTCTTGAGTGGATCCCAAAATGCCACAATTGTGGAGTAATGAGGAAGATGAGAGCATGGTATTCCACATATGCAAGGCAAAGGAAAAGCAAGGAGAATGTACATATCAATGTTGAAGAAGGTGAATACATTTTGTATTCTCAATAGTGAAGTTATGAAGAGGTGGGTGGCAAGGTATGAAGAGGTGGGTGTGGCAAGGTATGAAGAGGTGAGGAGAAACTGATATGAGGAGAGAAAAGAATTTAGGATGAATTCAAGAGGCTTGCCATTTTCTCTTGATCTTGCATCACTTCCAAAAGATTGTATTATGAAGAAATGGAAAATGCCGAAGAACATGGAGAGATGGTGGATAGAAGAAGAGTGGGAGTATGCAAAAGGATGTGAGTCTCATGTATGTCTCTATTTTCTCTTGTTTTATTCAAGTAGAATCTCATGATATGGTTATTCAATGTCATAAATATATTTCATTTGGTGTTGGTGGGTAGTATAAGGTATACAATGTCATGTGGTCTGCAGGAAGGCATTTCTACACTCAACGTATAGATACAAAGAGAAATACCCAAGATTGTGGGGTTATGGAAAACTTTGTACAAGAAAGCGAAGCCATGCTTGATTATTTTGACATAATTCAAAACATCCTAAAGGTTGGATTCAGAACATTCCAAATTTTTATATTGGATGTGAAGTGGTTCAAGGATGTGTGTGGAGGTGCTCAAGAACTCGTGGCATCCAAATGGATTTATGGCAATTGATTCCACAAAATTTTGGCAAACAGAGAGAGACACATTTAGGCTCCCTCACCATTGTGAACAAGTAAATTCTAATCATTGTTTCTTCTTACAAGGTTATGTTTCGCATGGATATAAATGACAAGAAATGGTGGTATGTCATACAAGTCGCTCCTCATTCAAAGAGTATTTTTCAAGATAGAGATGTTAAAGAGCTCATGGACAAAGTGGCAGTCACAAAATGAACATGCAAAGAGCAAGTACAAAATGAAGAATGAAAGATACCACCAACTAATCAAGATGAAGGTGTCCCTATCCAAGATGATGAGGAAGGAATTGAATCCAAGCATAATGATGATCATGTTGCTAGTGGGATAGATCTTTTTGTTGAACTTGCCAATGGGACATATGGATCTTGAGATAGGAACAATTAGCATGTATGGATTTGATGGAAGATACAATAGATGTTGGGCCAAGCTCACCCTAATTCATTAAACAATTTCTCAATTTGCCAGTCTTGATTTAGTCCATATTTGGCTTAATTGTTGTCAAGGTGATAGGTACAGCTTCTGGTTGGTTGCCATTGGGGTTGGTTGCCATTGGGGTTTATTGAACAAGCAAGCTCATATGTATGTGTTATATACACGAGAGGGGTTGAGTAGCTTGCTTGGTGTTTCATGGGCCTCCATTCTTTTGTCAAACTTTAAGTGAAGTTGCTGGGGTTGAAGGTGTTGGTGAAGCGTTCTTCCCTTTGTTCAATCTTGTCAAGGTGATAGGTACAGCTTCTGGTTGGTTGCCATTGGGGTTTATTGAAATGTGTTATATGCATGAGAGGGGTTGAGTAGCTTGCTTGGTGTTTCATGGGCCTCCATTCTTTTGTCAAACTTTAATTGAAGTTGCTGGGGTTGAAGGTGTTGGTGAAGCGTTCTTCCCTTTGTTCAATCTTGGCAACCATATGATGGAATTACCATCATAATACCCTTGTTGTTAAAGCACATTCACAGGAACCCATCTTTGATGAACATTATTAAAATTAATGGTTGATGCCTTTGAGGCTTCTTTCTTTGAGTAGGCTTGGGGTACTTCTTGATGTGCTTGGGAATCCAAGCTTTGGTACTACCTTGGTAGTACCCTTGAGCTTGCTGTAACCTTTTTGGTACCCACACTTGTTCAATTTGTTGCCGGAGTTCTTTGAGGAACTCGCTTAATCTTTTGTGGATGATGTTGTGGAGTACTTTTATGCTTCCTTGGACTTTAAGTGTTGCGTTGAGGAAGAGGCTTTGACTGTTGAGGCATCCAAATTGGATTGGTGCCTTCGTAGTAGCCCTGAGCTACAAGTAGTTTCTTTTCCACCCACATTTTGACACCATTAAAATACCTTGAAATTATGAGCACATCAAGGATAAACTCACAATGCTATTTTCACCCCTCTGGATGAGAAGCATGAGTGCAGAAGCTACGTGGCAAACATAAGAACCTATTCTCTAAAAAAGGAGAGTAGCCACAAGAACATGTTACTCGCAACATGGTAACAAAAAAAAAAGACACAAACACAAGGGATTCACACAAAGGGCGTACCTAAAAATGGTAGAATATCGCATGAAACCTAACGATCTTCAATAGCTAATATGTTTTTGTTAAGCTTATAGCTTACTATTCTTTTAGCTAAGTTAATGTAGCAACTTCTCCATGAGTACATATCCATACTTGTGCACTAGAGGACATTTGCACCAGAGCCTCATCATTAACAACTTTCTAGGTACATCTCTAGATGAGGGGGGCCATGGTAAGCGACAGCCTAGTCAATGGTACAACCCATCACTTGGAATTTTCCTTTAAATTGTAAACCTCTCCAAATGAAGCTAAATCTTCACAACACATTGATATATAATACTTAGTGAAGATATCTAAATTAGCCTCACAAGTCGTCTCGTAATTCTTTCATGCCTCACCAATCAGTGGCTACTTCAACATGCAACAGCTTAATAAGAATCCATTTGACTCATTTAATGTACTTCATGATTATCTGCTTCATAGAGAACTTAAATATACATAAAAGCATAAAAAGCACATGGGAAGAAGCGTGCAAGAACAGGTCCTACTCAACAACACTTGACAAGAATCCTGCCACAAAAAGGGACATCATCGAAAGCCAATCTCTTCAACTGATGAATGTCGCTTCAATGAATCAGATGAGGAATTGAGAATCACAATCTCGTTCTGATGATTTTGTCTACGTTCCTTTTGGATCCTTCCTTCTCTTCTCCCCTATTATTAACATCTCTTAGTTTCCCAACTAACACAAATTAAATGTAACTCTGCTTATGATTGCCAAAAACAAAGTGAGCAAATAATATAAATTAAAAAAACATGCTTACAAAAATACAAAAACCCTACCACCCCCACCCCGTTAGGAATTCCTGCTAATCTCTAACCTTTTCATTTACTAACTAGCCCTTCTTATTCATTCCGACGGAGGAACAAGGACCATTAAACATCACTCAACATCAAAAGCGATAACAAAGCCTGTCAATTCTCCCCATACAAAGGTCTTCAATGCGATCGCGAGAGAGGACGCGATCGGCATCAGGAAGGGAGGAATGTTAACCCATTCCTAGGGTTAACAAGAGCTATTTCCATTATCTTATATCAAAGAGTCAAAGTACATTTAAGATATGAAGTAATGGTGTCCAAACCTACAGCTTGGACAGGCACCCGTAATGGTCCGATGGAATACTTATGGTGGCGATTCCCGCTTCAAGAGCGTGTGGTAGTAAGATAGGATGAAGTCCCAAGTAATGTACTTCATGGATATATTATGAGAGTAGTCATTGTAATAGCATTAGGCCTTTTATGAGCCTAAAGTGCTCGGCGGGCCACAGTTTAAGTGAGTATGAACACTTATGGCCATGTACTAAGTGAATATCTCTCATAATACAAAGAACTCTCCCATTGTACAATAGAGTCTTGATCTTTCTAATCCTCTTGCTAATCTCTCTCTAATCCATGCAAGTGAGTGTGTGTGAGTGAAGTGAGGTGAGAGGAGGGATGAGTACATGTAGTGCAATGCAGCAGCAGTGTGACAACGCTTGCGAGAGCGTGGTGGAATTGCTTCTCAAGGAGTTGTAGAGCTTGGAGACCTCTAGGGTGACAAGCTTGGCCATTAGAAAGATCCTCATGAGAGTTGTGTTTCACTAGGTAAATCTCTTGTTGGATGTGTTTCAAGGGGGGTTTTGGTGAGCCATAACACATTCGTGTCCTACCTGTGAGAGTGGGCTAGCTCCTCCTCTTGGGTGGCTCCATGAGCTCATTTTGAAACCTATGGATTTTTCACTCTGCTTTCTTAAGCTCAACTTCTAGTTTGGCATTCTTCTCATGTGTGACTTGAAGAAATTGTTAGAAGCGGTTAAACTTGCAATGCTCTTCATGGATAGACTCATCCTGACACTAGAGCTCATGTTTTTCCAAATGGGATGTGGTGCTTAGATGTCATGGCTATTGATAAGCTCAACCCGCCACTGTTGATTTTTGAAGTGATTGGGGGAGTTAAAAAGTCATCAGATGGCTCGTGTGGAGACCAATATATGGCATCTGTGAGAGTTTTGTGGAGGTGGGAATGGGATAGTCTCAATGGTGGAAGGTTGTCCACCAAAGTTGATGTGGTAGAGGTTGGGATGATGTAAGAGAGGATGATCTATTTGTGGAGAGTGGGTGGGGCTTTCTCATGTCTCACTTGGTGACTCTCTTGATGGTTGGGCTCCAAGCACCTTTCTTGGATGTGGGTTTGATGCAAAGAAGTCTTTTGGCTCAAACATACCATTTTTGAAGATAATAGGAGCTTCCTCTTGAGTGGATTGGGTCTAGAGGTGCCAGATGTGGTTGGGCTTGTGCCAAAGGCATGTGGGGGGTTAAAGGTTCCTCCATTGTTAGCCTTGGTGAGGAAATGGATGGGTTTTTGGATGTCTCCTACTTGTTTCTCTCTAGGGGATAGGTTGGGACTTAGGGTTATCAAAGAGGAATTGTGTCATAAGTTAGGAAAGGGCTAGGTGAGGCACAAGGGGTGGAAGCTCTTTGTCAATGTCATGATAAAAGATCTTTGTGAGCATATGTACCTTGCCCGTCTCGAGAACTTGCATGAACTTTGGAGTTCATTTGGTAAAGGCATAGGAATAATTTATCTATTGGCTTGAAAGCAACTCAACCAAGACTTTTTTCTTGAATGTCAAATGAGGTATAAGATACACTCTCTCTTTGAAGTATAAGAACCCATTATGTAATCAGAAATGAGGTCAATCATCACACATACCATGCTGTAATTTCTATACCATATATGATGCCTCTTCATCTGCATATACTCTTCTTGGATATCCACAATCTAATCCCTATGAACTTTCATGATGGCTACTACCAATGAACATGCCATATTATTGAGTGAATTGACCACTACGTTATCCTTCACCTTCATATAAGTGATCTCAAAATCATAATTTTGAAGGATTTCCAACCACCTTCTTTGCTTGGGAGACAGATTGAGTTGAGATAAAAAATACTTAAGAACCCTATGTGGTCACTTCTCACAAAAGAGCTTTCTTCCATAGTGATAATGATTCTACTTCTTAATTTCATGCAAGATAGCAATCATCTCTTGGTCATACACATGCATCTCCATCTCTTTGTCATCAAGTTTGTGGTCTCTAAATGCAATCGCTCTATGATCTTAATACCACACGGCACCAATGCCTCTTTCACATGCATCTCCCCTTATAGTAAAAGTCTTGGTAAAGTCCAGACATACCAAAATAGGATCAGAAGTAAGCATACTTTTCAGCTCTTCAAAGCTCTTATGGGCTATAGTATCCCAAAAGAAAGCTTCACGCTTAAGCTTATTTGCCAATAGAGCCACAATGTGAGCATACTTCTCAATAAACCTTCTATAGAAGGATGATAGAACTACAAATCCCCTCAATTGAGGACTCCACAACTACTATGCCTGCCCACATTGATGATTTTAAAAGCCTCTTAACATAACTCACAGGAATCAAGAAGGAAATATAAGATGACGATAAAATTGCTATGTTGATCAAGAGTGTGTCACATCTTTTAAATATTCCTACTACATCTCTCATCGACATTGAAGATTCTCTCTTGGAAGAAGAGAAGAGGATTCTAAAGAAGAGTGATGAGTACCATGTTGATGGTGCTTATTTTGTCAAAGGAAAACCTCATCCTCGAAAGCCACTCCTCAAACCAAGAAGACCTTCAAGTGCACATTTTGTGGCAAACAAGGACATCTTGAGAATTTTTGTTTTGCAAAGAAAAAGTCCCAAAAATCCTACCTTTTCGAAGAGAAGAAAGAAGAAGACTCTCCATCGTCTCGTCAAAGGCCATCGATGAGGCCAACCTTTGCTTTCCTGACTATGATTATGCCTTTTGATGATCATGGACTTGGCCAATTCTACTCTAATATCTTTTTTATTTGTTTAAGCTTAAATACTCTTTTCATGGCATTGTAAACCAAGAATTTTTATGTGATGTATCATCTTTTATATGGGCATCTAACATAGTGAGATAGCCACTTTTGTGTATGGCAAACTCACCTTGGTCATCATAAACATTGTATCTCAAGCTTTATACCTACCTTTGATTGTGGGAGGGCATTCAAGTCTAGGTCATCTTAGCCTTTTTTATCTTTACCCATGTTTGGTTCATGGGAGGGTGTTAGAAATAATGAACCAAACATATGCTTGTTCTCCTAAGGTCTCATTAGTAAGAATCAAAGATAGGGGACATTTTTTACTTTTATCCTTA
The DNA here is from genome assembly GCF_041138505.1 of Cibotium barometz. Lineage (NCBI taxonomy): Eukaryota > Viridiplantae > Streptophyta > Polypodiopsida > Cyatheales > Cibotiaceae > Cibotium > Cibotium barometz. Next base: position 12,967,906 of record NC_141093.1, read on the forward strand.
TTAAAGGAGGTGCATCTTCACGTAATAAAGATCCTCCAATAATAGGAGGTCGTGCGTAAGGAGGTGTGTGAAAGATGGAAAATAAATACCCGCTAATTGCACCATTAAGGACTAGAAGAAGGCAAAGAAGGAAGCCAAGGAGGGTGCTCGAAACCCTCAATAAAAGGTGGTGCATTATGCGAGTCAACAACTACTGAAGTACGTGCGACGAAGTATGGATCTAGAGGAAAGGCAGGCTGGCTCGCACGATTTGTAAGTTTTCTCTTTGACATTTTTCACTAAGTTTACTTCATTTGTCGTCTCGCCTCATATCTCATGCATGTTGTAGTTTGTTGTAGGAAAGGGTAATAGGTCACCCCAACATCTGCTGGGGAGAATAGGTATCCCAAACATCACAACAAAGCCGACACTTGGGAGTGGCTCAAACGTCAAGGAGTGCTCATTGAAACGGATATTCATCAACGAGTTTGATAGGGCAACTTGGTGAGACCCTAAACTTGAATGTTAATTATCACCTAGCTTGTTTTGTTTGGGTTAACATTTTTGCATTGTATCACTATTTAACGTAGCAAGATGATGCTGAAAGTGACAATGATGATGAAGATGGTGGTGTACGTGGTGAAGATGCGGGCGAAGATGAAGATGCAATAATTTAATTAGTTTTTAATGTCTTCATCTTTATTCATTTTTGGACATGAACTTATTCATTTTTGGATATGAACACCTTATATAATTTGTAATATAATCCATGACATTATTGTATTGTAATTAATTTTTATTTTTTAAGTGTTTAAGTGTTTTAAAGAATGTGATTAAGTAGTGTTTAAATAATGTGATTAAAAAAATAGGGACAGAATGGGGGAGAGATGTGGGGACACATGTCCCCACATATCTCACCCATTCTGTCCCTTTTTTTTGGAGACCATCATATATATATGTATACTAAGACCATATTAGGGAGTTTGGGAAAATCCCAATTCCCATTTTGCAAGATCAAAAAATGGGGGGCATGGGAAACCCTTGTAAGATTTTATCAAAACCCTCTCATATGACATATCATTGGAAAGCTCTTGAAGCGTAGGTTCTAGATCCACATTCTCTGACAAACTTGGAATTGTTATTCCCAAGATATAGTAAAAATTATATTGAAAAGAAAATTCGCAAAGCAATGGGATTTTTCCAAACTCGCTAATATGGTCTTATATACATATAGATATGCAATCTATGAATGTACATACTATTATCACATCTAATCATTGTATCGAAGAATTAGTGCCTTGTTGTTTTTCATTGAATACTCACATTTACCTTTTAATGTTTAGAAAAAGCCACAACTTGGCATTCGCACATATGTAACCATTGCTTGCACCATTTATCTTTGGACACATTGCCATGGCACATGAGTTGTGGTCATGGTTTCTATTCCATAAGCTAAATGAGGTAGAACTAACGTATAGGGCTTGGGTGTTCTAGCTCTCGTGGATATCTCCAAGTTAAATACACTTGTATATATACCATGGTCCTATGAGCATGATAGGGCTATAATTCCATATTACTACCCTAACAAAGACACTCTAATAAAGCATGGGGCATGCTGGTTGAGCATGATAGGGCTATAATTCCGTGTTATGACCCTAACAAAGACACTCGAATAAAGCGTGGGGGGGAACATAGGTAAAGTGTGGGACATGCCGGTTGTGCATGGAATCCAATGGTGGCATATAAATACACATCATCACTTATGAGATTAAGTGTGAACAAGTAATGTTCTTGGATGACAGTTGTTGTAAGCCAAAAGACCCAATGTTGTGTAGCAAAGGGTACTAAGGGTGATAGAAGAGGGGTGCGAGAATACCCACCTGCTAGATGCTAGAGGTGGGTGCTTAAACAAAGTATGCCATGTTGGGTTACTTTTGCTATCTTGGGTAGCTTCTTTTCTTCTTCATCATATTTTTGCATAAGGACTACAGAACTAGGGTTAGGGTTTCATTGGAGCTTCTAGTTTTGATATTTGGGGTTGGTAAAGGTTTGATATTTGGGGTTGGCACCTTTACCACAATGTTTACTTGAAGCGCTTTAACAGATTGGGTTCTTGAGCGTGAAAAAAGGTAGCTTATCACAATAGTAGTGAGTGCTTGCTTCAGCAGTTGTTGGAAGGCACTGAATCAACAACCTTACCTTCAAACACAACTCAAGACCTGCAATATGGCTACTGTTTGATTTGTGTAGAGCTGTGCGAGTGTTGGGTTATGCTAGATTGATGCATGTTGACTCTCTGTAGGTCAAGATAAAGAGATGAATTTGGGCCGACCCAGCTAGCATTGACTTTATTGTGAGCTTGTGTCTGGTGGCTTTCTTGGTAGAGCTTGGCTTGCTCGGAGCTCGTGGGCTCTTCGTTACCTTTATTGGCCACTATCTTAGCCTGAAGAGTGATCTTGTTTAGGTCAACCTCTAACTTTCTAATGTTGGTATCATGTGAATCCAAGGCCTCAAGGTAGCACAGCCAATGAAGGTCCATGTCTATGGTAAGAAGATACTTCTTCAAATTTCTATGTGGTATTCTACTTCTTGCCAAGTGATTGTGGTGGGCATCATAAGAGGCATGCAGTTGGGCTTCTTTGATCCCTCTCATTGTGTACCACTATGTCCCTAATGTTTGAGGACTTAAAGTACTCGAGTACTTGTATCATTTCTTCCTCTTAAGGCTCAGTAAAGCTCTTTCTTGAGTCCGCCGGCTTCCTTCTTACATCAGCATTGACTCTATTAAGCTTACGTCTAGTGGTTGGATAGATCTTGGCTTGCTTGGAGCTTGTGGGATTTTCATTACCTTTAGTATTGGCCACTATCTTGGCCTAAAGGGTGATTTTATTTAGGTCAGCCTCCTCCAATTGTCTAGTGTAGGTCCCACTACCTCAAGGTAATAAATTGAAAGAAGATCCATCTTCATGGTGAGAAGATACTTCTTAGGTTTTCTATGTAGCATTCTGCTTCTTGGCCAAGTGATTCTGGGCGATGGTGAAATTGATCCTCTCATAGAGGGTAGTATTCGCTAATCTTGGTGAAGACTACCCTCTTGTAGAGGATAGTCTTCACTAGATGAATCACTAGCTACTCTTAGTTCAAAGTCAAAGTCATTGGTTGCTCTCCCAAAAGGGATGCTACACTAAGCATGAACTAGGAGGAATTTCTATCTCGTCCAGTCTTACAAACCTTGTTCCCAAGATTATGAGGAAGAGTGTCCATGGTTTTTCAAGACATGAATCCAATCCTCAAAGTCATCAGGGATGCTTATTCAAAAAATCACAAGTTTCTCCCAAAAGAGATGCTACACTAAGCATCCACATGGAGGTAATTTTCGTCTGGCAAGTCTTGCAAGCCTTGTTCCAAGCTCCTGTGGAAAAGTGTTCATGAGTTGCCAACACATGAATCCAATTCTCAGAGTCGCCAAGCTCTAATAGAGTCTCAGTTCTCATCTTCACTTTCCAATAACTTATCACGCCATTTGCACATGTTAGGACTGAAGCGGTTTGGATTCAGATAGTTGTGTCAGAGTCATTGGTGAGAATGCCTCGACCCCCTGAGATGAGTTTTTCCTATTTTCAAGGAATTTTTACCTTTATGTATATAAATTTGATTGGGTCTAATCTTCAACTTGACTAAATTACATATGTAAATGTGATTGGTCCCCATCTTTAACCACCATGAGATGAGTTTCTCTATTTTCAAGGACTTTTTACCTTTATGTATGTAAATGTGATTGGTCCCAATCTTTAACTAGCCTTGCTTCTCTCATGTAAGACCTTTCAAGGATCACTCATGATCCAAGATACAGTGCCTATGTTGAGATAATGATGTTAGCATGCCTAGGAGGATGAGAAAATGTGCACTAGAGCATAAGTAAAAAGAATGTAAATTGAATGGTTGTAAAGGGGGTCCAATAGCATTACAAGGGAATGGGAGAAGCCAATGAGGAAAAAGACCAAGTCCAAGTGGCACCAATGGGTGCAAGTTGTGTCTTCTTCTCTTCCATTCATTATTTGATAACCAATATGAATGCTACACTCTCTCTACCTGCATAGCCATGGAAGCTCCATAGCCTCTTGCATATACATCAAAGAGCTAGATCCTCCTTCTTTTCTTGGTATCAGAGCTTGGGGCTCTTACCAAAGTAGCTACTCTAGTCCATATACATTTCTATTAGCCTAATTACATCATTAAGCTCACTAATTTCAAGAATTATCCACTCCTCCTTCAAGTGGTTGTTGATTACAGAGATCATTGTGCACTACTCCCTCAACCATTCCTCTTCAAAACTTGGGAGAGCCTATCTTACATCAAGGCGCATGTGCCCACTGGAGGAAAATGTGTGATTTAACCCTCATGATCTGATTTCTGCACTATAACCCATTTTTTACAGAACATGGAATTTACACCTTGCTCCAAATTGGGCAAAACCCTTGTGGGGTATTGTTACCCATACTATAAAGAGGCTAGACATCAAATCTTGTGGCATTTGCTGCACTGAGCAAGCTAGGAGGAGTACCAGTCCGTGTTTTTTGAGTTTTGTGCCCCAACTAAAGGAGTTTAGATTCATTTCTTGGCTTGGGGATTTCCTCTTCATCAAGGGAAATATTCATCTATCAAAAGCCCCATGAAAATTTCAAGTGGTATGTGTAATTTCATTCTCCAAGTCTAACTTATGCTAATTGCTATTTTAATTTCATTCTCCAAGTCTAGCTTATGCTAATAACGTATTTTAATCACTAAAATTATAGTCATTAAACAAGTGATTAAACAAATTCAGGGCTTATAGAGTTCAAAATTGAGAAATTAATGTTACTTTTGGGATAGGAAAACCTTCATTTGTACTCATTTCATCTCCCCTTTCCATTATCACTTGAATAGCATAAGTATCTCAAGATAATCCTCACACTAAACATGCTTTATATGCCTTATTTGTAAAGTAGTTAGACACTGCTTCAAGAGTCTTGAGGTAAGACCCTACTAGTGCAACATCACCATGTCACCTACCATTGAAGTGGATAAATTTAGTGGCTTTGGGTTCACAACTAGCTAAATAGAATTTCCCATGTTTGACATAGAGTCTTCTCTACTTGACATTGGGAAACCTCTCAATGCATGACATAGAGTCTTCTCTACTTGAGAGGGAAGCCAAACTAAAGAATGCAGGTGAAGCTTCTACATAAAATGTTGAGCAAGCCCTCTATTCAAGAGGTAGATCATCGACATCAAGAGGACGAGGACAAGGAAGAGGATAAGCACCATCAAGGACCACTTGTTGTGTGACTATTGTGGCATGCAAGGCCACATAGAGAAGTTTTGTCGGAACAAGAGTAAGCCTTAATTGCAAGAATTGTAACAAATTTGGTCATGATGAATCAAATTTTTGGTCAAAAAATTATGTAAATTCCCAATCCAATGATGCAATTGATGTACCCCAAGATGTGTTATTTTAAAGCTTATGAGCTATAATACTTATGAGTCTATCTTGTAATCCTTTTTTTTGTAAGAATCCGACACCCAAAAGTGATGCGACAATGCTAAAGGCCTAAGTGGGCACTAAGGGGGGATTTTGACCCGTACTATAGTCCCGCATATTGTTTAGTATAACATATTTATAGTCCCACATATTGTCTCTCCTTCCTCTTGCTTGAGGTTATACATTTATATTGGATTTTGACCCGTACTATAGTCCCGCATATTGTCTAGTATAACATATTTATAGTCCCACATATTGTCTCTCCTTCCTCTTGCTTGAGGTTATACATTTATATTGGATCCATTGGGTGAGAATCCCATAATGAATGTGTGTCTAAGGGGGGATTTTGACCCGTACTATAGTCCCGCATATTGTCTAGTATAACATATTTATAGTCCCACATATTGTCTCTCCTTCCTCTTGCTTGAGGTTATACATTTATGTTGGATCCATTGGGTGAGAATCCCATAATGAATGTGTGTCTCAAGACCTCATAGCTGGCCTTTTCAAGTGGGTTTAAAGATCTAATTTATTGGCCTACTTTGCCTTCTTCAGGAAAAGTTCAAATGAGCTAATCTTGGTGGGATTATCGACCCTTCCCATGGCCTTGCAAACTTGATCAAACTTCCCTAGGTACTAAATAGGATCTCTAGTTCCATCAAATTTTGTCATCATCCTTGAGATGTGGATTGGCTTTGTTTTACTGAACTCTGAGCCTCAAGGTGCTATGTTTGTGGCTCCTATGTAACCCCACTTCCCTTCCTCCTTTCTTTCATTGGTATCAGATCTCATGTCTTTGATCCATTTCTAGCCATTTTCTTGAGTTTTCTTGATTTTCTTGATCAAGACGATGACTATGGTGATCTTGAATGGTGAAAGTCCCTTTTCTATATGTGGTTAATTCCTAAAGCTTTTGGGCTATGGGCTTACTAGGGACCAAAATTTGGGGGATCCCCACAAACTTTCAAATATTTAGGACTAAATTTGGGGGAAAGTCACTAATCTTGATTAGTTTTTCTAATCAAAATGTTTTCCTCTTGTCCCTCTTCTTTGCTTGATTCTTGAGAGCTATGGAGCCTCCATCATGGACTTTAACCTTGCCATAGCTTAGGGTTTTATTAAGGCATGATATGGGCTTCACAAAGAACCTCTCATTAGGTGATTTCATGTGCCATTTCTACCCATGAGGCTACAACTGTTGGTGCCTTCTTCTTGGATTGTTTTCGAGCTCGAGACTCACAATATTGGCCACTCCAACAACTAGCAAATGATCCCTCATGTGTAAGCTTCACAATGCTCTCTTTTTTTGGCTAATTTCTGCGTGTTTTGAGCCATAAGGCTACCATCATTTTCTTCTCCATTATTCATGGTCTGGGAAGCTCAAAGATGAAGCTCAATATTCACACATTGATTAATATCACAATGTTGCAAGATTTTACCTATTTCTTGATTTCATGGTTCATAAATTAGAGTTTTCACCAAAAGAAACGTTAATTTCTCACCATTGGCCACCCATCAATACATGACATTGGGAGTGCATAAATATCATTTGATCAATTATTAATGATGTCATTATGCAAGCCATTTCATCACATTAGCCATTGAATCAATTTTAGCTCTCAAGATTGGGGAAAATTTGTCAAGAATCAATCATTCCTACTCTCTTGAGGAATATTGTGATTGATTTTATACATTTGGAAACTCTATTACCTTGTCACTTGTCATAAATGGATGCTTCATGTAATGAAGCAACAACTTTAGATTAGGTTTAGGACCTTGGTCATGGGCTCAAGTATAAAAGGGGGCTCATGGACTACTATTATACCTTTTGACACCTTTTGACACCTTTTGATATCTTTTGACATTAGTCATCATGACTCTTGGAGCCTCATGGCTTTAAACCTTGGCTTATGGAAGGTTGTTTCCATCCTTTGGTGGAATGCTATATCACTTAGGCATTATGCATGATATTTTGCTAATTGGAATCAGCATAATGATTATCCCAAATCTCAACTTATGATCACTCCATTTCAATTGGTATCAAATCTCTTGGCTTAGATCCTTGCTTAGGGAGTGATTAGATGATAATCATTTTTGGATTATTATTAATCCAATTTTTAGAATGCATTTTCTTGATCATGATTAGTGATAATCATTTTTGGATTACTGCTAATCTAATTTCTTAGAATGCATTTTTTTATCATGATTAGTGTTAATCATTCTCTGATTAGGAATTTCCATAATTTTCAAAATGCATTTCTTGATTTTCTTGCATTTCTTGATGTTCTTGAAAATCTTCTTACTTTTCTTGAATTTTAGAGAATTTTTGCATGAATCAGAGTCTATTTTCATCAAATCTTTACACAAACCCTAGTTTCCTTCTATTAATTGCAAGATCCTTTAAGTTCTTTGCATTGATTGCTATGTAGAAGATCAAGATTGTTGTGCAGAGTTTCTAGATTGATGTGCACAGTTTGATTGTTGTGAAAAGTTTTTAGATTACTGCAAAGTGTTGTGCTGAGTACAAATTCATTGCAATTTTGAACAGATTTCAATGTAGATTTTAGTAGAGTTCAAGATTAATGAAGTTTTCAACAAATCTTGAAATAAGTGCACAAACTTTAACTTAATTTCATGTTTCTTAAATATTGTGCAACTAAGGCTTTCTCAACAAGAAACAAATTGAGAGGCAATGATGCATTAAGTAAATCTTAACAACTTTTGACAAAGATTGCATAACAATTACAAAGAAATTGTGAAAGCTTCAAAAGTAGTGAAATACAAAGAACAACAAATGAAATGATGCAGTTCTTGACTAAGAAAGTGTGCAGAAACTACTAAATCTTTTCATATTTGTGCAAAAGCAAGGTCTTATCATAGATTAGTGTTAATATTTTAAAGATTAATACTAAACACACTTCTACAATAAAGATTGATCAAGCTATACTAGTTTTTATACAAAAGTGTACAAGCTTTACAATTGCAAGTGCAAAAATTCAGAAAGTTTGTTGGTTAACACTGTGTTTGCAAAGTATGGCCCCAGTCCACTGGTGTGAGCCGATGTGCCCCATACACCACACAGTTCTCCTAACTTACATACACGGTTTCTTGAGTGTGAAGATCTCTTGTAGATTATTACAAATCTTTCAATCTTTTCCTATTCTTGGTTGATTTTTTGTAAACAACCAGTTCTACAGCAAAGATTGATCAAGCTATACTAATATTGATACAAAAGTGTATAAGCTTTATAATTTCAAGTGCAAAAAATTAGAAAGTTTATTAGTTAACACTGTGTTTACAAGTATAGCCCTACTGGGAATTGAACCCAATCCACTGGTGTGAGCCAATGTGCCCCATACACCACATGGTTCTCCTAACTTGCATACAAGGTTTCTTAAGTGTGAAAATCTCTTGTAGATTATTACAAATCTTTCAGTCTTTTACTATTCTTGGTTAACTTTTTGTAAACAACCAGTTCTGTGAGAAGAAAGGTTATCAAGAAACAGAGCAGAGTGAAATCAGCTTGGTAAAGAAGTGTGCAAAGTTTAAAACTTATGCAGAAGTTCAAACTTATGCAGTTCTTAGTGTAGTTTTGGAGCAGCTTCATTGCCTTGGTGTTGGTTCAAAGCTCAGCATTGCAGTACTTGTTTCAAATCTTCATAAAGACCCTTCCCAAAGTGGAGAGACCTTGGCATGAGAATTGCATTCGAGCGTAGCATCAAAGCAAGCATCCAAGGCAGCAGCATCAAAGCAAGCTTTGCAAATAACGAAGTAGAGGGAGCACCTATCCATGCAAGGCTTAGCCAATCGGGGGACCTAAGCAACACACTGCTTTTGCATCGTCAGTGCATTATACAGTCTTCTCTTCATGTACAGCAAGCGTGGGCGTACGCAAACGGCGTAGTGCTATGTCTTCTCTACAATTTCACATTGAGTAATAGAGCTCTCATCTCTTGAACCAGAGTGATAAGCTTCACTGAGCGAAAACTAGCTCTCAGTCTCGCTAGAGGAGAGAGGAAGGAAGAAGCAGTTTGCCACCATCACCTTCTTCAGGCTCAAGCATGGCTTGTAGAGGTGAATGATGAGCAATAGTGTAAACTTTAGGTTTTACCCACTATCCTTTACACATTTGAGTCATTCACACTAGGACCTTGCCCATTCACATTGCACGCAGCCATTCCATCTTGTGGCCATTCAGATTGCATTCCACTTGAACCAGAGTGATAAGCTTCACTGAGCAAAAACTAGCTCTCGGTCTCGCCAGAGGAGAGAGGAAGGAAGAAGCAGTTTGCCATCATCACCTTCTTCAGGCTCAAGCATGGCTTGTAGAGGTGAATGATGAGCAATAGTGTAAACTTTAGGTTTTACCTACTATCCTTTACACATTTGAGTCATTCACACTAGGACCTTGCCCATTCACATTGCACGCAGCCATTCCATCTTGTGGCCATTCAGATTGCATTCCACTTGAGCCATTTACATTGTAGGCAGCCACTCCATTTTGTGGCCATCGTTCTTACAAAGGGGAGTTTGCATGCATTATGATGGTGTTGTATGTTTGTTGATTTGTTTGGGCTTTTTCTCACATAGTGGGTTATACGTCCTATGCACCTTGAGTTTAGAGGCTTGCTCACACGATTGAGGTTCTTATACACATGTGTATACTTTTGGGAGTTTTGGGGGTTCTTTCACATTGCTCACACATTGGGTGATTTAGTGTTGATTTTAGCACCTTGGGGGGTGTTCACGCACATCGGAGCATTGTGGGTCTTGTTCACACGCATTGGGCTTTATTAGTGAGATTTTTCACACGTGAGAGGTGTGTCACATGCATCGGCGCATCATTTGAGCTTATTCACATGCAGTGTGAGTTATTTGTGCTTTACTATTCCTTGAACTCACGTGCCATAGCACACATTGAGCTTATTCACATGCGGTGTGAGTTATTTGTGCTTTACTATTCCTTGAACTCACGTGCCACAGCACACATTAGGCTTATTCATACACTTTGGGTTTTGTACACTTTGTTCACACACTTGGAGTTGTGTTTTAGCACCTTGGGGGGTGTTCACGCACATTGGAGCATTGTGGGTCTTGTTCACACGCATTGGGCTTTATTAGTGAGATTGTTCACATGTGAGAGGTGTGTCCCATGCATCGGCGCATCATTTGAGCTTATTCACATGCGGTGTGAGTTATTTGTGCTTTACTATTCCTTGAACTCACATGCCACAGCACACATTAGGCTTATTCATACACTTTGGGTTTTGTACACTTTGTTCACACACTTGGAGTTGTGTTAAGTGGTGTTCACACGCAGCTTTGGGTGTTTCTTACTATTTTTATCCTTCTTATGACCGACACACCACTTGGAGTTGTGTTGAGTGGTGTTCACATGTAGCTATGGGTGTTTCTTACTATATATTTGAGCTTATTCACATGCGGTGTGAGTTATTTGTGCTTTACTATTCCTTGTTTACATGCCATAGCGCACTTTGGGCTTATTTGCTCACATGCAGTTATGGGTGTTTCTTACTATTCTTATTCTTCTTATGACCGACATACCACACAACATCTTTGTCATCGATATCACTATGGCAGTATCTCAGATCCTAATTTTAGTAGGGTCGCGCATGCATTATCTTCACAGATTTACGCTCGTTATCACGAATTGACACTTTGTGCTAAAGGAGCACACCTCATTTGAGGCATTTGTACATACCTTCAACACATTGAAGCTTAGACCTCTAGATCCCAACTCATCGATTTTTTGTTATTACGAGGTGGCATATTCATGTCATGGTTGGCTGTTTGAGCTTGAGAGTTTGGTGCCTAGCCATTAGAGGCATTCGTTTGATGAGAAAGAGATTCATGCTGCCAAATGTTCTAGATCATCCGTACACAACTTCTTTGCTACATTGTTTGGCTACTTTGACACGGAGGGTTCGGCAGCATTGTTCACATAGGATGATTCTTTCTTTGGCCACTTATATAAGTGTCCCACACTCTTGAGCCGCCATGATTATGTTCCTGAGGATGCGGTTGACACTCACCGATATGCATATATTCTTAGCATATCCTATGACGTCAACCTCAAGAGATTTACATTTGATCTAGATATTTTCTTAGATCCAGTGTTGTTGGAGATTGATTTATCATGGGATTTAGGTCATATAGGGACACCATTGATGGAGATTGTCTATGCCTTTGGGGATGACCTTAGTGGCCTTGGAGATTCCATTGATAGTAGTGAGTTGGTTGATATACCACTTATCTCTCTTGTGTAGACACCTTGTCAATGCTTTAGTGATGGCGATCTATCTTTTGTCTTAGAGGGACACACACATATAGAGTGTCTTGCATATGGAGATATTGTGCATGGGTCGGATCATACTCATACATACATTGATATGGTGGATCATGCCTTTGACTTTTCGAGTGGTGCTACATGGGACGATGGCATGGATTCACATTTGACTCTACATGAGGCTGACCTTGAGCTATGTTCCATGTTCAGGAAGATTGAGGCATGATGCTGTGAGCACTTTGAGTAATGCATTGAAGAAGAAAGTTAAAGGTGTTGACATAGGAAATGTAGGTTATGAGTCATCTTGTTCAAAAAGTCTTGATGATGAGTAGGGAATTCCAATGTTAAAGACTCTAGGTGTGAAGCAAGAGAAGTATGTACCGCCACATGTAAGAGCTCAAGGAGCTCATAGTGATCCATGGCCATTGAGGAGATCACAAAGAGTAAGATATTCAATACAAAGGTTGACATATAGAGGATATGCTATGCATTATACATATATGAAATCTACGGTGAAACATGTGGAGCCTACTTGTTTTGATGAGTCCATTGGAAAAAAAGTTTGGGACAAAGCTATGGATGAAGAGGTGGATGCATTGGCACATAATGATACATGGGATTTGGTCGAGTTACCAAATGGCAAGAATGTTATTGGTTTTAAATGGGTTAACAAGGTCAAGGAAAGACATGAGTCAAGGCTCGCCAAGGTTATGGACAAACTCATGGACTTGATTATGATGAAACATTTAGTCTAGTGGCTAAGATGAGTACCGTGAGGTCTATGATTTCATTGGCTACATCTAAAGGTTTGAAGTTACACCAAATGGATGTGAAATTCATCCTTGGACGGAGAGTTACAAGAAGAGGGGTTTATGGAGTACCATAGGGATATGTATATCCAAACTTTCCCACACATGTATTGAAGAAGGCATTGTATGGTCTGACGCAAGCACCACGATCCTGGAGTAAGAGGATTAGCAGGTATCTCTGGATTTAAGAAATTCATATTCTTCACTATATTTGAAAAAGACAAAGAATGGTTTAGTGGTGATTGTGATTTATGTGGATGACTTCATAGTTGTCAGTGATTGTGGGAATGATATTACTAAAGTGAAAGCACCATTGGGTAGCCAGTTTGACATGAAAGTCTTGAGAGAATTGAGATTCTTTCTTTGCATAGAGGTGATGTAAGGACACCACATGGCATATGTTGGTGCAAAGGAAATATGCTTTCGATATATTGGCAAAGTATGGCATGTATGGATGTAAGGCTATGATTGACAACACCATTGGAGAAAAGCATTAAGCTAAGGGATGATTTTGGTGAAGCGTTAATAGATGTTACCATATACATGAAGATAGTTAGCAGCTTGATTTACTTGACTTTCACATGATACGCATATTAAGTCTTTGGTATCCAATTTCCTTCTTAGATATGTGATTCATAAGGTGCTCATGTTAAATTTTTTAACCCAAGATGCCTCTTAACATAGCATAAGGTCTCAACAAATAACAAAAGACTTTCGTCCTTGGTTCATCTACAAAAATGTTTGTCTCTTGACAGAAAATCTCAAAACTTAATCATATAAGCATCATGTGTCCATACATAAGTCATCATAATATTTCCAATGCTCGCTTGAGAAACATAAAGAATAAATAGTAACATATGCATCTCTATATTATCAACACATTGGTATATAATGCTTAGTCATCATAATATTTCCAATGCTCGCTTGAGAAACATAAAGAATAAATAGTAACATATGCATCTCTATATTATCAACACATTGGTATATAATGCTTATGTACCAAAACACTTTCCATTGTAACCTTCTTGGTGATATAATATTTGCATGGATTTAAGCATGCATGCCTTAATAAAATTCATAGTTCAAAAACTAGTAATACTTACCATGTGTAAAACCCATTTTTTAAAAAACATGTTAGGCCTTAAATATGTTCGTGCACATGTCCCCATGGGGTTAGGATTCCTAGGTATCCCTGGCGCTATGGACATTTTTAGGCATTAAAAACCACGCAATGCCCACACTAAAAACAAGTTCATGTGTCCAAGTCATGCCCATGCAAACATGTTTTAGCTATTGACTATATAATCTCGCATCCTCCAAGCTTGTACTTCAATAAGTCTAGCTAGAGCAAGGGATCAAGTTAGTGACACAGGTATTACTCAACATTCTTTAGCTTCTCCAAGAAACACCTAGTCAAGGTGCCACTAGATAAGGGTGATACAAGAGAGTTTGATAAGGTATTGGCCTAGATAAGAAACACCTAGTCAAGAGAACTGATAGATAAGGGGTGATACAAGAGAGTTTGATAAGGTATTGGCCGTTTGCTTTAGTGATATTGCCATTTAGTGGATCCATGGTGTCACGAGCGAGAAAGCATAATCTCTATAGAAAACCAAGTGGCCCCACCCCTTGGAGGTCAAGACCATCTCTAGATCATGGACATACTCCGATGAGATAGGGAGATGCACTGACCTAGAACGAGACATTATAACTTTCTACTATAATTATGAAAAAGTAGATGATGCATGATTCCCTCTTCTCTTTGGATCCATCACTATTATTGTGCCCTTCAAGCTTGCATTGTATACATATCCTCTCTTTTTTCAAGGTGTTTTTTTTCTAATTTTTATGTTCCAACTTCTAGCCTATTCATCATCCACGTTTACTATTGCTTGATCTCATAGACCCTTTGGGTCGTTTGTGAACATTAACAATCTCTCTCTCTCTCTCTCTCTCTCTCTCTCTCTCTCTCTCTCAAAGCATTGGTGGGAATTATTTGCTGATTTGGTGTCGGTTCCTTTGCTTGGTGTGAAGGCAATCCTAATCTTATTAGACAATGTTAAGCATTAATTTTAAGAGATTAATATGCTTAATCTCAAGTTTAGCTATTCCCTCTCTTACTGTGTGTAAGAGTGTAAGGGAAACCTCATTTTGTGCCCAGAAAAGAAGCCAATCTCTACAATATTAAGCTGCCTTGTGTCCTAGATACTCTTTGTGAGAGATAGGAGCAGGCTTACAGACTCAAATACAAGCTTGAAGATAGGTGCACGCTTATAAACTCAAATATAATCTTGAAGATGAATAAATGACCTCTACCACAGCTCTGTGTTGGTCTTAAAACAGAGCCATATTAGCTGAGAAAAGAGCATCTCTGAGACCAGCTTAAAGAGGGCCATGAAGGTCAAGAACTCTGTGTGAGCTTTGTGCTATAGAAGACGGCACATTGGGTATGAAAGCGCAGCTACTTTAGCTGCAAATTTTCTCTGTGTGAGCCCCTCAAATTGATCTCTTCATAGCTCAAGAACTCTACTCAACCTATAACCTGAGCTTTGTGCTATAGAAGACTGCACATTGGGTATGAAAGTGCAGCTACTTTAGTTGCGAATTTTCTCTGTGTGAGCCCATCAACTTGATTTCTTCATAGCTTAAGAACTCTACTCAACCAGGTGGAAACCCTTCTGAAACCCTTCTGCAACAAACGGTGCCCTCCCTCAGTCCATGCCGTGCGCTACTCAAAGCATAGGGGTTAGCTCAACATTAGTGCAAAATTCAAGAGGAAACCTTTTTTTAAAAAAAATTTAAATAAGGTTTCCTCTTTTAAACCCTAGTGGCTTTTACCCTTTAACAAAACCTTTGTGGTAAAGGGGTTTATTAAAACCTTGGTATATCATCATTCTATGTGGATTTAACGATACACTTTCATTCTTTTTGAAGCTCTTATGGTACAACGCTCTAGATATATAAAGAGCACATTGCATTTCGCATTTCTCACTGAAAAGGGGTGAAAGTTCATGTGTGTAATGTGTGAATCACGATGCCCAGATCTTTACACACTAAAACCAAAGCTCAACATGCATCAGCAAAAACATCTAAGGAAATTGTGAAGTGTGCATCAAAGCTAGCTTACTACCAGCTCTGCAGGTGGTCAGAGTTCATGTGCACACGTCATTTATTTGGTGGAGGAGTACTTGAGTAGAGTGTCCCTATGTGAAAGACAAGCTCTTCTAGTTATAAAGGTCTTTCCTATTCTCATTGGGTTACATTGTGTGTGTGAAAGACAAGCTCCATTGCACAAGTCCACCAGTTATAAAGGAATTTCCTATTCTCATTGGGTTACACTGTGTGTGTGAAAGACAAGCTCCATTGTACAAGTCCTCTAATTATAAAGGACTTTCCTATTCTCATTGGGTTACAATGTGTGTGTGAAGTTGAGTACCATGGCAAATATGGTGGGAAAAATGTTTGATAAGTCAAACAAGTTTGATGGAACCAAGTACCATACTTGGTGCATCAAGATGCAAATGTGTCTCATAGAAAAAGACGTGGGGCACGGTCAATGGCACTAAAAAGAGGCCAAATAGAGATCCCGATCTTATTACCAAATGGACCAATCTAGACTCCAAGGCCTTATCCCTCATCATTTGTAGGCTAGATGATAGCCAAATTCATCAGGTGAGCGCTCAAAGACTTTAGGCTCAAATCCATTTTTGGGCAAACCAATGCTACTGCCAAGTTCTTCTTAATAAGGAAGAAACTTTGCAAGATGGAAAAGGATGACAAATTAGTATTGCTTCTCATGTCAATGATATTAGATGTATGGTTGATCAACTAAGTGGTGCAGGTGTTACCACCATTTATGAAGAGGAGGCAATCTCTGTGTTGCTTTCTAGCATGCCTCCTTGTTAAAGAGAAATGTGTTTCACTGATAGCAAAGCAAACAAATCATACTCTTACCTCAGTAACTTATGCCCTCATTCTAGAGGAGACTCACATGGAGGGTTCCAAGTCTTCGACCTCTTCAACACAAGTTCTAGTTGAGCATGCCTATGTGGCCACAGTCAAAGATAAAGAGAAAAATACCAAGGCTCCTCGTTCTTGCTACTATTGCAAGAAGAAAGGACACATCATCAAGGACTGCTTCAAGAGGAAGAAGGATGAAGAAGAGAAAGAGAAGGGAAATTAAAAGCAGACAAAGAAGCATGAAGCAAACTTTTGTGATACTTTATTCTAGTATTTGCTATGTATGGCATTTTATAGCTCGTGGGGTATTCTCTATCTTAGTGATGTCTTAGTGATTTTTTCTCTGTGGTATACTTGATCCAAGAACACCCTACATGGTATGGATGCTTGATCAAGGGAGAGTGTTAGAATTTAAGTGATCTAGCATCCATCCTTAGTGTAAACCTTAGTGGTACCTTAGAATGCCTTGTTCTAAGGTTAGAAGGCTCATTTACTAGAGTTAGTGGGTGTAGGTCTAGTAGGTACATTCTCTTGATGTAGGCATCACATTTTAGGTGAGTCACAGGTGAGAAATCTAAGGGAGGTGGAGAGATTCAAGGGCTCTAGGCGCCCCCCTCTCCATGGAGTCTATATAAACAAGGTCTCACACACATCCTCTAGAAGAGTGTGTGGAGAGTGTGATGAGCCTACTTTGTGTACTTGCTTAGTGCATAATATACTAAATGGTCCTTTGTGGAAATACTCTCTCTGCATTTGCATTACTATGTGGTTTGCTTAATTACGCTTATGTTTATGTTTATGTGGTGGCTCTTGAGCACACTTCTTTACTGATTGGTCACACCTTAGCTTAATCTAAGTGACTGCATGTGTTGCTTCATTGGTGTGAGTTAGCTTATGTGTTATAATGATCTTCATTGTTTGATTCACTTAACCATTGCCAAGCTTAAGCTCACACCATGTCTTTAAACACATATTTAGCACTATTTGTTGCTACAAAGTACCTCGATTTGGTGAAGTTTACGGGGTTGAAATATGTGAGCTTTGTGCTACTCAAATTGAAGAATTAGTTGCCCTATTTGTTGGGACTAAAGTATTATTACCAGTACTAGCTTGTTGATTGTTGATGCATTCGTGGCTAAATTTTTTGCTGTAGACAAGTATGGGACAACTTGTATAATTGCATATTTGCATCATGATTCTAACTCTACAAATATCACATCTCTAAACTCAATCACTTCTTTGGATATAGGATTGTAGCATTGGTATAGTAGAGAATAGTTTCTTGCTCTTTTCCTCAGGAACATGAATAAAAGCAATGCATCTAAATACTTGAAATGTGAACTAACTTTTTACCTGTGTAAGCCTTCCTTGGAGCAATATGCCCCAATGACTTAGTTGGTGACCTATTCAAGAGATATATCACTGTGTATACATAGCTTCTCCCCAATAGGTAATGATATTTCATTTAGCATGGTTATAGCATGTTCCACAATTATCTTGATTTTTCTCTTGACAATGCCATTTTGTTGAGATGTCATGGTATTCATAGATTCTCCCCAATAGGTAGTGATTTTTCATTTAGCATGCTCCACAATTATCGTGTTTTTCCTCTCAACAATGCATTTTGTTGAAATGTATACCTACATGCATAATGCCTTGCAATACCATGATAACAGCAAAATTCATCAAATTCATTTAATAAGAACTCTCTGCCTCTATCCATCATGAGCGTTTTGATTTTGCATCAAGTTTGGTTTTCAACCAAAGCTTCAAATTGTATTGAAGAGCTTCAGATTTGTGCGTCAAGAAGAGGATACATGTCTTCAGATTTGTGCGTCAAGAAGAGGATACGTCTTCTTTGTATAATCATCAATGAAAGTTAAGAAATATTCAAGTCCTCCCAATGTTTGTTCCCCACACATCTAAATGCAACAAAGGGTTCTTTGTTTTGCTAAAGCTTCTAGGAAATGGCTTCCTTTGTTGCTTCCCAAGATAACATGCTTCACATAGCTTAGATTGATTAGCATGTATGTATGCTTCTTCATGTTTCACCAAGGTTAGCATATGCAAATGTCCAACCCTTCTATGATGCCACATATCAATATTACTAATAGTGAAGCTTTCCTATAAAAATGTAGATTGTTTAAAGTGAGTAACCAATTTAAACTTTTACCCATATTGATTTTACTATAAATACTTTATTCATGTCTTTCACAAAGCATTCTTGGGAATCCAAAAACACTTGCATATTGATCAACGATTTATCCAATAGAAATCAAATTCTTTGTAATGCTAGAAACATGTAAAACATCACCTGTGTTGTTGTAGACCTTGTTGCAGATTGATTGAAACTTTCCTACAATCAATCTTTCCTAATCCCTTCAATTGGACGTGAAGGGTTGTCATCACCCCTTGAATTTGTTCAAAGTTTTTCCATGTTAGAGAACCATCTATAATCAATTAGCCACTCATTTGCTCAAAGTTTCTCCATGTTAGAGAACCATTTATACCATGGCACATCATGTGGTTGCCACTTTGAGAATCAACTAGCCACTCATGTTAGAGAACCATGTATACCATAAAAGAGAAGATGGGACTAACTTTAGTGAATTGCCTTCTCTTTCTCCATCTCTCATAAACCCAATTGATGAAGAAAAACACCTCAAACCAAAGCACCTTACAAAATAAAGGATTGCTACTCAAAGACTTGAAAAGAATGCTAGTTCTTCTCTATGGAAGATCTTGGGAAGATCAGATACCACGAAAAGGAATAGGAATTATGCAGAAGCTAAGGATCACCAAGCTCATATACAAAGAAGATATGAAGCTTGCACAATGAGGAATTAACAAATAACAATTACACGAGCACAAATGAAAATTGCATGGACACGATGTAAATTGTGAAGAGACTGTGTGAGACAAAGCTTGAATGACGACGTATTAATCAAATGAAACAAATAAGTTAATATGGGCCTGCAGTGGCACTTCAAAATAAAACTAACTGCTAAAAATAAACCTCCAACTCCCTTGCTAATCAAAGGGATTTGTTTAAAAAGCTAAAGCTAAGCTCTCTAATTCCCGAATTTACTACATGATAATTGTTGCAATATCTCACAAACCCTAATGTTGCATTTCATGATACTCGTGCTCTATAAACAGCGTGGTGGATTCCACAATGGTTGGTGAAATAAAAGCTGATTTGTGCCTAAATATCCACACCACCTTGGGTCGTGAGTTGTTGAAGCCTACCATTGAGCTTCACTTCTAACTATCCCATGATAAACTGCATGATCGATAGAGATATGATGAAGGGGTAGAGAACACAGGCTGAGACAAGCTGGAGTTTGACCATAGTAAAAATGGTGTGGAAGTTGATCATCATGTGATGCAAGAGCACCTTCTGTATTGACCATAGTAAAAATGGTGTGGAAGTTGATCCTTGTGTGATGCAAGAGCACCTTCTCTGGTAGAAGCGAGCATAAAGTGTACTCAAGTACCCATCTATAGACCTCTCATATTACGACCAAACATAGGGAAAGCAGAAATTTATTATGATCCAAACACACAATTTACAATTGCACCAAACTTTCTAGGACCCCAAACAAATAACAATGATTAATTCCATTTTCAAAACAAACCACAAAATGTTTCCTTTCATGGGAAGACCTTTAATTATTTTCAAGATGGTCCTTTCATATCCACCAAGCATCAGGCTACCGTTCTCATGTGGTGGCCCAAGCTTCAAGATGGGCCATGTCAACAAAGGTGTTGCGAGAGCGGTTATGATCCGCCATTGACAAGATCTACCTTGATAATATGGAGCCTCTGCAGAACCTTCATGACCAAGTAACCTTTCCACCGCACATTAAAATGAGTTGAAGTGGCAAAAGTGAGTGTCTTTTGTTTCTCCACTCCAAATCAATATAACAATGATTAAATTTATTAATCAAAACAAACCACAATGTTTATTCATGGGGAAGCCTTTAATTACTATCACTACGGCCCTTTCATATCCACCCGAGCACGAGGCCATCTTTCTCATATGGTGGCTCTAGGCTTCAATATGGGCCGTGCTAACACAGTATAAGAGAGTAATATTTTTTAGAGGACCTACCTTGGATATAATATGGAGCCTCTCAAGAACCTTCATGAGCAAGTACGGTTTGCACTGTGCATATGAACGAGGAGAGTAAGGTTTGCACCGTACATGAGAAAGAGGAGCTGTAAGCAGCAACAGCAAGTTGTTCTCTTTCTCCACCCCAGAGCTGTATCTTGCTCATGAGATGACCCAAAATAAATGAAAATGGACAGGTTATTTCAGGTGGCCATTGGGAAATAGTAGCAAGGGCTACACACCGCCAAAAGGAGTAAAAGAGCAACCCCCTTGCAGACAGGGAATCTCCCCCATCCAACCCCCGCCCTCCAATGGACGGGGGATCCATTCTTAGTTACTTCAGGTGGCCATTGGGAAATAACAAGGGCTACACACAGCCAAAACAAGTAAAACAAACAGCCCAAGATTGTGAAAGCAACCATAGCAAGACTTAAAGACTAGAGAAGCCCTTGTCCAGGCACTTGAAACTATTGCAGGTATACAGCATTCAAAATTTTACATCAAAGGTAAATGATCCTTTCAAGTACCGACCTAAAACATAAATTGGAGTACATATTTTCGACATTATCCAAAGACCTAGAACTGGATTCTGCAAGCATCATCCAAGCTTTCAAATAAAATTAAATCCATACCATAAGTAGTTTACCACCTCAAGCACCTAGCTTAAGCCTGAACTGTAATCCTTCAACCCGTAAACCAACTACATCTGCTGTGAGCTAAAGATTGATGAATCATAAGACCTTAGAGCTTGCAGGTCCCCAAAGTGGCTGCTTCCCATGTCGAATGACCCTGATGAAACTAAAGGTTGAGTGCTTTGGCCATGGGGGGCAGATGCCACTTGCATCAAATCAATAGTTGGCTTCACATCCTGTGGCATGTCCCCAACCCGGACTTCTCCTTGAAGCATTGAGTAGAAAGGGAGGCATTCATAGTTTCCAACACCATTCAGGCCGTGTGTGAAGGGTCCTTCGAGATGGTCTTTTTCAATTGTATCAGAGCCACCTGTAGGGTAACCAGGTGTTGCTGAAGACATACTATGTAAACTTGAAGCTGCAGAGAGCAGCTTGTCATTCGCCCATTCAAAGTGATGTTGCTGCCCTACTTGCACTAATGGTTGGGCCATTGGGATATGACTGTTATGCAAGCCATGATCTGACATCATATTTGAATGGGTTGTCATTGAATCCAAAGATTCTGCAACTGAGGCCTGTGTGGAGGACCAAAGTTGCATGGTTGACTGAAGAGAGAGAGCACGCCCAGAGTCCGAGACTCTTGTAAAACCCTGACCAACGGGTATAGCCTCAAGTCCTGAGAGCACTCCTGCCCCTGATGAAGATGTCAAAGACAAGCTTTGACCCAGAGGGCCGACAGATCCCTGAAAGTACTGATGTGTCTTTGGACCAGCCACATTAGTGGAAACAGGAATCATGCCTTTTGGACTTTGAGGGAGAAAAAGTGAACCCCTGTCATTTGGGTGCTGAAGGCCGGTAAGAAACAACTGCCGTTCCATTCCTGCGCCTGCTGGCATCGAGCACTCAAATGACGATTGGTCCTCATACTTAAACATCCTTGGAGGCCAGGCTCCTTTCCGCTGACTAGAATTCAAATCATTACATTCATCCCAAAGAGCTGATACACCTGGGATTCTTACATGACCTGGAAAAGAAGTCCTGTCTGTGAATAAATGACTGAACCTCCTGCTGTCTGTTCAGCAAAACAAGCCAGCATCATCTTTCAAGCCACTATAATAGAGAGACACAATGAGAGAAGCTGACTATCTAAAATTCAAAAGCTTTGAAACTCTATGCAGCCTCCAACAAAACATGCTACATACGCATCCTCAAACAAATAAATACTGCATATCTGCAGCTGTTTCAGCTAGCAAGATAACCCCCTTCATTACCACGAGCATACACACTACTAGAGGCTCAGCCAAGTTACCTTGAAATTCAGGCAAAAACCTTGCATGCAGCCCTAGAGTGTCAGGCTGGGGCTTCCGGCGCCGTTCATTGTGGCCAGCAAGACGCCTTCTACAACTCCGTTTACCTTCATCAAACTCAGTTAAGCCATGAAATCTGTCACAACATCCAAACAAAGAAGCATCTTTTTAAAACTTCCGTGTACCCAAACAACCAATATGTATTAAAATTAATCTCAGTATAAGAAAATCAGCAACTCAGCTTGATAATTTTTTACATTCTGCCCCACCCAAAATACATACATGCATGGTATTCACCTAGAGGTCACCTTCAACATACTAGCATGTACAAAAGTCTACATGGGGAAGCAATTACAAGGGTGACCCTTCTGTTTGAGCATATCTTATGCTGATGAGAAGGTAAGCTTGAGAACTCTTAGCAAGACATGAACAGTGTGTATGGAACCTCCATGGGCCATCCATTCCCTAAATGGCATAAGTACCTGAACTGATTGCAAATTCACAAGAAATGATAAGAAAAAATAGGATGGTGATGTAATTTTGTGTGAAGTAAAGGCCTCCACCACCATCTCTCCTGGTCAGTGTTTTGTATGGACACAGAAAGGTGTGGCACAGACGCACATTCCATGACTCCTCGAGAAGGTAGAATAGGTAAGAGCCATACCATTGTAAGCCCTAACCTCTATAGGGACTTGGGAGGGGATCATTGTCACATCTTGCAGGTGGGAATGGAGTAAAGTAGAATATAGGTGCACACCCGTGATTGAAAAATCAGTGCCCAGAAGCAAAGGCCTATGTGAAAGTGCAGGCCAGGAACAAAAGATCTTAGTATGGACAGCAGATTTGGATCAAGAGAACTGAGCCACAGTTTAGGCAATGAACGCGGCTGCAAAGGCCTATTAAGCCTTAGACAAAGGCCCACGCGGCTGCACAGGCCGTCAACTACGAAAGAAGCGCCACCAAAAAAAAATGTCATCGGTAGCCAACGCAAAGGGTTGTTGACAACAACCAAGAAAACATGCACAGCAGTAGACAGTTGGGGCGGTCAGATGACGTGGACAGTGAGTAGCTACAGGGGCCCACTCAGCACAATTAGTTGGCGACCAGTAGAGGTACAAGGGCAGCAAGGATTTTAGCAAAATGGTTGGTTTGTTGAGAAGGCTCTGATACCATTCTGTTGGACCAAGGTACATAGCTATGGAGGCTAGTCATGGCTATGGAGTATTAGACAAAGAGAGTTAAAGAAATACCTAAGCGGACACCCATCGTGGCTTTCAGGGCCAATGATTTCTCTTGTGTGGGAGCAATCTCGCTCCCCTCCCTCTCTGTCTCTCTCTCTCTCTCTCTCTCTCTCTCTCTCTCTCTCTCAAGTTTATCTTTGTGAAGTTTTGTGATTTATTTATTCCACTACTATTCTGTATTGTTTGGCGTGCGACAATATCATCACCTCCCCTCGGGCTACTAAAGGCCAGATACATGGCGTTGCATGTGCCTCTCCTACCTTCCGGAGTACCATTGTTGGCCGGTTCCAATGGCATGAGAGCTCAGGTTTCGTCAATCTTTTTTAGGAAGGCGGATCCTTTGATGTAACCTTTGGCAAACATGTCACAAAACCAAGACAAAGATCACGAGACTTCCGACAAGGAAGAGTATAAGGCATAAAGAGAATTGCTTTTTCTTGTGAAAAGCGGAAAAGTGATCAAAAAGGGCACATGGACTGAAGACACATGAAGGTGCACAGTGATGGTGCAATGACATGTGAAGTCGTGGCAAGATGTTCAAAGTGAAAAGCACGACTGTTTAACCAAAAAGCAAAGTTTGACCAAAGTCAAAAGTAAATTTCAACGCATGAACAGGTTGCCTAGGTCATGGTAACACCATGTCTAAAGTTTAAACCGATTCCGAGCACGAGAACATCAAAAAGCAGCCAGGTTTGACCAAATTTGACCAATTTCAAACCAATTTGTCCAAATCCAATCGACATTTTACCAGAGTTGACCAAGTGGTCACAGTTGATCGAGGTTGACCATGGATGACCAGATTTGACCAGGTTTGCCTCTTGATTGCTTTCCAAGGTTCAAGTGATCCGGGAGAGACACTTCGAACAGAAATTTATGAAGCATTGGTTGGTTGGATGTGTGGAGAGCGCAATTTTACTGCTACACACTCAAGAAAAAAGCAGGGGCTTTTCTTAAGGAATGGCAAAGGCTTTTTCCTGTTAATGGTATATAATTAATGGTTTGACCTTGTGTATTGGAGGCATTCTAATGGTATTGGACATTAGAATCTGTCACCTATGCAAACATCTTATATGTGACGTATTCTGGTGGTATGGGACATGTCGTATGTGTGGTGAAAAGAATTATGGGTTATTTGCTAGTAATATGGATGGGCTCAGTCTGATTACGAAGGGCAGCAGACCAGCATTTTTGAGCATTGGTGTTCAACAAGGATGCCTGGGTGTTGTTGAGATCTCAGAAAGCCAAAGGTAAGAGATCTTCAGAAAAGGATCTAAAGAAAAGAAAAGTAAAAGGTAAGATCTCCAGGTGTTATCTTGTGGATGCACAATGGATGAAGGAGGACAACTTGGCAGATAGTCCCCATGTTTTGGATCTTTACCTCAAGGCTTTTCAATTGAAGCGTACTATTTCAATCACTTTGTCAGGTTCAGCAGTTGTGTCTGGAGCATTGCTTGATGCTCAAGAGAGGGATCACTCTGCTCCTTTGTCGACAAAACAACAGGTTTGATCTATAAGGTTGTGTGGTGGTGTTCTCTATAGCACACCCAAGGTACTAGGCTGACAATACTTTGCCTATGGAACTTCTATGATATCCTTTTGATGGTACCATGTTTTGATGCTTGCATGTTTGGATGATCATGTGTTGATCATGTTCGTTTGAGAAATTTTTAGGAGTTTGACTTTTTCCACAAAAAGCCATTGAGAGGGCTTTTTGTGTAAAAAAGTGCTTTTAAAGTTGCTTTTCGGGTTTTAGCTTTTGGGGAAAAGCAAACTTGCTCTAGTTTGTATAATAGGAACCCATGGGGTCACTTTGTAATCATCCTACTAGAGAGCTAGAGTCTCGAGAAGAGAACCGGCTCTCGTGTAGGCTCTCTCTCAAGTTTATCTTTGTGAAGTTTTGTGATTTATTTATTCCACTGCTACTATGTATTATTTCGCATGCTACAATATCATCACCTCCCCTCGGGCTACTAAAGGCCGGATACAAGGCGCTGCATGTGCCTCTCTTACCTTTGGGAATATTGTTGGCCGGTTACACTTATTGCTACTATAAATAACAGTCCAGTCATAAATAACCAATAACCCTGGATTTATAAAATATGAACCTTAGCCACCTAAATCCGTCTACTTTTCCTAATCACAGGGCTCCCCTAACCATTAGTCCCTAACCCTCCTCCCAAGGACCCCCTAATACACAGGCATAAACAAGATTAGTGCAAAAAAAGAAGGGTACAGGCAAGCTCACCACCCAACCATAGGTTCGCGTCCACAAACCTCCCCAAAGCCAAGGGCTAAGATTTCACTCCCTACACGCCAAGGCAATCAACCCTAGAGTCCCATACCACCAAAGCCTGTCCCAAGGGACCCTCGATAAGACCGTCACGTCCATGGCAAAAGCAAGACTACTCTAGTCCAGGCAGAGACCAACTTTCAAGTGATCCACAAAATAACTCATAAGTCACTTATATACTGACTTCTACTGCTATAAATTAGCATCCAATCATCAATAGTCAATAACCATGGTTTATCAAATAATAATGAACCCTTGCCACCTGTAACTTGCATGCATCCTTCCCCCTAATCTCAGGGCTCCCCTAACCCTACTGGATTACTCCCTAATCCCAAGGGTTAATGCTAGGTACGTAACAAATGTTGCCACCAAGTAATGGCTTCCCCGGTGAGGTGGAGCCACCATATGGACTTTGTCTTGAGGATCTGCAACTTTAGCCAACAAAAAATATGCAACAACTTGATGTATAAATTGCGTGACTACAAAATGATTACACTTACCATCATACTTACTGAAGTTCGATTGAGTTCAAAGACGGTGGCGGATGGGGTGGTGGAGGAACTAGGACCAATGCCAACTTGGGAAGTGTTGCCATCAAATTGGCCTGCAATGTTGCCAGTAAGTGTTGAAGCTAGAGTTGCATGGCTTCCCGATCAAGCTTATGTTGATACTCCAATGCCGCGCGTTCTGCCTAGCGTCGGTCTGTGAGAAAATAGTATTTTTTCCAACCCTAAAAAGAGTATTTTATGATTTATTTGGAGGTTTTTGTCTTGGCTGCTGGCCTACACCTTTTAGGCTCACCAACCAACACCCCCCCCCCCCAGTATATATAGCCTTCCCTATCTTTCATCATTGGTGTACCACTTCATTGTCATATCCGGTACCATATGGCAACTACCCGCGACTGTTGGGGTAAAGGCGTTATGCCCACCCTTATAGTGTGTACAAGCCCATAAGTTATAGTACATAGTACACTTAGTACTTTTAATGTACTAAGTGCACTATGTGTACTAGTGCAATATACATGTGTGATAGGGGAGTCACACACTCATGCTTTTCATGAGTTGACTTATCCCCACAACTCTCTCTCTCTCTCCCTTGCTTCTCTGTGTATGTCTCCCATGAATGATTCTAAACCCTAATTCAGGTTTCTCCCCATCAACTGGTATCAGAGCTTTAGGTGTTGACAAAGGGGGTTTTCTTTCCTTGCTTCCTTGCATGGCAGCCCTTCATAGCTCGGCTCTGCAGTCTATAGAATGCGTGCAGAAGTTGAATGTGAAGTGTGAGGCTGAGATAGTGAGGGTCACACTGGTCGCCTGCTGAAACTCCCCTTGGAGCGAGCTACGTGTAGCATTACACAAGGCAGCATAGCGAGCGAAGGCAGCAGCCGTAGGCTGGGCGTCAACATCAGCCAGGCGAAGCGTGAGCAAAAGCGTCGACTTCAGGCGTGTAGAAGGCGCCAGCGCTAAGTGAAGCGAAGGACGAGCTTTAACACAAGGCGTCGAGCGTGGAGCACTGGCGGGACCAAAGACTAGCGCTGCTGGCGGAGATAGCGCTGGGCGTACATACGCTAGGCGAAAACAGCAGCGTGGAGCACTGGCGGGCGTCCATCGAACACTCGGCGCTGACGAATATGTCAGGCGGGCGGCGCTAGGTGACGAAGGCTCCCCTGCAAATTTATCCTGGTCGAATCGTTCGCTGAGCCTCTTGATGGAGTAGGCGAGGTAGATGGTGCCGAAGGACTTGACATCTGTGATTACACCATTGTGAGCGCAGACGAGGCGGCCCAGCGTGGACATCACATTCACCACGCTCTTCCTATCCACTGAGGGCTTCAGCAGCAGCACGCAGTCAAGAGCTTGTGACTCCACGACTCCTGCAGCACGCTTGAAGAGGCCCCTCCCCACCTGCACAGTTTCCTGCAACAAAATTCAGAAATTTGAAAGGTATTCTGCTTCAATTTTTTTTTGGGATTTGCAATTGAGCAAATACAGTAATCAATTGAGCAGGTACAGGTGCCCAATTGCTCAATTTTTGAGCAAAATTGGCAAAATTGGGTGAAATTGGTCAAATCAGGATCAATTTGCAGGAAATTGGTCAAATCAGGATCAATTTGCAGGAAATTGGATGTCGAAATTTGGGGCTTTTGATGTAATTGTGCAATTAAGCACTCATACATGCTGTATGATGTGAAAAATCGCACATTTGGGCAAAATTGCAGCAAATTGCAGCAAATTGCAGTGCAAATCAAGGGGCTTTTGTGCCGATTTGGTCGATTTGCATGCAGGCGATCGCATTTGATGCTGTGGATAATGTGCTGATGTCTTACAAGCACTCAATGTACCTGTAAATCAAGGGGCTTTCATGTATTTGATGTATATGTGGCCAGGGGGAAACATCGTGAACACTCAGGATGCCTTCATGTGCGCCAATGTACCATGCATGATCAGAAATTGATCTCAAATCAAGGGGCTTTTCAAGTTCGTATGCTTGTTGAGCTTGGCAAAGCAGCAGGCAAGCCATTTATGCCTTGAATCCTCAAAAATCAGCTTGCAGTCAAGGGGCTTTTGTCCAATTTCTGTTCGGGACTGTTTTATGCAGTGTTCGTGACTGTAAAAGTCTGATTTTCACTCATTTGGACAGCCAGGAGAGCATTTATTGCTATTGTACCTGCTGGTACAGATTTGGCACAGCTTTGTGCATGTTTTGGCATGGCTGTACACTGTTTTGAGTGATCAAAAGGTTCAAATTCAGCTGCTGAAATTGCCGGTACAGGTTTGGTACATCATTGGTGAGCGCTTAGTACTGCTGTACAGTACTTTGGAAGGGCAAAAGAGCACATTCAAGGTGCTGTCCAAAATCTGCAGCAACCAGATTTTGGTGTTTTCATCACATAAAGTGGGAAAAAAGTTGCATTATTGCTTCCGCAGTGGGAGATAAAGCTTGGGAGAACATTTGTAAGCACTTTGTGTGCTTTGGGTGCAGTGTTTGCACATCTTGGGTGCAGTGTTTGCACATTTGCAGGGAGTCAGGCATTGACAGGTTGCATTTTGCTATGGCAACCACAGGTGAGAGCTCTTCATTGCTTCACATCAAGAAGCTTGAAGGCTCGCATAATTATGATATTTGGCAAACCCAGTGCTACAATGTGTTGCTTCAGAAAAAGCAACATAAGCCTATCAAAGAAAGGGGTGTGATGCCCGCTTCTCTTACAGCTGAAGAGTGGGAAGATATGGATGAGCTGGCAAGATCTACTATCATGTTGTCTGTGTCAGACTCATTACTTTTCAGCATTCGTGAAGAGAAGACAGCTTGGGGAATGTGGCAGAGATTGCAGGACTTGTATGCCCAACAAAGTGCCTCAAGCAAAGTGTATTGGTTGAAGAAACTCATAGGCCTTCAGATGAAGGAAGGGGCTTCTATGACAGCCCATCTCAATGAGTTTAATGGTATTGTCAGCCAGGTTATAAATCAAAAGTTGGCAATGGACGATGAGTTCAAAGCCACTTTTTTGTTATGCACTTTGCCAGAGAGTTGGGACACATTCAGGACAGCCACTAGCAATTCGAATGCTATGCTGTCATATGCAGATGTTGAGGGTGCTCTTCTTCAAGAAGAGATGAACAGGAAGAACAACTCTGTTGGAAAGTCCAATGCAATGAATGCACGTGGGAGATCCCAGCAAAGGGGTAAAAGCCAAGAAAGGGGAAGGAGCAAGTCTCGCTCCAAAAAGGATTTGGAATGCCATTATTGTGGCAAAAAGGGACACATCAAAAAGCAATGCTACAAATGGAAAAATGATCAAAAGGAAAAGGGAAAAGGCAAAGACAAAGAGAAAGATGAAGCCAAAGATGCAAAGCCAAAGGGCAAAAGTGGAGTCAAGATCGAAGAAATCAATGTGTCACATGCAGGTGGCAGTGAGGATGAGGTCCTCTTTACGTCTTCACTTGATGCCCATTCACTTCTTACAGGTGGTCATGGTATGCACTCATGGATCATTGATTCAGGTGCCTCCTTTCATGTCACAGGTTGCAGAGACTTGTTTGTCAGGTACACTGCTGGCAATGAAGGAGTTGTTTATTTGGGTGATAACCATGCATGCAAAATTCTTGGCAGAGGTGATGTAAGGCTTGTATTTTCAGATGGCTCACAGCTTATGCTCCATGATGTCAGGCATGTGCCTGAGATCAAGAAGAATTTGCTTTCTACTGGACAGCTTGATGATGCTGATTATGTTACCACATTTGGTCGTGGAAAGTGGAAGATTAGTAAGGGCTCACTGGTTGTTGCCAGAGGCTCTAAGGTGGACACTCTTTATTTCATGCATGCAGGTGTTTGTCACCATGCTAATGTAAATGCAACCGAGCTGCCGGAAATTTCTATGTGGCATAGCCGGTTGGGACACATGAGTGTCAAAGGAATGGAGCAATTGTCTCGTTTGGGTTACTTGCCTTCTCTAAAGTTTTCAAGTTTTCAATTTTGTGAGCATTGTATATATGGTAGGCAACTACAGTGCCCCCACAAGAAAGCTCTTGGACAGAAAGATGCTCAGTTAGAGCTTGTGCATACAGATGTATGTGAGATGCCTCAGCTTTCTTTGGGAGGGGCAAAGTACTTTGTGTCTTTTATTGATGATGCCACACGCAAGGTGTGGGTCTATCCTCTTCGTTTGAAGAGTGATACATTCTCAGTGTTTCAGAAGTTTGTTGCTCATGTTGAGAATCAAACTGGCAAAACACTGAAGGCTTTGCGTTCCGACAATGGTGGAGAGTATACGTCCAAACAGTTTCAGGACTTTTGTGATGCTAAAGGCATCAAGAGGGAGCTCTCTACTCCTTATGATCCTCCACAAAACGGGACAGCAGAGAGGATGAACAGGACCATACAGGAGAAGGTCCGTTCTATGTTGTCACATGCTGCATTACCTCATGGTTTTTGAGCTGAAGCTGTTATGACAGCCGTTCACCTTATAAACAGGTCACCTAACACGAGGCTTGGTGGGAAAGTGCCAGAAGAAGTATGGACAGGGAAGCCTCCGTCATACAAGCACTTGAGAGTGTTTGGTTGCGTTGCGTACGTGCACATACGCAGGGAAATGCGCACCAAACTTGATCCTAAGTCTCACAAATGCATATTCCTAGGATATGGTGACAGAGGTGAAATGGGGTATAGACTTTGGGATCCCATAAATAGAAAGATCATACGCAGCAATGATGTCATTTTTGATGAAACATGCATGTATAAGGAGCCTGCAAGGCAACAGGAGCCTGGCAGAGTCATCTTTGATGATGATGGACATCATGGACAACAACAAAGGGCTGTAAATCAGCCATTACAGCAGGAAAACCAGCCCTTAAATGGTGCTGAAAATGGTCCAAATGGACAGCCAGATATGGCAGAAGATATCCCTATGGATATACCACAGTTAGAGGAGATACCGGGCATGATTTTTCAGCCTTATGGCATGGAACAGGAGCCACCAATGGGTGATATGCAGGCTGGACAGCAACCTGCAAATGATGGTCATTGGGTACGGAGGTCCACTAGACCCTCCAGAGCCCCTGACAGGTTTGTTCCAGGGGTTGACTACTTGATGCTCACTGACTGTGGGGAGCCCTCATGTTATAAAGAGGCTTTACAGAGGGCAGACAAGGCTCTATGGGAGCGTGCCATGAAGTCAGAGATGGATTCTCTGCATAAAAATGGAACATGGAAGTTGGTGCCTTTGCCTGCAGGTAAGAAGGTTTTGCCATGCAAGTGGGTATACAGGCTCAAAGTTGCATCAGATGCAAAGCCAAGATACAAAGCCAGGTTAGTGGCTAAGGGCTTTAAGCAGGAATATGGTGTGGACTTTGATGAGATCTTCTCTCCAGTGGTCAAAATGACCACACTTAGAGCTGTGTTGGCTTTGGTTGCGCATGATGATCTGGACTTGATTCAGATGGATGTGAAGACTGCTTTTCTTCACGGTGATCTCCATGAGGAGATATATATGCAGCAGCCAGAGGGTTATGCAGTAAGTGGAAAGGAGAAGCTTGTATGCAAGCTGAAAAAGAGTCTTTATGGGCTCAAACAGGCACCAAGAGAATGGTATCATAAATTTGATACATTCATGAAATCACAGAAATTCAGGAGAAGTGACATAGATCACTGCTTGTACACCAAGAAAGCTTTGGATGGCAGTCTATTGATTCTCATTTTGTATGTTGATGATATGTTGATTGCCGGGAAATCTCGTAAAGAGATGGATGCCTTGAAGCAGAGGCTGCATCAAACCTTTGATATGAAGGATTTGGGTGATGCAAATCACATCTTGGGTATGCGGATACTTCGGGACAGAAATCAGCATGTGTTGTATTTGTCTCAGAAGGAATACATTGGCAAAGTCTTGCAGAGGTTCAATATGGACGGGGGGAAGAAAGCTAGTACTCCTTTGCCTCCATATGTGAAACTCAGTGCTATGGACAGCCCACAGTCGGATAGTGACAGGGCCGATATGGCCAAGATTCCGTATGCTTCAGCTTGTGGCAGTCTCATGTATGCCATGGTTGCTACTAGGCCGGACATTGCATTTGCAGTGGGAGTGGTTTCTAGATACATGGCCAACCCTGGCAAGAAGCATTGGGAAGCAGTGAAAGGTGTCATGAGATACCTGAAGGGCACACAGGATTTGTGCATTTGCTTTGGCAAACAGGATGCATTAGTGCATGGTTACACGGATTCGGATTATGCCGGTCATCCAGATAACCGGAAGTCTACTACCGGTTATGTATTTACATTCACAGGAGGTGCTGTGTCATGGATATCCAGGATGCAGAAGTGCACTGCCTTATCTACTACAGAGGCCGAGTATATTGCAGCCACAGAGGCTTGCAAGGAGGCATTATGGCTATCTCGGTTAGTGGTTGATTTGGGTTATACAGGGGATATTCCATTGTTGCATTGTGACAGTCAGAGTGCCATTCAGTTGGCAAAGAACCCTGTTTTTCATGCAAAGACGAAGCATGTGGATGTGAAGTATCACTTCATCAGAGAGGTGATAGAGAACAAGCAAATTCAGCTTGTTAAGATTCATACGGATGACAACCCGGCTGATCTGTTGACGAAGAGTTTGCCTCCGGAGCGGTTTGCTCATTGCAGACACTTGATGGGCATTGGATGAGGCCATTTTCAGCCTTGATATGGCCTTGTATATTATCATGTACATGCTGATTTTTTCTTTTCCTTTACTTAAGGGCACTTTGCCTTTAAGTGGGAGGTTGTTGGGGTAAAGGCGTTATGCCCACCCTTATAGTGTGTACAAGCCCATAAGTTATAGTACATAGTACACTTAGTACTTTTAATGTACTAAGTGCACTATGTGTACTAGTGCAATATACATGTGTGATAGGGGAGTCACACACTCATGCTTTTGATGAGTTGACTTATCCCCACAACTCTCTCTCTCTCTCCCTTGCTTCTCTGTGTATGTCTCCCATGAATGATTCTAAACCCTAATTCAGGTTTCTCCCCATCAGCGACCATAGTTGTCTTCGTACGACGTACGACAACATATCATATAGAATATTGTACGGTACGATGCCGTACGGACTCGTACGGGTTTTTCCGAGAAAAGAAAAAATCAAAAAAATGGTCTTGTTTTTTTTGGGAGTAATGGTCTTGTTTTTGCTTGTCTATGGCTGTTTGAGCTTTCCTCTGTACTATGATGCTTCCCTCCTTTTTAAAATACTCCATATCTCGAAATTGGAAATACCTAAGTTTATAAGTAATTTTTTAAAACACACGATGAGGTTACAGTAGTTCTTCCTCCGCTCTTGCAAATGACTTCTGCAAGCGCTCCGATAGGCACTCTTTTGATGGAGATGATCCTAGCGAGAGCTCTGATTTTGATAGTGATCACTTCTCCATCTAGATTCTAGCCCCAACCCTCTAGCCCCCCTTTTTTGTGCACCACTTTTTGTACTTACTACTACAGCTACATGCGCCTAGAGCACCTCGCATTGTATGACTTAGGCTTTAGCCTAACATCTATGTATGTTTTCAACTTGGTTTTAATGGAATTTTGGTTTGAGTCATGTGACAACTTGTCTTCTCTTTGAAATTGAAAATACTAAAGTTTGTGAGTATTTTTTTTAAAGACCGTACGATAAGAAATTTTTTTATATCATACCGTATTTTCCCGTACGGTATCGTACCTGACAACTATACCCGCGACAGCAGCCCCCCTCGGCTAGAGGCCACTGTGGGACAGCAGCCCTCTCTACTATCATCTGCGTTTTACATCTGTTGGTAAAGGCCGCTACATCAGGCTGACTTCAGCGTTCACATCAGGCTGACATCAGCGTTTCACAACAGGTTTACATCAGCCTGTCTTCAGCATTTACATCAGGTGTACATCAGCGTTTTACATCAGCACACATCTGCGTTTTACATCAGGTTTACATCAGCCTGTCTTCAGTGCTTACATCTGGGCTGACATCAGCGTTTATCATCAGCCTTACCTCAGGCTTACACCAAGGCTCACATCAGTGCTTACATCAGCATATCATCTGCGTTTTACCACAGCCCATGGGACAGCAGCCCCCTCTGCTGTACATAGAGCATGTCAGCATTTTTGCCTCAGCTCTCACCATCGGGACAGCAGGCCACTCTCTACTACATCATACCATCGGGACGGCAGCCCACTCTCTGCTTAGCTTCACCAGCGACATCACATCAGGTACACAGCACCCATGTCACCAGAGCTTGCACCACTCGGGACAGCAGTCCTCTCTGCTCCTTCTCACATCAGGTACGCAGCACCCGTGTCACCAAAGCTTGCGCCACTCGGGACGGCATCACCCTTCAGGTACGCACCACCCTTGTCAACAGAGCTTGCTGTCAAATCCCCAAGGTTCTCCTCATAGAGCAATCCTAAAACAAGACTCAAAACCTGCAAAACAAAGCCATAAAACGTGAAGGGGGTGCAGGCCCGACTCACCACCCAACCATGACAGCCGTGGGCAAAACCCACAAGACTTGGCTGTCCCCACCGAGCCACGAGCTGAGCTAACTAGCAAGACACACCGACCAATCTCTACTCCATGACGTCCCATACCGCCCGAGATCTACCCTCGCGGGCCTCAAGACTGTTGCTGGCCTCGGCTGCATAAAGCATGTGCACGTCTGCACTAGATCCAGGCTCCTGACCGCAGAGCTCTCGCAAAGACTCGCGAGACTCTCTCCAACCGACTGACCTTGGCCACCCTTTTATAGGCTCTTGGCCGGTCACTGGGCGTCCCCACTTGAGCGCCCGCCCATCAATCCATCCCTAGTCCAGCTCGCCAATCAGCTGCCCAGCTCCAAGCTACCCCAAGCCTCGAAGCTAGGAGATAGCACAAGCGGAAGCATAAACAATAAGTGGTACCAGTCTGTACTTGCACACTTGTTTCAACAACTCTGCTTCACACGTGTGGGTGTACCTGTCTGTACCTTCCTCTCTGCATCCACCTCAGTGTTTGTACCTAACTGTTCAGACCATAAAAGCTGCACTGTACCAGTCCATACAGCCTCTGCACACGTGTCTGAAGCTGTCCGTACAGAACTGTACGGACAGTTCTGCTGTCGCCTGAGGGTACTGGTGCGCCTGCTCCTGCTGTACCCGACTGTACCTGCTGTACAGCTCTGTACCTGCAGTACAGCCACCTGACAGCAGTCGTACGATTGTACCTGCTGTACGGGCTTCTGTCAGAACCCACAGCTCCTGTGCCTGCAGCCGTACAACGCCGCCTGTACCCACAGAAGAATCTGCAGCAGCACTCACAACGCCGCCTGTACCAGTAAAGCTTGCAGCAGAGAAGACAGCGTTACATCAGGTAATGCTCCAGACCCATGCTCTGCTGAACCTGAATGAGCCACAAAAAGAGTCGGCTCTAACTCAAAGGCATCGAGATAAAGCTGCAAAACCTGAGGTGAATCTATTAAGTCACCTTCCTCCATCCACTTCGCATCCATCGGTGAATAGTTCTTGAACTTCACAAGATAGCGACGGGAAACTTTACCTCGTACCTTTCTTTCCTTATGTGCCAGTATCTGCTCTGGAATCAGAACCTCATCAAGTTCCTCAACTTCCGGCTGAGCCTCATCTGATACATCCTCAGGTACATCCCCATGGAAAGGTCTAAGGAGACTCACGTGAAAAGCATTGTGAATCCTCCAATGATCTGGTAGCTTCAAACGATAGGCTACCTAACCAATCTTTTCCAATACTTGAAAAGGCCCATAATATCGCATGCTCAACTTAGGGAATAAGTGCTCTTTACCCTTCATCTTCTTGAGTCTAGCCTTTTCAAAGCGCAAAAGAACCCAATCACCCAATGCAAACTCTAAATCACGTCTGTGACGGTCTGCGGCTTTCTTTTGCTTCTGCTGAGTTTTCTCGAGTGCCAACTTAACTTTCCGATAAGCTTCATCCATACTCTCCACATACTGATCAGCCTCAAAGATCTTATCTTTTGTATGCAAAATGGGTGTTACCTTCTTCCCTCCTTCCACAATCTCAAAAGGCGCCTTGCCTGTCGAGGTATGTACAGTGTTGTTATATGCAAACTCCACCAAAAGAAGATACTTTTCCCATTGTTGCTTGTGCTCTGACACATAACACTTAAGAAGATCCAACACTGTAGAGTTAGCCTCTTCTGAGTGACCATCTGTTTGCGGATGAAATGACGATGAAAACTTGAGAGTTGTACCCATGTTGTCAAACAACCGTCTCCAGAACAAACTCGTCATCCGTGGATCACGGTCACTAATGATAGACGTAGGCAAGCCATGATACTTGAAGATGTTCGCCATGAACAACTTCACCATATGATCCACTTTGATCGTCTTACGCACGGCAATGAAATGAGCCTGCTTACTGAACCTGCATATGATAGTCCAAATGCCATCATTACCCGTTTGTGTCCGTGGAAGATCAAATATAAAATCCATGGCAATGCTCTCCCAAGGTCTATCTGGAATAGGTAAAGGCTGTAATAACCCTGGTGTCTTTTGACGGTCAAACTTTACCTTCTGACATACGATGCATTGCCTCACAAAGGCATCAACATCTCTTCTCAAGGTTGGCTAATAAAAGAAAGTCTCCACTGCTTTTACCGTGGCGTCAATACCCCGATGACCTGCATACGGTGGAGCATGACTTTCAATCATAACCTTGAGTCGCAATGGCCTGGTAACACACAGTCTGCCATGCATCAATAAAAATCCATCTCTGAGAGTATAATGCTCATGTCGCTGACCCTCAGACATCTGATCATACAACTTTTCAAAGTCCTCATCATGGGCATACTGCTCTTTCATTTCATCAAGCTCATGATGATAAGCAAGTGAAACTGCAGAGACCTGTGGCTTGCGTGACAAAGCATCTACCACTACATTCTTTTTCCCTTCCACATGCACAATCTGGAAGTGAAACATAGACAAAAAGTTTGCCCAACGCATATGCTTCTCTGAAAGCTTAGTCCGCGTGAGGAAATAACGCAAGGTCTGATGATCTGTCTGCACAGTGAAATCAGCCCCAAGCAAGTAGTGTTTCCATGTAGAAAGAGCGTGAATTACAGCCAGCATCTCTTTCTCATAAACCTGTAAATGCTTCTCGGCATCTTGCAATATTCTACTCTCATAGGCTATGACATGTCCCTCTTGCATGAGAACTACACCAATGCTACTTCCGCATGCATCACACTGGACAATAAAAGCCTTTCGGAGGTCCGGTAACACTAATACTGGATCCGAAGTAAGCTTTTCTTTGAGCTTTTTAAATGCTGTAATTTCCCGATCAACCCATCTAAACGGAGTTTGTTGGGGTAAAGGCGTTATGCCCACCCTTATAGTGTGTACAAGCCCATAAGTTATAGTACATAGTACACTTAGTACTTTTAATGTACTAAGTGCACTATGTGTACTAGTGCAATATACATGTGTGATAGGGGAGTCACACACTCATGCCTCATGCGTTGACTTATCCCCACAACTCTCTCTCTCTCTCTTGCTTCTCTGTGTATGTCTCCCATGAATGAACTCTAACCCTAATTCTGTTTCTCCCATCAACTGGTATCAGAGCTTTGGTCACCAGGTTCTCCTCCCTCTTCTGCTCTGCTGGCCGCCCCCCCCCTTTTGATTCCTGGTCGCCCTGCTGATTCCTGGTCGCCCTGCTCCTTGCAGCACAAAAGGGGCTGGCCAACCAGCTGCCCACGCAGCCAGCCCACGTGGCTGCCCAACCATTTACTAGGCGAACATACGCTAGGCGATCGAAGGCTGGCGGGCGTTGAGCCATTGGCGAAGGCAGCAGCACAAGGCGAGCGAACTTAAGCGAACGCCAAAGCAGCATAGCGGGGCGTGCATCGAGTACTAGTCTTAGTACTAGGCGAAACAGGCGGCATCGCAACAACTGGAGCCCGTCGACGTGTATGCGGCGCTAGGCGAAACATGACGAAGGCACTTCAGCGTGGAGCGAAGAAGCGCTAGGCGAAACTGAAGCGAAAGCGTCGAGCGTGAGTAGCGAGCCGAAACACAGCCACGAGAGATAGTGATGTTATTTTTCTCTTCTGCAGTCGTCTCTCACCGCCAAGAATCTTGAGAGAGTGGGAGCCAGAGAAACCCACGCCTGTCTTCAATCGACGAGACTGCCCAGAAGTCGCACTATCGCTTAGACTGGCACCAATACAATCTCAGAAGAAAGCACCAGCATTAAGAGTGCCCCCCCCCCCACCTGCACAGAAGCCTGACGAGCAGCAGCATCAACAGCAAAATCGACGCCCTCCTTTCCTGCAACAAAAATCAGAAATTACAAGGTATTTGCCTCAATTTTTTTTTGGGATTTGCAATTGAGCAAGTACAATCAACAATTGAGCAGGTACAGGTGCCCAATTGCTATTTTTTTTAGCAAAATTGGCAAAATTGGGTGACATTGGTCACAATCAGGATAAATTTGCAGGAAATTGGTCAAATCAGGATCAATTTGCAGGAAATTGGATGTCGAAATTTGGGGCTTTTGATGTAATTGTGCAATTAAGCACTCATACATGCTGTATGATGTGAGAAATCGCACATTTGGGCAAAATTGCAGCAAATTGCAGTGCAAATCAAGGGGCTTTTGTGCCGATTTGGTTGATTTGCATGCAGGCAATCGCATTTGATGCTGTGGATAATGTGCTGATGCCTTACAAGCACTCAATGTGCCTGTGAATCAAGGGGCTTTCATGTATTTGATGTATATGTGGCCAGGGGAAAGCATCGTGAACACTCTGGATGCCTTCATGTGCGTCAATGTACCATGTATGATCAGAAATTGATCTTAAATCAAGGGGCTTTTCAAGTTTGTATGCTTGTTGAGCTTGGCAAAGCAGCAGGCAAGACATTTATGCTTTGAATCCTCAGAA
The DNA here is from genome assembly GCF_041138505.1 of Cibotium barometz. NCBI lineage: Eukaryota > Viridiplantae > Streptophyta > Polypodiopsida > Cyatheales > Cibotiaceae > Cibotium > Cibotium barometz. Next base: position 13,007,487 of record NC_141093.1, read on the forward strand.
ATCAGCTTGCAGTCAAGGGGCTTTTGCCTAATTTCTGTTCGGAACTGTTGTATGCAGTGTTCGGGACTGTAAAAGTCTGATTTTCACTCATTCGGACAGCCAGGAGAGCATTTATTGCTACTGTACCTGCAGGTACAGATTTGGTACAGCTTTGTACATGTTTTGGCATGGCTGTACATTGTTTTGAGTGACCAAAAGGTTCAATTTCAGCTGCTGTACTTGCCGGGACAGGTTTGGTACATCATTGGTGAGCACTTGGTACTGCTGTACAGTACTTTGGAAGGGCAAAAGAGCACATTTGAGGTGCTGTCCAAAATCTGCAGCAACCAGATTTTGGTGTTTTCATCACATAAAGTGGGAGAAAAGTTGCATTTGTGCTTCCGCAGTGGGAGATAAAGCTTGGGAGAATAACTGTGAGCACTTTGTGTGCTTTTGGTGCAGTGTTTGCACATTTTCCAGGGAGTCAGGCATTGACAGGTTGCATTTTGCTATGGCAACCACAGGTGAGAGACATCAAGAAGCTTGAAGGCTCGCATAACTATGATATTTGGCAAACCCAGTGCTACAATGTGTTGCTCCAGAAAAAGCAGCACAAGCCTATCAAAGAAAGGGGTGTGATGCCCGCTTCTCTTACTGCTGAAGAGTGGGAAGATATGGATGAGCTGGCAAGATCTACTATCATGTTGTCTGTGTCAGACTCATTACTTTTCAGCATTCGTGAAGAGAAGACAGCTTGGGGAATGTGGCAGAGATTGCAGGACTTGTATGCCCAACAAAGTGCCTCAAGCAAAGTGTATTGGTTGAAGAAACTCATAGGTCTTCAGATGAAGGAAGGGGCGTCTATGACAGCCCATCTAAATGAGTTTAATGGTATTGTCAGCCAGGTCATTAATCAAAAGTTGGCAATGGACGATGAGTTCAAAGCCACCTTTTTGTTATGCACTTTGCCAGAGAGTTGGGACACATTCAGGACAGCCACTAGCAATTCGAATGCTATGCTGTCATATGCAGATGTTGAGGGTGCTCTTCTTCAAGAAGAGATGAACAGGAAAAACAACTCTGTTGGAAAGTCCAATGCAATGAATGCACGTGGGAGATCCCAGCAAAGGGGGAAAAGCCAAGAAAGGGGAAGGAGCAAGTCTCGCTCCAAAAAGGATTTGGAATGCCATTATTGTGGCAAGAAGGGACACATTAAAAAGCAATGCTACAAATGGAAAAATGATCAAAAAGAAAAGGGAAAAGGCAAAGACAAAGAGAAGGATGAAGCCAAAGATGTAAAGCCAAAGGGCAAAAGTGGAGTCAAGATTGAAGAAGTCAATGTGTCACATGCAGGTGGCAGTGAGGATGAGGTCCTCTTTACGTCTTCACTTGATGCCCATTCACTTCTTACAGGTGGTCATGGTATGCACTCATGGATCATTGATTCAGGTGCCTCCTTTCATGTCACAGGTTGCAGAGACTTGTTTGTCAGGTATACTGCTGGCAATGAAGGAGTGGTTTATTTGGGTGATAACCATGCATGCAAGATTCTTGGCAGAGGTGATGTGAGGCTTGTATTTTCAGATGGCTCACAGCTTCCAGGGGTTGACAACTTGATGCTTACAGACTGTGGGGAGCCCTCATGTTATAAGGAGGCTTTACAGAGGGCAGACAAAGCTCTATGGGAGCGTGCCATGAAGTCAGAGATGGATTCTCTGCATAAAAATGAAACATGGAAGTTGGTGCATTTGCCTGTAGGCAAGAAGGTTTTGCCATGCAAGTGGGTTTACAGGCTCAAAGTTGCATCAGCAGATGCAAAGCCAAGATACAAAGCCAGGTTAGTGGCTAAGGGCTTCAAGCAGGAATATGGTGTGGACTTTGATGAGATCTTCTCTCCAGTGGTCAAAATGACCACACTTAGAGCTGTGTTGGCTTTGGTTGCGCATGATGATCTGGACTTGATTCAGATGGATGTGAAGACTGCTTTTCTTCACGGTGATCTCCATGAGGAGATATATATGCAGCAGCCAGAGGGTTATGCAGTAAGTGGAAAGAAGAAGCTTGTATGCAAGCTGAAAAAGAGTCTTTATGGGCTCAAACAGGCACCAAGAGAATGGTATCATAAATTTGATACATTCATGAAATCTCAGAAATTCAGGAGAAGTGACATAGATCACTGCTTGTACACCAAAAAAGCTTTGGATGGCAGTCTATTGATTCTCATTTTGTATGTTGATGATATGTTGATTGCCGGGAAATCTCGTAAAGAGATGGATGCCTTGAAGCAGAGGCTGCATCAAACCTTTGATATGAAGGATTTGCGTGATGCAAATCACATCTTGGGTATGCGGATACTTCGGGACAGAAATCAGCATGTGTTGTATTTGTCTCAGAAGGAATACATTGGCAAAGTCTTGCAGAGGTTCAATATGGACGGGGGGAAGAAGACTAGTACTCCTTTGCCTCCATATGTGAAACTCAGTGCTATGGACAGCCCACAGTCAGATAGAGACAGGGCTGATATGGCCAAAATTCCGTATGCTTCAGCTTGTGGCAGTCTCATGTATGCCATGGTTGCTACTAGGCCGGACATTGCATTTGCAGTGGGAGTGGTTTCTAGATACATGGCCAACCCTGGCAAGAAGCATTGGGAAGCAGTGAAAGGTGTCATGAGATACCTGAAGGGCACACAGGATTTGTGCATTTGTTTTGGCAAACAGGATGCATTAGTGCATGGTTACATGGATTCGGATTATGCCGGTCATCCAGATAACCGGAAGTCTACTACCGGTTATGTGTTTACATTCACAGGAGGTGCTGTGTCATGGATATCCAGGATGCAGAAGTGCACTGCCTTATCTACTACAGAGGCCGAGTATATTGCAGCCACAGAGGCTTGCAAGGAGGCATTATGGCTATCTCGGTTAGTGGTTGATTTGGGATATACAGGGGATATTCCGTTGTTGCATTGTGACAGTCAGAGTGCCATCCAGTTGGCAAAGAACCCTGTCTTTCATGCAAAGACGAAGCATGTGGATGTGAAGTATCACTTCATCATAGAGGTGATAGAGAACAAGCAAATTCAGCTTGTTAAGATTCATACGGATGACAACCCGGCTGATCTGTTGACAAAGAGTTTGCCTCCGAAGCGGTTTGCTCATTGCAGACACTTGATGGGCATTGGATGAGGCTAGTTTCAACCTTGATATGGCCTTGTATATTATCATGTACATGCTGATTTTTTCTTTTCCTTTACTTAAGGGCACTTTGCCTTTAAGTGGGAGGTTGTTGGGGTAAAGGCGTTATGCCCACCCTTATAGTGTGTACAAGCCCATAAGTTATAGTACATAGTACACTTAGTACTTTTAATGTACTAAGTGCACTATGTGTACTAGTGCAATATACATGTGTGATAGGGGAGTCACACACTCATGCCTCATGAGTTGACTTATCCCCACAACTCTCTCTCTCTCTCTTGCTTCTCTGTGTATGTCTCCCATGAATGAACTCTAACCCTAATTCTGTTTCTCCCATCAGAGTTGCCTTCTTTGTCAGGGCATGAAGAGGCGAAGCATTGGGCTGAAGCTGTTATGACAGCCGTTCATCTTATAAACAGGTCACCTAACACGAGGCTTGGTGGGAAAGTGCTAGAGGAAGTATGGACAGGGAAGCCTCCGTCCTACAAGCACTTGAGAGTGTTTGGTTGTGTTGCGTACGTGCACATACGCAGGGAAATACGCACCAAACTTGATCCTAAGTCTCACAAATGCATATTCCTAGGATATGGTGACAGAGGTGAAATGGGGTATAGACTTTGGGATCCAGTGAATAGAAAGATTATACGCAGCAATGATGTCATTTTTTATGAAACATGCATGTATAAGGAGCCTGCAAGGCAACAAGAGCCTGGCAAAGTCATCTTTGATGATGATGGACATCATGGACAACAACCAAGGGCTGTAAATCAGCCATTACAGCAACTTACAGCAACAAAACCAGCCCTTAAATGGTGCTGAAAATGGTCCAAATGGACAGCCAGAGATGGCAGAAGATATCCCTATGGATATCCCACAGGAGATACCGAGCATGATCTTTCAACCTTATGGCATGGAACAAGAGCCACCAATAGGTGATATGCAAGCTGGACAGCAACCTGCAAATGATGGTCATTGGGTACGGAGGTCCACAAGACCCTCCAGACCCCCTGACAAGTTTGTTCCAGGGGTTGACTACTTGATGCTCACTGACTGTGGGGAGCCCTCTTGTTATAAGGAGGCTTTACAGAGGGCAGACAAGGCTCTTTGGGAGCGTGCTATGAAGTCAAAGATGGATTCTCTGCACAAAAATGGAACATGGAAGTTGGTGCATTTGCCTACAGGCAAGAAGGTTTTGCCATGCAAGTGGGTTTACAGGATCAAAGTTGCACCTGATGTAAAGCCAAGATACAAAGCCAGGTTAGTGGCTAAGGGCTTCAATCAGGAATATGGTGTGGACTTTGATGAGATCTTCTCTCCAGTGGTCAAAATGACCACACTTAGAGCTGTATTAGCTTTGGTTGCTCATGATGATCTGGATTTGATTCAGATGGATGTGAAGACTGCTTTTCTACAAGGTGATCTCCATGAGGAGATATATATGCAACAGCCAGAGGATTATGCAGTGAATGGAAAAGAGAAGCTTGTATGCAAGCTGAAAAAGAGTCTTTATGGGCTCAAACAGGCACCAAGGAAATGGTATCATAAATTTGATACATTCATGAAATCCCAGGATGTCAGGAGGAGTGACATAGATCACTGCTTATACACCAAGAAGGCTTTGGATGACAGTCTATTGATCCTCATCTTGTATGTTGATGATATGTTGATTGCCGGGAAATCTCGTAAAGAGATGGATGCCTTGAAGAAGAGGCTGCATCAGACCTTTGATATGAAGGATTTGGGTGATGCAAATCACATTTTGGGTATGCGGATACTTCGGGACAGAAATCAGCATGTGTTGTATTTGTCTCAGAAGGATTACATTGGCAAAGTTTTGCAAAGGTTCAATATGGAAGGGAGTACTCCTGTGCCTCCATATGTGAAACTCAGTGCTATGGACAGCCCACAGTCGGATAGTGACAGGGCTGATATGGCCAAGATTCCGTATGCTTCAGCTTGTGGCAGTCTCATGTATGCCATGGTTGCTACCATGCCAGACATTGCATTTGCAGTGGGAGTGGTTACTAGATACATGGCCAACCCTGGCAAGAAGCATTGGGAAGCAGTGAAAGGTGTCATGAGATACCTGAAGGGCACACAGGATATGTGCATCTGCTTTGGCAAGCAGGATGCATTAGTGCATGGTTACACGGATTCGGATTATGCCGGTCATCCAGATAACCGGAAGTCTACTACCGGTTATGTGTTTACATTCACAGGAGGTACTGTGTCATGGATATCCAGGATGCAGAAGTGCACTGCCTTATCTACTACAAAGGCCGAGTATATTGCAGCCACAGAGGCTTGCAAGGAGGCATTATGGCTATCTCGGTTAGTGGTTGATTTGGGTTATACAGGGGATATTCCATTATTGCATTGTGACAGTCAAAGTGCCATCCAGTTGGCAAAGAACCCTGTCTTTCATGCAAAGACGAATCATGTGGATGTGAAGTATCACTTCATCAGAGAGGTGATAGAGAACAAGCTGATTCAGCTTGTCAAGATTCATACGGATGACAACCCGGCTAATCTGTTGACAAAGAGTTTGCCTCCAGAGCGGTTTGCTCATTGCAGACACTTGATGGGCATTGGATGAGGCCAGTTTCAGCCTTGATATGGCCTTGTATATTATCATGTACATGCTGATTTTTCTTTTCCTTCATTTAAGGGCACTTTGCCTTTAAGTGGGAGGTTGGAGTAAAGGCATTATGCCCACCCTTATAGTGTGTACAAGCCCATAAGTTTTATAGTACATAGTACACTTAGTATTTTTAATGTACTAAGTGCACTATGTGTACTAGAGCAAATATACATGTGTGATAGGGGAGTCGTACACTCATACTGTGAGTTGACTTATCCCCACATGTCTCTCTCTCTCTCTCTCTCTCTCTCTCTCTCTCTCTCTCTCCCTTCTTCTCTGTGTGTGTCTCCCACATGAAACCCTAACTGTTTCAGATGAGCTTCTTCATTAGCTCCCTTCAATGGCCAGCAACTGGATGTTGAACTATGTGCAAGGGAATTGGATGGAGTAGTGAATCATGGGGAACTCCTTATATAGTGCATGAGTGAGCTGGCCGACTGCCTCTAGGGCTAGCCGACTGCTCACAAGACAAATAAATAGAAGAAATACAATAAAATGTCCAGATAAATGGTAAAGTCCTAGAACACTGAGATGCACAATTCTAACACCCTCTCTGCAGCTCATAGTGTGCAAGAGTCGAAAGAAGATAAGTCAATGAAGATGCAACCATGGACCCTCCATCACCGCGAATACTGGAATCACCTCAGAGAGATCACCCACCAACCTGTTTTCTCGAAACAAGATGCCACCACGAACGGCAAGGAACTTTGCTTGGCCACGAATTCTTACACAAGTGTGCAGTGAACTCCACGAATAGATGATGAGCTGCTGGACACACCACGCCCATAATCCCCAACACTAGACGGAACACATCACGTCTCAAAAGCCTCGAACAATGAACTTGGAACAGATCCAATTCATAATCTCTGTTGTACCAAAGATAACCATGTCCTGCCAGATGTCTAATGCTTGGAACTCCGAATCACGGTCCCCACGCACCAGTAGGTGGAGCTATAATCGGCCCCCTCTCCCGCCCACAAGCCTCTTTTGGCTGGAAGCACAAGGGGGGAAACTGCATGTATGCTAGAGAAGCACACCATCTGGGGTCTCCTGAGCCGGGAGCGCCCTAGGAGCCCTAGAAGTGGTACTAGAATCTATATCACTATCCTATGTCAAGTCTTTGCCTTTTCTTTGAGATGAAGCCTTGCCCTTGGTCTTGTCCTTCTTCTTGGACAAACAATCCTTGGACAGATGTCCTCTTTTCCCGCAAGAGAAGCAACGACTCCGACCTTTCTTTTGAATTGAGGAAAGTGAACTGTTGACTGACACCTTCAACTTACCATGTGAGATGAGAATGGACTCCTCCAAAAGTAGGGAGCTAAGATCATCAAAATCCAACTGAGTGGATGTGACCTGGCACCGCAAAGATCAAGAAATAACATCATAGTCTGGAGGAAGCTTGGTGAGGATAAGAGCAGCGAGTTGAGAAGAGGACAAAGCAATACCCATAGCCAGTAACTGGTCATGGATAACCTTGGCCTTCATGAGGAAAGACTGCATGGAATTGCCTTCAAGAAATAACAAACCGTAGAGCTGCCCTTGCAAGGTAACTGCCCTCATCGATGAATCTCGTGCAAAGAGATCCTCCAACTTTGACCACACCTGAGGAGCACTGGTGAGAGTTTGCACTGCAGGCGAGACCTCCTCGGTGATGGTCCGCACAAGCACAGAATGCGCCTTTGAGTCTCGATTCTCCCAGTCTTGTAATTCCACAGCAAATTCATTCTCCTGATCCTGAGTCCACCTCCTAGAGTTTTGAAGATGCTCGGGCTTCCTTTCAGTGCCCTGAACAATGTCCCACAAACCCTTGTGGATGAATCAGACCCGCATCTAAAGCTTCCAATGAGCGTAGTTGGGTCCTTTCAACTTTGTCATCTTTGTTCGTACAGGGGGGGAGCCATATCCACAGTAGCAAAGAACAAATCTCAGCTCTCAAACACTTCTCTCAAGTGCTTTCCAACGAAGTGAGCCACCAGGAACAATCAGCCCCCTCTCAAACCGTAGAGAGAAAGAGGCGGGACAACAGCAAAACAGTCAAGATCCACCGGGAACCACCTACCGGAAGGGCAGGGACTCATGGGGAGGAAGAAGAAAATGTACAGCCACTTGTCTAGCAACTCCAAATACAAGAGAACTCTTCAAATCTGATGCCGGTGCAAAAAACACAGCCACAACTCCATCTTATAACTCTATAGAAGAAAACGCAGCCAAGTGAACTGGCCGGGTTGCTTCTGTAGGAGAAAACGCAGCCACCAAACAGGGTAACCAGCCTTAGATCATTTTCATTCCATCAGTCATTCAATCAGTCATCATGTTAATTGCTTCCACAAAGTTAAACCCAGTTCTCAAAATCTTGCAGGCCATCCTTAGGGATTTTCCCTTAGGCATGCATTAGTAACCCATCCATCTGCATTCTTGCACAGCATATAGGGTTGCACATGGCTTGCATAGCAGACATCTTTGCAGTCAGTCTTGCATTTGCAAGGCATACATGTTTGCCCATGAATTCTCTGGGGAAGAATGACATCCATCATCAAAGGAGTACATAAAGTTTTGGGCTTCGACTGGCAATAGCAGGGGGTGCTCTTCCACAGAAGAAGATGGAAGTTTGCTCCAACATCGCCTCAGGAGGTTCAGAGGTTCAGGAACGACGGAGATGGTGGGTGAAAGGATTCCACAAACAGGTCATGGGTGACTCAGGTATTTCCAAGCAGTTTTAGCAGCATTTGCCATTCAGTTCCCACAGTAGGCAAGTCTTTGGCTCAAAGGATTCAACTCCTACAGCCAACCTCAGTCTCGGCAGAAGAAGTGAGAAGGGGGCAATGGTTTCAATGGAGAAGGATCAGTAGAGGAGTCGAAAGGTTGCTAGGTATACCACCTAGCAACAGTTCAGCAGAGGGGAATGTCACGTGCACACCCATCAGGTGTACAAGTGGCATGGCATCATCAAGCATTAATCATGACATCTAAGTATTATTCAAGCATATATATCAGCATAAGCATGTATATGGGAGTGTTTTAGAACCAACATCAGTACCTTAGTCTTCGTGAGCATATAAGGCATTTAGTTGCATCAGGTCGGGGCTGTTAGCACCAGCCGACAGCATATGATGACCAGCCGACAACACATTATGGGCAGCTGACTGGAACACACTGGCCGACCAGCAGCCATGTTCACATATATATGGAAGCGCATCCATTCAGTCCATCATATCTCAGTTCAGCAGCGCATTGATCATTCTCTCCTCAGCGTTTCCTTCTTAGGCAACAAGGAGAGCATCAGTTCGTCAATAGTTCATCAACGTTTTTCAGCATATAGACAGCATCAGGTCCAAGCTTCTCTTCAGCGTTTCCTTCCTAGGAGAAAAGGGAAAGTCAGTGGGACAACAGTTCATCCAGCATATAGTCATCAAATCAGCATATTCAGCACCATAAGCAGCATATTCAGCACATAGTTCATCATTCCTACCTCCTACATAGAGGGAAGCCGGCATCGCAGGGTGGACCTCAGCATTGGAGCAAGGAACAGTCCTCATCATCAGCATTCAGCCCATCCCTCTCATCCCCAAAAGGATCTTCATCTAGGACAGCATCATAGATCTCTTAAGCATCATTAAGCGAAGTTTAGTTAGCCTAAGGTTGTGATTACTACGATCAATCTCCCACAATGCACACTAAGAAAAAAACAATTTCCACTGGTGGATTGCCTGGTATCATAATCACCAGCCCAATCTGAATCACTGTATGCATAAAGTTACAAGCTGCCCCCCCTAGGATAGAACAAACCAAGATCCAGGGTACCTTGAAGATAACAAAAAATGCGTTTGATTGCTTGCCAATGCTTTGTGCCTAGGATGTGCATGAATTTGCTCAACAAAGACACCCCAAAAGATATGTCAGGCCTCATGTTACACAAGTAAATGAGGCATCCCACTGCCTGGCTGTAAATATCGGCCTCAAAAGGCTCTCCAATATCATGCATAGTAAGCCGTACACCTGGTTCTACTGGAGTAGAAATGGGCTTACATTCATCCATGTGAAACCTTTTTAGCAAACTTTTTATGTACTTAGTTTGTTGCATAACAATGCCATCATCTATAAGCATAAATTGTATGCCGAGATAGTAGTGTAAAGGCCCCAGATCTGACATATCAAATTCAGCTTTGAAATCTGAAATTTGTGCTTTGCTAGTCTCTGTAATGTGCATGTCATCTACATACAAGATGACTATGAGAATATCAGCACCAGTTTTCTTCACATACAATGTGCTTTCAACTGGACTATTCACATAACCTTGGCTGGTTAGATGAGCATGTATTTTATCATACCAAGCTCTTGGAGCTTGCTTTAACCCATACAATGCTTTGTGTAACCTGCATACTTTATGTTCCTCACCAGGAACTACAAAACCAATGGCCTGATTTACATATACTTCCTCCTGTAAATCCCCATTTAAGAATGCAGTTTTAATGTCCAATTGATGCACTTTCCATCCTTTATGTGCAGCCAATGCAATCACTGATCTTATTGTAATCATTCTCGAAGTAGGAGCAAAAGTCTCCTCATAATCTATTCCCTCTTTTTGAGAGTAGCCTTTAGCCACAAGTCTTGCTTTGTACTTGTCAATAGTACCATCAAACTTCCTTTTGACTTTGTACACCCACTTTGTTCCAATGACATGCTTGCCTTTTGGCAATTCCATAAGATCCCAAGTATTGTTCTTCATGATAGAAGAGATTTCATCTTGCATAGCTTGCACCCAGTGCTCATTCTCATGTGCTTCTTCATAAGAAGAAGGCTCTTCTGAATCAAAGAGACCACCCATGGCTAATGCAGACTCCCCATGATGCATATTCAATGCATGCCTGGAACTAGCCCTTGTTCTACCTGTGAGTGAAGCTGCAAGTTTGCTTTCTTACAAAGTTTTCAGCAACCATCTTGGCACCGACTTGGCTGTGTCTATGGCTGTTTGCTCTTCCCTAACCAGATCTTCTACTTCTTCCATAGAAGTGTTAGCACATTCATCCCCAGTTTCTGCCCATGCTTGGTGTCCTTTTGGTCCCTTTAGCATGGCCCTTGATTGTGGGCTGGCCACCCCTTATTTTATATATTTTTTGGGGATTTTTCCCAGCCTGTATGGTTTTTTCCCAATCGGCCAGCTACAGATGTCTAGTCGGCCAGCTTATGTAGTTCCAGTCGACCAACTCTCCCCACCTATAAATAGGTGGGCTGGCCTCTCACCTTTTCATCTTGCCTTGTCTATCTTTTGCTCCCTCACTTATGAGACTACTTCTGTCTCTTGCTTGGGACTGTATTGCTTCAGTATATTCAGCATAGTTGCTCCATATCTCTCTCTCTCTTGCACTCTCTATTCAACACACTCTAGTGCCCTTTTGCTTCCGCTCTGTGCACTCTTTCATGGTATCATCGCTCCCGGTTCAGCGATTCCATCTGCTGCCCCAGATTTAGCCCTCTTTACAGCCCCTTAACCTCTGCGTTTTTCTCAGATTTGCAGCCTTCTACTTGCTGCGTTTTCTAGACAACTTCTGCTAATTGTTTTCCTTCAGTTTGGCTTCATTGCTTGCAGCCAGAAGGTAACTTTCTCATCACATTTCACTTCTACTTGGAGTTTGGATCTCTATCAGATGCAATGCAAGACATATCATTGTCTGATGCACTTGGTGTGTCACTAGTGCATGTGACCAAAAACGTGTACTCTTCCTGAATTACATTAGCCGATTGCTGTGCTTTGTCATCAGAAGAGTCTGCTACTTCATTGCTTGCATCTTTCTTTTTCTCTTTTGCAATCCGCTTTCTACATTCATTGATGTCGTGGCCACGCTTATGGCAGTAGTGACATTTGCCCTTCTTTTTAGGCTTGTTTGCATCCCCTTTGTTAGACTTTTCACCACCAGAAGAGGGCTGTCCATGACCAGCCTTACTAGACTGTTGTCCCCCATGCCTAAAGCTCTTTGCTTTACCCTTATCCTTGGCAATAAATGCCTTGTCTCCACCATGGTTGCTAGATAGGTTTGCTCTTGTTTGCTCTTCCTACAGCAAGAGTAAACCCACCAGCTCTTCAAAGGTGACGGGATCACCACCTTCTCTCATAGAGAGGTTGAGAGAGGTGTGAAAGCCCAAGTAGGAAGGTGGTAAAGAATGAAGAGTGTTGGTGACCAGCTGTCTGTCTGGGATAACCTCATCAATGTTGAGCAATTGTTCCTGCAAATCTTTCACTTTGGTGAGATGATCGGCCATGGAGTCACCCTCATCCATAGAAAGAAGATCCTACATGTGAGAGCGCAGAGAGAAAGAGTAGTTACTCTCCTCCACACGATCTCTGAAAGCATAGAGAGAGAGAGAGGCCTCTTCAAGTAGGCAACTCTTGCCTCGTTGCGTACCTGATACATTGCTTCCAATGTGTCCCATGCAAGCTTCGATGTCTTGCAAGACCAAATGTGTGGAATAATAGTCCTTTTCACTGAAAGGGCTATCAAGGACATGGCTTGTGCATCCCTAGAGTCCCATCTCTTCTGCTCTTGTGTGGGAGCAGGTTATACATCAGGAGCTCTCTGAGCACCTCCCCTTTGAGGCATTGCTGGCTATATGGTAAGTGAGCGTGTGTCATCACCACACACGATGCCCCAAAGCCCTTTGGCTACCAGCAAATTACGGATCATGAAACTCCAAAGGGAGTAGTTTGATCCATCCAACTTGTCCTCATGGGTGAGCACATCAAATACATCCGTAGCATTTTGAGCCATGTCGACATAATACAACTGCAAGCAAACCAAGCACCAATGTGCACTGCCAGGCAACCAAATGTCCTGTACAAAATTTTTGCCTGCAACCTGAAGCAAGTATAAACCTACACCAAATTGTCCAATTACACACAATGTGTATACATATGCGACAAATCACCGCTGTAATCCCCAATTACATGCTCCAATCTTAAAAGGCCCCAATTTTTATGCACTGCAATTGCTTCAATGTGCAGTCAATTGCCCAGTTTTCACAATAGCCCCAAATTTCTACAACCAAGGGAGGCTTAATTTGCTTATTTTGAGCTTAATCCAACCAAAACAACATGGGCAATTCTGCAACAAATAATTTCAATGCAATTATGCCTCCTGCAATTTTCCATGCGAAGGGAAATTTTGCCAATCCCCCAAATTCATTGATCCTGCAGTAGAATGTCCACGAAAATGTTCCCCCTTTTTTCTTTTTCTCTCTTCAAAATTTGAATAAAAAATACCTGCAAGTGATATGTTGTGCTGTCAGGCGAGCAGGTACAGGCGAAGACAAGCAGCTGTAGGGAAGCAGGTACAGGCGAGAACGAGCAGCTGTAGGCAAGCAGGTACAGGCGAGGATGGGTCGGCTGGAGCTCGATGTGGGCGCGGGTGGACGGAACCGCTAAACATGGGCACAGTGGATGGAACTGCTCGACGCGGGCGCAGTGGGTGGAACTGCTGGACGCGGGCGGTGGCACCAATGGGCGAGGAGGTGGAGCTCATAGCACTAGCTTCGCCACCAGCAGAGGCGCAAATGGGCGGCGGCGTTTCTGCACCGCTGAGGTGGCTGAACGACAGATGGCGCCTGGTCACCTGAGCCTGCTCGACGGAATTGCAACGACCAACGGAAGCTAGTTGATGGAAATTCGTAGAGGCAGGTAGACCAGCTCTAATACCAATTGTTGGTGTTGGACTCACACACTCACACACACAAAATCCTGCATATTAGGGTTAGGTGCAGGAAGAAGAAGCTCACACAGAAATGAGAGAGAGAGAGAGAGAGAGAGCCAAAAGTGTGGTAGCCACAAAATGCAAGTCAACCCTTACATGTGTCACATCCATATAATATAGAAGTACAAAATATTATATGAATAAAGTGTCCTTTCACACTTGATATCCAAGGGGAAAAACCACAAGGGAAAAAGTGCCCTTGGTTAAGCCCTATTCACACATAGCACTACCATAAGTGAGCATATGCCTACATAACCTCCCTCCTCCTTGAGCTTCAAAGCCTTGAGGAGACAATTTTTCTTCGCTGAAGTCGAGTTAGAATTCTTGGAAGGTTGGTCCAAAGACATTCCTTCTGTCGTGCTAGTCATTGACGCAGAGAACTTCCTTTTGTACTCGTTCCCCTGCTCGGTTACGGGCTTGGTTTTGGAAGAGACCATCGTATCATCATAAATAAGGTAATTCTACAGCAAATAATTTCAATGCAATTCTGCCTCCTACAATTTTCCATGCGAGGGGAAATTTTGCCAATCCCCCAAATTCCACTGATCCTGCAGTAGAATGTCCACGAAAATGTTCCCCCTTTTTTCTTTTTTCTCTTCAAAATGTTTTCGGTTACGAGTGAATGGCCTCGTTCAAAGTTTTGCACTTGTTATTTTTTATCTGTAAACGGTACAAGTTGTGTAACCCTGCTACGAAGAAACCCAAGGAGGAGTAGAATCCATCTTCATAGCTTTCATCTACAAGTCTCTAAATTTCTGGAGGTAGACCTCATAAGTGAGGTTCTGCGAGGTCATGGTAAAACTAGCAAACTGAGCAACTATGTCGTAGTCATCCTCCTTCTTAAGGAACTCTTTCTTGAAGACTTCTTCAAATTGCGCCCAAGTTTTTGGTCTAGGTTTGAGTTCTTTTCACCAAAGCAAAGCCCTGCCTTCTTGAGGAACTCTTTCTTGAAGACTTCTTCAAATTGCGCCCAAGTTTTTGGTCTAGGTTTGAGTTCTTTTCACCAGAGCAAAGCCCTGCCTTCTTGAGGAACTCTTTCTTGAAGACTTCTTCAAATTGCGCCTGCGCCCAAGTTTTTGGTCTAGGTTTGAGTTCTTTTCACCAGAGCAAAGTCCTGCCTGAGAGGAAACATGCTGCCAGCTGAATCTTTTTGTCATCGCCATATGGATGAAACTGGAAGTGGACCTGCCACTTATGTAGCCACGTGTCCACAATCTCCTTGGTACTTTGCGTTTGCTCACCCCCAAACTGCTCCAGAGTGATATTGGGCTTTTAAACTTCTATTTTGGAGAAATTTATTTTAATAAGAAGGGATATTTTTCCATCCAAAGATATCTAAAAACCTCGGAGTGCCTCTGCATCCACCAATGCGAGCCTTCAACACCAACCACCACTAGGAGTGCTTTACCTCACATTGACGCGAGCCTTCATCACCGACCGTGCTTCGGCTCCAACATCATCTCGATTCTCTGCTTCTGCACTGGTCTCTCTACTCATAGTCACCTCACACTTGAGGGCTCTTGTACATATTTGCACTCACCCTTATATATATATTCACTCACATATTTCATCTTCCATCCTTTTGCCCTCACACGGTCATCAACATCCCTACACTTGGCTTCCTATATTTGTCGTTCCTCAACAAGTTCCCTTCTTCATTACTACTCCATGAGAAGAAGCATGTGTTGAAAATTTTGGGGACCCTGCTCTTTAGGCTACTCTCTTTTTTTGCTTCCTTTGCTTGCTGCAGTTGTAGCTTGAGTAGCATATTCTATTCCATCAACTCTTGAAGGAAAATATTAGTGCTTTGCCAAAGCATTTCTTCTTTTGTTGTGCCTTTGTGGACACTTTCTTCTGCAATGGTGTCTTCAAAGACACTTTCTTCTGCGGTGATGCCTTCTTAGAAGCTTCTCCTGACATGGTGAATGGCTCGGTGGTTTTTCCCGACCTCAATTTTACCATTCAAGGAATGCTCATTGTAGGTAGTCAAGCTAGGTCACAACTAGAAGCTCTGATACCAATGTAGCAAGCAAATAGAGGTGGAGAGAGAGAATGCGGAGACCACCAAATTGGGACCCAATCTACCCATTTAACGGTCCCCTACCACAAGCACGAGTATTTGCTTCATTTTGGAGAACTGCAGAAAACTTACTGAAGATGATTGACGGACAATTGCCAAATGCAAGGACGATGTAGATCAAATGTCTACTAAACCAATTGAACGGATTGAAGACAATTGTGAAGCCACTTCGGAGAGCCTCATGCACACCTAGATCTGCCGAGAAAGAAGATGCAATACTGAAGGCTGAATGCTGAAGATAGCCCCGGGCTGCCTTGGGACGGTAGCACAAAGAGTGCTTGGCTGAGATGATGTATGCACAAGTTACAACACCAAGGTCTCAAGCACACATGCTTTTGCACTTTTCTACTACTGAATTCTATGAAGAATGAGATGATTTTAAGCAAGGGCTGAGGGGATGCTTATATATGTCTAATTGCTGCTGGCCAGTCCCCTCATACTGAGGTCAGCAAGGACAAATTCTACGACTACTGAATATAAGCATTAGATGCTCTTATATCACATAATCTCTTCACACGTGTGGAGTGTCTGTTAAGACTGCTGGCCGCCTAGACATTTGTCTTCCTAGGGCTGGCCGACTAGGCACTAAGGCCATGGTTGGCCCCTTTGCTGGACCATGGGCTGCCCATGTACACAGCCTCAAGGCTGGCCATAAGACAGGCCTATGCCTTATGTTCAATATGCTTCTAATTGCTTGTTATATGTGCAAAGCCTCAAGCCTCAAGGCTGGCCATAAGACAAGCCTATGCCTTATATATATACCTAGATGAATCCAGGAACATGCCCAAATTCACCTTTTAGGAACGTGCATGTTATATACTCATGGTAGTCGACCCACAAGACTATAGAACGATCAACTCCATTATGCATAGTATGGACTAGATACTACGACATCCCCACTAACGTCATCAGTGCCCAATAGTGGGTGTAGAACTCTGTATCAAGATATGCTCTCACACACGCACTCCACACACACACAATTAAAAGCATATATTCACACAAAGCCCTTCGTACTGAGTTTCTGTCAAACCTCCTAAGATGTAGGCCAAACTCAGCCATAATGAAGCCTAGCACTAAGGGAAGTAGCAAATAGAAAGAATTAGTACAGCAAATAAGTAGTTGATAGGGCAAACGCACCGCTAAAGATAGAAAGAATTAGCACTATGCCTTATGTTCGATATGCTTCTAACTGCTTGTATGTTCCTAAGCTAGGATGACCTACATGCTCTGATCTCCAAGTGGGTTAAGTGAACCTAAAGCTTGGAAGGACCTACGTAGCTCGGGCCTAACATGTCCCTAAACTAGGGCTCACAATAGGGTCACGGCATATGACAAATATTCCTAAAAAAGGTACTACTTCTGTAAAAGTATAGCACTGATGATGAGCTAGTGTGTCACACTACACCTCAGTGCCTGGGTGCATGTAACACATGGGGACTATTTAGAGTGGATCAAGGTGGCCAACCGGACCAACTTCAGTAACAAAGACTCGTGTCCACACAAGACTCTCCACTAGGCCGCCCATGTCCACCGGAACTGGTCTTTACACATAATACAAGCTTGCATCCACATATCCACACCTTGTCAAAGTATACAGAACCAAACCCCACCTAAATGAAGCACACACACAAGACCTTGGGCAATCTCCAAACCGTTTGGAGGAGCTCACAACATGGAGATGCCCGGTCACATCCAAGCACACTTTTTTCTAACACAAAGCAAGTACTTGGAGGTCTACCTCTACATCTCACACATTTCAATACCACAATAAACTGTACAAGCCACCAATTGGCATATTACAGCAAGAAGCTTCACGGTTCAAAGTCATGCTGCTGTACACAAGTAATTGCCATGCTACATGCTCTTCCAAAATTGTTTGTTTAAGAGGTAACTTTCGAAGCCATAAGTTCCAACTAGGCCCCTGCTTTCTCTTCATCACCCACCAATACCAAAAGCAATGCTCTTATCCAGCGCTTTGCAACACACCATTCTCTTCATGGTGAGACGTTAGTAAATGGGCACCATTCCCTTCATGGTAAGAGGTTTGTAATAGCAAATAAGGGTGGTATGGTATTGCCCAGATTAGGGCGTTAATGATAGATCTATATACAGCACAAGCAGGTTCTAGAAACAGAACTCTTTCCTAGCTTCTAAGGTTAATGTCAAGCTCGCCAAGGATAAATTTAAAAAGGTTCAATATGGAACAGACCATAAGCATAAGAACTTTTAAAGGAAAAGAAAAAACTAGTGCAAGTACCTGCTACATTGCTGACAGAAACGCTGCTCCTGGCCTGCTACAATTACCCGTGCTGCTTTGGAGTGGATGGCACATACTTTGTGGCGGCGATGGTAATCTTTGGCGGAGGTAAGGTCGGTTTTGCATCCCTCAACTTGACATTTTGGTGTTTGGCCTGCAACACGGGGCTTTTTGGGCTGGGCCTGGCTGGGCGCTTGCCCTCCACTGCCGCCACCTCCTCCCGGCACCTCAAAATATGTTCGTTTTCCAAGCTCCAGGCCGATCATGGTATCATTGGCGCAACCAGAACCTCCTGCCGGACCGTTGTACAATGCAGGCACTGTTTCCTTGCCCTCTTTTCCAGCGACAGCAATAATTCCATCTGCAAAAGCCCCAGGAGACCATCGCATTCCACCAGGGGCCGCGGCATTGAGAGGCGTCGCTGCCACAGCGTGGCTTCCCTTATCAGTGCCAGAATTGACCACCTCCTTCGAATCAAGGCCGAACAGTGGCGCACCCTCCACAGTGCTGCTTCTTTCCTCCATACCATACTCAGCATTGCTCAGAAAGCCGAAATTGCTCTGCCCGATAGGGTTGTTCGCCATCTCAGCGACCTAGTCTGAGCTCAGTGCTTCGCCATTGCGCGAGATTTCAAAGCATCTTAAAGCTCTGCACTGCGACATTCTCTTCCTCCGCTGCGTGTGGAAGGCAAGGGCATTTTCCGGGAAACTTTCGACTCCATGGTCATGGCTACTGCAAGACACCAAGGGATCGCAGTAAGGAAGGCAAATTTAGGGTTTGTAAGTGACAAAGAGGGGGAAGGGAAAGAATTTGTGTGTTGTTTGGGGGGGGGAGGGGGACGGGGATTTGGCAGGGCTTAAAGCACGCATGCAGGGGAGAAAACTAGGGTTTAGAGGGGAAGAGAAGCCAGGGTTTGAGAAGGGGGAAGGAAACTAGGGTTTCGCAGGAAGCTTGAGGCGGAAACGGGAGAACAAGGAAGGCCACTGAAGCCAGAGGAGAGCCATAACTTTGGGGGTGTGAAAGGGGACAGAAACGTGCAAAGGCAGGAGCTAATGCAGTGTCTGTGTAGAGTAGCGACAGCAAAAGGCGAAAGCTCAAAAGGCTGCCATAGCTGCGGGCCGCGAGTACCCGCGCCTATGGTGAGTCATTGGTGACAGATGCTCGGATGGCATCTATGCGAGCTCAGAAAGCTGCGAGGTACTGTTGAAGTGATGATGATGGCGATGGAGGAGATGGGGGAGGATGGAGCCTTTAAATTTGGTGATGGGAGGCAGGACTTAAATTTGAAGCCCTCTAGTCGACACTTTAGAAAATTGCAAAGCGCAAGGTTGATAAGCATAGGGTTTAGAATTTTAGGGGTATGTAATATATGTGTGCTTTTCACCCAATAGTGTGTGATAGTTTAGCAAATCATATTGTACTTTACATGTTAACACAAACAACTGACAAATGTCACTTGTCAAAGTTAGGTACTAAACAAAATGTAGAGTCTAGATCTAACCCTATTGAAGGTATGTAGAGTCTAGATCTAACCTTATTGAAGGTGAAACACTCACTCTCTCTCTCTCTCTCTCTCTCTCTCTCTCACACACATAAACACTCACAAGCGTTAACTTCTAAGTGCACACAAGTCCACTATGTATTTTGGATAGGATTGAAACACTTTGACCAAGGAAATGTGGCAAAGTATGAAAAAAACAAAATTTGCAAATTCGAAGTTCATAATTAAAACAAAGAGGGCATTCCATGTTTGCTTCCTTTGCCCTTAATAATGCAACAAGATGCGCCTTCTACAAAGCAAAATGCCAAGATACATTGGGAACAAAAGCTCACTAGTGACATCAAGTAGCAAGAATTCGTCTCTCTAAAGTCCTCTCTCTCTCTCTCTCTCTCTCTCTCTCTCTCTCTCTCTCTCTCTCTCTCTCTCTCTCTCTCGCTCGTATAATCTTGTAACATATCCAGCATCCATTGCCATGCTCTCTATGTCTCTCTATGTGTCTAGGTAGTGTCCATTGTCCATTGCCTTTTACGATACTACCTAATGCAGAAGAAAAACGATGTTGTGATGAGACAAGACAACATACTGCAAGCCAATTTTTTCTAATTTTGAAAGCGTCTACACTTTGGAAAGCAGAAGCATATGTACAATGTATATCATGTATGAGAGAGAGAGAGAGAGAGAGGGGACGCTGGGGGTGGGGCTGTGTGCTAGGTGGGTTGTTGAACTTCAATTCACATTTCATCAAAATTTGCAATCAGTTATGAAGAGCTCCAAGGTGTGACCCCTAGTCAAAGGGAGGGATTGAGTTCAAAAACAAAAACAAATTCTTAGAAAATGTCATATTTTTATAGTCAATCCTATCTCAATATTCAATCATAACACTAATCTACT
Organism: Cibotium barometz; assembly: GCF_041138505.1. Lineage (NCBI taxonomy): Eukaryota > Viridiplantae > Streptophyta > Polypodiopsida > Cyatheales > Cibotiaceae > Cibotium > Cibotium barometz. The sequence goes on from NC_141093.1 coordinate 13,027,775, forward strand.
CTTAGAGAAATAGGGTGTGTCAATTTGTTAGTTTATGCCTTGCAAAGGGTCTCAAGCCACATTGCACAACAAAGTACAAGTGTCAAGAGAATGCAACTTCTCTCTTCATTGTAGGCTAAAAGATCCTTCAAAGCTTTCATATCCTCCTTTCCTCTCATTGGTGTTGTGTGGCACTAAGACATTCCAACCTTTTTTGTGGGGCCTCCTCTACTCGTGGCTTAACCTTGTCTCAACACAATTCAAATTTTATTGCTCACTACCCTAACCTAATCATTAGATTCTTGGGCTTATGTCAAGTGGCATCATACCCCACTTAAAGAACAAAAGAAAATAAGTTATAAGATATGGCTGGAGTATGCCCTTTTCTATTGAAATATATTTTACGGAATTCGAAAGTGAAATGTCTTTCTTCTTTATACTATAAAAATTACTCCATAGATGGAGTGTCTTCTTTCAACTTCCCTGGACATTCTCTCATGCTTGGACATTCTTTCATGCTTGCTTGGACATTCTCACACTTGCTTGTAGTAAACTATTGTAGATTCGGATTGGCATTCACGCATTTTATTTGTGGCCTTAAATAAATACATCATATGTTAAGTTTAATCTGAGGTTTATTTTTATAGATCGGCTTATGCATTCAACCAAGTATAAAGTAAACAATACTTCATGATGCAAGTTAATTAAATCACTTACCAACTCATCCTCAAATTCATATTTGCAAGCTACCTCTTTTAAGAACATTGGAACATATATAAATTTGGAGGAGAAAGATGAATGTGTTTACTAAATATGGATGTAATTATTATTTTACTTAGAAGAGGTTGTCCTTTGTCTTTTTGCATGGCCATAATTTTGTCTAAACTATAATTAGTTCTTTTCCATGCTACAAAAGAGCACTTCTTCTCTATGTTCATTTATGAAAGTTTGTAATAAAGTTCTTTTTCCATTTACAATTGATTATCTCGTTTATTGGTAAATTCACATAGCATAACTTCAATAAAAACCAAGTCCGCTTTGCTATACAAATCGAGAGTGTAATGTTCACCCTTTCACCTTCACAAGTTATGCGCATAGCTATGAGGGGTGATCTCTACTTTAGATATCCTTTCTCGAAGGAGCGACATGTTTGGCTTTTTTATCATTAACATTTTTATGGAAAGCAACACATGGAGAGAGAGGATGAAGCTAATAAACCAAGGTAGATTATGGGGATCAATAAATGAAAAAGATGTTGCCCTTGTAGAAGTTGCATCATGTAAGGAGGCATCACAGTGAGACAAAAGTCAAGAAAGTGTTAGTGTTTTGAAAGCTAATGAGGGTGGCAAATATACATGCATGTGATAATGCCATCTTTAGGACGTTTGTTCAAGTGTCGTGAACAATCTTATGTTTGATAATCTTGGACCAACATCTCAATTGTTGTCTCCTTGATGTAAACATGGTGCTTCGACATGAGACAATGTCATATTCATTGTTTGTTGTGATTATTGCTCAAAGTCATTACTCATGATCAATGCTCAATATTGTTGCCCATAATTATTGCTCAAATATCAAAAGGGAAGAGCCCACTATAACACTCAAGCTTATTTTTACTGATAGAAAGGGGAAAAAAAAGCTGGGCCCTAAGCAGTGATACGTGAGAGTCATAGTGCATCACTTATACTAGTGATTTATGCAGCACTTATATCACTGTTAGGAAAAATATTATTTTTTTAGGAGGGTAGATAGAAAAAATAACCCCGATTCATCCCATTATGAAGATTTAGTGTAAAAACATTAGAGGAAAAATAAATTGACAAGAGGGGGAAAATGCACAAATTGCTAATGGACACAATGCCAATGTTTTATTGTCAAAAATACCTAAAAGGCAAGTTTAACCATTGGAATATACTTTATGGTTCTCTAGAGTTGTTTGCCATTGAGTATACTCAACTATCCATTGTTCACTATATATATAATAAATTAAAAAGAAAGAAAGTTAAAAGTGTGATCCTAATAGTAATCTTAAGTGATTAGCACTTTATAAAGAACAAGAAGAATTATTTGTTGTAGTAAAATCAACAAGGTAATTCTATTCTAAGTAGTAGGTCCTTGCTATATATACATATTGATAAGGTGATTTTATTCTAAGTAGTAGGTCCTTGCTATATATACATATTGATAAGGTGAGTTTATTCTAAGTAGTAGGTCCTTGTAGTAGAAGATGTAAGCATGGAAGAATGCCATCTTCCTTGTCTTATTTTCCCAGACATGCGAAGAAAAATACCAAGAAGTCATGAAGATTCAAGGTGAATGGTTAGGTGGTCAAAGGTCCAATGTAGATGTCTGGATTTAACCCTGCTTGTAGATGTCTGGATTTAACCCTGCTTGTAGCCAAGAGCATGCATTGAGAAAAAAGTGAAGGTGAATCAATGTAGATGAGCTCTAGATCATGGTGGAAAACCATCTCAGAAATAAAAGAATTATAAAAAGAAGTCATTAAAAAGTTATATCTTCTTCTTCATAATCAGATCTTCTTTTTATTCCTTAGATGCATGATGCGAAGAGGAAAAAGAGAAGAAAGAAGAAGTCATACCTCTTCTTCACATACACGTGAAGAAGAAGATTTTAATTCTTCTTGTTTATGACATGAAAAAAAGAAGATAAGGAAAAAGAAGAGGTTGCCTTTTGACTTCTTCCTCTTCTTCTTGCTTATGACACGAAGAAAAAGAAGTTAAGGCAAAAGAAGAGGCTACCTTTTGTCACATGTTTCTTCGTTATACTCCTCTTGTTCATATCCATGAGAAGAAGAAGAGGAGGAGGAAGAAGAAAATGTATGTAAATGTATGCATGCTTCTTCTTTCTCTTCTACTTCATGATGTGAAGGGGAATAAAAGGAAGAAAAATCGTCTTCTCTTTCTATTCTTCTCGAGCATGTGAAGAAAAGGAAGAAGAAGAAGAGGGGAAAAGAGGCATGTTTCTTCGTCATCCTTATTCTCTTTAACACATGCACAATTCTTATGACATGAAGAATAGAAATAATAGTAGTAGTATGGAGTCTTCTTCACCTAATTAGAAAAAAGAGAAGAGGCTTCTTCTTCAAGATTCATCTTCTTCTTCATGCAAATACTCTTATGAAGTGGAATCTTTGTGTTTGAGATTGTGTTGAACTTGCTTTTTCTTTTCTTATTCTAAAAGATCTTATTGAAATCTTGTAACAATGGGCATGAACATTGCCTCCAAGATTGGCCTTAACTTAAGATCTTAAGCACGTGTTAGTGGACTCTTATGGGGAATTATAGCAAGAATGATAAAAGACAACAAATGGAATGACTATGATCAGGCCATCCCATTGTGTATTAGGTTAGCAGGGTACTTTCTTGTTTACATATAATTCACCCATTAGATGGTTTGTGTCGCATTCTTTTTTTGTACTTTTCATTATTTTTCATGTTACATAAGCAACCTCAAATTTATTAATACATTTTCTGTTTGGCACTTGTTATTTTATTAAGTTTGCAAATGGCATCAACAAGATTGCATTAGTTTGTGTTAAGTTTTTATATATAAATTTCTATAGTTTTTTGTATTACAGCTAGTTGGTCCATGATAGAGAGAGAAAATGGGTTAAGCCAAATACTTGGCAAAACACTTTCATGGGGGGGGGGGGAGAGAGAGAGAGAGAGAGAGAGAGAGAGAGAGAGAGAGAGAGATGTTAGAAAATATGATGATGTCGCGGTGAGCATGATCCTTGGAAATTTGTGTATGGTTAGATATCATATGATGTCATGGATGAGATCTACACGCGTGTTGACTAGAATGTGAGTTGGATGTGAGCATTGGTGTTCATGTAATCCAAGCGGTAGTAGTTGAGCCAAGAGATCTATTGGCATTGGGATGAATGAGGTTTATTTGAGCATGTGTTTTATCGAGAGAGAGAGAGAGAGAGAGAGAGAGAGAGAGAGAGAGAGAGAGAGAGAGAGAGAGAGAGAGGAGGTAGAAGAAAAAGAAAAAGAAAAAGAAAATTTATTGTTGCTCATGCACTTACAAAATGGTTACATCAATTGTACTCTCTTAGTGGGTGGTGGTGGCATTGGTGGTACAGATATTTCTTGAGGCTACAAGAACTAGTTATCCATGTAGAAGGGTTGAGGGGCTATCGCTTGCGTAAACCTCAACAATGCTTAAATCCAAAGAAGGTGAAGAGTTGCTAAGGCCAAGGATTATAGTGCACGCGGTCAACTATGGATGGCATTATATATTAGTGCTTGTACAGGGATAGTGCTACTAAGCCACTTTATGGCTAGTTGGTTAAGCATAATCCATGCTTCCTATAAGGCTTTAAAACATCTAAGTAATCATGCTCTTGGGGTGTTGCTTGTATTAAGGTTTGGGGGTGCCTCTGGGGTGTTACTTTTATGAAGGTTCTGAGACTTTGTTAAAGGTGTTCTTTAAAGCATGGGGGGAAAGCTTCTTTTTTTTTTATCTCCTCTTTGTGACCCACCATAGAACATCCAACTTTGGTTCATAATGGCTTTATGTATTTTTAGTCTCTTTGGATGCAAGTGAGATATAAGTTGTTTTTGAGAATATATTTGTAAAAGAGATGATGAGAAATGCTCTGTGCTCACACCTACTCAAGATCTCAATGCACAAGACATGGTTGCTTTTTTCTTTATTTTATGCAACAACAAATTTATGAGTTGAAAATTGGTTATTCTCTAGATTACTAACTACTCAACCTTTATTCCAACAACCATATGTTTTTTGCGCTATTGCAAAGACCTTTGGAAATTATTTAAGCATGGTTGGATCAATGGGGAATGCACTTCTCACTCACCACAACTATCCTTTTGACAAAAAGTGATGATGATTCAAAGGTAAAGCTTACTGATGGTACAAGGAATGAAGAAGATGCATCTTTAACAAGCTAACTAGCTCATGTTAAAGTGAAATTGTGGACACTTTTGCACAAGAATTAGAGGAACATGGTCACATGCAAAGTTTTCTAATATTTTTATGAAAGGAAACCCTTAGATTTGTATGTGTGCAAGAGCTATGTGAATCGTAAGCTCAATTCCAAGATATGCCTAATATGTATTGATTATGAGAGTTTAACAACAATGGGGGTGGATGGATCTTTAAAAAGTGTGTTTATTGATGAAACTCAACACCTTAGTATCTTAACCATGGAAAACCTTCCAAAACATCATGAGAAAGTAAATTATTTGGGAGATACTAATGCAATTTGTTGATATATTTCCACCTAAGTCACCTTATGACTTTCCTCCATTGAGATGACTTAGACAATTTAGCTTGATCTAGGTGCAAAATTGTTATTTCTTCTAGATTGAGTGAAAGGAGAACAATGCAATTGGAAGATAATTTGAAGAATATAAATAGATGGGTCATAAATGATTTTAGTGGGCAAGAAGGATAAGAGTACGTGTTTATGCATAGACTAACAAAGGCCTTAACAAAGTTATGATTAAGAATAAGTATCCTTACTAAATTTGGATGATTTCATAGATTAGTTTTAAGGAGAAAAGCATTTTTCCAAGATTGATCTAAGGATGATTTCATAGATTAGTTCCAAGGAGAAGCATTTTTTCAATACTAATCTAAGATGGGATGCCATAAATCCATCTTCCCAAGGTGATGTTTGGGACAAAATATGGTATATAAGAGTCTTCAATTTTGCCTTTAAAACTCACACTTGGGCTAGCCACACTCAAATATGATGAAATATCATCCATATCTAGGGAAGTTTATTAAAGATGACAACGTGGTCCACAACAAGTCCTTCTTATCAAATGATACAAAGCACTTTGTTATTGCTTTGGGTAGTCTTTTAAATAAGTGCTTTATATAAAGTCAAAGAAGTGTGATTCCTTCAAGCATGATTTGATTCATGTTAATTACACATACAGGGTATATGGATACACTTGGATAAGGTATGAGTGGTGATAGAATCATTTTAGATGTTAGGGGATAAGGAATGGGGAACTTTTTTGGTTGGAAGATACTAGACACTTCATAATTTAGAGTGAGTTCTCAATTATAAAGAGCACAAATTATGGAATATGAATATGGAATGCTTATTAAGTTGATAGATTGATTTGCAAAAAGAAACAGTATGGATTAACCCTCCCTTCCCATTCCAATAAAGTGTTCTAGTTTGTAAGAGACGAGGTACTCATGAAATCTATGAGCTTAACAGAATCCTAGAAAGCTCTACCTAATACCTCCCTCCTAGAAAACTACTCTTTGATTATGTATAGACCCTTGTAGGCAATCAAGGATGTACTGAGTGTAATTTTCTTGTAGTTGTACCTCCCTTGTTTTGCAACTGCAAAAAGTTAGAACCTAAGCTCCGTGTGGCCATTACAATAAGCTGATGGAAGTATAATGGCAAAATATTAAGATAGCTAATGGAGTATCTCATGATGGATCCCATATTCTGTAACATTGATTCAAATTAGGCCATATGATGGGGAGGGTTTCCATCAAGTTTCACTATCTTATAATAATTAACCCTAGTAACAATAGTATCTACAACAATAGGTGAATCGCCTTTAACAATATAGGGAGTGTTTTCACTACGTTTTACTATCTTATGATAATAAATTATCCTAGTAACAATAGTATCTACAACAATAGGTGAATCACCATCAATATTATAGGGATTGAGAAAAAATAAACAAAAGACTTTGCATCCTTACAAAGTGCAACAATCACATTCACAACAACAGGTCAACTGTGGATTTTGAATCACATTGTAATAGGCAGTGCAAAAAGAGAAACCAAGAAGAAGAAAAAATGGAAGAAGTTATCAAGGGGGTAAAGCAAGCTTAGTTTGAATAGAAGAAATAAAAAGAATTACATTACCAATTTAAAAAACAAAAACTTAAGAAATCAATTAAGCCTCCTCATCTTCTTCATTGTCCTCTTCATGTGTCACATGAAAATAAAACCTAAAACACAAAAATGAGAAAAATAGGTTCTTGCTCATCCACCAAAGAGAAGGTAGAGAATGAATAATCTAATGGAAAAAGTTTCAATGGGAAGACCACTTAAGAACCAAGGATGCTGACTCAACCCTGGACTAGGAAGACCACTTAAGAACCAAGGATGCTGACTCAACCCTGGACTAGGAAGACCACTTAAGAACCAAGGATGCTGACTCAATGGGAAGATCACTTAAGAACCAAGGGTGCTGACTCAACCCTAGACTAGGAAGACCACTCAACCAAGGGTGCTAACTTAATGGGAAGAACACTTAAGAACCAAGGTTGCTGACTCAACCCTAGACTGAGTGACCTATTTAAAACTCAAGAAACAACCTAATCCTAAACAAATTTTCAATTTCTTGGTTCCATTGTGCCAATCAAGATGTGATCTCTTAGATTTGTTTTAAAGAAGATCCTACATTACCTCGTCATATAGGATCTATCTATCAAGTTGATGCCCATGGGCTAGATCAAGATGTGATCACTTAGACTTGTTTTAAAGAAGATCCCATACCACCTCATCTTATAAGATCTATCTATCAAGTTCTTAGTGCCATTGGGCTAGATCTTGAGAGGGTTGGTTGGGACCCAATACGATGATGTAATCTCCTTTTCCCATGTTCTCCTATTAGTATGTGACCTCTTATACTTCTTTTAAAAGTAGATCCCATACTAATTCATGGTATAAGATCTATCTATCACGTATATTATATAACTTAATTGATGAATACAAACATTGAAATTAAGAGTTTCATGTAGTCACGAATTTGACTCCTTACAATGGTTTCACATCTGGAGTTATCACTTAAAGAAGCTGTTAACTTAGAAGCCTCAAAGTTGAGCTAAAACATGTGGGATTAATGTAGTTTTTTTGTCTTTATCTTATCATGTAATTTATTGCATGCGAAAAAAACATAATGTAGATTTTCAGCCTTTGTTTTATCATGTAATTTTAACGCATGTGACAAAAACATAGGGCCATGCTAGGATACATGCCACTTGGTTTTTTAAAGAATATATATACTCAAAATAATAAGCCATGTGTAGGTAGATGTAGGTATTTGATATGTATTCCACTTATAGCCTTAGCTTTAAATTTGCAAAACAAAGGTGAACCATTGACCAATTATGTAACTATAATTTGTCGCAAAATACAGTAAAAGAAACATGATAACTAAGACCTTACTATGACAAGCAAAGTGAAAGCATCTTTGTAAAGAGGAAAAACAATGGTTCAAGAAAGAAGTGGTAATAAGAGTTGTAATGCAACTTGGAAACTTAAGGATCAATATGTCACCACGTGGGGTTCACCGCAACAAAAGTGCTCTTGTACAAAAGGTTTTGCCATAAAGCTTTCTCATCACTTTATTGTTGGATAAATAAACCTTTGCACATAGATTAATGGCTATGTATTCCCTACACCATAAAATTGTAGGAGTGTAGCACATAGATTGATGGTTCTTTATTCTCTACACCATAAAACTGTTAGAAGTGTAGCACATGAGCATGTGCAAGAATGGTCAACCCTGCACCAAATTGATGGCCATGGTATGATGCTCACAGGTGTATGTATAAAAACAAACAAACAGACTACTTGAAGGTTTATCTCACATTGACACAAGTTAATGAAAGTGTATAAATGATGCTTATTAATGAAAAAATGGGTATATTGATTATACAAAATAATTGATCACATAACTTTTAATCTCATAGAAAGATATTGAAAAATTTAATTTTGGTTAATATTCAAGGATACTTTTTAAATCACATATGTATAAATAACATACACATTATATAGTATACATATAATATAATATCTATATATTATAGAAGAAAGAATGATACTAATTGAGATTAACATAAAATTTTCAAAATAATTGATACCATAGTATTATGTGGTTTAAGTTTAAATAAAATAGTATTTCTCTCGAAGTGTCTTTTTATTGTACTATATAGAGAAGTTAGAGAGAGAAATAGAGAGAGAGGTGTAGAATTATACTATGCATTTGAATGCATGTTTCACACATGCATGCGCACACACACGCACGCATGCACGCACACACACACATGCATGCACATAAACACACATGCATACATGCACATACACGTGCACATATAGCACACATAGCAATACATACGAACTATTGATGTAATGCACATATGCACAAACATGTACACACACACACCCCCCCCCACACACACAAAACACACATGCATGCATGCACATACACAGGCACACATAGCACACATATCAATACATAAAAATATTCATGTAATGTATGTATGCACACACACACACACACACACACAACCACACATCACACATAGCATTACATATAAACTATTGATGTAATGCATGTATGCACATGTGCGTCAAAGCTCTAGGTTGAAAGAGCACATTACATAACCTGTAATTCATGTAATGTAGTCATTACACATATCTATGTAGTAGAATTAAGTTGCATTGCACAATCATACATACAAACTATTGATGTAATGCATGTATGCACATGTGTGTCAAAGCTTGTAGAGGTGAAAAGAGCACATCACATTACTTAAAATTCATGTAATATAGTCATTACACATATCTATGTAGTATAATCTAGTTGCATTACACACTCACAAATTCTTTAAAAAATAGTAACTCGTTAAAATAATTCAACAGGCTCAAGACCTTGCTCAAGGAAAGGTAATCTCTAGTCTTTATTTTCTCAATTTGTGATACCATCATCACATATATTCCTCACATCCCTAAGCAAAGTTGCATTTAAGCCTTTATTTTGGGTTTAAAATAAACATGAAGAGTACCATTAGTGCATGCATTGGGATATAGTTTGCATAATATATGTTTGTTGAGTTTTAAGTTTACATGTGTTAGGTTCACATGAAAATGATATTGCTTTCTTTTTCTGTGTGGTGGTGTGTGCACAAGCACATGAGTGTGTGTGTGTGTGCACAAGCACATGAGTGTGTGTGTGTGTGTGTGAGAGAGAGAGAGAGAGAGAGAGAGAGAGAGAGAGAGAGAGAGAGAGAGAGAGAGAGAGAGAGAGAGAGAGAGAGAGAGAGAGAGAGAGAGATCTTACTTCAACACAAGTAGGAAGCACAAGTACATGTGATAAACCCTTGTTTATGGTAACCTAAAAACATAAACATTAATCAAATCAATAAATTAGAAAAGTATGTTATTTGTAACCTTTGCACTTATCACATTTAGAAGTTTGGGGTTGTTTAAGGAACGAGTGAGCAATGGCTAGATGTAGTTAATTTCCAAGGAAATTTTTGTTTTACCCAACCATTTCAATTTGAGTCCAACAACCAAATACCAATGCTCTAACAAAGAATACAACTAGCTATAGCCACTTTACCAAACAAAATGATTTTATGCTCTTTGAAATAGCTACAATAACACCTTGCTTTTGAATAACTACAATAACTTGAAATGATTTTATGCTTTTGAAATAACTATAGTAACACCTTGCTTTTTAACTATAGTAACACCTTGCTTTTTAATGTTACAAATAGGTGTGATTGGCCATTTTACTTGAAACTATTTTATGCTTTTGAAATAACTACAGTAATACCTTGCTTCTTTTCAATGTTATAAATAGGTTTGATTGGCCACATTGCTTGAAACACATGGTACATGACATAAGACACTGTACAAATAAATACGCATACATGTAGCAAACTCCCATCCCCTTTAAAGAACATAATATAAAGTGATATTATACAGATTTCAATGCAAAACATTGGAGGTGCCTCAAGCTGATTAGATGAATGCACCACCATCACATCCCACCCCCTCCATGGCATGTTTCTGGTTGGTTGAGATAAGGACATTATGTAAAAAAACTCACCAACTGACATGGTAAATTTTAAAATTACATCAAAATTTCAATGAAAACATTGGAGGTGCTAATTGGATGAATGCACCACCATCGCATCCCACCCATTCCGTGGCCTCTTTCTCGTTGGTTGAGATAAGGACATTATGTAAAAAAAACTCGCCCGAAATGATTAATTTTAAAATTACAAAAAAAATTCAATGCAAAACATTGGAGGTGCCTCAAGTTGATTGGATGAATGCACCACCATCGCATCCCACCCCCTCCATGGCCTCTTTCTCGCTGGTTGAGATAAGGACATTATGTAAAAAAACTCATAACTGAAATGGTTAATTTGAATACAACATCAAAATTACAATGAAAATTTGTTTTTTTGTCCATGTCGGCGGAGCCAAGTTTGACTCTTGTTAGGGTGCACCTTAAATCTTTTTTGGTTATGGGTGTTACACTATTGGGGGTGTCCTATTAATTTAAAGGAAGCACAACCTTTTGGTAGTACCACACATATCTATAAATATACATGATTAAAAATTTAGTATTGTACATGTTTGGATTGAGTTGAACTATGTGAAATGCAAAGATACCTAGATGTGCTTATTAACATTTTATTTTTATACATGTTTGGATTGAGTTGAAGCAAAGATACCTAGGTGTGCTTATTAACATTATAGTTTTGTACATGTGTGGATTGAGTTGAACTGTGCATGCTCGTTTGAAATGCCATGATACCAAGTTCCTAATATTTTTTTTCTTTTCATAGCGTACGTGTGAAACACACACCCCCATTTACGATCATCTAAGAAATTATGAATAAAGAGCTTACAGGGTGGGAAAAATCATACTCTTGCAACTCTATCTTTGCCAATTGTTGGGAATGTAAATATTCACCCATTCCATGCCCATGTTTGAGGCACTTTAAGGTCATGGGAGATGAAAGGATTAGATGCTCCTTTGTGAACCATTTTTTGTTTGAAAAGTTGATTGAAAAGGGAAGTTCAACCACTTTTTGATGGAGTGGGACTCCCTTCAAAATGACAAGTTGCCCACAAAATACACGCTCTTTACTATTTAGTGTATTTTTGAGGCCTTAAAAATCATGGGTGTATTTGATGGGTGTAATAGGCAACCTTGATCTTCTAAATGATGGTAATCACCTTAGCTTTACCTATTTTTAAGCCCCTTGAAGTGTACTTCTTGACGGCCACTTGAACATTTTGCAAGTATTTAATGGCTGAAATGCTTAAAAACAAGTATGACGACCATCAAAAATCACGCCTGGTGGGAGTGTTTATAGATGGAGGGGGTGTGTTTTCTTGGATATACAAGGTTTTGATCCAGGTCAATAGGTTATTGCATGGCTAATAACCACTTGGTACAAATGTACAACTATTTTTTGATATCATTTACTATTACTATTGCATGGCTCATAACCACTTGGCACAAAAGTACAACTATTTTTTTGATATCATTTATTACTACTATTAAATGTTAGCATAAATGCTCTTAGGGATAACTAGTGCATTTATAGGTACACTCATCGCAAGCTTTAGGAAAAGCCAAGTTGGACATGGTAGGGATTCAAGAAGGTGAAAGTCCAAGCACTTCCTAATTGTCTTATGTACATGTTTTTTTTTTTTGGGCGATGGTTCTGAATGGGAAATTTGAGAGATTGGTACTGAATGAGAAATTTCAGCCCTCGTCGGGCTTAATCCTGCCAACGGTGTGGTGAGCAGGGCTCGTACCCGAGACCTCCACGTTCCCAACGTGCTTTACTAACTAGCCCACCACACACCATGTACATGTTACACATTTTATTTTTAAGAGTTGGACTACGTTGAAATGATTATTGATAAATTTAGTGGAGTTCAATGGTAAATGTAAAAATAAAGATAAGTGAAAAAATAAAATTATAAATAAAGACAAGTGTGCATGGAGTCCCGTGCGCGTCTCTCTCTCTCTCTCAGCGAAAAACATACACACGTAAATTAGATATTAGCATCCAGCCCGATATATATATATATATATACATTCAAATGCGGATAAATCAAAGCCGCTGCAGTCGAAAAATCCTCGAGCATTCCTAGTATCCCATAATTCGAACCACAAAAAAAAAAAAACACTTTCTCTTAGAAAAACTTATTTTTTAAAAGAAAACATACACACTTCCTCTTAATTTTTCATAAAGCCATAACTTTTAAGACCCCGCCCTTCTTTTTTTCACCTTCACATTACTAGTGTATTTTTCACCTCCTATACACTTACATTACTAGTGTATTTTTATCATCACGTTCAATTCCTTTTTTTTTTTTGGAACATAAAGTAAATATATTAAAACTAAGCCATCACACAACAACAAAATTTAGAGATATCTTCCTACATTTCCCCCATTTCACTGTTCAGTAACCTACAAAGGTGGGATGAAAGGTCGAACACTGCACATGATCCATATTAAATATAAAGTGTGAGGGCTCCTAAAAGATGTGCCAAGAAATGTCTCTTTACATTTTCCCATGAGTCACACACCTCGTATACGATGACGGATGATAACTTAGTTAAATACCTTGGTCTACCATTGGCCAAACTAGTAGTTCCCTTGGTTTTTTTATTGATTCACTTTTAATTGTTGGGCATGCATGCTTGCTCGAACCTTTTTTTTTTTTGAAGTTGAAGGGCTTTCTTAGTAATAATATAAAGCTTGTCTTTTCTTGATGAGGACTTGTACTCTATAGGGTGTTGGTTTTGATGTGATCTTTGTTGTGTGGAGACATGGCACACTTACAAACTGATGTTCTAGCCAATGAAATTATATTTCTAATGATCCCTATGCCATGAGCATCCCATTATCAATATATGTACACTATTCCTTGTTGTTTGTGAATTGTGGGGTTTGGTGAGGTGAGCCATTTTTTGACACTTTTAACTCAAGTTACAACAAACATTATTTCTTGGTGATGATTGAGCTATGTATATAAGTCAAAGAATGCACTTAATAATGTTCCAAGCTACAAATCTTGTGCTTCTGGGCATGTGACAAAAACTTGGTTTGCTAGAGTGCACCTTGGTTTCACACTTTCTTTATGATAAACTTGGTTTGCGAGAGTGCACCTTGGTTTCACACTTTCTTTATGATAAAGAGTAAGAAGTTATTTCATATATGTGAAACACATTCTCATGATGCCCATCAAAAACATATGACAAACAAACCTCCAACTATTGAGTTAAGACATCTAGTATGTGTTACCAAACAATAATTCTAGAGACTTAATGAAGCATGCTAAGGTTATTGTACAGTTGAAAGTTATCCTAGTGTGGTGATACTTGTAGTGTATATTACAAGCGTGCTAAGGAGGTGCATTGCTCATGGGTCCTCCCATTTATGGCCACCTTCTTCTCACATTTCATAAATTTGACTTGCGTACAGATCTACTCTAGCTTTTCCTTTTACACGTCATTGTGCCTTTTTTGTCCTCCCACTTATTTGCTTCCTTACGTCAAGTGTGTGCCATGTCCTTATTTATTATTCACCGTCCATTACAATATATTTAACCATTGTACTATAAGTGTGCATATGCTTACTAGGTTGGTATAGTGGCGATAAATTATGATTGTAAAATCCTCCATGGGCGATGTAAAAGCTTGTTCGAATTCATCATGAGTGGAGGTGGGGTGAGAGCTATTAAATCAAATTAAAAGCCATTTAAATAAACACATAAGAATGAAACAAGCTAAAAAATACAATAAAGTAAACTCATATTGCTTGATTAATCTCTTAATAAAAAAAGATTACATATTTATAGCCTTAAAAAAGGCATCTCCTAAAATTTCTACCTATAATAAAAAAAGATTACATATTTATAGCCTTAAAAAAGGCATCTCCTAAAATTTCTACCTATAATAAAGTTCTAAAATCTCTAAAATTTGTCTTAGTTCTCCTACTCATACAAACCACTCATCCAACTCCTACCAACTATTTAGTCCAATTACTTTTAACTCTAAGGTTTCACACAGTCTTTCTACCTTTGAACACCCACCTAAAGTTCTAACATAATTAAATCAACTCTAACCCACACAAATGTGAGCTCACATATTTTAACACCGTTCCCCTTGATCGAAGCACCCATAAGAGCATGGTACCTTGTGCTTGATCATTCATCACCTTAACAAATAAACTTGATACAAGGAGGCACTCAAGCTTTCTTCCTCAAATTACAATCACGGAGACTCTCATGCTATATCCATGTAGACTCTTATTCTTCATCACATAAAGAAGTACCTCAAGTCCTGCCAAGTGAACTCTCATGATCCACTCTAGTATAAAACCAAGTGCCTTAGGACACCATAAAAACTTCATGCTACATGATTTCAACCTTAGCACAAAATACAAGTTCCTTAAGATATACCATGTAGACTTCATGCTGTGATCCCTATTAAGATATCAAAGTTCAACTTGAATTAGCATGTTGGTCTTCTCCAAAACAAGACTTTTGCAAGTTCACATGGACTATAATAACTTAAAATTTTCTAGTTAGCATGCACAAAAGGCTTGTAACCAATTCAACGTGTAAGCGAATGCATGGGTCTTCTTTTTAGTAAAATTCAGAATAGAGTTGTCCTATAGACAATGGAAGCCTCTTTGTTTATTTTCCCATGATACAGAGTTTTGATAATGCTTCATTTATTGTTTGTGTTACTCGTCAATCCGTTCTTTCAATTCATTCATCTATTATTTGTGTTACTCCTTAATTCATTCTTTCAATTCATTCATCTATTATTTGTGTTACTCCTTAATTCATTCTTTCAATTCATTCATCTATTATTTGTGTTATTCCTTAATTCATTCTTTCAATTCAAGCTTAGACAATTTCTTCCTCTTGCTTATATAAAGGCACTTCATGCAAATTAGTTCTTTATGTTGTTAGATTTGAATAAGCTCACCTCCATTAAAATCTTCATTGAAGTCAGTTCTTTATGTTGTTAGATTTGAATAAGCTTACCATGAGCTCACCTGCATTGAAATCTTCACATGGCATCAGAGCATAGGTTTTAGACAACCCGACCTGGGTTCTAGTATGCCATTATTTGCTTGAGTGGTCACAATCTCTCTCTCTCTCTCTCTCTCTCTCTCTCTCTCTCTCTCTCTCTCTCTCTCTCTCTCTCTCTCTCTCTCTCTCTCTCGCAAGTTGAAGGCTTCCGAGAAAAGCAAAAGCAAGCGAAGAAATCTCTACTGAATACAGTGCAGCATCCGAAGAGGCAACGAGAGCAGAAAAAGCTTGCAGTAGCCATGGCCGCCGCTGGAGAAGCTTCTGTGGTGGTGAGGGCATCATTAGCTTGGGTCGCAAGCCATGCTTCGCATGTTTCCATCAATTAATCACGCATGGCACATAAACCCTAACCCTTTTTTCTCCTTGCTTTTGATCACCGGGCAGGCTCTTCTACCATTCACGTCTGCTGTGCAGATTCAGACCTTGCAAGAATGTGTTATTTTCTCTCATTTATCCACTCTAGACCTTGAAAAAACCTCTCTCTCTCTCTCTCTCTCTCTCTCTCTCTCTCTCCCCCCCCCCCCGCTCACCCACGGCCTCTTCATCCTCATGTCTACCCCCCCAACCATCCCATCAACAATGGCAAGGAAAAAGAAAGAAAAGGAGAAAGAAAACACAGAAAACGTCAGCAAACCAGATACCAGCCAAGTAAAGCAGGGACACACACGTGGAGGATGACACTATTAGATACCACACACGCTCCCGAAAGGGGGTGTTGGATACACCACGGAGCTCCACAAGCAAGCTCCAAATAGTTCTGCAGACAGGCCCCCCGACATAGACGGTATCCGCACTGTCGGTACTGATGGTTTCTCCATCGATACCGATCTTGATGCCCTCCACAGGATTGCCATTGATCTTATCTTCCCCCTCCCCCTACACATTTATCTCTTCCCCCACTCTTCTTCTTGCCTCGTCACCCCTCTCTTCCCCCACAACCTCCCCTACTCCTCTTCTTACCTCAACAGTACCCACCCTTGCCTCATATTTTTCACCCATTCCCTCCCCCTTTCCATACCCGACTCCTTACTCTACACATGCCTCTCTCCTCCCCACCCATTCCTTCACTCCCTCACAGACCGTCTCCCCCCCTTTCTTCCTCTCTCAGTCGACCCCGACCCTCTACCCCCCTCACAGCCCACCCATATGCTCACGTCCTCACACCAGCAAGCTCATCCTCATCACTGACCCCACCTCACAATTCTACTCCCTCCCCCACCTATCTACAAATAACAAACTTCACGAGATTCAACTTGCAGCTCAGAGCCCTCTTGGACCGATCCTAGGTTCAGGAGACGATTATAGCCTCTCTTGGGGCTCAGTTAGCCTCTTCCAGACTAGAGTCCTCACAGAGATACATGTAGATTAGGGTACTGACAGAGGAGGCGACGCACAGGGATCTCCAGATTAGAGCCCTTACAGACACGATTGGGACCCTCCGCACCAACATGCAGGTCCTATAGGCGTCACACAGGACTCTATCAGAGCCGAGCTTCATGGCCAGATAGATCAGATGCAGGCTGTAAAGACCACGATCCAGCACCTAGATTCTACCCCGGTAGTAGAGTTGCTGCGGTACAGGAGCAGATCACCACCCTCCAGTCGGAGGTCCAGCGGACCACACAGTGGGTGGACATGGCTAGACATTCACCCCCCACTCTCAGCACCCCACTATCTTAGCCATAGTGGCAGAGACGTAGCAGAGGGCCGTTAAGGCCCTCAACATCAGGATCCGTGGCATTCAGCCACTCCCTGTAGTGACACCAGTGGCCCAGACAGTGACATTTGTATCCCAGACTCTAGGGGTACAGGACCATGGGGTGCTTGACGCATACAGAGCTGGCAGGGAATCCACTAGGCACCAGTCCCTAGTCATCCGATTCAGGGATGCACAGGTACGACTGACGCCTCTACGGATGAGGGCTAGACTTAGGGATCACCCACAGGTTTTCATGGACGAGGACCTAACGCCGTTACAGGTCACTGAGCGCAAGGCGCTCTTGACACAGAGAGATGCACTCCGCAAGGAGGGCAAGTGCGCGGTGGTACGAGATGGATGTCTTATATTAGGACCCCCTCAGGAGGCCACTCACGGCCCCCACCCCCTCTCCGACTGCATGATGGGACGGGGCCCATGAGACACACAGACGATAGGATACACTGTGGGTTGCAGTCTGGAACTGTAATGGTTCCTTGACTTCCTCTCCGGGGAACTTCCAAGAGGTCATCTCATGCAGAGATATAGTGTTCTTAACAGAGACACACTAGAGTCAAGAGCGAGAACTACTGCTTGTGACATGCTACATTTGGGAGTCCGCCTTCAGGGACCAGACACGCTTGACAAGCGGTGTCAAGGGATCAGGTGGGGTAGTGGTTCTATTCAGAGAGCATCTCAGACGACATATCTCGGTTGAGAGATACGATGCAGATACTTATGGCATCCAGGATCTCTGTCTGTCCTCGCGTTGAAGTCTCCAACTAGGAGGACTTCCCCGCGGTTGGAAAACTCTAACACATCTGCCGATAGGTCCTCGAATGGGGAGACTCCGGGTCCCGTGGGGTAGCTCTAGCATATGCTGAATCACTAAGTGGGAAGTAGCACACTAAGACAAACAGATCTCTCAGAGGGGCTCTCCTGATGTGAACCAACGCGAGGACACAGGACAGATAGGCATAGATCCTGGACTTCATTGAGGACCCCATCATTGTACATACATGCAAGCACATAGGACCTAGACCGACATTCTGACGATGCTCACGCGGAGGTTACCAGGTACGAATGATGTTTACTGGATCTTCTTTCTGCTCATAGTCTGGTTATCTATAACGGTTTGCACAGATGGCCTCTTTCGCATAGAGCCACATGCTTCCCCTTTGGGGGCACAGGTTGCAGCGTCATTGACTACGTCATGGGTCCTCCAGCTCTCATCCCCGACATTCATAGCCTTAGAGTTTCACACCCACTCCCACATCTGTAGACCACTCACACATCACGTTCACCCTCACACGTATGACAACGAGCCTCCACCTAGACATCCAGATCCACAGCCATACCTCGAGATTCACTTTGACCATTCTCTGGACGATCTTTACAGCCTCCATTTATCTCAGCTCATCACCACCGACCACCTTGATTCCCTACACTCCACACACAGGAGAGATGGGATTTCGTCCACGAGTCCATGCTCACACAACAGCCCACAATTCCTTCCTAGTAGTCACCACCCACTCTTCCTGTCCCCCGCCTATAGGCAAGGTCCCATGCAACGGTTGGTATGATGACAAATGTAGGGCCATCCGTCGGCATCCATGTTTCGAGGAGAAGACCTTTGCACCTTGCCTAGCACACAGACCAGGCGGGACTACAAGCAATTGACGAGACGCAAGAAATGTCAGTTCCTAATCCGGAATGAGGAGGAGCTAAGGAGTTTACTCTTTAGCCGTGACTCCAAGGACTTCTAGAAAAGGTTCCTTCGCCTCAAGTCCCACTCTCCGCTCACATAGATCCTCGGGTTTGGTATACCTACACCTTTGCACTCTATGACGTCCTCGACCAGCCCACCATGGACCCACCCCAGGACTCTAGACCCATATCTTTTGACCCACCCCAAGACTCCAGACCCATATCTTTTGACCTATTTTTCGTCGCCAACATTAGGT
The DNA here is from genome assembly GCF_041138505.1 of Cibotium barometz. Classification (NCBI taxonomy): domain Eukaryota; kingdom Viridiplantae; phylum Streptophyta; class Polypodiopsida; order Cyatheales; family Cibotiaceae; genus Cibotium; species Cibotium barometz. The sequence continues at coordinate 13,047,314 of NC_141093.1, forward strand.
ACGTTGTCTCTCGGTTAAAGAATGGGAGAGCTAAGGACCATGATGGGTTACAAGTGGAGTTTGTAACCCATGGGATTGATGCGCTCGCAAGGTACTTCAATCAGGACTATGGTGGCTAATGTTGTTTTAGGGATGCCATAGAGTTTGTCAAAAGGTGCAAAGAATGTCAACGATTTGCTATTCCGCAACAAAGGGATAGGATGCCACTTACCCCTATTATTGTAAGACAACCATTTGAGAAATGGAGAATTGATTTTGTTATATCTATTAGTCCAACTGCGCATCCATCACAAAGCCCGATATATCACGAAATGGATAGAAGCCAGAGCCTCTAAGCGAGCTAATGCACAAACAACAAAGTTCCTATATGAGCAAATTATTTTGGGATTCGACTGCCCATTAGAGTTAGTAGGTGATCGCGGTTCACATTTCATTAATGAGGTGATTGATTGCTAGATTCCTTGTAGTCCACCAGAAGTCGTCATCTTATTATCCACAAACTAATGGTCAAGCAGAGAGTATAAAAAAGATTTTATGTACTATCGCGTGAGACAAAAACATTGGAAACAAATCGAACGGATTGGGAACATAATCTAACAACAGCCTTATGGGCATATGGAACATTGTATAAGGTAGTGACAGGATATACTCTCTTCCATCTAGTTTATGGTGTTGAGGCAGTAATGCCTATGGAAAACTTGGTTTTCCAATCTTGAGAATTGTAGTGCAAGAATATTTGACGGAGAATGCATTAGCTAAAAGACTAATCGATTTAGAGAAGCTTGATGAAACCAGACTAATTACATCGCATGGACTTATGGTCGAAAAACTACGAAGAAAACATTGTTTTGACAATAATTTAAAACAAAAAGAACTAGAAACGGGGGACCTTGTCCTCATGTATGGTGTAGGGAGAACTAGAAAAAAAAACTCAAGTACAGAGGTCTAGGACCTTTTTGAGTGTCCGAGGAGATCACACCTTAGGGGTAGGTCGAAATTGAGACTTAGCCCCGACCCTCTCCTGCCTCTTTAACAAGTCAATCTGTAGTACAGGCCTCCCATCCACCTGGCTTACTAACACTATAGTACCCATACACAAGTTGGGGGACCCCATGGACGCAGCAAACTATAGGACCATTATGATTGGCCACGTCATGGCCAAGATTTTTGCATCCGTTCTAGAGATCCAGATCAATGAGCAGGCAGAAGAGATAGGACTTAGAGCACGGGGACATGCAGGATTTCGCAGGGAGCATGGGGACAGGTAGGATTCCATAGGGAGGACTACTGCACATTGGATCACATTTTTACTCTCAGGGCCATGGTGGAGGAGGCGAGATCACGGAGCCAGTGTCTCTACTACTGCTTCGTAGACTTCAAGAGAGCATTTAATACTGTTCCCAAACACCGTCTCTTGCACTGGATCCAGCAGTTGGGATACAGCACGCAAATTCAGTGGGCTATAGTAGCAGTATATGAGCATGTCACAAGCAGAGTCAAGACCACGACCGGGCTCTCCGATGAGATCCATAGCACGATAGGGGTGAAACAGGGCTATCCTCTTTCACGTACACTATTCGGGTTATACATCGACGAGCTAGAGACTTTCATGCAGACCTTGGGGGGGATGGATCATTGTTGGCAGGAGCTCTTATTCCGATTCTTCTTTATGCCGATGACGTGGTCTTGATCTCATCCACTACACAGGGACTTCAGATGCACCTGGATGCTCTTCATAGGTTCTACTAGGAGAGGGAGTTGAATGTGAACCTTGGGAAGACCAAGGTAATGATATTCAACACCTCTTATTCAGCATTCCAGAGACGTGAGGGATTCGTGTTTGGAGGAGAGCAGGTGGAGCTAGTCAGATGTTACACGTACCTGGGGGTGGTCTTCACAGGGCCTTCCTTCACTATGATACCAGTGGCTTGATATAGGATGCGGAGAGGATATGCTTCACTAGAGCATCTCGAGAGACAGTGTCATCAGTCTCATTTCCATCACCCAGACACGAAGTCCCTCTTGTTCGACACATTAGTGCGACCTGCCACCATGTATGGGAGTCCTTTCTGGGCTTGGAACCTCGGATTGGATGACTGGAGAGCGATCAAGAGGGTACATGTTCTACTATTTTCCAGGCTCATCAGAGCCAAGCCTTCGATACCCCACCACATTTTACTGGCAGAGTTTGAAGCCTCACCATTGGTCCTCGATACAACCTTCCAGACTATCATATACCTCCAGCGGATCCTCAGATCTGGAGACACAGTAGAGGGTCGCACCCGGCTTCCATGGCTTGCTTTGATTTCATCCTCTCAAGCTCTAGCAGATGAAGAGATGCTGGTTCCATAGACTCCGTACATGGTTTCACTCGCTTGGCCTAGACGAAGAGACAGGCTTGGCCTAGACCTAGACAGGCTTCTGCCATTCAGATATAGTCTTAACGCTCCTCACTTATACTTATCCTCACGACACCAGATCAGTCAGGTCATTCGTGCGAACCTGCTCCAGCTCTACACATTTCGTACATCGATCCTCCTCACACGTTTTCCTGTGAAGATGGCTGCATACCACAGTCATTTTCTCAGGATCTCGGATGAGGGTTTCATGGAGCGTCCAGGGTACACGGGGATACATCTCTCGCATGCACTCAGGATCTCTCTTGGACAGCTTAGAGTTTCATCCCACAGATTGGAGATTGAGGTAGGTAGGATGAGACGGACGAGGAGAGGCAGGAGAGTTAGTAACAGGACCAGACATGCTCCATATGTGACATGGGCGAGGTTGAGACAGAGGAGCACTTCTTATGCAGATGCCCAGCGTACTATGAGATCCGGGGGCAGTTTCACTGTCTCTTTAGAGATGGCTTTGGCCCTATTTCTAGGGTCATTGACTATGAGGATCAGAGATGCCTAGCTCTATTCATCAGAGAGGATTTCACTTTCAGAGATAGGAGACTTAGACAGATGCAGGGCCACCAAACTCACGATGCGCGAGAGACCCAGGAGCCAGACAGCCCACCAGACCACACTGAGACTCACAAGGAGGATCCACAGATTTCGGATCCGATATGGCTGTAGAGACCATTGTTGTACCCATGAGGATGCACATATGAGATGATTGAGCAGAGACGCATACAGCACCTACATAGAGGCCACTACAGGAGACTGGTCTGACGATGCCAGAGGACATTACAGGCATTCAGACAGAGACACCTCGTGGGGGACCCTCCATTGTCGCCTACGGATCGCGGGCTCTCGAGGGACCAGATTATCCACTTGATCCAGGGAGGAGAGGTGGAGGGGCATGACTTCTTCTACTACTATGGTGCACTTGACGAGGGGGCCCAGCCCTCATGAGTACCTATATGGCATGACATGCTTCTCATGATGTACACTTATAGCATGCTACATAGCTTTTTGATTTTCATTTCAATTTCAGTTCTAGTTTCACACATTTCAGTTTCATTATGCTTTCTGATGAGGCTCCCGAGCGCATCGACTTATGTATTCATGTATGTTCGACATGTGTCTCATGGACCCATTATGGTCCTTCAAAGACAATAATAAAATTTCATTTCATTTCTCTCCACCTCGCTCCCACCCACCCTCTCACTCTAGTGAGATAGTTTTGATTTATTCTATTTTATTTTTAGTTCCATGATCAGATATGCCATGGACATTATTATATCACTCTGGTCTCACAGCCCATTGGAGACACTTAATCTCTCTCTCTCTCTCTCTCTTCCTCTCAGTTGGGGGAAAGAACTCTCTCTTTCTCTCTCTATGGTACAATTGATAAGAATAATGAAAAAAATTACTTCGTATAAAAGAATGAATTAACTATTTATCCATAGCTTTGTCCCAAGCTTCTTTGCCAATAGCCTCATCAAAATAAGTAGGCTCCACCTATTTTACTGTAGATGTCATATATGCAAAATGCATATCATATCCTCTACATGTCAACCTCTACACTGGATATCTCACCCTTTGTGACGTCCTCAATGGTTGTGGGTCACTACGAGCTTCATAAGCTCTAGCATGTGGCGGTACATACCTGTCATGCTATACACTTGGAGTCCTAATCACTGGAATTCCCAACTCATATTTAAGACTCTCCAAACTAGATGATTCATAACCTACATTTTCAATGCCAATGCCTTCAACCTTCTCCTTGAAAAGATGCATGGAAGAAGAGAGCTTGAGCTCTTGCAAGCACACACACACTCACAAAACCCTAAAAGAGTATACACAAGGTGAGAGGTTGAAAATCTTCTTCTTCTTCACACAACACTCAACACACCATATACAAAGATAAGAGTACACACAATATGAAAAGGTACTCAACCAAATACATACTAGGGTTCTCTATAGTGTGAACCCAACTAAATGAGCTCGCTATAACTATGCCAGTCTCTAGAATGGTTGTCATACACACTGTCATCCCACTGGCCGCATATCACCCATGATCTCACCAACCATGCCAGTGGTGTAAGTGTGGGGCCTATCCCTCAGTGTCCACCGCCTCACTAGATGAGCTCGATATCTCAACACTCCCCCTCGAGGTCAACTCCATCTCATGTACACCAAGTGAAGCCCTAAATCTACGGAGCTTCTCTGTACCCAATGCTTTGGTGAAGATGTCAGTGACCTAATCCTGTGTGCTAACATAAACAAGGTCAATGTCTCCTGCTGCCAAAACCTTCTCTCTGACAAAATGGTAGTGGACCTCTATATGCTTTGTGCGAGCATGAAAAACTGGGTTCCTGGCCAATTGTATACTGCTAATGTTGTCACAGAAAATGACAACTTACTGATAGACCCAAATCTGCAAGTAGTTTTCTCAACCAAGCTACCTCACATGCTGCCATAGCAGCACCTCTGTACTTGGCCTTTGTACTGGATAGAGCAACTGTAGGCTGCTTCTTGTTGCTCCAAGTCACAGCAGCACTCCCCAAAGAAAACATGAAGCCACTAGTAGATCTTCTATCTGAGATATTACTAGCCCAATCAGCATCTGTGTACCCATGTACACATATCTCTGTCCTAGTTTCATAAAATAGTCCACAATGCAAAGTAGACCTCACGTACCTCAGTATGCATCTCAATGCGGCTTCCGACGAGAAACCTGCATAAACTGACTCACCAACCCAACAGCATAGCTCAAATCTGGCTTAGTGATCGTCATGTAGATCAAGCTTCCTACTATGCGCCTATACATAGTAGGATCCTCCAAAATCTGTCTTGAATCTGCACTCAACTTGCCATTCTGATCCAATGGCATTGAGATAGGCTTACAGCCTATCATACAATACTTGGACAACATGTCCAAGCCATACTGTCTATGCAGTAATCCAATATCATATGGTGACCTAATCACCTCAATGCCCAAGAAATATCTAAGCTCCCCCAGATCCTTCATCTCGAACTTCTGTCTAAGCAAGATCTTTACATTTAAGATCTCTACATCATGGTCCCCTGTAATGATCAGGTCATCTACATAGATGACAACAAGCATAACCCCTCTATTACTGTGTCTCACATATAGCAAGAAATCTGCATTGGCTACATGAAAGCCAATAGTGACAAGATATTCAGAAATCTTGTCAGACCATGCTCTTGGTACTTGTTTTAAGCCATACAAGGCTTTCTTCAACCTACAAACATGCTCGGGGTGACTCACATCCTCATAACCAAGTGGCTGCAACATATACACCTCTTCCTGCAAATCCCCATGCAAGAATGCATTCTTTACATCCATCTGATGCAGAGACCATTGCTTTGACGTAGCCACTGCTATCACAACTCTCATTGTTGCCATCTTGGCAACTGGGCTGAAAATCCCCATCTGATGTAGAGACCATTGCTTTGACGCAGCCACTGCTATCACAACTCTCATTGTTGCCATCTTGGCAACTGGGCTAAAAGTTTCCTCATAATCAATGCCATATGTTTGCGCATATCCTTTGGCTACCAATCTAGTCTTGTCCCTGCTTATGCTTCCATCATTGTTATGTTTTACTTTGTACACCCACTTGCATCCAATGGCTTTCTTGCCTTCAGGCAATTGCACTAAATCCCAAGTCTCATTTCCATATAGTGCATCCATCTCCTCATCCATAGCTTTCTCCCAACACACATTTCCAATAGCCTTATCAATGCATGTGGGCTCTACAACCTGAACAACTTTTGCCATGTATGCATACTGATGTGCCACATAACCATCATAGGTAAACCTCTACACAGGATTCTTCACTCTCCGAGATCTTCATAGCTTTGCATTCATGGCTTCCATAGCCGTCTTTACACTAGGTGTTCTCATAGCTGGTATCCCAAGATCCTCATCAAGGCTCATCTCTGAGCCACTAGACTCTCCATCAACATGAGAAAGCCCTGCAGAAATGTCAGGCATACTAGGGGGCTCAACCACTTTCTCTTTGCCTTTATGTGATGTACTAATCACATTTGCAGGACTGGTATTATGATGCAGCCTGCCACTCCATGTTCTATCAACAACTGAACCACTAGATGAGGACTCTCCTGGTCCAGTCAAAGACTGTGATTGTTTTGCTGACTTGTATTCTGTGTGCAACCACATTTCCACTCACATCAGTCCCAACAATAGCTTCTTTTTCAGTAGTATACCAACTAATCATCTCATCAAAAACAACATCCCTGCTTACCCTCAACTCACATGTAGCAGGGTTATAACACCTGTATCCCTTTTGCTCAAGGGAATATCCAGTAAACACACATTTTTCAGCTTTTGGATTTAGCTTAGTTCTCAGCTCATCTGGCACATGCACGTATGCAATGCATCCAAAGACTTTCAGATGAGACAAATCAGGTTTTCTGCCCCAGTATACCTCTCCTCTGGAGTTACATCATGTATGGTTGCAGTTGGAGTCCTGTTCATGATGTAAACTGCTGTAAAAACAGCCTCAGCCCAATAGCTATGCGGCATAATCTTCTCTCCTATCAATGCTCGCGCAATCTGAGCAATGTGCATGTTTTTTCGCTCAGTAACTCCATTTTGCTGCGGAGTGTATCTGCATGTAAACTGTCTCTGAATACCATTCTTCTTCAAAAATTCAGAGAACTCATTTGAGAAGTACTCTCCCCCTCCATCTGACCTTAGGCACTTTACATGTTTCCATGTTTGCTTTTCAACCATAACTTTGAAATTCTGAAAATGAGTGAACACCTCACTTTTCTCCTTCATGAAGTATACCCACACTTTCCTTGTGTGGTCATCAATAAATGTCACATAATACCTGCAGCCTCCCATAGACATGGTCTTCGTAGGACCCCATACATCTGAATGCACAACATCTAGTGCATTTCTGCTCACATTTCTGTCACGTGGAAATACATGCTTTGTTTGCTTTCCAAGTTGGCATGCTTCACATATTTTTTGCATACCTTCAACTTTAAACTTTGGCAGCCCTGTCACAATTCCTTTAGTCTGCATAGACTTCATTCTCTGCACATTCACATGTCCAATTCTTTTATGCCAAATGTCTGTCTGCAACAATTCCTGAACCATTTGCAAACATCGCAGCACTCACTTCAGGCATGTTTACATTCAATGTAAACATTTTGCCCACTCTGTTGCCTTTTACTACCAACCTGCACTTGTCTTTAAAGTCTTCAACATAACAACCATCAGGGTTAAACCGGACCTGCAAACCCTACTCAATCATCTAGTCAACTGAAACCAGATTCTTTGTTATGTTCGAAACATGAAGTACATCTGCAAGGTACTTCACTTTGCCATCCTGCATAGACAATATCACATCTCCAACATGGGCAATTGGATGAGCAGTGTCATCCCTTATTTCCACAAAACCAGGTCTTTCAAGGTTTTTCATATCCTTGAACCACTCCCCATGACTTGTCATGTGGTTCGAAGCACTTGAATCAACGTGCCATACATTATCTTTATGTGCTGCTTTAACATTTTCAGACATGGCATTAACGACATGCTGCATAACAAACAACCTTTCATTATCCTCATTGTTTCTGCTGGAGGATGCATAGTTGTTTTGCTGCAATTTTCCATTTTACATGTCAACCTGCTTCTTATGACAATCTGCCTGCACATGTCCAGGCTTACCACAATAAAAGCATACACGTGTATCATTATACTGCCTTTGCCAATTTCCACGACCTCTTTGACTCCCCCTGCCACTCTGAATTGGCCTCTTCCACCTGCGTGTTGTTGTTGTTGTTGTTGTGAATTCTGGGACTGGTGTTGTTGCTGCTGCTGGCGATAATTCTGATTACCTATTCGGCCACCTCCTTGTCCGCGTCCATGGCCTCCTCTACCTCGTCCCAGCTGGTCGGCTTTACAAGTCCCGAGGGGGAGGCCTTGTTAACCCACTGGCAAGTCCCCAATTTCAAGTTAAAAGATTTCCTCTTCTTGAACTTGTGTAGAAGGCCTGTTGCTTTGAACTGTTTTTGTTTTGTGAAGACTGTTGGTCTTCACCCAAGCTCTTCTCTTCTATAATCAACATAGACACCAAATCTATGAAATTGGGAATGTTTTTCGAGTCTGAATAGACGTCTTGAATGCCTTGTATTGTGGCCCGAGACCACGTAGACAGACTTCCACCTTATCACATTATCATCTACTGAAACACCAATAAATGCAAGGGATTCCACAATACCCTTGATCTTCAATGCATAGTCATTCACAGACATACTTGTGCGCTTTTGTCGCACAGGTCGTAGCTGGGGACTTGCCAGACACCGTATGCGAGCCACGAATGGCTGCAAGCATACAACCAGGGAAGGAAGCTCAAACAGAATGCCAAAGGGTGTGTCACTCACCGCTCAACCGCCGCCTTGAAGGATTCCCGCGTCGCATTCGTGAAGGAGGAGCCGCCGTCGCCGCTCTACCGCCTCGCCGCCGCCGCCGTGCCGCTACACAGTGCGCTCGATCGCTCTCTCACTCTCTCTCTCTCTCTCACACACACACGCAGGAGAAGGAAATCAAGGAGATAAGGCAAGAGCACTCTTGTATTCACAACACATGAGAATGAGGATTTTAGGGTTACATTTGACTCATATAGGTGACTTGGTCGTTCACACTTGGGCGCCCATACATGGCCGGCCGACCTTAACCCTTATCCTACTGATATCCAAGTGCGCCTCTCATCGGCGATCACCCAATCCCTTTATCCTTAACATATGGTGCCGACAAGCCCGGCCCATGACTCAGAATATTTAAATTAATAATGTAAAACATAGTGCGTCCGCCATGGGTTAACATGCCTCCCTTCCTGATGTAGATTCCGTCCTCGGAAGCTATGGTATGGTAAGCTCGAGAGGGTTGTTGTGGTAGACCGTCTGCAAAATAGGGAAGTAGAGTGAAAGTATGCTAGAATTCAAAAGATATAAAGTGTAGAAATTCAAGCATGTTAGACCACAATGGATGTTGCGATGAGAACTTAGTTTAAGGGTCACATGAATGAGCTAGTGTAGCAAATTAACAGGAGTCTAAAATTATTGAAAGTAAATCAAGAGTCAGCAAGGTGTCAAAGTTTAATCAAGGTTTATAACTGGCCTAAGTCAAGGTAAATAACCAAGCTTAATAAATAAACAGATGACCACACTGTGTCTACTCTAAGAACAAGTTAATACCACGAGTCTAGGGACACAAGAATCATTAGAGTTACAGGAGCCTTTTGCCTTCTTTTTTTTTTTTAAAAATGCACGTGACAATTTTTACACAATGGCGACCTTCCTAAGGCAAAACTAACATCGATCCTGGTACCATGTTTAACACAAGGCATTATCCAGGAATCTATTAGCTCACTTTAGGCAAGGCTACCCCCTACCAACCAAGGCATCGGTTTGGAGTAGAATACTCCTCGCCTACCAAGTATCAATAAGGCGATAGGCCAACATTAAAGCACATCATAGACTTGTATTGCCATTTATTGTAGGCTTTTTTTTAAATCTATTTCTTTTGATCCTCGCTCCTGAACTATAATTTGTCTTGCATCCTTTCGACAAAGGGGTAATAGCTATGTCCTAGAGGTCAACACACACATGGCCAGGTGTCAAACATTAAGATGGTTTTACCCTAGACCTAAGACAATCGTATTCCAAGGTTAACTAAAGACGTCATGCTGCCTAGGAATATTTCCAATAAAGTTAAGCTCATTAATGATTTACACTAGCATGCAAGCAACTTCAAAAACTAAGTAGTACATTGACAATTTCCATGTGGTCATGCATTATAGTTTATGCAATTGATTGAACAGTAAAAACGAAAGAGAGTGGGTATGGAAGAATTACACCTGTAATTGGAGATCTCCTTGATTTGACGAGACAGCTTGTAATTTGATGTAGATATATTTTGATGAATGTTGCGGCAGTCTCTGGACTTGGAAGCGAACCCACCTCAAACTGTTTAACCTGTACAATCAACTAACAAGCACTATACCTTGAGAGGCACATCAGTGTGAAAATTTCAAGACTTGTTTAAGGAATCTGAACTAGAAAAAACTTGAAAACGCTAACCTACCTACCAGTCACCACACTACTACTGAGGATACGGTAAGAGGATGTTGTAGAGTCTTGGCTCTAGCCCTAAGGCTAAGCCTCTATCCGCATCATCCAAACAAATAAAGTCAACCTCAGTAGTGCCATGAGTTTCATCCGTCCATTCATCGTTGTCAGATATTTCCTTTTCATTTTCCCATCCACATAAACTCATCAAAAATGTAACCATGCGAGGATAGTCATCTTGTGGAAAAGGAAAGCATTGGGCTATCTGGGATATGTCCTCTACGGAGTAGGGGTCAGTCATGGTCAATAGGCGAATTAGCCATTCTAATTCCTCAACATTTTCTTCTCTGGCTAGTACATCTATATGATCCCATTCAGTTTCAATTACAGGATAGCACATGTGGAATATCTGAGAAAGGTATAGATGATACCTCTCACCAAAGGTAGGAGTGGGTGAAGTGTATGATGATCGGGCATCTGCCATATCTGCAACACAGATATAGCATCAGTAGGTTTATGACAGGTCAATCTAGTTCTTGATTGTATACGGATATTTTGCTTGTTTTTGTGCTCTTGCTCTTTTTACTATTTTTTATTTTTCTTTTCTTTGTTTTTTTTAAAAATAAAATAAAATAAAATGTATGAAGCTATATATATACATCCCCTTGAATTTGGCAATTACATGGTCAGGGAAGAAGGTTAAGGAGGAAGCAATTACATGGTCAGGGGAGAAGGTTAAGGAGGAAGCATTAGAATGTCGAGCGTGAGTACATGCTCCCCCTTTCCTTGGGTAGATCATATTATTTGCAATGATGTTGCAGCCTCTTGGAACCAATTTGTCCAGCGGGTCATAGGTTGTGATGTGGGCAGATAGCTTTTTATGACCCTTGTGGCCACATCCAATTGTAGAGATGGTAGTGTACGCTCCCATTGACGAATGGAGGAAATGGTTTCCGACGATACTATTACAAGGGGAGACGTAGACTCATCGGTTTTCTGTTGGGTGTTGGCAAGAGTAGGTGTAGAGCATGTAGAAACTTCTATATCAGCGTGTGCCTGGCATGAGGAGCTAGAAGCTTCATGTGGCTCCCCCCTTCCTGAGCTAGGTGGTAATGATCGATATCGTTTGGGAATCCAAAATAACTCTGGAAGAAGTGGTGTGGAGCACTCTGTTACCTTTCCCTTACCACGATCTTGAATTATCGTTGGGGTGGCAACAATTGGTTTGCAAGGTTTTACAAGTGATGTAGAGGGATTCAGCTTATGTTTAGGGACCCAAATCTGGTCATTTCCCTCGTAGTACCCTTGGGCTACTAATAATTTTTTTGGGATCCATCGTGATGTTACATTGCCCTTTTTCGGGTGGGTAGCTGCTTTCCTTTTACGAGGCTTCTTGGTGGCTGAAGGAGATTGAGCAGGGAAAGTAGCTGTTAGCGAAGCTTTGGGGACCCATTTGTATGTACTCTTTGGCATAGTAAGCAAAGCTTTAGGGACCACCTTGCCTGTTTCCACTCTTGGCGTTGAAGCGTTAGAGGGGTGGCCAACAATCGAAGATGGTTTTGCCACTGGACTTTGTGATTTTTCATTATCTAATATTTGAGTGGATGACTTAGGTGCGGGATTTTGAGCGGTCAGACCTAGTGTTGGTTCTTGCGTTGTGACTTGTCTGGTTGCCCAATCGATATTGCACTTGGTGGCCATCATCCATTTGCACCCTAAGATTACAGTCCCTTCCATGGTACCAGCAGGCATAACCAAAAAGCTTTGAATTATGGTTCCCTTGTCATAAGCAACCGGAGTGTGCAGAATTCTTGAGACAGGGGTTTTCTTCTTGTTGATTCCTTGAACTTGGATAGAACTCTTGGTTAAAGGTGGTTTTCCCAGTTGACACCACACGCCATATGATAGCAAATTGTGTTGAGCTCCTGTATCCAATAATGCATTATACAGTACCTCCCCGTAAGGACTCTGTAACTCAATTGGGTATCTTAGTGGGTCAGATTCCAATACATCCTCCTCTGCTTCCTCGAAAAATACTTGCGTAATTCCCAAGTTGGCTTCTCGTTGTCTCCTAGCACGCTGTTGACGTTCTTTGGCTTCGACTCTTGCTTGTATCTTTTTAAGCTCAGCTTGTTCTTTAGCTGCCTTCTTTTGATGGATTGCATGTAACTCCTCCTGGCTCAGGGGGTCATAGTATCGTTTAAATTTACTCCCATTAAGGAATCCAATGGTTTCAACTCCGTCGAGAGTCTCCACTCTGATGGTACCTTGCGGGGTGATTTCACATACTCTATATGGTCCCTTACCAGCATATTTGAGCTTCTTCTTTTCATTTCGCACTCCATACATCAGGACTTTATCCCCCACCTTGATGTCCTTGTCCTTTAGATGGCGATCAAACCATTTTTTCCTTCTATCCTTCTCCACAAGGGCATTGTATACAGCCAATTGTCTTTCTTCGTTTAGCCGCTCAAGGATATACAGACGCTCTGCTAAAGGATTACCATCCCATCCCTCTTGAGTAGCAACACGAAGACTAGGAATGACAAATTCCCACGGCATGACTGCTTCTTGGCCATATACCATTTTGAATGGTGTGCAATTAATAGCCACTTTGTACGCAGTACGATAGGCCCATAAAGCTGTCGTAAGCTTTAGATCCCAATCCGTGCGATGAGCTTCAACTGTCTTTGTCAAAATAGAGATTAAAGTCTTGTTGGTACTCTCGGCTTGGCCATTCGCTTGCGGATAATAAGGAGTAGATTTATGATGGGATATCATGAAATTTGTTGTGAGCTCTTTAATCACTTCATTTATAAAATGCGTACCATTGTCGCTCACAAGTTCAAAAGGATAACCAAAGCGTGTGATTATATTTTCAAAGAGGAACTTGGCTGTTGTCCTCGCATCTGCCTTACGTGTCGCTTTTGCTTCAGCCCATTTGGTCATATAGTCAGTGGCCACAATAATATAGCGAGATTGTGTGTTTCGGGCCGCTGGACTAATTGGACCTACAAAGTCTAAACCCCACTTTTCAAATGGTTGGTTTACTTTGATCGGATGTAGGGGCATCTGATCTTTTCCTCTGGGGTTTCTTGTATCGTTGGCATTCATCGCAACCCTTCACAAAGAGTGATGCATCTTGGAACATAGTGGGCCACCAATACCCTGATTGTAAGATCTTTCGCGCAGTTAAGTCTCCTGAGAAGTGACCACCGGCTACGCCCATATGTGCCTCTTGTAAAATGTATAGATACTCATCCTCTCGAGCACAATGCCTAAGAACGTCATCCTTTCCTCTTTTATAAAGAGTCCTGGCTATCAGGCAATAAGGTTCACATTCTTTGATTAGCTTTCGAGCTAGATCTGTACGAAGCTCCTTGGGTGGAAAGCCATTAACCAAAAAGTTAACAAACTTCTCACTCCATTCAGGCATTGTCTCCACCATGAACAGGGAAGTGTCAGGTAAGTCATCATCAACCCCCGTAGGAGCCTCACCATTAGGTATGCGAGACAAATGATCAGCCATAACATGTTTTTTGCCAGGTCTCACAACAACAGTGAAATCAAACTCAAGAAGAATCAATAGCCATCGTGTGATTCTTCCTGTGGAGCATGGTTTGTTTACCAGATACAACAATGCTTGATGATCCACATAGAAAACAAACTTGGTGGCAAGGAGGTAATAACGAAATTTCCTTACTGCATATATCATTGCCAACCCTTCTCGCTCCGTAGTGGTGTAGTTCATCTCAGCATCGTTCAACTGGCGACTGGCAAAGCTAATGGGGTAGTCTAGCTTATGTTCTCCAGGTTGAGTTAACACACACCCAATAGCAAAGTTTGATGCATCAATATGCACATGGAAGAGTAAATCCCAGTTAGGCATTCTCAAGATTGGAGCACTCGCCAAGGCCTTCTTTAATAGCTCATAGGCACGGTCACATTCTTCGGTCCAAATAAACTCGATGAGAAGCTTATACAATGGTCGAGCTATCTCGGCGAAGAAGAGAATAAACCTTCGATAATAACCAACGTGGCCCATAAAGCGTTGGACTCCCTTGTAGTTGGTGGGTGGGGGTAATTCCAGAATGACCTTGATTTTACTCTCGTCAGTGGAAATCCCATTTTTGGACACTATATGCCCTAAGATAACTCCGTGTTTAACCTAGAATTGGCATTTGAAAGGATTCAAGGAGATGCGATATAATCTACACCTTTCAAATATTTTTCGTAAACACATCAAGTGCTCGTCCCAAGAGGAATGAACACAAAGATCGTCTAAGAAGGCTTCACAGAAGTCCCTTAGATATTCCTTAAAGGCCGTGTTTATCAATCGTTGGAATGTTGCAGGTGCATTGGTCAAGCCAAAGGCCATGACGCGAAAGGCAAACACTCCAAACTCCGTGATAAATGCTGTTTTAGCTTGGTCCTCGACTGCAATTGTGATCTGATTGTAACCCGAGTACCCATCTAAAAAGCTATATGCCTCCTTGCCTGCTACTCTTTCAAGCACATGTTCAGAATATGGCAAGGGGTAATGATCCCTTCTGGTGGCTGCATTAACCTTTTTGAGATCAACGCACACTCTAAGTTTCCCATTCTTCTTTGGCACGATGACTATCGGAGAAACCCATTCTGAGTGCTCAATAGGATATATGAATCCACATTTTACCAGCTTTTCAATTTCCTCTTGTACAATCTTTGCGTACTTAGGATTCATTGGGTAGAGACGTTGCTGGACTGGTTTAGCAGTGCTAATCATTGGAATCGTGTGTTGCACCACCGAGGGTGGAACACCCTTCATATCATGATATGTCCAAGCAAATATGTCCTTGAATTCGTTAAGAAGCTTCGTAAGTGCAGCTTCTTCCGCCTTGGTGAGGTCTTGAGCAATATAAACTGGTTTAGACTCCTCACCCGGATCTGCTAAGTCTATCTCCTTAACTACCGCAGGGCCATCGTAGACACCGCTACTCCCATTGGTAGGTGTTCGTTGGGCTTTTGTGTAGACTACTTTACGTTCCCCTGTGGTGAATGATTTGAAATGCTCGGGTGCGGGGTGTAAGTCTACTGGTTCCTGTTGTGCCAGACTTTTTTCTTTCAATTCCGCTTCCTTTGTTGTTGAGCCAACTCTTGGTTTTGCCGCCTTCTTGCAGTACGACTTAGTTTTGGCTTCTCTTCGATTTCTAATTGGGCGACGTCATGAGGTTGCGGAATACACCACATGACACTTTGGAGGTATTGTCCCCAATTATCCGCTATCTTCCGATGAGCATCAATGGCTCCTACATAACTAAGCCATTCTGCAGTGGATCTTTCCTTGTTTATTGCAGTTCGTACATTAGCTCGATAGCGTTGGCGCTTATGTCTCGTTTTCTTCTTACCAAGTTTTTGATTTTTGTTTCTATCTGATTCGGACTCACTTGGTCGATCTTCACTTTCGGATGAACTGCAGGAGGCCACTGTCCTAGGCCTTGAGCACCTTGCTTCCACATTTGGGTGAATATTTGATTCATTTTCCCCATCAAGCTCAGGGTCAGTTTCTTCTTGAGATTCATACTCAGAGTTGCATTGGTCAGAGTCTTCGCTACTTTCAGTGTCGGTGGAGTTTGCCACGTTCTCGCCATCAGGAGTCAAGTGCATAACACCTATCATGTTTATTGGCACTAACGGTGGCATATCTTGCCCCTCAGGTGTTACCCAATTTGTGCCTCTATTTCCCCATGTGTCTATGGTTGCCGCTAGGTGTACCCAATCCACGTTATCCGACTCAGTCATACCCGGTAGGACATCCATATAAGGAGAATCTTTCCCATCATCAGTCTCTTTTTTGCATGTATAGCAATACCTTAATGGGGCGGAATGAACAGTGGTATTCGATCGATTATCAATGATAACCTTGCTTCCTAAAGGATGTGCACGACCATTCTCAAGATCAACTCGAATGACAGAGTCCTGGAATTGTAGATAGACATGGTTTTTCGACCAGTCATGCACCATTTGTGCTTCCCTCATGAAAGGACGTCCTAAGATCATTTGATATGACATAGGATGCTTGGAGAAATCCATTACAATGAAGGTATGTCGTACCTTGTATCCCAGAACCTTGATCTTAAGGTCCCTTAACATTCCAATAGGTTTAGCAATAGTTCCATTTGCCATCTTAACCACTATGTTTGTGACTTCGAGGTGAGGCCTTCCCATAGATTCCCAACAGTTTTTAGTCACAATGCTCACTCCAGCACCACCATCAAGGATTCCCTTTAGAGTTAATCCCTTGGTAGTAATGGGGAGGGTGGCATTAGATTCGTCCCCTTCAAAGTACTGTCCCAACTTGTTAACAGGTATTTCAACGACCGAATCTTCATCTAAGTTGGGTTGTAGATCCCAATGTTCCCCTTCATCTTGAAGCGTGTCGGGTCTATCCATATTTGCAAATTGTGGTAGCCCCGCCTTAAGTTCTCCATTGAGAAATGCCCGAAGAGCTAAGAATAGCTCAGGATCTCCGTATAATTTGGATATGATCGTGGTTCTGATTTCGGAGGACATGAAATCCATTAGCTTAGACACATTCAATGGTACTTTTCGAGATATCGCCCCTTGACTAGGGACTGGTGAAGATGGAATCACTTCCTCTTCAATGGGGTCAGGCATTCCTTCACTAAACATTCTTTCCAGCAAGAAGGGTGTTTGCCCACTTCCTGATGTCCTATCCTCACTTTCTTCCCGAATGATACTAGGTATCGCTAACGGTTTATGGTTCCTGTGAGGTTGAACTTGCGTAGGAAACACTGTATCTGGAATTTTGACTTTTCTCGGGTTTGGCTCCAGTTCTCTTTGTGTTTCTTCCACCAAACCCCTTAAGTGTTGCACTTGTTCAATCTCCTCAACTGGGTTTGGGTAAGTTCCAATCTTTTTCTTGAGGGTTTTTGGCCCACGTGGCTTGTCTTGGGGAGTCTCACTCAGTTTGGGAGGTCGAGAGGGCATTAACTGACTTGGTTGTGGGGCCGGGGAAGTTTCCTTCTGTTTCCCCTTATTTATGTACTCGCTTGATTCTCCTTCGTTGAGCTCCCGAGTGGGTTCCTCCCTTAAGGCAGTGGCTTTGGTCCCCATGGTTTCTATTGAATCGGAATCATCTTCAGGATCATTCATATACACGGGGTCGTCTCCCGTCCCTATGTTAGTCTTTGAACTGGGCTTGGAGCTCGTGGCATTAAGCGATCTCTTTCGCCGTGTTTTCTTTTTCTTTGCCTGAGCGATTGATGCAGTATCCCTCTCTTCAAGAATGTAGTTTTGATTTTGAAGCATTGACCGTGTAACTACATTCACGGGTACAATGGGTGTGGTTCCTCGTGCTTGGTTGGTGACCTCAACCAAATTCAATGGCATAATCTTGGGTGCATTAGGATTATGTGGACATTGAGCGATCAAATGATCTATGCCACAACGATTACATGTAAGTACCGGCATTCCCGATGTGCTCCCTTGATTTGGTTACATTTGAGTGGTGATCTTCTGTAACCTATTAGGGCACTCCGCTACACGATGCGGTCCACCACACTCGTAGCATTGAAGAGGTGGTCTCCTTGCCATGGTATTAAGGTTTTGCCCTCTTGTGGCAAGAGCAGCCGCTTGATATACAGGCTTAACTTGGCCGAAATGATCCTCCATGTAGTACTGGGGAATCATTTCAAACGTATCAATCCCGTATGGAACAGTGGGGTCTATCTCCTCTTCATAATCCCCACATGCACTATGTGACTCACAACCCATCTGGTTTATTGGGGTAATCCTTGGATGTGGAGGTTGTGGTCCTAGCACTGGCAGTGGTAACGGCACAAACTGGACTACATTCGGATTCCTTGGAACTATGTGCTGTGACGGTTGCTCGATAGGTTGTGTAGGCATTAGCGCGGGTACTTGAGGTGTGTTTGACCAAGCTAGTGGTGCCTGGTTTGCCAACATTCGCTTAAGTGTTAGGCAATCTTTAGATTGATGGCCATACTTACCACATGCATTGCAATTCCCATTGAATTTGACTCTGAATGTGGGACATTCACTCGTGCTATGTGGTCCTAAGCACACCGAACACCACTGTTGCTCTCTCCTTGGGTACATATGGCTATTCTGAGGAGCTCGATTACCCCTAAAGTATTCTTGGAGAGCCTTAGTAAGGTCCGTCACAGACATTTCAGATATCTTGGGCTCCTTGGCAATAGGTTTTACCGTCATTGGCTCGTGCCCAGATACTTGCGAACTGACGGATTTTGTTTCTGAAGACACCTTTTTACCTGCAATCATCAAGTTGTCTTCTAACTGGATTGCATTGGCAGTGACTGCTTCCCACGTTGTAAGACCTCTAATGACTAGGCCATTGTAAATGTCCTCGTGGCGCAATCCTCGAATGAATCTATCAAGGAGTTGGTTGTTATTGAAGCGTTCATCAGGAGTGCAGCGAGAATTTAGATGCTTCAATCGACTTATAAAGTCTCTCACTGACTCCCCTTCCTCGCGTTCAGCTTTTTGGAGTTGAGATGCTACCCCCCAAAGCACACCCTCGCGTATGTATTCTTTCAAGAACAATCTCTTGAGAGTGGGGTAGTGAGTGCGCTCTTCAACCCTTAAGGTTCGATACCAATCTCCGGCCTTCCCACTCAAGGTTAAGCCTAAGGCTTTACACTTGTGCAGCTCATTGTGCTCTTCCAAGGAATCACACACGTGTTCAAAGACTTCAATGTGCTTCCTAACATCCTCGTTACCACTGAAGTTTTGAGTGAGCTTAGCCACTTGTACTGCCTTGCTTCTAGGTTCTCGCTCAGGCATACCCCGCATGTTTTCCGCAATAGATCGTCCGATCGTCTGAGCAAATGCTGCGAGATCACCTAGGTGAGCAGGCATAGTTGGTGGAGGCACTTCTGGGATAGCCTGGCTGATAGGAGTTGGCGTTGGTCTGAGTAAGTTGGCAAATGACGTAGGATATGATATGTGACTAGGCCTAGCTCCCCTTGGATAATGGTTATGATAAGGCGGTCGTGGAGCATACGCCATTGGCATACTAAGAGGCGTAGGAGCTACCTGAGCATGAGTAGCGATAGGTACATAGGGTCGATAGGCACTGGCACGCACTGTTGTAGGTACTGTTCCACTAGGTAGCGGTGTCGTACTAACTACAGCGGTAACAAGTGCACTTTCAGCTATGCTCATCATTGGGGTAGGCATTGCAGATTTCCTAATGGAAAGTTGAGCCAAGGTTGGAAAGCTAAAGTTACTGCTCGTGGGCTCAACTTGCATTGAGACTCCAGGCGAAACAACATATGAAGGGTCTATGGGACTCACCGAGGGAGTCTCCAATTGTGATAGGGTTGGTTGTTTGGCCTTGCCTGTATCCAAGAATCTCATAGGGCCAGTGGAACCTAAGTTCACTCCCCTATTTTGCCTCTCAATTTGGATAATTCTATGAATAACCTCACATATCATTTGCTGCTGCTCTTCTAGATTAGTGGCGCTAGATGTAGATCGTAGGACTTCTAACCAACCTACATGGTATGTGTAACCCGTGTATAGGTCCGTTAGAGTCTCTGTGTGTAGATCATATTCCCAATTTTCATTGAGAAATACCCCATCCAGACTTGGTGTGCCAAACGGTTCTCTTGAAGTGGACGCAATGTCACTTCTTATGGGTTGGCTTCTAGGGACCTCTACTTTAGGAAGAGCATCGGAATGTGGTAGCTCAGTAGGGCCCTCATTAAACGAAGTGGGTAGAATATCCACATGGACACTCTTTGGGAGGGTAGGGTCTACATAAGATGTGAATGGCGAATCTACTACCCCTCCTTCCTCATTTACTTCGCTTGTCGCATGTTCAGAGCGTGTAGCTCTACTAAAGGTCTCTATTAGACGACTAAACATGCTAGATCCGGGTTGTGGGGCCCACACTGGCATGTTTTGGCTTGTCTCCTCAGGGTTCTTGGTAGGGTGCCCTTCCATGGCTTCCGAGTCAGAGGATGAGTCACTATCCACTATTCGTGGATCTTGGGTTGCACTCCCTTGGGTTCCAGCCGAAGGCCAAGATGCCAACGTGGAGGGATGGTGTGAGCCTGCATAGACTGAAACGCTTTCTAGTGGTTCAGGCTCTAGCACCCGACCAGAACGTAGATGCATGTGACGTGGGTACCCTACGTGCGTTGGTAACTACCCTTGAAGCCCACACAAGTGGTTTCTTGGGTATTTTGCACCTCGTTTTTACTTGTTTTTAGATTGTTTTTAACTCGTTTTTGACCCCCTTACTTACGGTCAAACTTGGACTAGGGCGTGTGATAGCTCGAAACGAGCGTATCGTTTAAAGGGTCCTAGTGTGCTTTACAGCACCGTGTTCGCCTATCTAGAGCTCCTGTAGTCCTCAAAATAGTCCGTTTCCTTTGGGGGGAAGGGGCAAAAGCCTATTTGCTTGTGGAGGAAAGGGTGAGGGCTTTATCCCACATGCTCACTTTACTCCTTGGGGAGTGGGCTACATATAGGGCACGACTTCCCATAAGCTCTCACTTGAGAGAAAGCTATGGAGGCTCACTCTCCTATATATATATATCAAAAGACCGAGACCGAGGCCGGGGCCGGGGCCGTGGTCGTGGGTCAATTGGGGTTCTTTCTTTTCAAAATTTTTTTCTCCAATTAGAAAATCTTTCCTCTCCACATGTTTGGTTCTTTCTTTGAAAATAAAATTTATTTTTTTTCTTTTTTATTTTTTATATTTTTTATATTTTTTATTTTCTGTTTTTTTTTGTGAGATAAGTTCTCTAGGGTTTCCTTAGGGTTCAGCCTTGGCCGCGGCGCAGTTCGCACACACAACACAGATCTGGGGATTCAGAAATCCCTCTCACACGCAGAATCCAGATAACAGAACGCACGCCCACACGCGGAGCGAAAATATAACAAAAGAAACAGAAATGCAACACAGAAACGCCTTGACAACAAACACACAGTCGCTTTCCTACAGTGTAGATTAAACTTCACGCAGCAGCCGAGCTGCAAACTGGAGCTTGGTGCAAGGCAACTCCCCGGCAGCGACGCCAAAAATGTGCGCTTTTGTCGCACAGGTCGTAGCTGGGGACTTGCCAGACACCGTATGCAAGCCACGAATGGCTGCAAGCATACAACCAGGGAAGGAAGCTCAAACAGAATGCCAAAGGGTGTGTCACTCACCGCTCAACCGCCGCCTTGAAGGATTCCCGCGTCGCAGTCGTGAAGGAGGAGCCGCCGTCGCCGCTCTACCGCCTCGCCGCCGCCGCCGTGCTGCTACACAGTGCGCTCGATCGCTCTCTCACTCTCTCTCTCTCTCTCTCACACACACACGCAGGAGAAGGAAATCAAGGAGATAAGGCAAGAGCACTCTTGTATTCACAACACATGAGAATGAGGATTTTAGGGTTACATTTGACTCATATAGGTGACTTGGTCGTTCACACTTGGGCGCCCATACATGGCCGGTCGACCTTAACCCTTATCCTACTGATATCCAAGGTGCGCCTCTCATCGGCGATCACCCAATCCCTTTATCCTTAACATATGGTGCCGACAAGCCCGGCCCATGACTCAGAATATTTAAATTAATAACGTAAAACATAGTGCGTCCGCCATGGGTTAACAATACTCTTTTTCTCCACAGTATGAAGTTCATTCTTCAACTGTATCTTCCGTGCCTTGGTATTCGTTTCATAAAGTTTTACCAAGGTGTCCCATGCCTCCTTGGGGGACTTGGCATCCTGTATGTATCCAATCATGGTGTTATGTATACTGATAGAGAGCCAATACATAACTTTTCTGGCTCCTTGGTTCCAATCCTTGAACTCTTTCACATCTGTAGTAGTTGGATTGATCTCCGGTATCTCTGGTGCCTCTTCATGCTTACCTTCTATGTAGTCCCAGTAACCCTTTCCCATCAGGAAATTTGTCAACTTGAACCTCCAAGCATGGAAGTTGTTCTTGTCAAGCTTCTCAGCAATAATTTGGTTTATGCCATCATTTGACATCTTGCCAGACACACAAATTTACTAGAAATAGCACTCTGGTTTATCTTGCACAAACTGATGTATTTTCTGTAGCAGTACTGTACTACACTCAAATGTCACAACCAGTGACATTTGAGTGTCACAAACCAGTGACACTCAAATGTCACAACCAGTGAACAACCACAGCAGTACTGTACTACACTCAAATTTCACAACCAGTGACAACCACAGTAGTACTGTACTACACTCAAATGCAACAACCAGTGACCTCGATGTGTATACATACACCCAATGGCAACTGTTGACCTCCTTGCAGCACACACAATGTTTGCACAACCAATCTATCTTCCTGTAGTTCTTAAAACAGAGTTCTGCATAGAATCGATGACTTACCCGCAGTGCTCGAAATCGCTTGCTTTCCGAAAAATGGAGGTCCTAATGCGTCCGAAACACGTTTTCGGCTCAAAAATCCATCCGATAGGACAGTACAGTTTCCCTATAGCTTTACTCTCGCAAAGAAAGCTCATCAATCAAAGATTGTTTGTCGGTGCCTCCCATAGAGCTCCTGACAAGGGTGTAGTCGCTCGCCGACACAAATAGGGAAGCGTAGATGAAGCTCTTACCCTCGTACCGCTTCCTGTGCTTCTCTTGCTTGTAGCTTAGTCCTTAGCATGAACCAAGCTCTGATACCATGAAAAGATGCAGGGAAGAAGAGAGCTTGAGCTATTCCAAGCACACACACACTCACAAAACCCTAAAAGAGTATACACAAGGTGAGAGGCTGAAAATCTTCTTCTTCTTCACACAACACTCAACACACCATATACAAAGAAAAGAGTACACACAATATGAAAAGGTACTCAACCAAATACATACTAGGGTTCTCTATAGTGTGAACCCAACTAAATGAGCTGGCGCTATAACTATGCCAGTCTCTAGAATGGCTGTCACACAACCTGTCATCGCATTGGCCACATATCACCTATGATCTCACCAACCATGCGAGTGGTGTAAGTGTGGGGCCTATCCCCTAGGCGGGTCATCAGTGTCCACCACCTCACTAGATGAGCTCGATATCTTAACACTCCTTTCCTTTATTTAATGCACTACTCTTAGTGCTCACATCAGGTCTCAATATCCTTGACCATGGACTTACATTATCACTACAAGATGTCTTATGTGGCCCAATCATACTAGTAGACTCCTCCAATGATAAGTGTAAATCCACATTGGCATCAATGTCATCAACCACGATGTTCTCACTTTCCTTATACCAACTAGCCATCTCATCAAATATCACATCACGACTAAGAAGAACCTATTTTACCATTGGATTATTGTAACACTTGTATGCTTTCCTAGCTTATGCATATCCAATGAATACACACTTTTTTGCATTTGGATCCAATTTCCTTCTCTTCTCATTAGGCGCACATGTACATAAGCCACACAACCCCAAAAACTTTCAAGTGCCTAATGTTAGGTCTATAGCTAATCATCCTCATCTCTACTGTACTCTTATAAATAGTTGCTACAGGTATCTTGTTTGGACAAGTACAATGATGTTGCACATGCTTCTACCCAACAGTAATTTGGCATACTCTTCATTAAGCATGGCTCATACTATCTCACTAATGACTCGTGCTATCTTACCAATGATTCTATTCTTTCTCTTAGCAACTCCATTTTGTTGAGATGTGTACCTACATGCAAGTTTCCTTTGTATCCCATGATCTCTCAAGAAATCATCAAATGCATGTGAGGTGAACTCACCGCGCCACCATTTGTCCTAAAACATTTAATGCACTTTGAACTCTCTGAACTTCTTTCACCTTTTTCCTTTAAGTAGTAGATCCATGTCATTCTTCTATAGTCATAAATAAAGGTGACATAATACCTGCAACCATTTATGGATGAGGTTTGTGCTAGACCCAAATATCTATATGAATGATTTCCAAAGGCCTCTTGCTCATTTGACCATCCTTTGGAAATGAAAGTCTTGCTTGCTTTCCAAATTGATGTGGATCACATACATGATTACTTCCATCATCCTTATGGATGCATTGGTACATAATAACACATGGGATTTGGTTAAGTTACCAAATGGCAAGAATGTGATTGGCTGTTAATGGGTTTATAAGGTCAGATGGATCTGTGGAAAAATATAAGGCAAGATTAGTCACCAAGGGTTATGCATAAACTTACAGACTTGGTTATGGATGAGACATTTAGTCCAGTGGCTAAGATGGCTACTGTAAGATCAATGATTTTATTAGCCACATCTATGTTGGAATTAGGGTTAGGGTTGCAACAATGCACACACACAAGATAGAGAAGTTTGAGAGCACACAAACTCACTAGATTAGAATGAACAAATGTGTGCCAGATACAAAAGATAAGTACACACCCCAAAATGAGTAGATAAGAGGGTGTACATACGCACGGGAAAAAAGCCTCCTAGTGAGGAAAAAAGTGCCTCGGTAGTCCTAAGTGTGTTCACACACATCACTACCATATAATGCTATAGTCTAAAGTTGTGAATTACATCAAATAGATGTCAAAAATATTTTATTGAATGGAGAGTTACAACAAGAGATGTTTATGGAACAACCACATGGTTAGATTTTCCCACACATATATGTAGATTGAAGAAGGCATTATATGGGCTAAAGTGAGCACCATGTGCATGGAGTGACATGATCAACAAGTATCTCATTAGCATTAGATTTCATATGGGAAATTCAGATTATGTGAAGAAGGCACATAATGGTATGGTGGTGATTGTTATCTATGCGGATGCCTTGATATTCATGGGGTGATTGTGGGAATGACATTGCAAATGTGAGGGAGAGCTGAGATTCTTTCTTGGCATTGAGTATCCAGTTTGACATGAAAGATTTGGGAGACCTGAGATCCTTTAGCAGGCAGTGAGGTTATCAGGATATCACATGGTATATGGTTGGTGCAAAGGCAATATACCTTAGATATGTTGGCAAAGTATGGCATAGCTGGATGCAAGTCTATGGCGACACCACTAGAGTAAAACATAAAGCTAAGGGCTGAACTTGGTGACGATTTGGATGATGTTACTATGTACAAAAAGATGGTTGGTAGCTTGATTTACTTAACTATCACTAGATTGGATTTATGTTATGCGGTTAGACTAGTTAGTCAGGTTTAGACATAGTTCTAGGAAGCCACATTTGGATGTTCTCAGGAGGATCATGAGACATGTGAAGACCAATGCCCATTATGGTTTATTTTATGAGAATGGAAAAGGATGTGATGGCTTATAGTTACATAAATACAAATTAGGTAGGTAGTGCTTATGAACATGAAATCTACTAGTAGCAGGTATGCATTTAGTATGGGAAGTGCTATAGTGAGTTAAAGTAGTAAGAAGTAACCCATAGTTACTTTATCTAGCAAAGAGGTAGAGTATAGAGGAACAACTTTGGCGGAATGTAAAGTGGTATGGCTAAAAAAGTTACTCGGTGATTTGGGACCACATCATAATGGAGGAGTTATCATACATTATGATAACATGAGTAATATTTAGTTGGCTAGTAATCCATTTTATCATGCGAGGACTAAACACATAGAGGTCCATTATCATTTCATCAAGGAGAAGTTATTACTTAGTAAAGAGATGGATAGGTTGACTTGACATATGTGAAGATAGAAGGACAAGTTGCAAATATCTTTACCAAATCACTTGGTAAAGAGAAGTATGCGCACTTCAGAGATAGACTTGGAGTACATGAGATGGATATGGTGAGATTAAGGGGGACTGTTGAGAATGTAAGCTCAGCAAGCTGGTGGATAGTATTAGATGTGTGGAAAATAGTCTAGTAGTGTGTGGACAATAATGGCCATGCCCAATCGGCCAAGTGTGTGTGGACATTAGTACTAGGTTATATTATGTGTGAACTTATTAGTTCTAGAATGTGCTAATTTTGGTGAAGGAGGATGAAGCTAACTATGGAGCTTCTCTACATTATGTGTGATGGATTAATGAGAGAAATTAGGATATGTGTGTGTCTCCTCTAGTCTTATCTATTCTCTTTTCATTACCCAAGTTTACACTTAGGCAGTGTCTAGTTGCTTACAATGTGGTGAAATATTCTCTGCTTTTCTCGCGTGACAACATCTCTAATGCTAAATGATGAGATTTAATGATTATACAAGGCTAATGAAAACCAATGGTTCTAATTGATTGCTTTTTTTTTTGAGTTTTTTTGGAAAATCACATGCAAGATTATAATATTTATTGAGGTTAGGGGGGATTCTATGGCTATTAGCAATGGAAGAAGAGAGATAGAGGTTCGGAGGAGCATTGACCAACCAAGCCCTATGAACACATTTTTTGGTTTAACGTGTCTCTTTGCAAATTGTCAAAGGATTTTGCAGTGACATAACTTGATTTACTTCCCATGTGCTTTTTTATCTATTAAGAACAATTAAGCACTCTTTGACCATTGGCCAAGCTAATAACAATGAAGCACAAAAGGGTTGAGTCCTTAAACTCTGGTTGGAGTTGTTACAGTCGAAACATTTGGAGAGGATTAAAAGGATTTAATACTTACAAGATTGTAGAGCCATTTATTGTAAAGGATTAGAGGCTATTTGGATGAGATCATTGGCTGTTGTTGGCTAGGCTAAGCTTAAGGAATTCTAGGTGACGGGTTGTACCATGGGTCATGCATACACCTACTATGATCCCCCCATCCAAAGATGTACCTAGAAGGTATCGAAAACGAGGTTTCTACTAGTGGCTGAGTAAAAAGTGTATTGACTAAGCAGTTGTTTATTTTAAATGTAATTCAGAAGCCCTAGTTCCATAGAAAGAATGTAGGGAACAACCCAATGTCATGGGGCTTTGCCCAACCACACTCGGGAACACAAATAGCTTAACCGAGAAACCTGTTTACCATGGCCTAGCACACAAATGCACGGTTGAGGTGTGTCACTTACCTTGTGAAAGCTGGTTTCCTGGGATTCTTGTAGGAGGAAATGTTGTCACATAGCCGCACCCAAAAGCTTCACTCCACCACCACCGGTAGCTGTCGCACTCCAATGGAAGCTCGACCCTCCTCACCACTCAATCTTACTCACTCACTCTCTCACATATGCAAGCAAGCATACATAAGAGCTCAAACAAGCAAAAGGCAAGCAAGTAATAGTATAGGAGAGTAGAGAAGAAGAGAACTCTATCATTATGCATAAAAGAATGAGTGGTGAGCGTTACATTTTACCTCTTATGTGTGACTACCAGGGTTTACACTCTTAGGTGGCCAAAGTTAAAATTAGGTCATGGGGCTCATTCGACCACTCTAGCTTGTGCAAACACCTAATCACAAATATTACTCACCCCTAAGATCCGGTGTGGTGCACCTTTAATAGATAAGCGACAATCACACACGCAAAATAATACACTATAAGTACATTCCACTAAAATTTGGTGTTTCCAGTGGCTTTGGCTAATTTTTTTGAATATAGTAAGGTGGCGGACATTGCCGACATAGAGTTCTTCCAACAAGGGTTAACATACCCCCTTCCCGATGTAGTAAGGTGGCGGACATTGCCGACATAGAGTTCTTCCAACAAGGGTTAACATACCCCCTTCCCGATGTAGATTATATACTCAAAATATATTAATGAGGGTGTATGCTGGATGCATGTTAGTGTTGGAAATGTTGGAGATCTTGTAAGGTCTGCAAGGACATGTGGTATAACCAGTAATGTGTTCCTATGAAAAATTAATTGAAATTTATGCACAATGCAAACACTTATTTAGTAGTGAGGAAATTTTGTTGTGACTGGTCAAATTTTTCTAGTTAAGACAAGGGTAATATTAAGGTTGGTCAAAATTTGATCTAAACTAAGATGGAGCAAAGAACATGCCCTGGGTTATGACCTTAGTCTTTACACACTATCACTTTTGGGAAGCTATCTCTAGCTATTATCTAGCCTTATAAATGAAATTTCCAAGTGATTTATTACAAACTTTTGCCTTTGATTTTTTTAATTTTTTAAAATAAGAAATTATAATATTTAATTCTAAGATAAAAATGTAAGAGTAGGGCACCACCTTATAGAGACCCAAGAAATGGCCCAAAGACCCCATATAAGAGTATCTAAGAACTGCTAAAGTACCTTGATGATGATGAGTTTTTAAAGCTCTTTATTGATATGTTTTTAGCCACACAAGGTCCCATATCTGATGAAGATCAAGGCTACAGTCCTAAGGCTCTATCACTAAGAGCCAAAAGTCTTACCACCAAGACCCATGGTGATGGTTATCTTCTTGGGCCTTTTTCTCATTGTTTTTTATTTTTTTGGGGGGGTTTTTTTAGTTTTTTTATTTTTTAAAAACTACTTCCACCTTCACAATTCACCTAGAAGACTCTTTTCTAACTAAAGAGGGCACACTAAAAGAAAAGTGGAGTACCTGGCATACTCCTTTGGCATACTTCAAGGTTGATCTAAGTAAAGATTGAACTAGGACCAAGTCCTTAATGCTTATCCAAGTAATAACTAGAAGAAAGATAGACCAATCACCTCATCACAGAAGGATACACACAAGCTCTAGAACAAACATTGAATGGAAAATTTATTAAAAAAATTGAAATTTAAAACAATAGTAGTAGTTGAGGATGGGTTTAGAATACACTTGGTTAGTTATACAGTGGGAAGTTTGTCTTGTAAAATTGTACTTGTAATGTTGAGAACTTCCATTATTGCTTCCTATGAACCTTAAATAAAATCTTCAAAGTCATCGCAATAGGTCATCAGATAGCTAAAACTTATACGCTGGGTCAAACTCAGTGTCACTAAGCTCATTATCCTTACGATTTAATTCTAATATATATGCCTTCTTTCGTGTATGAGGCAACTGTTAGAGTGCAACCTCACTATGATATGGCATGGGTGCTATAGGCAAGTGAGCTAAGTAGCTACCATAGGTTAAGCTATCAAAGAAACGTCCAACCATGTTCCAGAAGGGACAAGGAGTCGCGGTAACATTATTTCATAGAATGATGGTGTAAGTGTGTAAGCTCTTGCCCTCCTCCCCTGCTCTACAAGTTCTTTCTATGCAATCCTTACTTGATAGGGTCCTCCCACTGTGTAAAGTACACTCATGTCATTGTTATAGCTCATCCTGACCCTCCTTCTTGAAACACATCCAAAAAGAGATTACCTGGTGAACCACAACAATCGGAAGGATCTTTCCAATGGCCGACCTCGTAACCCTTAAGGTCTCCAAGCTCTACAACTCCTTGAGAAGCAATTCCACCACGTCTCCCACCACGAGCGTTGTCACACCGCCGCGTTGCACTACGGGTCCTTGTCCCTCCTCTCACCTCACTTCACTCACACATACTCACTACCATGCATTAGGGAGAGAGACTAGCAAGAGGATTAGCAAGAGCAAGACTCAATTGCACAATGGGAGAGTATCTTGTATTATGAGAGAAATTCACTTATATACATGGCCATAAGTGTTCACACTCACTTAAACTATGGCCGGCCGGATACTTTAGGCTCATAAGAGGCCTAATGCTATTATAATGGCTACTCTCATAATATATCCATGAAGTACATACTTAGAACTTCATCCTATCTTGCTACCACACGCTCTTGAAGCGGGAATCGCCATAAATACTCCATCACACCATTACGGGTGCCCGTCCAAGTTGTAGCTTTAGACACTATTGCTTCATATCTTGAATGTATGACCCTTTGGTGTATCTACCGTGACTCCTTGATATAAGATAATGGCGGTAGCTCTTGTTAATCCTAGAATTGGATTAACATCCCCCCCTTCCCCGACGACGATCGCTTCCTCGCGTGATCGCATTGAAGACCTTTGTGTGGGGAGAATGAACAAGATTTGTCGATTGCGTTAATGTTGAGTGACGTTCAATGGTCTTTATTCCTCCGGAAGAAATAAGAAAAGCTAGCTAATGAATGAAGAGGTTAGTGGTGTATTGGGAATTCCTAAATGAGATGGGGGGTGGGGGTTTTTACGAATGATTGCATTTTTCATATTTGTGTGAGCCCCCCCCCCTTTTTTTTCTTTTTTCTTTTTGGCTTAATTTGTTTTTGGCAATCATCGGCAAGGTTACATGTGGTTTTTGTTAGTGGTTGGGGACACTAAGAGATGTTAATAATGAGAGAGGAGAGGGATGGATCCGGAGGAACGTAGACTTAATCATCAGAACGAGTTGGTGATTCTCAGTTTCTCATTTGATTCATTGAAGCGACAATCATCATTTGAAGAATTTTGCCTTTGATGATGTCCCTTTGTGTGACAGGATTCTTGTCAAATGTTGAGAAGGACCTGTTCCTGTCTCTCTGCCCATGTGCTTTTTATGTTTTTATATACCCTCAATGCTCAAGAGGCCTTGAAAATTTTCACTCTTTCCCATGCCATCATACCCAAACATTGTCCCATGGTGACGAAACTTTGCAACCGTGTGGGGCGGACCCACCAGTGTGCATTTTCCAAGTCTCTCAGTGCTCAAGGGGACTTTAAAAATCATGCTCTTCCCCATGCCATCATATCCAAACATTGATGGTTGACAAGACTTTGCAAGCATCACCATCTGATGATGTTCAATTGGTCTGATAGCACCTCATACCCAAACATTGTCTACCAGATGGTGGTGATGAAACCTTGTAAGCATGTGGGGAGGATCCTGCCCACATGCTTGCGAAGTTTCATCACCACATCAAACGATGTTCAATTAGTCTACCATTGCACAATTTTCAAGTCTCTAAGTGCTCGAGAGGCCTCAAAAAATATGCTCTTACCCATGCCATTATACCCAAATATCATTGACGGTGATAAAACTTTGCAAGAATGTGGGGAGGAACCCTGCCATGCTTGCAAAGATTCATCACCATCGAATGATGTTCGATTGGTCTGATAGCACCCAATGTGCATTTTTCAAGTCTCTCAGTGCTCAAGAGACTTTGAAAAATTCTAATCTTCTCCATGCCATTATACCCTAACATTGGACCATGTTTGGGTATGATGATGGCATGAGGAAGAGAGGGATTTTTCATAAACAATAAACCATTACCCTAAATCTATAAACCATGAATTAAAAAATGCAACTAAACCCTCAATAAAAATAAATCCATAAACCAAGAACATCAACTAAAATGCAACAATCCTCAATGAAGACATAACTCATAAAATATAAAAATCAACTATGTACATCTTAATGTGAGCTAACCCAACTTAGTCTGGGCTTAGTCGCCATCTTAATAGATCAAAGTAAAATGTAAGTGATCTAACTCAGCTAGTCTAATTTCAATCACTATTAATAAATCTAAGTATAATGTAAGTGATCTATCTCAAGAATGTCTATTCAAGATTGTAATGTTGGTCCCTCAAATATGCCATGTGATGATGTAGGGACCTTGAGCATGTAAGGGGGTGAGGTGAACTAGGATTTGCATGAGGGGATTGACACACAAGAGCATCAAAGTTTCTTGCACAATCCCAATTGCTTGGTACATAGGGTTGTGAACAAGAGAAGGTGTCTCAATCCACAATTGTCCCCAATGAAGGAAGCACATTCCATGAGGAGGGACCTTTAGCCTCCTCTAGTCTTCCAATTGAGAGGACGACATAGGATGAATCATTGCAGAAGGTTAGCAATGGACTTGGAGTTTGAGAGAGCCATGGAACAAAGGCAATCGTCATCACAATTATGCCCATAGCAGCCATAGTCGCAGTTACAGCCGCAGTCATGGTCATAATGATAGGAGAAGTCAAAGTCACCCGGAAAGCCGTTCTAGCCATCATACAAGTTTGAAAGATCATGGCACAGATACCTCTGAGAGAAGAACTAATCGGGTTTCTGATAGCACTAAGAATACTACTTGGAACTTTCATGTAGTGCTCTTGTACAACAATGAAATTTGGGATGATATTGTGTATTACTCTCTATCTTATTTGCAGACATCTCATTGGGATTTACATCTCTTAGTTTTCTCTTGAATGGATGATTTTGTGATGAGATAAAGGTTGCTTATGATGGTGTCTTTGATTGCTTTGTTTGATTTTCTACATGTAAAGAAACTAATTACCATGGGTATGCTATCATCATTACTATGTTTAACATTCCCAATTCAATATCTCTGTCTAGTTTGAGAGCAAAAATCACTTTTGGTTTGAAATAAACTTCTTGCATCTATGACAATGGATTTAAAAGAATGATTTTTAGCTTTGTAGAAGCGTAGTATAGAGAGTGACATGTGGTGATGTGCTTGGGGATATCATGTAATCAGTTGGTATTCATGAAAGTGACATGTGATGTTGCCTTGTGGATAAGCATATAGATTGAGTCTTACATATGTGGAATCTGAGGAAGGATATTGCACTTGTGTGAATGGTATAAATTTGGAGTTTTTGACAGAGCATGACATGTGTGAGAGATCTATGCATAACTAAGTTCTAGTAGATAAATTGGACTAAAATTAGGTCAAACCCTAGGAAAAACCAAAGTGTCTAGAGCTATGGTATAGGTGGCAACAGAGGCATGCGGGCTGTAGTTTATAGTAGTAGCCATGTTTTTTTTATAGTAGTAGCCATGTTTTTTTTTAAATGATTTTGATGTTACATATTATATCCACATGGGTTTTGATATTGGGATGAGTATATCTAATGTGCATAAAAGTGAGCCATGAAGTTTTGAAGGGTTTGGACATGTGGGTCTCACTAGGACATGTCAAAATAGTGAGCAACAAGGTAGGCTACAAGTAGTGCACATCAAGCAAAGATGTCATTTTCACCAGGTTTGCACAACCAAAATAGGAGTACTATTGGCAAAATGACATCACAAGGGTATATTAGATATATTGGAATATCACCAGGTCAAACCCTAGGAAAAACCAAGGTGTCTGGATCCGTCTACAACCATGGTCCAGGTGGCATAGAGGAATGTTGACTGTAGTTTACAATAGCCCTATTTTGATGCTTTTGATGTTACAGAGGACATCCAAATGCATTTTGATACTGGGATGAGTATACCCAATGTGTATATAGGTGAGCCATCAAGTTTTGAACACTTTGGACATGTGGGTCCTAGTGGGACAATGAGCAATAGGGCAAGCTGCAAGTAGTGCACAACACACAAAATTATCGTTTTCACCAGGTCTACACAACCAGAATAGGAGTGCTATTGGCAAGATGACATCACCAAGGTCTATTAGATATATTGGAATATTTCTAGGTCAAACCCTACCCATCTACAACCATGGTATAGGCAGCAGCAGAGGCATGCCGACTATAGTTTACAGTAGCCATGTTTTTTGATGTTTTGAATGTTACATATGACATCCACATGGGTTTTGATACTGGGATGAGTATACCTTATGTATATACATATGAGCCATCAATTTGGAAGGGTTTGGACATGTGGATCCCACTAGGATAGGTCAAAACAATGAGCAACAAGGTAGGCTACAAGTAGTGCACAATAAGCTAAGATGTCATTTTCACCAGTTCCGCACAACCACAATAGGGGTACTATTGGAAAGATGATATCACACGGGTCTATTATATATATTGGACTATCACCAGGTCAAACCCTATAAAAAACTAAAGTGTTTGGATCCGTCTACAACAATGGTCTAGGTGGCAGGAGAGGCATGCAAACTACAGTTTACAACAACCCTACTTTTGATGATTTTGATGTTATAGATGACATCCACATGGGTTTTGATATTGGGATGAGTATACCCAATGTGTATACAAGTGATCCATAGACTTATGAACACTTTGGACATGTGGGTCCCACTAGAACATTGAGCAACATAGTAGGCTACAAGTAGTGCACAACACGCAAAGTTGCCGTTTTTATGAGGCCTGCACAACAAGAATAGGAGTGCTATTGGCAAGCTGACATCACCAAGGTCCAGTAGATATATTGGAATATCACCAAGTTAGACCCTAGGCAAAACCAAAGTGCCATGCTCTAGGTGGCAACAGAGGCATGTAGGCTGTAGTTAACAACAATCAAGTTTTTTATGATTTTGATGTTACATATGACATCCACATGGGTTTTAATAGTGGGATGAGTATACCTATTGTGTATATAAGTGAGCCATTGATTTTTGAAGGGTTTGTACGTGTGGGTCCCACTAGGATAGGTAAAAATAGTGAGCAACAAGGTAGGCTACAAGTAGTGCACAACCTACAAAGGTTTCATTTTTACTAGGTTTGCACAACTAAAATAGGAATACTATTGGCAAGATGAAATCACGAGGGTCTAGTAGATATATTGGACTACCACCAGGCCCTAGGAAAAACTAAGGAGTATGGATCCATCTATAGCCATGTTCTAGGTGGCGGAAGAGGCGCATGGATTGTAGTTTACAGTAGCCCTATTTTATAGCACTCACGTTTTGGTTGTGCGGACCTGGTGAAAATGACAACCTTTGCTTGTTGTGCACTACTTGTAGCATGACCTGTTGTTGCTCATTGTTTTGGCATGTCCTAGTGGGACCCACATGTCCAACTATTCAAAACTCGATGGCTCACTTGTATCAAAACCATGTGGATGTCATCTGTAACATCAAAAACATAAAAAATAGGGCTGTTGTTAACTGCAATCCACATGCCTCTGCTGCCACCTGGACCATGGCTCTAGATGGATCCAAACACCTTGGTTTTTCCTAGGGTTTAACTTGGTGATAATCCAATATATCTACTAGATGTCAGCTTGGTAATAGCACTCATGGTCTGGTTGTGCGGACCTGGTGAAAATGACAACCTTTGTTTGTTGTGCACTACTTGTAGCCTGCCCTGTTGCTCATTGTTTTGACATGACCCACATGTCCAAACTTTTCAAATCTTGATGGCTCACCCATATACACATTTAGAATACTCATACTAGTATCAAAACCCATGTGGATGTCATTTGTAACATCAAAAATAGGGCTGCTGTAAACTGCAATCCACATGCCTCTATGGCTACCTAGACCTAGGTTGTAGATAGATCCAGACACCTTGGTTTTGCCTAGGGTTTGACCTGGTGATAATCCAACATATCTACTAGACCCTCGTGATGTTAGCTTGGCAATAGCACTCGCGGTCTGGTTGTGTGAACTTAGCGAAAATGACAACCTTTGCACGTTGTGCACTACTTGTAGCCTGCCGTGCTGCTCACTGTTTTAGCCTGTCCAGTTGACATCACGAGGGTCTAGTAGATATATTGGATTATCACCAAGAAAAACCTTGGGCAAAACCAAGGTGTTTGGATCCGTCTACAGCCATGGTCCAGGTGGCAGCAGAGGCACGTGGATTGCATTTTACAGCAACCCTATTTTTGATGTTATAGAGGACATCCACATGGGTTTTTATACTGGGATGAATACACATACAAGTTAGGCATGTATATTGCCACACATACAAACCTTTTGGATCATTCAAAACACACAATGATTATAGAGACGACAAAAAGGTCACAAGGATCCCATTCTAACCATGCATGCCACATCGGGATGATAGCACCAGTGTAAAGATTTCCAACAGCCTACTTTGACTATGTGCACAGCCATATAAACCATACAGACCACATCAGGATGACGAGTATGTAAATATCTGAAGATACGTATTCCAACCATGTAGAGAAAATATGGACCGTACAAACCATACCTAGATGACATCAAGCATTTGAAGATCTCTTGGAGGCCATCCCGTTTGGACCATGTATAGATCACAAAGCACATTTTGAGAAGACCATGCAAATAGAAATCACATAGAGCCCATTCCAACCATATACGAATCACATGGACCATACAGAGCACACCAAGAGAAGGACAAGCATATGAAGATTCCATATACAAATCACATGGACCATGCAGAGTACACGGAGAGAGAAGACTAAGCATATGGAGATTCCACACATATATGGACCATCCAAGGCCATAATCTATGACATCATGCATGGCCATCGTGTGGATGATGCATGTATATCAATGGTACACATGATAGCATGTATGTCCATGTCCATTCCATGTCACATGCTACATGGACACATCAAGTGCCACATCATTAGGGTAGTCTAGGTAAGAAAAACCCATGGAACCAAAGCTCACCAAAAAGCTTGCCCGTTAAATGCTCGTCACCAAAACAATTCCCCGTGTAGTACCGAGGTGGTGCTCATGACATGGAAGGTGGTCAAACTCAGCGCTCTACCACCACTGAGCTACTGGACGCTGCCATCGAGCTGTTGGGTGCAACAAGGAGGTGGGACACCCAAAAGGGCGATGATTGCCCTTGGTGAGGGGTGAGGGGTGAGGGGTGAGGGGTGATCATCGCCCTTGGTGAGGGGTGAGGGGTGTGCCACCCCTCACCCTTACTAAGGGTGATGATCGCCCTTAGTGGGGAGTGGGACACCCATCACCCACTAAGGGTGATGATTACCCTTATTGAGGGCAAGGCTAAGGTCACCCTACCAACTAAGGGCGACGATCGCCCTTAGTGGGGTGTGGGGGTGTGCGACCCCTCATCCTCACTAAGGGCGACCATTGCCCTTAGTGATGGCCCTTAGTAAGGGCCCTCACTAAGGGCCCTTACTATCACCTTTGGTGAGGGCCCTTAGTAAGGGCCCTCACTAAGGGCGACGTTCACCCTTAGTGAGGGTGAGGGGTGGCACCCCCCCCCCCCCCCCGTCGCACATTTTGTCTTGTTCACACACCCCCCAAATTAAGGCAAACCCCTCCCCCTCCTTATTTCCCTAATAAGAGAGGAGCACCAGCCATGTTTACCATGTGAGGATGTAGTTGACCATCTAGTCCTTGGGGATGACCATAATACTTAGTAATGTGGCATGATGTTGTAGTCTAGTATTCTTTATAAATGAGCTTACAATGAGTCTACACATGAGTTCTATCCAGGCACGAGGACATGGCCTCGATCAATCCCCGGTGGAGAAGTCATCCTCTTCATTCCACTTTAAGTCATCCTCTTCATTTGGTGTGTTATTGGCCTACTCTCTCTTTATCTTCTCTTTCATTTAATTACCTCTATTCAGTAGTACAAAAGTAGTCTTAGCAATGTAAAAAATTAGACTTGTAATGGACACTTAAAAACTACACAAGGGTCTATACTGTTTACTTGGGATTAAAATGAATGGAATAAGTACTATAAAAAGATACAAGGGATGAAAATGGATCAATTAAGAACTATAATTGGGGACTGGGACATGGCACTTCGGGTTAAAATCAATGGCTTAAGAACTATACAAGGGCATGTACTCTTTACTTGAAATAAAAATGGACGAAATCATAAAAAGAAATAATCATTAAATGGGAATTAGCTATGGAATAATCATTAAATGAGATTGAAGAACGTTTTTATGTTGGTCAGAATATTAATGACACTATTTATAATGATTGAAGAATGTTTTTATGTTTGTTAGAATAATGATTACTTTTAAAAAATGCTTAAAAAAAATTCTAATATGTATAGAATTAGTATTTAGATTATGAATTCGTTCTCATTAGTTTGTTGTGTGTTTGAGAGCTGGTTTTTTGAGAGCTTGTGTGTTTGTGAGCTGGTTTTTTGAGAGCTTTTCTTGCTATGAAGAACACTTCTTTTCACATTTTTATAGGAGTTTTGGAGAGTGATCCTATTGTTAGAACTGTATAGGGTCATTTTTATATTACTAAAGCTGATGATTTTTGAGAGCTTTTCTTGCTATGAAGAACACTTCTTTTCACATTTTTATAGGAGTTTTGGAGAGTGATCCTATTGTTAGAACTGTATAGGGTCATTTTTATATTACTAAAGCTAATGATTTTGATGCAATATTATGTCTTCAATCTGGATTGAAAGTTTTTGCAATCAAACCACAAGATGATGGTGTAGATTATCTTATATCTATCCAGTTAGCTAGAACCGTTGGAGAGGAACCATGTTATATCTTTGATAAAGATATAACAATATAATACCTTGTTGTTTCAATAATAGGAGAGTCAAGCAACACTACATCAAGCACCCCAAAAGAAGTCGTTGTTCTTACAATAGAAGATTTTCCCATAGTTACACCACTTCAGAAGAGTGTGGTCAAATACTTATTGTCTGAGGAATCTCATGCTGGTGTTCTTTGTAGAATGTTATTAGCAAGCACACATATTGAGAAAGTAGAAGAGATTCCTCAAATCTATAATGGCAATGTGGCTTTTTAATTTCTAAACATACGTGATTCTTCAGCCTCTCCAATGCAAGGAATGGAGCAAGCACATGATGGCCATTGTTGGGTGAAACTATAGAGAGTCACGTGAAGTTTCCTGGAGTTGTATGAAAGAGTCCTGTGCAGGCTTATTTGAGTGCACTTATGCCTTGTGTGGAAGCATAACTATGAACGGCACACCAAATACAACATCATGGGGGGTAAGATTATTATCTTGGCTCAATTTCAATAAACTTCAATTAATAAGAGTATTTATTGAAACTTTGTATTTTTTCACATAAAAGGAAAGCTCAAATAGAAGCTTCCCTCGCTGGGCTTAATAATGGATGGATATGGATCACCAGCTTGCTTCTACTGCAAGAACAAACCTATATGTAGAAGAATGTGTGGTGCTATGGTGTACTATCGCATGCCTGCTGACCCACATACGACGAGATTGATGATACATCAAGGGGAACATTTGCATGAGGTACAAAGGGGCATATCAAGGCAGGCATTGCAAAAGATAAGAGAACTTATGCAAGAGGCAGTTTCAGAGGTGGCTACAAGTGGTCCAAGGAAGATACAAATGGATATCACCAAACAACTCATATCTACAAGTGGTCCAAGGAAGATACAAATGGATATCACCAAACAACTCGTATCTACAAGTGGTCCAAGAGGAAGATACAAATGGATATCACCAAAACAACTCGTATTGGATGTAGTTGTCAGGAAGAATACGAAAAATGAATCAAATATTAGCATCATGGAGTTGTCACTATTATCGAAATACATGCATCCCCTAATTCAATGTCAAAGGTAATGTTAATTCCATATTGCTTTTAATTGTTTAGTGATTCTTGTAAACTTAGGTTTATATTTTTTGTTAAGTTTTTCAATTCTCTTGTAGATTCAAGAGAATAGTACATGCTTCTAGGATCAATGGTTCAGTGTAAGAAGTAGAGTCAAGTATCCTAGAATTGAAGAGACAATGTGCTTTTGAGTTCTTCCATGGTAGTCATTTTCCTGGGAAAGTTTTAAAGGAGTCAGAGTGATGTTACATGTTTAAAATATCAACCGTAGGGTCTGTATATCGGGTTTAGATCTCGTGAACCGTATGCGCCAAGCAGGAGACGGTGATTTGAGGAGGGCTTGGGTTTGTTTTAATCACATCAGGCATGTGCAAGGATGGATAACAATGGCTGCACATGTATATAATCTAAGGTACAATTTAGTCTTGAAAAGTTCTTAATAAATTTGATCTTGTTTTTAGTAGTTTTCCAACTATTGTATGATGGCACGCATGCCAAGAGCTCATGATAATTGCAACTTGTAAATTGAAAGAGGAGGACATAGTTTTAGGAAATGATTAACAATGTGGTGGTCCAAAAAGGCTTTTCCAAACTAGATTTTTTTGGCTTCATGGCTAATGAGGTTGGAGCCAACTAGAGGGCAGCTAGGACAGTCTATAATAATGGACCAGATAATATATTGGAAGGTCATGAGCATTCGTGTCTTTTTCATTGGGAGCAAAGCTTGAACATCCATATCGTATAATATGTAGTTAAAAATTTTTAGGAAGAGGACAAGAGACTATGTCATCAGTGGCGTTGTGCATTGAGTGAAGAAGAGATACTTTTAAAATACAAAAACATTAAATAGTGGTAGATGAATGGTAAATTTGTTGATGCAAACTTACTAGCCATGGATCGTTGGCTTAGTTGGTGGCATACTAGATATCCCCATTAGAGGAAACATCTTGTAGGGGTAAGTATTACTTTCTTGGTTTTTGAAAGTTGTCAAGTTAATCTTTTGGTTATAGAATGTGGTTGTAGCTTGCAATTAACTTCATCTCCTATTGTAGAATGTCGATGATTCCAATGTGTCGCACATGCCAACCACCAATCTAGCAGAAATGAAATATGCAAGTTGATTAGTAGGAGAGGGTTTTGTTAAAAGATCGGTAGAGGGGGAGGAGACACACACACAGGAGCAAACCCTAATGTCTATTACAAACCCTAACCATAGAGGGAAGCCATGTCCACTCTCACACAAAGCATAATGCACTAATCCATAATCCACACTACACACAATGAGTTGTGTCCACACTCTACTAACCCTAGCTAATGTCCACACACTATGACCAGCTAGACACGCGGTCATTTATGTCTCACACATGTTCCTACCTAATCTGCCAGCACATAGCATAGCTGGCTCACACTGACATCGAGCTTGAATCTCAACAGCCCCTCTCAAGCTCATGAT
The DNA here is from genome assembly GCF_041138505.1 of Cibotium barometz. Classification (NCBI taxonomy): domain Eukaryota; kingdom Viridiplantae; phylum Streptophyta; class Polypodiopsida; order Cyatheales; family Cibotiaceae; genus Cibotium; species Cibotium barometz. The sequence goes on from NC_141093.1 coordinate 13,088,303, forward strand.
GTACTGCCGATGAAGATGTAGATGAGCTTGGGATATCAACACTCTCAACACTCCCCCTCAAGCTCATCCCATGTACTCCCAACATAGTCCGGAAGTACTCGAACTTCTCCCTGCTAAGTGGCTTCGTGAAGATATCAGCCACCTGCTCATCAGTCTTCACATAGTGAAGATCAACTGTACCATCCAGCACCTTTTCTCTGACAAAGTGATAATGGACCTCTATGTGTTTGGTCCTCGCATGAAATACTGGATTCTTTGCCAACTGTATACTGCTCATGTTGTCACAATGTATGACAACTTTGCCATCAAGAGGCTCACATAAATCTGCCAAGAGACTCTTTAACCATATAGCCTCACAAGTAGCAATGGCTGCACCTCTATACTCAGCCTCTGTATTGGATAAAGCAACTGTAGGTTGCTTTTTGCTACTCCAACTCACCACGGCACTTCCAAGTGTAAAAGCATATCCACTAGTAGACCTCCTGTCATATGCGCTACCTGCCCAATCAGCATCTGTGTAGCCATGTATGTCCAAGCTTTTACCACTCTCATAAAATAGACCATAATGTGCTGTGGTCTTCACATATCTCATGATGCGTCTCACTGCATCCAAATGTGGTTTCCTGGGGCTCTGCATAAACTGGCTAACTAGCCCCACTGCATAACTCAAATCTGGGCGTGTGATAGTCATGTATATGAGACTACCAACCATCTTCCTATACATAGAAGGATCATCCAATTCCTCGCCATAATCAGCTCGCAACTTCACATTTTGCTCCAATGGTGTACTCATAGGCTTACACCCTGTCATGCCATACTTTGCCAACATATCCAATGCATATTGGCGCTGTACTAACCAAGTACCTGCATGATCTTTCATCACTTCAATGCCAAGGAAGTATCTCAACTCACCAAGATCTTTCATGTCAAATTGCCCACTCAAAGCTTTCTTGACATGCATCACATCTGCACCATGATCACCTATGATAATCAAGTCATCCACATAGATGACTAGTAAAACAATCCCATGCTGTGTCTTCTTCACATAGAGTGAAGAATCTGCTGTAGAAATCTGAAAATCAAGTGAGATAAGATATCTACTCATCTTATCACTCCAAGCACGTGGTGCTTGCTTCAGACCATATAATGCCTTTTTCAACCTGCATACATGAGTGGGATATCTAGGGTGTACATACCCTTCTGGCTGTGCCATGTATACTTCCTCTTGTAGATCTCCATTCAGAAATGCATTCTTAACATCCATCTGATGCATTTCCCAGCCATTAGCTGCAGCCATAGCAATGACTGCTCTCACTGTGCCCATCTTAGCCACTGGGCTAAACGTCTCATCATAATCCAATCCATGGGTCTGTGCATAACCCTTTGCTACCAATCTTGCCTTATGTCTTTCAATAGAACCATCAGATTTGCACTTCACTTTGTAAACCCATTTACATCCAATAACATTCTTATCCTTTGGTAGTGCAACCAAGTCCCATGTATCATTATGGACCAATGCGTCCATCTCCACATCCATTGCTTTTTCCCATACATGCTCTCCAACAGCCTCTGTATAGCATGTAGGTTCCACATGCTTCACCATAGATGTCATGTATGCATAGTGCATAGCAAAATCTCTGTATGTCAACCTGTCAACAGGATATCTGACCCTCTGGGATCTCCGCAATGCATGCGGGTCACTCTGTACACCTGTAACTCTAGCATGTGGTGGCACATATCTATCCTGTCTAGCACCAGGTGTGCGTAAAACAGGTATGCCAAGCTCCTCATCCAAACTTTCAGAACTGGATGACTCATATCCTGTGATTCCAATTCCTTCGACTTTCTTTTTGCCTTTATCCATAGCACTACTCCCAGTGCTTACACTCTCATGCCTCAAACGTCCTGACCATGGACGTACACTGCTACTCTCAGCTTCTGCTGCTGGCCCAGACATAGTAGTAGAACTAGAACTTGCTTGTGATGGCAAGTTCACAGGCACATCTGCTTCCAGTGACTCAATAACACCTTCATCTTTTGCTTTATACCAACTAGCAAGCTCATCAAACACCACATCACGTGAGATGACCACTTGTCTAGTTTGTGGATTATAACACTTGTAGGCTTTTCGATCCTGTGCATATCCAACAAATATACATTTCTCTGCCTTATGATCCAACTTCCTTCTTCTTTCATCAGGCACATGCACATAGGCTATGCATCCAAAAACTTTAAGATGTCCAATGTCTGGCCTGTAACCTGTGAGCCGCATCTCTGGCGTGCTTCCATGAATGGCTGCTGTAGGTGTTTTGTTCAATATGTATACTGCAGTAGCACATGCTTCTGCCCAATAGTATTCTGGCATGCTCTTTTCATTAAGCATCGCCCTTGCCACTTCACATATAACTCTATTCTTTCTCTCAGCCACACCATTCTGCTGAGGTGTATACCTGCAAGTCAGCTGTCTCCTTATTCCATGCTTCCTCAAGAAATGCTCAAAAGCTTTTGAGGTGTATTCACCACCTCCATCTGTCCTCAGACATTTAATCCAACAGCCATACTGCTTTTCTGCAAAAGCTTTGAAATCCATGAATTTTTCCAATACTTCACTCTTCTCCCTGAGAAAGTATATCCATGTCATCCTGCTAAAGTCATCAATGAATGTAACATAGTATAAGCTGCCTTTGATAGATGGGTTTTGTGCAGGACCCCATACATCACTGTGTACTATCTCAAGTGGCCTGTTACTCATATTTCCTTCTCTAGGAAATCTCAATCTTGCCTGCTTCCCAAACTGACAGGCTTCACAAACATGCATATGTCCATCATATTTGAACCTAGGCAATCCATTGACAATGCCTCTTGTTTGCATGTTCTTTAATCTCTGTATATTTACATGGCCAATCCTCTTGTGCCACATATCAATATCCTGTACCACATTCCTGCTCTTTGAGAACATGGCTAATTTTAGCTCAGGAATTCCAGCATCCAGCTTAAACAGTCTTCCTTCTTTCTTGCCTTTAGCAATCACTCTACATCCATGTTTAAAATCTTCAACGAAGCATCCATGCTCATTGAAGCGAACCTGTAATCCCTGTTCCACCATTTGACCAACTGAGGCCAAGCTTTTAGTGATCGAAGGCACATACAACACATCTGACATAGACTTTGTCTGACCATTATGCATGACCAATGGTACACTTCCAACATGTGTAATGACATGCTGGGTATCATCACCTGTTTCCACATAGCCTTTGACATCCATTGGCTTCATGTGCTCAAACCATTCACCATGGCATGTCATATGGTTTGATGCTCCTGAGTCCATATACCATGTATCATCATTCTCAGCATTTGTTGTCATAGAACCCACAACATGCTTCATGGCAAACAAATGATTTGCAGTTCCATCATTGCTACTTGATGCATAGTTGCCACCATGTTGTGCATAGTTTCCACCATAATGACCACCACGTTGTGCTCTTCCCCCTCTCAAATCATTCTGTTTGCGAAAGCAATCTCTCGCCATATGACCATATTTGCCACAATAATGGCATTCCACATCTTGCATTGAATTTTGTTGGCCTTGCCAACGTCCACTTCCACGGGGGGTACCTCTGCCTCGCTGAGGTGCATAACCACGACCACCTCGAGCACCATAAGAAGGTTGAAAATTCTGTTGTGGAGGTCTATCCTGCCATCCACGACCATTACCACCACGTCCATGTGATGCGAATCTCCCCCTGCCTCTAAAACCTCTCTGCGAGTAGAAAGCCTGATTTCTGCCATCATCATGGCTAGAAGATGCATCCAGAAATGAATCACTGAGCTTGATTTCCTCAACCAACAAGAGTGAAACCAACTCATCGAAGTCGGGTAGACCTGTACTCCTCATGGAGATAGATGTATCAAAGGATTTGTATTCCTTGCCAAGACCACGCAAGGTAATATCCACCAAATCATCATCAGGCATGGGGGCATTTATTGTGGCCAATGCATCTGCAAACTTCTTGATTTCTTGCACATAATCATGTATACTCCTTTTATTCCTTTTCACATTGTGTATCTGCTGTCGCAATTGAGACTTGCGAGCACTCGTATCTGTATCAAACATCTTGACCAAAGTATCCCATGCATCTTTGGGATTCTCAGCATCCTGAATGTGTATAAGCATAGCATCAGAAATGCATATAGACAAATAATGCAGCACTTTGAATGCTCTCTCTGACCATTGCTTATGAGCAATAAGCTGCTGCTGTGTAGGTTGCCGAGGTAGCTCAGGCTCTGGCTCAGCACCTGTAATGAGATTCCAAAATCCTTTTCCTTTCAAGAAACTCTTTATCCTGTACTTCCATGCCTGGAAGTTCTTCCTATCCAGCTTTTCACCAACTATCTGAACTGGATTGTCCGACATGTTGCTCAATGCATACACCTTCTGCACACTTCAAATCTGTAAATGAGCCTTCCTCAGCTCAACCACACTCCAATTAATGTTCCAGATACTCCAAGGTAGCAAACAAACTCCAAATTTGACGTATAAAATCAACCTGTAATCCGAGATGAACTGACTCACTCAGTGCGGGATACCCTGAATTGACACGCCTTCCAAGGCTCCAGATCGCAATGTAATGGTGCAATCAAGTATAGGAAACTTGTAAGATCCCTATTCCCACCGAGCAACGGATTCGGGGTACTGGCAGCGGAAGTAGCGCTTCTCGCGCGGAACAGGGGTCCCACACTCGGGGCCTCGCCCACGGATATCCGGATAAGAGACTAATCCGTCGGTTGTTCCAAAACCGAACCCGGAAAAACTTTCTTAACCGGAAGCACGGGCGATTCCACCAGGATAACTTCTTACTCTAACGTAGTCAAGATCATTTCTGATCGAGATGATCCAATTACATCTATAAGATACTTAGTCAGTTCAAGGAAGAAACTAGCACTTGGATCATTGGGATCAACGCTTTTTTCCCCATTCAAGAGGCACAGCCGTTGATTCCTATCCATAGAACAGTTACTGTCCGGGATTTTTTTTTTCTATCGTAAAAACAAAAGTTTGAGTCTCGATTTACGGATCCATCAGTCCAGCCTAACCCCATCCGATCCCATGGGTTAGCCAACCGCCCAACCACTGTAGTGATGGGATCCAATTTGGAATTTGGTTAGGTTTTGTCCCGGGTACCAAGGAAAAGAGTTCCAAGGCCCCCTAGCCGGAAGTTCAAGCAAATATAAAACTAGCCACACCACTTACACACCCAATATGAAATTGCCTTTTTCTTAGCATCAGCTAACTTTAAAACAATTCTTTAATGAAACCATAGTACCACTGATCACAATCTTCCAATTTATCCGGTTGATTCATAATTTTCCATCATTCCTTCATCAGAGTATCTATGGCATCATTGGCAACTAGAACGCTCACCACCTGTCCACACAGAGGCCGTTTCCATAGTTCCTAGCCCATAATACTCGGCAATATAATCACTTATCAAGATGGACTCTCGTTGAAGATCAGCAAAATCAACCAACAGATCCATATAAAAGAGCCATGGACTCATCCGTTGAGGACCAGCAAGGTCAGTCAACCAGATCCATGCCCGGTTTCACAAAACAACTCTTACTCCTTATTCCAATATCTTCCTCGACGCACGCGTGGGTATCCTAGGCGACCCAGAGCCCGAGCACCGTATGGTCAGCACCCTCTAGGATCCTTCTCGCAGGTGACCTAGCGCTTCACTCATAGGCCGCTTCCTTGGTCCCTCATCCACCGTACCGGAAGCTCACCATTTTAATCGAACCGAGGCTGGTCAAGACCTCGGTCGACCTTGCTACGCGAGACGTCCTCCATTGACTCTCCGTCAGCAGTTGCAACTTTATCAGTTAGGTCTCCACGACCTTAATCACAAGACGGTCAAAATGCTTCCCCAGCATTCTTGACATAAAACAGCCATTTACAAACAGCATTTACAAACAGTTTACAAATACAGTTTCTATATTAACTCTCATTTTTCCACATTATCCCTCATTACTTATTCCACATTCCATGTATATGTGTACTCATCCAATCACCTCCTTTTTCCATCTCTTCACTTCAGATTCCTTCACATCACATATCATATATTCATATCCATATCCACATCCATACATCCACATCCACATCCACATTCACATCCATACATCCACATCTACATGCTTATCTCCGTTTTCACATCCTCATTTATACATCCACATCCCATATCCACATTCATACATACACATCCATATCCACATCCACATCCACATCCACATTCACATCCATGCATCCACATCTACATGCTTACCTCCATTTTCACATCCTCATTTATACATCCACATCCCATATCCACATTCATACATACACATCCATACATCCATATCTACATCCACATACATACATACATCCACATCCACATTCCACATTCACATCTATACATCCACATCTACATTCACATTCACATACATCCACATCCACATTCCCATACATCCACATCTTTACATCCACATTCCACATTCACATCTACATTCACATTCACATACATGCATCCACATCTACATGCTTACCTCCATTTTCACATCCTCATTTATACATCCACATCCCATATCCACATTCATACATACACATCCATACATCCACATCTACATCCACATACATACATACATCCACATCCACATTCCACATTCACATTCACATACATCCACATCCACATTCCCATACATCCACATCTATACATCCACATTCCACATTCACATGTACATTCACATTCACATACATCCACATCTACATTCACATTCACATACATCCACATCCCCATTCCCATTCACATCTATACATCCACATCTACATCCACATACATACATACATCTACATCCACATTCCACATTCACATCTATACATCCACATCTACATCCATATTTACATCTATGCATATACATCTTCATGCATATATCCATTTTCATGTTCATACATCCATACTCCCATCTCCATATCCACACATCCACATACATACATCCATTTTCACATTCCCATTTATATAACCCCATATACCTTCACATCTAATCTTTTACATCACATCCATTCTCGCCCTATCACAACCCATATACATCTTATCCTATCACATACACTTCTTACCTCATCCCCCCATACACATCTTAATTCATCTTATCACATCCTAACTTATTTCATAAGCATCTTATCACCTCTTATCACACCTCTTATCACATCCTATCACTTTCCATACGCATCTTATCAATTCTTATCACATCTCATACACCTCTTATCACATCTTATCACATTTCATATCTTAAAAAAAAAAAAGAATTCTTTTATTTGATATAAGATTTCTCTACACATTTATTTGTACATAAATTCCATTTAAGGAGACTAACACTTTCGAAATTAAAATCAATCTTTCATGCATCTTCTTATGCATGATTTCAATTTGGTAGGGAATTATACTTTTAGAATAAAAGAATTTCTCTTATGCATCTAAGTTAAGCATAAAATCCATTTATGAGGAAAATCATACTTTTAGTATAAAAAGAATATCTTTTATGCATACCTATATGCATGAAATCCAATATGATAAAAGTAACACTTTTGATATAAAAATTTTTCCTTTATGCATACTTCTATGCATGAAAATTAAAAATGATAAAAGTAACACTTTTGATATAAAAATTTTCCTTTATGCATACTTCTATGCATGAAAATTAAAAATGATAAAAGTAACACTTTTGATATAAAAATTTTCTTTTATGCATACTTTTATGTATGAAATAAAAATGATAAAAGTAACACTTTTGATATAAAAATTTATCCATTATGCATACTTCTATGCATGAAAATAAAAATGGTAAAAATAACACTTTTGATATAAAAATTTATCCTTTATGCATAATATTAAAATTCAATTTCTCCATGATTATAATGAAATTCTTTCAATTAATCTAGGATGATGATTCCTAGAATATGGTAGGAAGTCCTCTTTTTATGCTTTGAATGAAATTTTTTTTTATGCATAATTTTTATAAAAATTTTGCCATAGCTCCGCTGCTATGACTGATAAATCTCAATTTTTCTAAGGGATAAAGCTTATCATTAAGGAAATAATTAAAATGATTCTCTAATTGGATCCTTAATCCATAATGGATTGAATCATCAATATACATAAACTAAAAGCATAAGAAAAAGCCATTAATTTGGCCTCAAGCATAGCTTAATCTTGGGTTAAGGAAAAGCTTTATGAAAAGCTTGATTTGGATTGAGAATGGGTCATGAGTATGACCATTTCTTGAGTGAGAGAGAGAATTTACATAAGAATCATTAGAATTTAAACATAAATGAAAATTAACTTCAATAGCATTTATTAAATTATGTAACTCTTCACTACTATTCAAACTTCAATAACATTTAAAAAAAAACCATACCAATTAAACTTCTCAAGCTTGAGAGGGGTTGAGAAGAGAGAAACATTGAGAAATTATAGAAAGATGAAAATTCACTAATTACCTTACAACTTGCTTGATTCTTTGTTCACGGTAGAGGCCCCCAACCAATCAATTGGTTAAGTATGTTGATGGAGCCACTAATAGGGATTGAAGAAAGAGGGAAGCTCCAAAAACTAGTGAATTATTAAATGAATTCACAGTTCTTGGCTTAGGTGGAGTAGAGTAACGATGCATAAACACTATATATTTTTCAACAAGGGGGAGGCTTCTATTTATAGGAAAAATTGAGCTCCTAACCAAACAAACTGATTCTAGAATTTTCTAAATCAGTTTGGTCAATATTTGACCATTTTTAGGTCAGTTAAGCTAACTTTTTGGAACTAGACTTGAATGAGGAGAGAGGAGAGATGAAATATCTCAATTTTTATGAGTTTAAAACTCATTCAAGCATGTGAAATATGCACCTCCTTTAAAGAACTCCTCTTCCTTACATATGTGTCATAATGGAATCATTTTAATATTGCTCATAGTTTTTTTACTAATAATCCTTGTACATTTTCAACTCTTCATCTTATGTGAAATATGCACCTCCTTTAAAGAATTCCCCTTCCTTACATATGTCATATTTTTAATATTGCTCATAGTTTTTTACTAATAATCCTTGTACATTTTCAACTCTTCATCTTATGTGAAATATGCACCTCCTTTAAAGAATTCCCCTTCCTTACATATGTCATATTTTTAATATTGCTCATAGTTTTTTACTAATAATCCTTGTACATTTTCAACTCTTCACCTCATGTGAGCATTTACTCATTTTTGGGTATTTTCTTTTTTACAAGTTGGATTTATCTCCTCCCTACACATGGATTGATGCTATTGGTCCATAGGAACCTTAATTGGACCATAGTCTAAAGATTTCTGAAAATCTAGACCCTTAGACTAAGGTTCTTTATACCTATTTCCAATTAATTCCAATTGCACATTGGAAAATTCTTTTTGAATTTCTGTTTCAGGGGAACTCATCTGAATTATAAGAGATATTTTTCTATCCAAAAATATTCAAAATCTGAATATTCTCTCTCTAGAATAATTTTTCTCTCTCTAGGCTAAAATAGTTAGCAACAGGGTCTTTATATTTCTGAAGAGGGTTGATTACAGGGGAAGATACTAGACATCAAAAAGGGGGTTGGGGGAGGAATCTTACAAAACTTGCATTGACACCTAATGAACCTCAATGTTGAGTATCAACTCCATTTGACATGTGTAATTATCAATTTTTGAAAACCCCTTTTTCTGTTTTTGGAAAAACCAGAAAAACCAGAAAAACCAGTAATGATTTGGCTCTAATTCCTTCAATATTTCACCAAATTGAGCAACCAGGCATTCATTGGCTTAGCAATAGTGTCCATCAACTCCATGTAAGAGGAATTTGTCCAATTGTAAAACACCAAGGATTAATTGCTCGATTAAAATGCTCTGTTTCTCTGCAACCAGTGGACAGCCTGTTTTAATCAGCTCATTCCCAGCTCAATTAAGCATCATTGACCAAACAAATCACATAGCCCTCTTCTCCAAGATGTAAAGCATCCAATTGCTAAGAGAGTTGTGGAAGATATCAAGCAACCGAGTGATAATCGACCTCCTCGTAATCAAAATGACCAAAATGTGCTCTGTTTCTCTGTTGCAGTCTGCGCCGCCTGCATTTAGGGGATTGGGGAAGGTTTGAAGTGGCAATTGATGATGGATATAGGTGCCCAACACACTTGGGTATGTGTGCAACCAATCAATGGTTGGATTTTAGCAAAAAACTCACTTCAAATGCTTCAAATTTGGGCTTCTTTTTCACTGTTTTGTGAGAGCTCAAAAAACCAGAATTTTCACTCAATCAAATACATCCAAATTGCTCCAAACTTTGTTCAAGGCTTGCTCATGGGTTGCCAATACATCCCTCTTTGACAAATGCATATGTCTTTTGCCAGAATCACGCGTATTTCCACCATACATCAATGTTGCCAAGCTTTAATGGAAAGCTTCAAAAACCAGAATTTTGCTTTGCTTTGATTTGCTCTAAAATGCTTTGCTTTTGCCTGTTTCACCTGCAATCCGCTCAAGGATGTTTAGAAGACCTTACTCGGTAGGCCAAGCTTTCAAATCTGATAAGATTCGGTGTGCTCCAAGCTTCACAGCTCCAATGGCAGCTTCACAGCTTCTTTTTCACAGCTTCTTCTTCTCCCTCTTCACTCACTCACTCATAAACCCTAATAAACAGCACAAGGCTCTGATACCATGTTAAAAGATCGGTAGAGGGGGAGGAGACACACACACAGGAGCAAACCCTAATGTCTATTACAAACCCTAACCATAGAGGGAAGCCATGTCCACTCTCACACAAAGCATAATGCACTAATCCATAATCCACACTACACACAATGAGTTGTGTCTACACTCTACTAACCCTAGCTAATGTCCACACACTATGACCAGCTGGACACGCGGTCATTTATGTCTCACACATGTTCCTACCTAATCTGCCAGCACATAGCATAGCTGGCTCACACTGACATCGAGCTTGAATCTCAACAGGTTTTAGGGGAACCATCTCTTTATATGATACAGTTGTTTAGGATCTCGCTAATGCCCTCTTGCAATCCACAAATAAGCATGCATTCATGCAAGGAAAATATCATAAAGCATGCCCTACAATAACAAAGTTGATTGAGAAGGCCAGAACATTGAAAGCTCCAAGTCTGTCAAGTACTAGCAGATTGGTGGGGGAAGCAGTGAGTAGCACACCAATGCACATGCAATTGAACTTTTGAAAAGATGCAGGGGGGAAGAGAGCTTGAGCTCTTGCAAGCACACACACACTCACAAAACCCTAATAGAGAACACACAAGGTGAGAGGCTGAAAATCTTCTTCTTCTTCACTCAACACTCAACACACCATATACAAGATAAGAGTACACATAATATGAAAGGTACTCAACCAATACATACACGGGTTCTCTATAGTGTGAACCCAACTAAATGAGCTAGCGCTATAACTATGCCAGTCTCTAGAATGGCTATCACACAGCCTGTCATCCCACTGGCCGCATATCACCCATGATCTCACCAACCATGCTAGTCTCTAGAATGGCTGTCACACAGCCTGTCATCCCACTGGCCGCATATCACCCATGATCTCACCAACCATGCCAGTGGTGTAAGTGTGGGGCCTATCCCCCAGGCGGGTCATCAGTGTCCACCGCCTCACTAGACGAGCTCCATATCTCAACACTCCCCCTCGATCCTCAACTCCATTTCATGTACACCAAGAGAAGCCCTGAATCTGAGGAGCTTCTCTGTACCCAATGCTTTGGTGAAGATGTCAGCTACCTGATCCTGTGTGCTGACATAAACAAGGTCAAGGTCTCCTGCCAAGACCTTCTCTCTGACGAAGTGGTAGTGGACCTCTATATGCTTCGTACGAGCATGAAAAACTGGGTTCCTGGCCAACTGTATACTGCTAATGTCGTCACAGAAAATGACAACTTGTCTATCCATTGATAGACCCAAATCTGCAAGTAGCTTTCTCAACCAAGCTACCTCACATGCTGCCATAGCAGCTCCTCTGTACTCGGCCTCTGTACTGGATAGAGCAACCGTAGGCTGCTTCTTGCTGCTCCAAGTCACAGCAGCACTCCCCAAAGAAAACATGAATCCACTGGTAGATCTTCTATCTGAGATACTACCAGCCCAATTAGCATCTGTGTACCCATGTACACATATCTCTGTCCCAGTCTCATAGAATAGTCCACAATGCAAAGTAGACCTCACATACCTCAGTATGAGTCTCAATGCATCCAAATGCGGTTTTCGTGGAACCTGCATGAACTGACTCACCAACCCAACAGCATAGCTCAAATCTGGTCTAGTGATCGTCATATAGATCAAGCTTCCTTTTATGCGCCTATACATAGTAGGATCCTCCAAAATCTCTCCTGAATCTGCACTCAACTTGCCATTCTGATCCAATGGCACGGAAATACGCTTACAGCCTGTCATACCATACTTGGACAACATGTCCAAGCCATACTGTCTCTGCAGTAATCCAATACCATGTGGTGACCTAATTACCTCAATGCCCAAGAAATATCTGAGCTCCCCCAGATCCTTCATCTCAAACTTTTGTCTAAGCAAGATCTTTACATCAAAGATCTCTGCATCATGGTCCCCCATAATGATCAAGTCATCTACATAGATGACAATAAGCACAACCCCTCTATCACCATGTCTCACATACATCGAGAAATCTGCATTGGCTACATGAAAGCCAATAGTGACAAGATATTCAAAAATCTTGTCAAACCATGCTCTTGGTGCTTGCTTTAAGCCATACAAGGCTTTCTTCAACCTGCAAACATGCTCGGGGTGACTCACATCCTCATAACCAGGTGGCTGCAACATATACACCTCTTCTTGCAGATCCCCATGCAAGAATGCATTCTTTAATCCATCTGATGTAAAGACCATTGCTTTGACGCAGCCACTGCTATCACAACTCTCACTGTTGCCATCTTGGCAACTGGGATGAAAGTTTCCTCATAATCAATGCCATATGTCTGCGCATACCCTTTGGCTACCAACCTAGCCTTATACCTGTTTATGCTTCCATCACTGTTATGTTTTACTTTGTACACCCACTTGCATCCAATGGCTTTCTTGCCTTCAGGCAATTGCACTAAGTCCCAAGTTTCATTTCCATATAGTGCATTCATCTCCTCATCCATAGCTTTCTCCCAACACACATTTCCAAGAGCCTCATCAATGCATGTGGGCTCAACAACCTGCACAACCTTTGCCATATATGCATATTGATGTGCCACATAACCATCATAGGTAAATCTCTGCACAGGATTTTTCACTCTCCCAGATCTTTGTAGCTTTTCATTCATGGCTTCCATAGCCTTCTTTACACCAGGTGTTCTCATAGCTGGGATCCCAAGCTCCTCATCAAGGCTCATATCTAAGCCACTAGACTCTCCATCAACATGAGAATGCCCTGCAGACATGTCAGGCATACCAAGGGGCTCAACCACTTTCTCTTTTCCTTTACGTGATGTACTAATCACATTTGCAGGACTGGTATTATGATGCAGCCTGCCACTCCATGGTCTATTAATAGACCCACTAAATGAGGACTCTCCTTGTCCACTCAAAGACTGTGATTGCTGACTTGCATTCTGTGCAACCACACTTCCACTCACATCAGCTCCTACAGCTTCTTTTTCAGCAGCATACCAGCTGCTCATCTCATCAAAGACAACATCCCTGATTACCCTCAAATCACGTGTAGCAGGGTTATAACACCTGTATCCCTTTTGCTCAAGGGAATATCCAATAAACACACATTTTCAGCTTTCGGATCCAGTTTAGTTCTCAGCTCATCTGGCACATGCACATATGCAATGCATCCAAAAACTTTCAGATGAGACAAATCAGGTTTTCTGCCAGTAAACCTCTCCTCTGGAGTTACATCATGTATGGCTGCAGTTGGAGTCCTGTTCATGATGTATACTGCTTGCTGTAGAAACAGCCTCAGTCCAATAGCTATGCGGCATATTCTTCTCTTCCATCAATGCTCACGCAATCTCAACAATGTGCCTGTTTTTCCGCTCAGCAACTCCATTTTGCTGCAGAGTGTATTTGCATGTAAACTGTCTCCGAATACCATTCTTCTTCAAAAATTCAGAGAACTCATTGGAGAAGTACTCTCCCCCTCCATCTGACCTTAGGCACTTTACATATTTCCCTATTTGCTTTTCAACCAAAACTCTGAAATTCTGGAAGTGAGTGAACACCTCACTCTTCTCCTTCATGAAATATACCCACACTTTCCTTGTGTGGTCATCAATGAATGTCACATAATACCTGCAGCCTCCCATAGACATGGTCTTCGTAGGACCCCATACATCTGAATGCACAACATCTAGTGCATTTCTACTCACATATCTGTTATGTGGAAATACATGCTTTGTTTGCTTTCCAAATTGGCATGCTTCACATATTCTCTGCATACCTTCCACTTTAAATTTTGGCAGCCCTGTCACAATTCCTTTAGTCTGCATAGACTTCATTCTCTACACATTCACATGTCCAATTCTTTTATGCCAAATGTATTTGTTTACCACAATTCCTGAACCATTTGCAAACATCACAGCACTCATTTCAGGCATGTCTACATTCAACGTAAACATTCTGCCCACTCTGTTGCCTTTTGCAACCAACCTGCACTTGTCTTTAAAGTCTTCAACATAACAACCATCAGGGTAAAACCGAACCTGCAAACCCTGCCATTAGGAAAAATTTAGACTCAAAAAGGGGCCTTGTAAGAGATCCCTTGCGATGGTGATGTGGACAAAGCAAGCCAATAAACCCACATATAATATTGGAGGGTACGTGCGCCATTTTTGAGTTCTTTATTCCATTGACTGACATGTAGGGTGTTTTTTAATTCAAAACAATGCCTCTTAAGTATAGTTTTTTATTCCCACTATGGTGCCTTATTTTATTGAAAAAAGACACCACTCTCTTTCTTCATTACACTTTTGAATGTAACCAAGCCAACTTTTCTTACCAAACTGTAACCGAACTTCGTCCCTACAACCCATCATCTTGCATTGTCTCCCTCATTGTCTTCCCGACTCCACAACCACAACCACTCCAAATCCGAATTGTTTTGAGCGGGAGGTTTTTGATTTTCTCTTCTTCTCAAGGCGGCAAGTTTTAAAAAAGGATGAAAAAGTATTTGTTCTTCATGCGCCATACCTGCTTGTGCATGAATAACAATCCCATTTCTTACCTTTTTCAAGTGAGGGTTGTGCTTACAAGTATTCTGTACATTTTGGTGCATCGAGGATACCAACAAGTTTGTTTGATGGACAAGGAGGTACTATTTAGTGATGTTGTCTTTTGGTTTTAATGAAGCAATCTTCTTCAAGGGAGATAAGTGTAATATCTTTGGTTTCTTTTGGTTAAAGTGTGAGTTCATGATGCTTTTTGGTGTTGTTAAAGCACAGAATAATGCAATGGAACCTGTGAAACAAAAGAAGAAAAAGGTGGACATCCACTTCCAAGTAGAAGCCGATTATGCTCCCTGCTGTAAGAGAAATTGGTCTAGGCCAGCATGCGTTACTGAGCTTCGAAATGAAGGAAAGAAAAATATGGACCTATGGTTGGATGGTAGTATTTACCCACCAGATCCAACCTCCTCTCAATCTCCATCATTCTTTGGGTTGATAAGTTTCTTCAAGTTTGTGTGTGAGGGTGAAAATGGATTGCTTGGATATTGCAAAAGATTGTTTGGCCAATGTCAAAGTATCTTTGAAAGACATTTGAGTGATAGAGATGCCAAAATAAAAATGCTTGAAGGTGCAAATTTTTACTTGGCATCGATCACAACAGCTTTGCAAGCTTCAAATGAGGACAAAGCAAAAGTTTGTGCTGGGTTACAAAAAGAGTTTGATCATTTGCAGTAGACTTCGTAAGATGTAGGACACTATCAACGAGAAGAATGAAATTTTGGCAGTTCGAGAAATCAATAATTTCATATTGGAGAGTGAGAATGCACACCTTCGAAAACAACTTGAAAAGTTCAACAAAAAATTACAATATTTGAAAGACATGCCATTGGGTGCTCGATTACGCAAGAGACAGATCAAACCATTGGAAGAACTCAATGTTGGAGGTGGCCAATGGAAGCGTCGTGTAAAAGCTTGCAGGTATTGGGATCTATACTTTCTTTGAGCTTAAATTTCTTTGAGCACTCACTTTTCATTTACATCTTTAGTTCCTTTTTTGGAGATGGGGGATTGGGTGTGGGGGTGGTATAGTTAGATGAATGATGGACTGACATAGCTATCGTTGTTGCTTCAGGATGGTCACAGATGTTGTGGGTCCAAAAGAGCAAGGTTCTGATATATTTGGCAAAGTTCTGACAAAAGACATCATGGAGTCAGCAATACATCATCCTAAGTTTGCAAGACTTCGATCAGACATAGCAAAGCAATCCTTGCAGGAGGTGAGTGAAGCATTCACTCCTGCAATGCACAAGGTATATGTGACATGGCTGGTATAAGCACAAAGTCTTACAGGATGTTGTTTAATAAAGTTAAAGAAGGTTTCAATTCTAAGCTTGGAAAAAAAACAGTAATTCCCATTCCAAAACCATTTCACGTGAACAAAGCTCGAAATATTCTCAACTTGGGAATGGTCGAACTTGTTGGAGAGCCTTGTCACGTGTCTAGTACATTGACAGTGACTAAAAAGAGCGGGGAACAGAAAATCATAGAGCTTACAGAGTTCAACAATTTCATTATGGATGTTCGGAAATTACAAATGGCTATGGTGAAATTTTATGACATCAGTGTACATGAGTGCAATGGAAGGCTGAAATTTGTTTTAAAACTTGATGAGAGTGAGGTGATCAAAGGACAGAAGTTGGAAAGGGTTAGCATGACTTTAATGAATAGAGCTTTGGATACAAGTATCAATAATGTTGATGAGAAGCACTTTAGTGTACAATCCGAAAATGAGATTTGGTGGCTGGCTGCACATTTGAGGTTACGTGCTATCCATTTTAAAAAAAGTATATTATGTTGCTATCCTCTTGTTATGATGTTATAGACAATTTAACTGGCCTCTTGTTAACAGGTTCCAACAGAGACCCATGAAATTCTAAAGTGGTACTTTAACCAGACTGAGCTTCCTTCCACTATCCAGTAGAAGGATATGGTGAATATGAGGTTGAATGGCACCTGGCTGCAGATCTTAAAACTTTGAAATGCATGTTTGGTATTTACCAAGGAGCAATAGTATCCTTGCCTGTATTTCATGACCGAACGAGGTGTCTCCAAAGGAGGAAAAGAGAGAGAATGGAAATGCCTAAATGCAATCAGTAATAGGCGTGAAGCCCCAAATCGTGATGCTCCAGGAGTGGATCCTAATTGGGATCCAATTCTTCCTATCCCTTTGATCAGAGTTCATATTTGTGTTTTGCATGCGCTAGTTAGAATAATTGAGAAACTAGTCTACATGTACATCGAATTTTCATGGAATATGAAACCAACATTAGAGAGTGAAAGAACTATTAAAAAAAATAGAGCAAGTGCTTTCAGATGCAGGTTTACATTGTGGTCAAGTGAAGATTGAGAAGGACTTGAGAAGATCAGGGAAGACCAAAAATGTTCCTAGTAGCAAACCATGTTTTGGAGGTGCAAAAGCCAGAAAGTTCTTATCTAATCATACCCAGAGAGGTCATCTGGGTATAGATTTTGAGGTGTGGAGGAAGCTTCATGCAGTTGTACCTGATCGAGGCTCTTCAGGACAAGCAAGGGTGGCAAAGGTCAAAGCGTGGTTGGCACTTGATCGCCTAGCACCTTTGTGTTGCAAAAAGCAAGGTTTGAAGATGGGGATGTTGAGAAATTTGAGGCAGTTGTGACAAAGTTCTACACTAGCTATGAAAAGGCATGGGGTGCGACAAACTTGACACAATACATGGTTATTACTTGAATACCTATAGCTTTGAGTTTTTATTGTTGTTAAAAATATATTGTACGATACTAAATGTCTTGTTGTTGTTGAGCATTTGTAGCACATTTTGCATGCACATGGAACCTTTTTTGCGGAAGAGTTTGGAAGCCTTGGGATTTGGCATGGAAAGATCTCATTGGCAAGCACGTTGTGCCTATCAAAGGGCCACTCAACATGGAGGAGGAGTGAAGAAAAGTAATCCCATGAAGCAACTATGTCAGTGGTGGTATAGGTGGATTCAAGTGAGGGCTCGTGTGAGATCAAACAATCTGAATCAACTGTGTCATGTGCAATAAGAAAGATGCAGGCTGAACGGAGACGATCAATATATGTCTCCTCACAGGGAAGGCAGAATCATGCTGAATGGCTAAGACAACGACAAAGACAGGGCAGAGTGTGGAAGAAAATTGATCATTGAGATACATATTATAAAACAATGATGTAACTGTAAAAGATTTTAAAAGAACAAGAGCTTTCATCTATGTCCCATATAAATGTTTTCAATATATATACATTTCATAGTTTTTAATGGTAAGCAAGAAGAGTATTGAGAAATATGAAGAAACTTCTTAGCAACTGGAACAATCTAAATCTGTTAATCTGGAGCAGAGACTTCCCCCAGCCGAGCCCTTTTTGATGAAGTTTCTACATCATCTTCTTCATCCTCTATCAATGACACAACAGGGACCTTTGGCCTTGTTGTTCTAAGAAGATGCTTCTTCTCGCAATCACTCAACAGATTAGGATCTGTGATTCCACATGCCAAGCCGTAAGCAGCATATGTTAAATAATATTTACATCTCAACGAATATACTCTAGGTCCCTCTCCAAAAATTCGAATAGCCACTCCAGAAGTATTGCCTTGTTTGCATTCAGCCTTAAGTGATAGCCACCTAAATACCTGGATAGAGTCTTTATCGCCATCAGAGGAAAACTTGCATTGTCCTTGGAGAAGCTAGCGTGAAATATCACAATTTGAGGGAATTTTAGGCGATGTATATATGTTCCTAGTGTCGAATCGTGGCCCAATCCCGCCATACGCTTGCCTGAAGCACGTTTGACGAATGTGTCTTCATATATTTCCAATTGAAAAATTAAAGGAGCATTAGCCAGAAACAACATCACCAAACATTTCAGGACAAAGTTGATAAAGCCAAATCCGCAACAAAAGTGCGAAAACACAACAAAAAAAACTAACCTCTTGGTTCTCATCTGCTTCAAGCAAGGCGTCTTGCCATAAATTAGTGCTCGAACTAGGAACGGTTTCCGCTGTCTTACTTGGCACATCCCTAAACCCTCCCATGTTGGTAATATTCAGTCTTTCCCTTGCTTCTTGTAGCTCTTCCTCTATGGCATCTTTTCCTTCATATTTAAGGGCATCAGCATAGATCATCTTTAGTGTTGCTGCAGACAGCAGATAGGAACTCGGTGTCTTTCACATGGCTATCCACTAGTAAGTACTTATCTATCCCATCATCATCTACAAAATTATCATCGACCTCAAGATTTTGGGCTATGAAAGCTATGCAATGGTCTTCCCTTAAGTTAAATACATGTTGTATGTCTGTCAGCAATATATACTTAGAATCTCCTACTTGGTAGGAGGGGAGTAATAGCATTGGAATGGGAGAGGAGTCATCTGATTCAATCACAAGCTGACCTATATCAGTGTTTTGTTCTCTCACTGCCTCAATATCAACCGCCGAATTGAGCTTCCTCTCTTCTTCAACATTGAACTCCTCAATCACATGAGGAGTGTCCTCTTCTTCAGCAACATCCTCAATGGTGGGACTAGCCTGACGAGAAATCGTGTCTTCACTTTCATTTGTTGCATGCGGCTCTGTACATTCTTCATCTGTTAATTGCACATTCATGTGCAAGAAGCATAAGAAGGCATAAGAGTATTCCATCAAGCGGCATTTTCTTTTGTGAAAAGGGCATAGCAAAGCTCTCTTCTTATCACATGGTACCTTGTGCCAATCCCTGTTTAACCTCTGCTTCTTCTCCGGCGACACCTTGAGATTAAAATGAATGTGATTTTTCCCATCAATCATCACTGGATCTTCATTTGTGAGCTCATCAAACTCTTGCTTTGCCTCTTCAAAGTATCTGGGATGGCTAGAAAATGTATCCTCCAGAGAAAAATCACAATTGAACATCAACAAAATTGAAGGATGCAAATCATGACGTCGACATTTGTAGAGGAAGTCATACAACAGAGTTGCAGGTGTTTCTTTAATCTCTTCGTCCACATCAAACTCGACTTGAACTTGCGCCATGGCTGAATTCAAGGGTGTAGATAAGACATGGAAATATTAGTTCAAGCAATGAATCAAGAGACAGTCGGTCTTAAACAACAAATCTCTGTGTGGTGTGAATGGATCCAACATAATGCGAGAGGAGATGCCAGAGGAATCCAGGTATTCCTCCTCGCATTGTAGTGAATCTATTTTCCCTAACGCAAATAAAATTGCAGCTTAGTCAAGGACCTCTTCTCGCGTTATGGTGAATCGATTCACCATAATGCGAGGAGGAATATTGTGCTTCCTATGGGACCTTCGCTCGCGTTATGGTGAATTGATTCACCGTAACATGATGACTTTTTCATCCTTTAGCGCCGCCTCTTACGTTATGGTGAATTACAAATAAAGATACTTCTCAAGTACCCATACTGAGAGAGGAGGTGTCAAACGAATTAAAATAGTCTTCTTTGCAGTCAATTCACCATAATGTGAGGAGTCATAGGTTTTCAATTTACCTTAATGCGATGAAAAGACAAAGTAAGGAGTTCTGCACAAATGAAACCAAAAGAACGAAATAACAAAAGAAGAAGGAAGCACAAAAGAGATAAAAATACCAGGAAAACGAATTGTATACAAACGTCGCAGGAGATGGAGATGGAGTTTGTCGTTAAGGAGGTTGGAGGTTTGTCTTTGACGTTTGATACAGGAGGATGATTGATGAAGGAGGGTTGGAGGAGATAATCGTTGATTGATGAAGGAGGGTTGGAGGAGGGTTGGAGGAGATAGTCGTTGATGGAGATGAAGGCCGTTGGTGGGGAGATAAATGAGAATACGAACTCCAAGAGAGGCAATAAATGAGATGGGTATCCTAGAGAAGCAATTAAAAACCGTTTTTAATGCTATGCGACACGTCAGCGCTGCGTTTTCACCCGCCATTCCATGAATGCCACGTGGTAGACTGCCATGTACCTAACATGTGTACACGCTATAATGACTAATCAAAGAAAGAGAGGTAATTAAAAACCCTTTTTAATGCTATGTGACACGTCAGCATCGCCTAGTCGCCTTGGCAGCCCGCCAGCACGTGTGTTCGCTCTAAAGACTAATGAAAGTCGTTAATCACGCCACCTTTTCGTCCTCTTATCGATTTTGCCTTGTCCGTCCTCCTGCTTGCCTCCAGGTGACTTCTGACTATCCCCACAGTACTGAACCAATATTCCACCTCCTGCACGACAGTCTCCATCCATTCCCACGCAAGAAATGTGAGTTTTTGTATATAACTTGATTGTTTTGTAAGTTTCTTGTATATTGCTTGTTTGTTTTGTTTTTTCTTCGACTGTTTGCCCTCTGCCATTGTTTTTTCTTCAACTCTTTGCCTTCTGCCATGGTGATTCGATTCACCTTAAAGCACACGACGGGCAATTAGAATCTCAATACGGCTCCATGTGTTATGGTGAATCGAATCACCAAAATGCAAGATGGAATGGTAAGAGATTCGCAATAATCCTCCTCCCGTTGTAGTAAATCAATTCACTATAACACGAGGAGGATTATTTTGCTTTGACTGGCCCTTAGTCTCGCGTTATGGTGAATCAATTTACTATAACACAAGATCAAAGGGCAAAGGATTCACGATAATCTACCTCTTATTGGTGTCAATTAATTCACCTCCTACACGACAGTCTCCATCCATTCCCACTCATAAAATGTGATGGACGTGTATTACTTGATTGTTTTGTGAGTTTCTTGTATATTCCTTGATTGTTTTGTTTTTCCTTCGACTGTTTGCCCTCTGCCATTGTTTTCTCTTCGACTGTTTGCCCTCTGCCATGGTGATTCGATTCACCTTAAAGCAGACGACGAGCCATTATAATCTCAATACGACTCTATGTGTTATGGTGAATCGAATCACCAAAACGCAAGACGGAATGGTAAGAGATTCGCGATAATCCTCCTCCCGTTGTAGTAAATCAATTCACTATAACGCGAGGAGGATTGTTTTGCATTGACTGGCTCTTAGTCTCGTGTTATGGTGAATCAAATAACTATAACGCAAGATCAAAGCTCAAAGGATGCACGATAATCCACCTCTTATTGGTGTCAATTAATTCACCATAATGCGAGGAGGATTATTGTGTTTCGGTGGGCCTTCATCTCGCGTTATGATGAATGGATTCACCATAACGCGAGGAAGTGCATATTGCTTTCTTGGTCACCCTCTCTCGCTTTATGGTGAATTGTTAATTGTGTACTACTAAATAGCTAAGTTTTCTACTCTTGCTTGCGTTTTTAGATGGCTCGTGTAAGGCATACAGCTAGACCCATTGACAATGCAGGTCCCTCATCTAGTGGGAAGAAGATGGGCACTCTGAAAGCCTCAAGATCGAGGAAATCAAGCAGTCCTTCCTGATTATCCAAAATGCAGCCTAGACTAAGGCGTTTCGCAAAGCATTCGTCAGCTCTGCGAGAAATCACAAAATTTATGAAGCACCCGACTGATGCTATCCCACGATTGCCTTTCCAAAGGCTTGCCAGGAGAATTTGTGAGCAAAATGGAATTTTGTTTAGGTGGAAGGCATCGGCCCTGTTTTGCTTGCAGGAGGCCACAGAAGATTGGACGATTGAATTTTTTTTGGATAGTTATGTTCTTGCTGCCCATGCACACAGGGTGATGAACAAAGATTTTTTCAGCCTAGTAGCCCTTCGTTTCAGATATGATAAGTTACTTAGACCAGTTACATTTACTGATGCACGAATGGTGTAAATTTTGGATGTTCGTCCTGTACAAAAAGTGAGAATTGAAGAGGTGACCGAGGGAGGTCCAGATCATGAACATCAGACTCGGGCAAATTATTTGACAAGCGCTCAAAGGGAACATCAAGTGGCAATGCTTGCATTGCAAACCAAAAGAGAAAATGTTCGCGCACTCCATGCTATGAATCGGGAGGCGCTTCAATTTTTGTTGCCGGAGTTCTATGTACCCTTTAATATAAGAGGGCAAAGATGCTATTTCCCGATTCATGCAGAGGAGATAAACATTTTGTTTGATCCTAAAACTGAAGTCAACGACAAAGTGCTCAGATGTGTTTTAAGGTATACTCTTTTCTCTGTCCTCCCACAATTTTTCATTCTTGGCTCTTAAAGTTTATGCCTCACTCTTGATATGTTTCTTTGTGAAGTTTTGTTATTTCGCAATTGCCCGAGGACGTACAACAAGGAGTTTTCCATATTGATTCGTCGGTCTCAACACTGTTGCTAGTAGACTCAGTTTCGTACCTCGATGTGCTGAACTGGTTTCGGGAGGTCCAGCTGGACGATGCTCGAGTATTTTTTTGGCATATCATGAAAAGTGAGTTTGTCTCTCTATCTCTCTTGCATGATGTTTATACGAATCACCATACACGAGTTATATAGTGCTTCCTTTGGATTGAAACTAATAGAAATCTATTTGGATGTGATGCAGTTTCCATTGGAGTCTTGTACTAGTCGATGTGCAAGACAATGTCATTTACCTTGCAAATTCGACATCTGGTGTCCATGGCAATGTTTTGCTGTAAGTTAAAATCATTATGATACATATTATTGTTTGAGTTAGAAGTCCGGATTGATCAGGATAATGATTGGTCTTTGTTTACAGTGGTGTCAGGAAACTAATGGCAGCTTATGAGAGCCTTAGCATGGACATCGACACCCTGGATCGATCGACCATTTGAAGGGTTAGTGTCCCCAAACAAGAAGATGGTTACAGCTGTGGGTGGAGAGTTGCACTTAATGCATTGTTGCTGCTACGGAGCATTTTTCAGCTCCCTTCAGAGGATGTAAGCATTTTTCAGCTCCCATACGTATGCGTACTCTTGTTATCTTCTTGTATATTGTCATGTTGATCTTATTTATGCATTGATGAATTGTGATGACAGTTTCCATCAATGTCTTGCTACGTGGACCTAGACGTCCAAACGTTTAGGGAGGAAACGATTGCGAAATTGATCGTCGCTGAAGTTATGCCTCCAGATGGCCTAGTGGACTTTATCCTGCCCAATCCACGAGGGGGGATAGGCTCCCCTGAGCCACTTACATGGGCTCCGTACTTGGGAGAAGAGCCATGGCTCCATCCTGAAGCCGATACCTATGGGTTCCAGTAATAAATAGTTTTTTCCTTCTTCCAACAAATGTATGTTTGTAAATATGCAGCTAGACATGTACATTTATAATTTTTTGCACATATTTGGTGTTCATGGAGAGAGAACATCAATTGTAAATGCACTTTTAATTTGAAAATCAGAGGATCAAATTTGCTACTGTGTTCCTTCACTGCTTGTTTTCTTACTTTAAGCCTTTTTTTGTGTACATAAAAATTTAATTGGGAAATTTTTGCCTTCATTACATTGTTTTAAACAATAAAGCATCACAAAAGCAATGTTCTGAATAGATAAGTTTATTGCATATGAAAAATACATTGTCACCGTATACATGGTCATATATCTTCTAGTGCCTCCAATTCATGTGGGACTGCAACATCTTTACAAATGATCTGATGCTCTCTTCTTTTACTTAGCTTCCGACCATCAAGCTTGAAGCAAAATTGATCTGGAGGATTCTGAATAGCTACTTCTAATTCCTTCCTAACATATTTGAGAGTCCAATTCTCTTCCACTTCTAATGTCAATGATGGGTGACCCTGTCGAGTCATAACTATATCTATCAAGCAAGAGTGGCTGCCATCTCTTGTATCTTGGTCCATGCTTTCCCAGTTGTTGTTGATCCATCGCCACCTTCTATAAGTAAATGAAATGCACAGATGTTGCCTGGCAATATAATATCTGATTCCAAAATATCATTAGGATAATTTTTTGAGTATAATCAAATAAGCATTGTAATTGTTTCACAAAAATACATTTGAATGTTATAACACTCACCGAAATGCAATGTCGGAGGTGTTCAATCGACATTCGATCAAATCATCTCCCCTTGATGATTTCACTCTCCAACCTTTGTCAAACAAATGATCAAGCCAGGCTTCATCTATATCTTTGCACACAAAAGTTGTTCCAGTTTTTCTCAATTGTTTACAATCAGAAAATAAATCAACAAAGCATGCAATTGGAACAAACAAACTTAAGTGGACATTTCTTGCACTAATGCTAGGCTTCATAGCACATTTAATATCATTGAACATTTTGGTCCTGTATGACTCTATCACTTTTGTATCAAGCAATGGCCACTCAAGACTATCAAGTGCGGGCAACGGAATACGTTCCAACTTTCCATGTTGACTCGATTGAGTAGGCAAGGTATAAAATGAGTCATAGAAATAAGTTCTACTTCTTGCGAGATCACTTGGTGCATGACCTTCATATTGAAGTTCCCCCACCTCACCATGTACGACATTTAACAATCCCGTCAAGCATTGGGCAGGCTCCCACTCCTGAAGATTGGATGGGTACAAATCTGTGCAAGGCAAAAAAAATGTATATCAATCACCTTATTTGCAACATTGAAATACAAAACACAAGCACTTACAATGTGGTCTGTGTCTTGGAAGTCCCAATGGTCCCACGTTGATCTCTTTTTGCATGAATACATGCTGGATCAACACTTCTTTGACAGTTTTCCCTCCTAGTGCCATCTTAAAGTCAAGGATCCTTCCTTTCCAATGTTTGGCCAAGTCTTCAGATGCCTTTCCCTTCACTCGATAGTGGCCACGTTTTCCTGGCTGTATAGTGACCCAAGAGTACTTCTTGTATACTTGGGGAATCCATTCTTCGTTCTCGTCTTTTATGTTATACAACACAACAGATGAGATACTGCTCCTTGCTCGTTTCAGTCCACTTTCAGGTGCCATGAGAGATTAACAGACGTATGAGAAAGAAGAAGTAGCATAAAGTGGATGACTGAGCTAACCACTTTTGTGGATCAAGGAGGGAAGAAGAAATGAGAGACTGTGTGTTCTTTTGGGTGCCAAAGATGTTTCGAGATTCAAAAGTGGAACCAAGTTGAGGGAATAACCAGGAGAATGTGTATCTATCTATTCCAAGCATTCAAGTTTCATTAGTTCTAGGGGTGGTGGAAAGAATTTTTTAGTGCTCCACGTCTAACACAGAAATGTGGAAAACATTCTTTTATTGTGTTAGGTGCTGACAAAAAAATGGTTTTAAATATTTTAAGACAAGGTGATGGTTTTTTAAAAATATTTCATGAAGATAAGAGTTTCTCCATGTTTTAGGTGGGTTTGTACACAGAGGTCCCACCACTGGTGAATATCATTCGTAGATTTCATGTCACTCAATCTATGTGTCTATTATTATATTATTATTGAAACAGCCCTCTTTTGAGTCTAGAATTTTCCTAATGTCAATCTTCTGGCCAACTGAAACCAGATTCTTTGTTATGTTCGGAACGTGAAGTACATCTGCAAGGTACTTCACTTTGCCATCCTACGTAGACAATGGCACATCTCCAATATGGGCAATTGGATGAGCAGTGTCATCCCCTGTTTCCACAAAACCTGGTCTTTCCGGGTTTTTCATCTCCTTGAACCACTCCCCATGACTTCTCATGTGGTTCGAAGCACCTGAATCCACATACCATACATCATCTTTTTGTGCTGCTTCAACATTTTCAGACATGGCATTCACGACATGCTAAATAACAAACAACCTTTCATTATCCTCATTATTTCTGCTTGAGGATGCATAGTTGTTTTGCTGCAATTTTCCATTTTGCATGTCAGCCTGCTTCTTATAACACTCTGCCTGCACATGTCCAGGCTTACCATAATAAAAGCATTCACGTGCATCATTATACTACCTTTGCCAATTTCCACGACCTCTTTGACTCCCCCTGCCTCTGAATTTGCCTCTTCCACCTGTGTGTTGTTGATGTTGTTGTTGTGTATTCTGGGATTGTTGTTGTTACTGCTGCTGGCCATAATTTTGATTACCTGTTCGGCCACCTCCTTGACCGCGTCCACGGCCTCCTCTATCTCATCCTCTACCTGAAGGCTTGTTGTTCTGAACTGTTTTTGTTTTGTGAAGACTATTGGTCTTCACCCAAGCTCTTCTCTTCTATAATCAGCATAGACACCAAATCTGTAAAGTTGGGAATGTTTTCCCGAGTCTGAATAGACGTCTTGAACGCCTTGTATTGTAGCCCGAGACCATGTAGACAGACCTCCACCTTATCATCATCATCTACTGACACACCAATAGATGCAAGGAATTCCACAATACCCTTTATCTTCAATGCATAGTCATTCATAGACATGCTCTTTTTCTCCACAGTATGAAGTTCCTTCTTCAACTGTACCTTACGTGCCTTGGTATTTGTTTCATAGAGTTTTACCAAGGTGTCCCACACCTCCTTGGGGGATTTGACATCCTGAATGTGCCCAATCATGGTGTCATGTATACTAATGGAGAGTCAATACATAACTTTCCTGGCTCCTTGGTTCCAGTCTTTAAACTCTTTCACATTTGAGCAGTCGGATTTATGTCCGGTACCTCCGGTGCCTCTTCATGCTCACCTTCTATGTAGTCCCAATAGCCCTTTCCCATTAGGAAATTTGTCAACCTGAACCTCGAAGCATGGAAGTTATTCTTATTAAGTTTCTCAGCCACAATCTGGGTTATCCCCTCATTTGAAATCTTGCCAAACACACAATTTTACCAGAAACAACACTCTGGTTTGTCCTGCACAAACTGCTATATTTTTTGCAGAGCGGTACTGCAGTACTGTCAAATGTCACAACTAGTGACTTCAATATGCTTACATACACCCAATGGCAACTGTTGATCTCTTTGCAGCACACACTGTGTCTGCACAGCCAATCTGTCTTCCAGCAGTTCTTAAAACAGAGTTCTACAGAGAATTGATGACTTACCCGTAGTGCTCAAAATCGCCTGCTTTCTGAAAAACGGAGGTCCAGACGCGCCCAAAACGCATTTCTGGCCCAAAAAATTCAGTCCGATAGAACAGAATAGTCGCCCTATAGGACAGTATAGTTTCCCTATAGCTTTACTCCCGCGAAGAAAGCTTCTCAATCAGAGATCGTTTGCCGGTGCCTCCCGTAGAGCTCCCGACAAGGGTGTAGTCACCAACACAAATAGGGAAGAGTAGTTGAAGCTCTTACCCTCGTACCGCTTCCTGTGGTTTTCTTGCTTGTAACTCATCCCTTAGCACGAACCAGGCTCTGATACCATGAAAAGATGCAGGGGGAAGAGAGCTTGAGCTCTTGCAAGCACACACACACTCACAAAACCCTAATAGAGAACACACAAGGTGAGAGGCTGAAAATCTTCTTCTTCTTCACTCAACACTCAACACACCATATACTGTTGAAATTTGAGCAAAATGATGAGCTATGGTGGATCATACACTAGAATCAACATGATTAATAAAGTGATTAGCAAATGATTAAGACGTAATTAGTGAATAATTAACAAATAGATTAATGTAGGCATGGATACTCAAAAACCAGCAAATTCTCATTAGGGCTATGCCTCAATTTATAGAGTTTACATCAAGCATCAAATCCCATTGATTTCTCCATGATTCACTCCCAGAATATCTCCACCTCTTGCCTGATTCTCTCCACCTCTTCTCTTTTCCCTGAATATCTCCCAGAATAACTCCACACTCCTAAATTCTCTCATGCTACCCTTTATTCTCTCCCAGTAGATTCTTCTCACCTTTTCACAGGTTCTTTCACAATTACATCTTCTCTTTTACAGCCTCTATCCAAGAGCTTGTTCCCACACACACCCTATTCACTTGTATATTTCAACACCTCCCCTTAAGTGAATAATCCTAGTACACCTAGACCCTATACCAAGTTTGCCTCCCCTTACTTGATAGTCCGCGACTAGTGTCTACTCCTCCCCTCAAGTTATCTCAGCACACCTCGACCCTGTATCAAGTTTCTTTCTCTTACTTGACAGTCCGTGACCAGTGCCTCAAGTCCCTAAACTCCATATTCCTTGACACACACTCTCTCTATGTGTCCAAGGCTACTATAAGTGCCCGCGACCTTGACTAAAGTGCTCACACATACATCTACCACGTGGCCTACATCATCGGTGGCTCAGAGGTGGTTTTACTTTATTGGGGCAGGTTACATTGGGTTGTGGGGTCTCTCTCTCTCTCTCTCTCTCTCTCTCTTAGAGATTTTCACATGGCTCCTCACTCTTTGGAGCCTCATATCTTCTCTTTTCTTCAGTCTTCTTCTCGTGGCAGCTTCTCTCCACGCATCCGTCTCTTCTTTCAGTCTTCTCAGGGCAGCTTCTCTTCTTGTGGGCAGCTTCTCTTCTCGTGTCCATGTCTTCCTTCAGATCTTCTTGGTGTGAATCCTCTTCTTGGGAAGAGATATTCTTCTTCTTCCATGGCTGGGGCCATGAGCTCGTCCGTCAGGTCATTTTGCTCCATGTGGGCAACATGTTTCAATGTTTTGCTGACAATTCCTTTGGGCTTTTTATGTTTATCTTGTATCATTATGCAATGCAAACCCAAATTTATGGGGGAGGTCTTACCTCTTGCCTTATTCTGGACAAGGGCAGTGTCTGTTCCCATTTTTACACTGATGCAATGTGCCAAATACATAATGCGTATAGCATCCATTCTTATGCACATTCCAAATGCAACTTTGGCTCTGAATAATCTTGATTTTGAGTGAGATTTACAGGCATTAACCAAGGGTTAAATGCAAAATGATGATTTTCACAATTTTATCAGCACAAAATCACCACCCATTACATTAAATTAAGGGTAACCAATTTGTACGGGATGGTTGGAGTATCAAACCAACTCCGATTTGCAATCTGAAGCTTTAGGGATCTGTATTAGATACCTAATGGTTAATTTGAACCCTCAATTGCACCAAAGTACAGTGATTAGCACTGATTAATCACTGATTAGCAAATTAATGCTCTGGCTTGTGTGCAAAAAATAGAGTATGCGGGGAGCCCAGATCTGGTGCCTTCCACTTCAAATGAGCTCAAATGCTTTCAAAGGCATCAATAGCAATGAGTCTAGTAGAGGATTAAGCCAAGAAACACAAGATTTGACCAAATAATGAAAGCTTAATCTCTGTTTTACCAAAGTCACCTGCAGATTTGATGAAGAGCTTTGATCTCAATGTAGACTTGATGAAATTGAATTCTGTCTTCACCAGCTTGTAGAACATGCTTGATTACCCCTTGGGCTAGGAGGAATTGAATCAATTTGAACTGATGAAGTGGAGATCTGCAATTTACTCAGAAAAATCAGCGCTGGCCAAATCGTCGATTTCTCCTCAACGCCTTCGCGGTTTGCAGCGCCGTTTCGATGGGCTTGAAGCTAGATGTGTAGGCTAGCTTGTGTTAAAAGGGCAAGACCTAATGTTGACTGTGCATGGAGAATGGAGTCCTCCACTGGCTGGGGGTGAAGGGGAAGATGAAAAACTTACTAAAAATTGATTTTTTTGCTAATTACCTACTAATCCTAATTAATTCACTAATGGGCTCATAAATCTGATTGATTCTAGGCATGGCTCTGATACCATGTTGAAATTTGAGCAAAATGATGAGCTATGGTGGATCATACACTAGAATCAACATGATTAACAAAGTGATTAGCAAATGATTAAGATGTAATTAGTGAATAATTAACAAATAGATTAATGTAGGCATGGATACTCAAAAACCAGCAAATTCTCATTAGGGCTATGCCTCAATTTATAGAGTTTACATCAAGCATCAAATCCCATTGATTTCTCCATGATTCACTCCCAGAATATCTCCACCTCTTGCCTGATTCTCTCCACCTCTTCTCTTTTCCCTGAATATCTCCCAGAATAACTCCACACTCCTAAATTCTCTCATGCTACCCTTTATTCTCTCCCAGTAGATTCTTCTCACCTTTTCACAGGTTCTTTCACAATTACATCTTCTCTTTTATAGCCTCTATCCAAGAGCTTGTTCCCACACACACCCTATTCACTTGTATATTTCAACATATACAAGATAAGAGTACACATAATATGAAAGGTACTCAACCAATACATACACGGGTTCTCTATAGTGTGAACCCAACTAAATGAGCTGGCGCTATAACTATGCCAGTCTCTAGAATGGCTGTCACACAGCCTGTCATCCCACTGGCCGCATATCACCCATGATCTCACCAACCATGCCAGTGGTGTAAGTGTGGGGCCTATCCCCCAGGCGGGTCATCAGTGTCCACCGCCTCACTAGACAAGCTCGATATCTCAACAACTTTTTGGGTAATAACATTACCGTTAGCCGACATCAAAAACCCACAGTTATAAATCTTGAGAAGATAACTCATCACATCATCCAGAGTATGTCATAGAAAACCAGCCATGTAAGAAACAAGGTAGGAGATTAAAC
The DNA here is from genome assembly GCF_041138505.1 of Cibotium barometz. Taxonomy (NCBI): domain Eukaryota; kingdom Viridiplantae; phylum Streptophyta; class Polypodiopsida; order Cyatheales; family Cibotiaceae; genus Cibotium; species Cibotium barometz. Next base: position 13,119,969 of record NC_141093.1, read on the forward strand.
TTTCCACCCACTATTCCTTTCACTTACAGAGGGTGGTTTACCCAATGCAGAGGAAGGGAGAGACAACTAAAGTAGAGATGCAAGAAATTGTTGAGAGTGACATACAGGATTCAATGTGGGCTATACGTCAAACATCTCTACACAGAAATGTAACTTGCTAAGGATGGTTAGGTGGCCAAGCTGGCAAGTGCAAAAAGAGCATTAAGAACCGTGGGCAAGGTGACAGGTGTTCTAGCTCCTTCTTTCTATGGTATAAGAGAATGGTCTAGGGGGCAAAGGTGTTAGTTCATGTGGTTTTGTAACAACAGCGTGGATCATACTTGGAGAGTATGTAACACCATACCTGTCAATCACCTACTAGACCCATAGTTGTTTGGCTAGTGGGACAAGGTACAAACCTGACTGTGGTGGATGAGATCCGAGCATTGGAGGCTGGTGGGTTTGTGTTGCAAAAGGGACCATGTCAGGAAGCAAATGATGTCGGCCATCGATCAACAAGGTACAAAAGTGGCATATTAGATATGGAAGCCAAGAGAATAGACTCGACAATTTCAAGCACAACTATATGGTCTTTGAGCATTTGTTAATTAAGGTTGGGCATATGGAAGTGTTTGTAGTTGAGACCGAGGAATCACTAGTACACAATGAAAAATACCGAGTGACTATGAGAAAGAATCCATCATGCACATGTCCTAATTTTCAAATCAGGGTAGGTGCTGGATGACCATATTATGCATGCAAGCACCTTTATTTTATATATTTGCATATCTTTGGGTTAGATGCTAACCATAATATGTTTATACATCAATCCACTCTAAAAAAGGAGGACCTAGTGAGAATGTTCAGCACATCAGGAGAGCAATGTGAAAAGGACCTCATTTTGTAATGATGACATTGTATTGTAGTTTTGAAAAGATCCTTCATGTTGCAATAATAAAATGTCCGGGCCTTTGTTTCGATTCTCTAGCAAGGACTATTTACTTTTCGTTTTTCTAATGTTTTAGCAGGACAATCAATATGGTTGTATGTCAATGGCTTAAATATGTTCCTTCCATTCATCTACTTTTCTAAATTAAGTGGATAGCCATGCATCTACTTTTCTAAATTTAGGAAAAATCCATGCATCTACTTTTCTAAATTTAGTGGATAACCATGCAAAGTATCTTTTTGCTTTTAGATTTGTGTATCTAGAAATATGACCCCCTACATCTTACTCTAATTCTCACTTCCAAATCTTATTGCCTCCCTCTTCCTCTCATTGTATTTCTCTCCCTCACCATCATTCTCTTCCTTACAACCCTCACCTCATAAACTAACTTTTGTTGATCTCTAATGGCTTCTTCTAATGGCTCGAGCTATACTATGAAGGAAACCTGGGATAGGGTTTGCAAACATTTGTGCAACAAAATGCATGGAGATACGATAGAACATCTCAAAATCACGACAGAGGTCTGCAATCTTTGGAGCAAGATGCTAGTGGATGAGCCTATTGATTTTAGTGATTTGTATGTGTGGAATTTGAATATTGGAAGCACTATCGACACTTGGCAGAGTTACAGATATATTGTCGAAGAGACGGAGGAGCCCCTATGAGAGGAGTTAAAGAATAGAATAGCCCAAAAAAGCACATAGGTGTAGGAACAATGCTTGATTGCAGTAGCCCTTATAAGAACACAGTTGTCTTCAGCCCAAGAGAGGATGATGTAATAACTTTTATGGAATGAAGTGGTCTTAACTATAGATTGCCTTATCTTTTGTATTAATTACCTTGTCAAATTTTTGGTTTGTTGTTGTTTTGATTAACTAAATGAAATATCCAGTTTGTTGTCATGATTTGAATACCAGTTATGATAGAAGAGTTGTATTTCGAAGTTGTATGCGAATGAACTTAGTTTTGTTTGTAATTGAAACTGGTATTTTCAATCCTAGGATTTAATGTTGTCATGTTCTTCTCTCTCTCACTCCCTCTCGCTCTGTCTCTCCCTCTTCCTGTCAAATAATTATGCCATGACCTCAATCATAATTGAGAAACTATTGACCTTAATAAATTTACATTCTTCACTGTTTCTTATGAAATAGTACTAAAGGCATACTAGATATCATGCCTAGAATGAAATTGTTGTATATGTATAATTGTATACATTATTCACCTTGTCAATTGTATTTACATGCAATGATATAAGGTCACATGCAAAGGCTTCAAATGACATACAATCACATGAAAAGGCATGCAATGACCTGCAACACTATGCAAATGACATGCAACACCATGCAAAGGGCAAGAAGTACCATGCAATGATATGTACATGTAATAACATCCAGATGAAATGCCATGATGTGCAATGTACATTGTAATGGCACATACATGCAGGCAAAAGGATGATAAAGAGCAGGAAATGTCATGCAAACGTAAAAATACAAATGTAGAAAAATAAACTCACATGCAATGCTGTGCAAAGTCATGTGAAATGTGTGTGTGTGTGTGAGAGAGAGAGAGAGAGAGAGAGAGAGAGAGAGAGAGAGAGAGAGAGAGTGAGTGTAAGATTCCTCCCCAGACCCTCAAGATGTCCAGTTTCTTCCCCTGTAAATCAATTCCCTTTTCAGAATAATAAAAGATCTTGTTTCTACCTGTTTTGGCCTAGAGAGAGAAAATATTCTAGAGAGAGATAATTCAGTTTTTAGATATCTTTGGATGGAAAAATATCCCTTCTTATTAAAATAAATTTTCCCAAAATAGAAGTTTAAAAAGAAATTCCTTAGGTGCATTAGAAATAAATTATAATGTGCACAAAAGACCTTAGCCTAAGGGTCCAGATTTTCTAAAAATGTTGGATTAAGGTTTTTATGGAACAATAAGATTAATCCAAATGTAGGGAGGAGATAAATTGAAGAATAAAAGAAAAACCCCCCAAAAATGAGTAAATGCTCACATAAGATGAAGAGTGGACTAAGGACCAAAGAAAACAATTAAAAAATTGAGAATTTTGACACCTCAGACTGGGGATCTCCCCTCATGAAGGAGGCACCTTTTTTCTCATCATTACCCTCAATTTTTAATCAATAAAATGAGATATTTCATCTCTCCTCTCTCCTATTTCAAAACTAGATCCAAAAAGTAAGCTGAGTTGACCCAAAAATGGTAAAAAATTGACCAAACTGATCTGGAAAATTCTAGAATCAGTTTGCTTGGTTAGAGGCTCACTTTTTCCTATAAATAAAAGCCTCCTCCTTTGTAAAAGCTTAATGGTGTTTATGCAGTGTTAATCTACTCTTGTCCTGAGCCATATCTGTCCTCCTGAGCCATATCTGTCCTCCTGAGCCATCTACATTGAATTTCTTAATAATTCAATTGTTTTTGGCCTAATTCTCTCCAAAGTGAATTGGTGGCCACTCTTGCTTCAAACAAGAGTAGAACCCTCAATCCCTCAAGCCAAAGGAGAGCCTACAAGCTCCATGTAAGCTAATTTTCTTACTTGTTTAATTTTAAATCTATGGTTTTCTTGATTTTCATGTTTTACAGTTGATTGATTTAAATTCAAATGCTATGCCTTTGAGGAAAAGGCCACCCCCTTCTCTTCTTTACATTCTAGCCTTTCTTAATCCTAAAAAGATTAACTAAGGGATTAATTAAACTCTTCTTATTGTTTACTCTCTTGAATTTAGAAAATTGTGTAGATTAGAGTTCTATGAATCTAATTTGGGTTGATTTAAGTTAAAAATAGAATGATAAAAATGAGAAATGGTCAGCCATACAAAGGAGGTTATGGCAAAATTTTCCAGAATTTTGTGGAAAATGAAGTTTGTTTTTATGTTATTCCAAAAGAGTAATTCCCACCATTTTTACATCTAAAAGAAATATTCTAATTACTCCATGTACATATTCACCTATGAATATGCATGGATATCACTGATATTAATTATTAAAATTGATTTTTATGCATAGAAAGATGCATAATGAAAATTGTTTTTATTATAAAAGTGTTATTCTCATTAAATTTAATTTCTATGCATAGAAAGATGCATAATAGAATTTTTTTATTATAAAAGTGTTATTCTCATTAATTTTAATTTGATGCATAATGAAATTTTTTTTATTATAAAAGTGTCATTAAATTTAATTTCTATGCATAGAAAGATGCGTAATGGAAATTTTTATTATTATCAGTGTTATTCTCATTAAATTTAATTTCTATGCATAGAAAGATGCATAATGAAATTTTTTTTATTATAAAAGTGTTATTCTCATTAAATTTGATGTTTATGCATAGAAAGATGCATAATGAAATTTTTTATTTATAAAAATGTTATTCTCATTAAATTTAATTTTTATGCATAGAAAGATAAATAATGGAAATTCTTCTATTATAAAAATGTTATTCTCATTAAACTTGATTTTTATGCATAGAAAGATGCATAATGGAGTTTTTATTATTATAAAAATGTTATTCTCATTAAATTTGATTTTTATACATAGAAAGATGCATAATGGAATTTTTTTAATTATAAAAGTGTTATTCTCATTAAATTTGATTTTTATGCATAGAAAGAAGCATAAAGAAATTCTCCTTATTTTAAAAAGGGATATTCCTATTAAATTTGATTTTATGCATAAATAGATGCATAAAAGGATTTTTTAAAAAGTGTTATTCCCATTGAAGTTGATTGTTATGCATAAATAGATGCATAAAGAATTTTTATATCAAAATTAGAATTCTCTTAAATTTTATGTTTAAATTCTATGAGTATTTTAATAAATGAATAATTAAATACTCTAAGAGAGAAAATTCTATCGTTTTATATTCACACGGATTGTAAAAAGAAAGTTCAGGAAATCTATCGAGATCGTAATATTTAGATAAATGATTAATTTATTCCTCATTGGATTTCGTAGAAATCAGTCAAGTGAATATTCAAAGAAAGAAATTCAGTAAAATAGTAACTGAATTATCAAACCTTTTCGAGAAAGATAGTTCAGGAAAAATCTTATCCGACTCAAACCGTGAATCAGACTATGACCAAGACCAAACTCTTTCATCACAGTTTCGAGGAAAGAAGATGTGACCAGTTTAGAAAAATACACTCAAAACTCCCGCCAATTCTGAAACTAAGTTTGAGACCCTTCGAATTGATCTGTGGATTAAGGTTACAAAATTCGAGGAATTTTGGTATGAAATTCAGAATTCCGTTCAAGAAGTTTTGGGGATACCGATTGAAGAAATACTCATTGTATTCAAAAGAAAATCAAACTAAAAACTTGCATAGAAACCCTATTTTCTTAAAGGACTGTCTTATGCCAGAATGCTGGAGGGAGCATTTGGTATATGTTTTTCTAAGGGAAGTTCGGTTGCAACAGCTGGCGGGGAGTGTTCAAAGGACGGCTCACGCAGCAAAGCCTGTCCAAGTCTTGACCAGCCTCGGTATGGTTGAAAAATGGTGTGCTTTTGGGGTACGATGGGTGAGGGCCGACGAAGCGGTCCCAGAGTGAAGTGCCAGGATACCCAAGGAGGATCCTGGAGGGTTCTGACCAGGCGATGCACGGGCTCGCAGTGCCTAGGACACCCATGCGTATGTCGTGGAAGATATGTATGATGGACAAAATGATTATTGTAATCTGTTACTGGATCTCGTATCTGTTGCTAACCAGCTGGTCTCAACGGAGAGTCCAGAGTGATACTGTTTTTTGAGAAACAAGGGATTGGATGGAAATTTTGAGTTATAATATCTGTAAACCAATAACTGTTTGTTGTCAATGGATTATTTTATATGTTAAAGTTTTAAAGAGGAGTGTGTGTGTATCTGTATTCGAAAGCAAAAGTTAAGAAAGGCATTCAATTATGGGTGGGTGAGTAGTTGTCTGGTTCTACCGATTCCAGTGGTTGGGTGGTGGCTAACCTATGGGCCGGATAGGCTGGAATCAGTGGAGTTTTAATAATTAAATTGAAATAATAAGAATACGCTTAGAATTCGAGTAGTTAAATAAAAACCTGAAGAATTTCTCAAATGAGTAGATCAATGGTTGTGCCTGATTTCGATTAAGAAAAAAGTGTTGATTTCCTCAAATGATTAGATTAATGGCTAGGCCTGATTTTGGTTAGGAAAAAGCGTTGATTTCTTTAAGTTAAGTCAGTGATAGTTTTCCTTCTATCTGGTTTAATCAAGTGAAGGATAGTTTAGCCTTTTGACCCCGTTAGAAAATTCGTTAAGAAAATAAAAAAGGTGGAATGGTCCCCGTTTTTCGAGCAAGCAAAATTTTTCCGATTTTGGTTTCGGAATGACCACCAGATTAGTCTCGTATCCGGACATTTGAGGGCTAGGCCCCGAGTGGGAAACCCTATCCCGCGCAAGAGGAAGCTACTTCCGCTGCTAGCAACTAGGAATCCGGTGCACGGAAGGGGCAGAGGGGTTTGAGAGAGAGAGAGAGAGAGAGAGAGAGAGAGAGAGAGAGAGAGAGAGAGAAGGTGAAAGAGAAACACGGGGCAAAGGGAGGGAAGAGGAGATTATGCATAGGGAGGGTGGGACAAGGAGAGAGAGAGGGAAGAGGGTGGGAGGGGAGAGAGAGGGAAAGGATAGAGAGTTAGCAAAAAGAGAGAGAGAGAGAGAGAGAGAGAGAGAGAGAGAGAGAGAGAGAGAGAGAGAGAGAGAGAGAGCCAAGAGAAGGATAGAGAGAGGGGGGGATAGAGAGCGAGAGTAAAGAGAAGGATAGAGAGAGTGAGCAAAGAGAGAGAGAGAGAGAGAGAGAGAGAGAGAGAGAGAGAGAGAGAGAGGGAAGGAGAATAAGAGGTAAGAGAAGGATAGAGAGGGAGAAAGAGAAGGATAGAGAGAGTGAGCAAAGAGATGGATAGAGAGAGAGAGAGAGGAGGATATAGAGAGAGAGAGAGAGGGAAAGAGGATAAGAGGTAAGAGAAGGATAGAGAGAGAGAGAGAGAGAGAGAGAGAGAGAGAGAGGAGGGTGGGAGAGTGAAAGGGAGGGAGGGAGAGGGAAATGAAGGAGAGAGAGAGGGGGGAGGATAGAGAGAGTAAAGAGAAGGATAGAGAGAGTGAGAGAGGGGGAGGGAAGAGGGTGGGATAAGGAGATAGAGGGAAGGTGGGAGAGTGAAAGGGATGTCCGGTGGTAAGGAAGGAGAGAGAAAGGAAGGAGAAAAATTGGTGGTGTGGGTTGGGTTGGGCTAGGCGGAGATGGTGGTGGCAATATTTAGAGAGATTTTTCAAGTAGTAGAGAGAGGGTAGCCAAGAAAAGCTCCCTCAAAAATCACACTCTATGTCCTTGATCGTGCGACTCTTTGGCTTTCCATTTGATCCAGGAGGCCTCTACACCGTCTTTGTCACCACGATCTTCATTTTAAAACTTGGATGTATATGGACTATATGTTCAATTTTTGGCTTTTGCATATAGCGTCTTGTATGTGTATTTTTGGCTTTTGTATATAGCCTCTTGTATGTGTATTTTTGGCTTTTGTATATAGCCTCTTGTATGTGTATTTTCATGCATACCCACCCTACCACCAAAGAGAGATGTTGATCATGGTATTGAACTTAAACCAAATGCAAAGGTGGTTAATAGGCCTCCATATAGGTTCTCTAAGGTGGGAAAAGATGAAGTGGCAAGAAAAGTCAAGGAACTCTTGGATACGAGATGGGTGGAACCAACTCAATCACCATTTTCTTCACCCATACTTTTGGTGAAGAAGAAAGATGGGCATTCTGTATGTGCATTGACTATATGATCTTCTTGATGAACTTAAGGATGCCAAGTACTTATCTAAGATTTATTTGAGGTCATGGTAGAATGAACAAGGGTGATGAGTTCAAAGCAGTGTCTAGAATGAAAAGAGGGCTATTTCATTTTTGGTTATGCCATTTGGATTGTGCAATGTGCCTGCTACTTTCTAAGCATTGATGAAAAAAATACTTCAACCCTTCCTCTTCAAGTTTGTGTTGGTGTTCTTTGTTGATATCCTCATCTATAGTAGCAAAGGAGAGGATGAGCATTTGATTCATGTTAGAGAAGTGCTTGAAGAAGAGCATTTGATTCATGTTAGAGAAGTGCTTGAAGAAGAGCAACCACTTTATGCAAAGGAGAGAAAATGTACTTTTATGGCTGAAGACGTGGAGTATCTTGGTCACATTATGAGAAAAGAATGCATCAAAGTGGACCCTAAGAAGTTGAGTGTGTGAAGGAAGTGGCCTTTACCTAATGATATGCAACATGTGACTCAAAATGGTAGCTCAATATAGAGCAAGTAGAGCCATCTCAATAGAGCATGAATAGATGTCAATTGATGAGAGCTTGACATAGTGTCATAGTGATGCCGCCAACAATGATGATACTGAGTAGCAAGGCGATCATACGAAGGATAGTAATAAAATGAATAACCCATAACTGCATATGAACAATCTCTATAGAATCCCCCAAAAAACATATGTAAAAGAGCCCAAAACGTGCCACGCATACAAACACAAATGCATGCAAACAAAGGCTAAAACTTCCCAAGTGTGTGAATGTCCAACAATCCCCAATGTCCCACACAGTGTGTATGAACACACTCCACAACTCACAAGACTCAACTCACGCATGAAAGAAACCCAAAATGTGTGAATGAGGTCCACAAGATCTAATACGTGTGAAAGAACTACCCCCAACAATCCAGAGTGTGAGTTAAAAAAATGAGTTAAAAAAATGTGTAGGGGGAGAAAGTGTGAATGGACTAAGTGTAAGTGCCTACCTAATAATGGGAATGTGGAATGGCCAAAAGAAACTTAGTGTGTACACACAAACCCTAAAGTTGGTGTAGCTCCTACGTCAAGCTTGTGCTTACTGGATTGCTCCCTGTGCGTCGAGTTTTGCTCCTACGACGACGATGATTGCTCTCGAATGGCGGTCAACACAAACGATGAAGCCCTGTGATGGAATGCTCTAAGGCCCACGACCACCCCTCCTTCGCGTGACTGCTTCACGCTGCACGCTGAGCACACCTGCGCTTGCTGAATACCTTGCGAGAGTGCTGCAGCCAAGTGATCCGGGCCATCACAGAGCTATGAGAGCGAGGAGTGCACCTGTTATAAGGCGACCTACGCTTGTTGAATAGCCTGCGAAAGTGGTCGTGAGGTGTGCCAATGATGCGAAAACAGTGCGCTACGCGCTCTCATCAAACGCTGCTCAACACAGATATTGTAGCTGCACACGTTATCCCTGAGCCTAAAGAAGGCGATGATTACTGAGCTCAGTGCGGAAAAAACTAGAGAGAGAACGAAAACCATCTGTCACACTGATGAAGCTTGTGCTGCAGAAAGCATCATCTTGTGACGAATGCAAGCTTCTTTCTGCTTTTCCTCTCGTCTATGCTGTGAGAATGCACCAACCAAGCTTTCATACAGAGTTTGGTGGCTACTGCATGCATTTCTTTTTGCAACTATGGTTGGTCTTCATACCTTTCACAACTTCTGGTCATGGCATTTGACATTTGTTAGAAGTATACCTGAAGCCCAATGATTACCACGGCTGAGAGTTTGAAGATTTCGATCATCAGATTGTGCGTGAAATGGTTGTAAAAAACTTTGTGTTTCTTTAGCAAGTATGTGCTCCTTGACTAGCTTAAACTTTAGCTTTCCTTGCTCCTTGACGACCTTAAACTTTAGCTTTCCTTGCTCTCTCCTGCACCAAATGCAAGAGAGGGATATTCTTGGAGCAACAGAGGCAACCCTGTTCACTGCTCTTTTGCAAGTTTGTGTATAGGCTATCAGCATAACATAACTATGCACTTTGTCCTTAGATTTGTAATCTCCATTGTTGAATTGTGATGTAAGCACTTGCACATTAGCTGAACTCTGTACTCCTTACAACAAGCATATGTCTTGTGATCTTTGTAAACAAGACTTGGTCAAGCTTAAGTTGGCTTAATCAACTCTGTTGCACTTGTTAACTAGGCTTGTGATAGCATAATCAACCATAAGACCACTAAAAGGAAATAAACCAAGCCAGTTTGTGAATCAAGGTCCCCTTTGTTATCTTTCTGTATCTTCATAAGAGTCCAAGTCCTTCAATGCAAAGCACCAAGATTTGACTAGGTAGACCAAGATTAGTCACTTTCTTGATGAAAAATATACCATAATAGTGTTATCCACTGTCTAATTGTTTTCCCTCTTTCAATGAGAGCTTAACCAAAGCTCAATGATGAAAAGTTTCTTATATTATGTTATTGTTGAACTCAATCTTGATTATACTATCATGTTTAGCATTAAACTTTCAAGGATTAACACTAAACCATTGTTGTAATCACTTTGTTTGCAAACATTTCTTGGCATTTTCAATTGTCTCTTGATATTTCAACTGAGTTCTTGAATTTCAACCGTTTCTTGTAAGAATTCAACAAGAACCATAACAAATAGCAAAGAGATGCAAAGAATGAGTAGGATTTGACAAATATCTCTCACTATTGTGAGTCTTTGCACCAATCTTGCTCTCTACACTTGAATCTTTAATTCTGCATTGATCTTGAAATAGATCTTCACTGTTCTTCAATTATGCACTGTAATCTTTAACTTTGCACTTGAATCTGCATAGTGACTGTATGCTATAACTATATTCTGCATACTTCTTAAAACTGCAACAAGATTCTGTACAGCAACCTTGAAACTGTGTCAAATTTCTGTATAGCAACCTTCTTCTTGCAATATTCCTTCAAGAATTCAAAGATTTGGTAGTCTAGAGTTTCAATCTTGAAGAAACAAGGGCTCTAAGGATTAACCTTTGAAAAATTTTGCTACCTAAGTAAGATAATTTAAGAAATCACTCAATACTGGTTGCTAAATTTTTTTATAAATCCTAATTTTAAAAATCAAAGGTTAAAAGCTTCAATAGTCCTAGAGAACATGCCTTTTATAGTCCCAATGCCATAGCTACTCTATGTGAAGCTAATCAAGCCCCCAAACTTTGCCCTAAGATTTGGCAAAGCCCCCAAACTTTTCCCTAAGCTTTGGAAAAGCACTTGAGATAGGTATGGTGAGATATGGCTATGAAAACTCAAGCACAAAGAGGGAGAAGAAGGAAAAGAAGAGAAGTAGATTTGTTTCCAATTTTGATCCACAAATTCTCAAAATTTGATCCCCTGCTCCAAATTTGGTCCAAAAATTACCATAAATGACTCAAACCTTGCTTAAATGAGGCCTAAATGCCCCCAAAACTTAAGAAAATGCAAGGAGAGATGACTCTAGCAAGAATTGGTCACCATCACGATCAAATCTAACAGTAGCCTATATAATTTTTCTACAAACATTGCCAAGAACATTATGGAAAGCTCACTTTGTTTTGAATTTTTGCAAGAAATCCCAAGAAAGCATGTGACCAAAATTTTCCACAAATTTTAGCAAAGCATGTATCAAAATCAAAGCTCTGATACCAATGCAAGAGAGGCACTCAATAGGGATGGAGTACACACATCCTAGCCCTCCTCACATGGAATGCACATAAGGATAGACAAACCACCATGGATCCTAGAGCAATAAGCTTCAAGAGAAGATTGTATATTTCAAAAGTTAAAATGGGGGAGGTGGGGGATCTTTTTCTGAATGTTGTATTGTTTGTTTTTATTAAGGTCACCTTTCTCTCTCCCCCCTGTGTGTGTGTGTGTGTGTGTGTGTGTGTGTCTCGCATCGTGCACGCTCTCTCCTTTATCACCCTTAAAAAAGGGTGATAAAGGAGAGAGTACACGATGATGCGAGAGAGAGAGAGAGAGAGAGAGAGAGAGAGAGAGAGAGAGAGAGAGAGAGAGAGAGAGAGAGAGAGTAGAGCTAAACAAATCAAAACTAAAAGTTTTTTTAAAAAATCGCCTCCCCGATCTAAAGTGGCCAAGCTTGCCACTTGTGAATGGGAAGGTGATGTCTTTTTTCAAATTTTTATTTTATTTTGAGCCTCTCTCTCTCTCTCTCTCTCTCTCTCTCTCTCTCTCTCTCTCTCTCTCTCTCTCTCTCTCTCCATAAGCTGAGACTTGAAATAAAAGAAGCTAGCTCCCCCATCCCAAGTGGCAACCTCACCACTTGAGATGGGTGAGGAGGCATTTTTTTAAAATTCTTTTTTTCAATAAATTTCTACTTATTGAGAGAGATAGAGAGAGGGGAGATGAAATAAATAAATAAATAACCCACTTGCTTCATGAACTGGTGAGCTTACCACTTTGGATGGGGGAGGTGGGTTTTTAAATTTTTTTTAATCTCTCTCTCTCTCTCTCTCTCTCTCTCTCTCTCTCTCTCTCTCTCTCTCTTGCCCCGTAAGCTAAAACTTGAAAACAAAAAAAATCAGCTCTCCCATCCCAAGTGATAACCTCACCACTTGGGATGGGGGAGGTGGGAGTTATTTTAGCTCTCTCTCTCTCTCTCTCTCTCTCTCTCTCTCTCTCTCTCTCTCTCTCTCTCTCTCTCTCTCTCTCTAAGCTCAAACTTGAAAAAAAATGAAAAATAAACTGAAATAAAAAAAATGAAAACTTTGAAAAATATCTCCCATCTAAAATAAACTGAAATAAAAAAATGAAAACTTTGAAAAATATCTCCCACCTAAAATAAACTGAAATAAAAAAATGAAAACTTTGAAAAATATCTCCCACCTCCCTGAGGTGGGAGATATTTTTCAAAGTTTTCATTTTTTTTATTTCAATTTGTTTTTCATTTTTTTCAAGTTTAAGCTTAGAGAGAGAGAGAGAGAGAGAGAGAGAGAGAGAGAGAGAGAGAGAGAGAGAGAGAGAGAGAGAGAGAGAGAGAGAGAGAACTAAAAAATAAATAAATAAAAATGGAAAAAAACCCCACCTTGCCACTTGGGATATAGGGAGGCCATTGTTTTTTCAAAATGTTCTTTATTTTTTATTTGAGGTCACCTCCCTCTTTCCGTAAGTTGAAACTTGAAAAATAAATTAAAAAAACCCCACCTCCCTCATCCCAAGTGGCGAGAGAGAGAGAGAGAGAGAGAGAGAGAGAGAGAGAGAGAGAGAGAGAGAGAGAGAGGTGAGCAGAGTTTTTATTTTTTATTTTTTGAAAAAAAACCCAACTTCCCCCATCCCAAGTGTCAAGCTTGCCACACGTGATGAAGGTGGGGTTCTTTTTTTAATTTAGTTATTTCAGATCGCATCTCTCTCTCTCTCTCTCTCTCTCTCTCTCTCTCTCTCTCTCTCTGTGACGTTCTGGAGAAGTGTCATTTTGGATTGGTTCTGCTCGATTTTGGGTGTTTGGGTTGTGCAACAGCGCCAAAGATTTGGTGTGGAGCAGCATGTACAGCGTCTTCAACACCATTGATCATCATAATTTTGCTAGTAACACTCTATTCTCTAATCTATGTTATTTTTCATACACTTTGCAGGTGATTCAGTCAGTTGGCAGCCATCCGGGGTTGCATTTAGTGAACATTGAGTACTTGTAATGTGTTGAAAGATTTTGCATTTGGTAGATAGTCATGGTGGCTGGCAGTAGTGATGTATTCAACATGTTGTCTACTAAGGACAAACTTGATGGGACTAACTATCCATTGTGGTCCTATATGATGAGGTATGTACTAGTTGCTAACGGCCTTTGGAATGTGGTCAGTGGTAGTGAAACTCATCCTGTTTCATAACTACCAGTGCAACCAAGTGCTCCAAGTACATCTGAAGTAGAATTTGATACATATGCACATGGTTTTGGAAACAAGTAGGTGTACTCTTTTCCTAGTCTAGTATAAACTTTTGTCTTGAGTCTTGTGTGTCTGCCATGTGGCATCTTATTTGTCCCACATATCAGCGTGGCTACTATCTCTTGTACTACACACCTATATTGTGGGTGTCACATCATAAGAAGTATCTAGCTTGTGTCTTGTCTACACTCATCTCAAGGTAACTCTTTGTCCTTCAATCTTGTTCTTATTTCACTTCTAGTCTTCTAGTTTCTAGCTCTTGTTTCATATTTTTAACATGGTATCAGAGTAGGCTGCTCCTGCCCTGTGTTGCCCGCCATAGCTTCAGGCCACCATCTCCCTAGCTGTGCTCAGCTTTTAGGACCAGCCGCACCTATTCTACTTCAGTTCTACCCTGCTACTACTGCAGGCCTTTCTTTTTACCTCAGCCTATTCACATTTAGTTCAGGCCGAGCTTGTTCAGTTGCTGTCCGACCACTTTCTTGCTGCCGCCCTGTTCCAGAGGCTGTTCCGGCCTGTTTTCCAAGCTGCTGTGGACTCCCGTACGTGTTCAAGCTCATACAGCTCCTAGCCGACCTGTTTTTAACGTTGCAGCCTGACTTGGACCTTCGTGGGCATTTGCTATAGCTGTCTATTTCTACAACAGTCTGCTCACGCCCTGATTACAGCCGCTATCTATTTTTTCCCCCTTCAGGCCGCCTAACTATTCAGTTCTGCCATCGCTTCCTCTTGAAGAGTCTACAAGGTACTGTGCATTGTCTCCTTTTGTTCATGCTCATATCTGCAAACTACTGGTTCCTCATACTTCGATGGGCTGTCACATGCTATGGCCTTGACAAGTGGTGAGAGAGCAAGCTTCTAAAAACAATTTGGATCTCTTCTTTCATTCATTTCTGCAATCTTGTAAGGGAATAGACACTGCCCTTGCATTTTAGCAAGAGGTAAGACCTTCCCACATGGCCTCTTCTACTCATTCTCTCATGTCTATCGACAAATTCAATGGGTCCAACTTTCATACTTGGCAAATCAAAATCAAGTGCCATCAAGATTATGAAAGAAAGTCTTTGGGATGTTGTTCACCATGCTGCTCCCGAAGATTCTGACATTGAGCAAGTTGTCACTTATGTTCCCTCTGCCAAGAATGACAAAGCCTATGCTATTATCTTGCTCGGTCTTGGAGATGATTACATTCATCACATCTCCGACATACAGTCTGCTTCTCGAGCATGGATCACTTTGGATACCCTTTTTGGACCCCGCTCTAAAAACTCTAAGATTGCACTTATGATCTCATTCTTTGATCTATATATGTAGGAGGGAGCTACTATAGCCTCTCATGTCAATTATCTTCGCAGTCTTATGGTTCAGCTTGCATCAGTGAAGTCCCCCATCTCCGAAGATATTGTTATTGCTGTGCTTCTCAAAAGCTTACCTGACACCTATGCTACTCTTGTCACTACCTTCAAGTATCACAATAATCCTACTCTTGAAGGTATCATCAATGCTCTCCAAGAAGAGGAAAGAACTCAACAACAAAAGGTAACTGACACTGCATTTTTAGCAAAGAAAGGAAGTTCTAAGGTAAGAAAGCCTCGCACCCATTGTGGCAAAACTAATCATATGGAGAAGGACTGCTTCAAGGCTCATCCATGCACCATTTGTGGCCGTGATAATCACCGGGAGAAGGACTGCTACTCTAAACCCTCTACATCAGCCCCTACATCTACCTCAGCCCATGTTGCTGCAGCATCTCCATCAGTAGATCTTGCTGTTCATTCCTCATATGATGAAACGTGGGCTTTCTGATTACTTCATCTTTCTTGTCTACCACTTTGACCACCGATGATTAGGTCAAGAGGTTCTAGTGTCTTACTCATTCTGCTTTTGGACCTCTCTCTTGTCCCTACCCAAGAGACAGAGATTGCCCTTGAGGAGGGGATGTCTTCAAGGTCCATCTGTTTGTCTACAATCAGTCTTCTGTCTATCTAGTCTTGTCTGTCTGTCTATTTGTCTACTATCAATCTGACTGTGTCTTGTTTTAGATCCATCTTGTCCCTATCCTTGTGGACCCATATGAGGATATCACTTGAGGAGGGGTGTCTCAGGATCTTTGTCTGTCATGTCTTCTATCTTGTCTCTCTGTCTGTCGGTCTTTATGTCTGTCTTCTAGTCTTGTCTTTCTGTCTTTCTCCTAGTGTCCACTTAAGGAGGGTGTTGGAAACAAGTGCACACTAGGTGTACTCTTTTCCTAGTCTAGTATAAACTTTTGTCTTGAGTCTTGTGTGTCTGCCATGTGGCATCTTATTTGTCCCACATATCAGCGTGGCTACTATCTCTTGTATTACACACCTATATATTGTGGGTATCACATCATAAGAAGCATCTAGCTTGTGTCTTGTCTACACTCATCTCAAGGTAACTCTTTGTCCTTCAATCTTGTTCTTATTTCACTTCTAGTCTTCTAGTCTTCTAGCTCTTGTTTCATATTTTTAACACTCCTCCACATGCACCACCAGTACCTCCCACTACTGCTCAAACGAGATGGGATGGAAGAGATGCATAGGCACATTCATTGCTTGCACTTTCTGTGAAGCGAAGCATTATTCCTCATATCCGGTCATGTAAGACTTCAAAACAGGCATGGGATGCACTTGCTGCATCATACCAGGTGCGCAATGAAGCATGTGTTGCATATCTGCTTAAACAATTGGAGTCTGAGCACATGAATGAGGGAGACTCAATGGACAACTTCTTGACCAAGATTAAAGATTTTAAGGAGCAGCTTGCTAGTATGGATGAGATATATCTTGATAGTACATTGGTGCCCATAGTTCTCAATGCATTGCCGGATTCTTATCAGAGTTTTACCTCTACCTTTAGACTTATGATGATGAAGGGAAATCCAAATGCCCTTACATTTGATGAGCTGGTTTCAGTACTCTTACAAGAAGAGCAATCTAGGCAGCAAAACAGATCTGTTATCCAAGTTGGTGACCAAGCTTTTGTTGCCAATCAGAAAGGCAAAGGTAAATCTTCTTCGCATGGTGGCTATAAGCCAAAATTAGAATCCTCAAGTAAGGATGCACAGAGAAAGAAGGTGATAAGCCTAAAAAGAAGGACAAGTGTCACTATTGCAGGAAACCAAGGCACTACATAAATGAGTGCAAGAAAAGGCTGGAGAAGGAGAAAAAGAAAGAATCGGACATGGTTGTGGTGGCTGATGCATCTGCACACCAAGTGCAAAGAAGAAGGAATCTGTAAGTTTTGCTCAAGATGATTGGGCATGGACTGTACATTGTAGTTATGACCCTTTTGTTCATGATGTATACATGTCAGTGGCAAAATCGAATGCTTGATACTTTGACAGTGGTGCTAGTAAGCACATTACTTCACAAAAAAAATTGTTAGGTAAAAGCATGATAAGGTGGACTGAAAACTTGTGTCCTGGACAATGGTTTGCAACTGGTTGTGAAACACTTTTATGCAAGATTAGAGAAATAAAACATGGTGGTTTAATCTTATTTCACATTTATTATATCTAAAAGGCACTAGATAAATTGCTAAATACATCTTATGATGATATTAAATCCACTAATATTGGTTTTCTTCAAGTGTGGTCTCAACCAATACAAATGGTAGAAAGTGTACCACCTTATCATGATTTCACCCTATTCTCATCTTTGGAATGTGTCCTGAGTGCACGAGCCGTCACATGTGCAAATGGTTCCTCATATCCTATCAAAGGAGTTGGTAGAGTTATGCTCACTAGGGTGCATTTACTCTCTCTAAAGTTTTATATGTGCCAGGCATTTACTCTCTCTAAAGTTTTATATGTGCCAGGCATTAAGAAGAACTTATTGTTAATTTCAGCCTTAGCCTTGTCAGGCTTGATGGTGAAATTTGTGGATGACAGATGTACAGTTCAGGATAGAAATGATGGTTATTCTATCATTGCCTCTTAGTCTCTACGACTCGTGCTATGAGTGATGCAAAATTATGGCATGCACGATTTGGCCATCTAAATTATGGCAGTTTGTTATGCCTTCAAAGGCATGATATGGTGTCTAAGTTGCCAACTCTTGAGACCCTTGCTAGACATGTATGTGAGGGGTGTATTCTTGGTAGTAAAATACATCGGGCATCATTTTCAAAGGATGGATCTATGAGAGCTATTAAGAAATTACAGCTTATACATAGTGATGTATGTGGTCCTATGAGGACAACATCTATTGGTGGATATCTCTACTTCGTCACTTTTATTGATGATTACTCTAGATATAGCTGGGTGTATACATTAAAGTATAAGTCAAAGGTTTTTATGTGCTTTATACACTTTGTATCCATGGTTGAAAATGCATGTGAATGTAAATTTGGCACCCTTCGTTCCAGATCGAGGGGGGGGGGGAGTATATGTCTAAGGAATTTCATGCATATATGTAGTTAGTTAAGGCTGTTGACTACGTTAGAGTAAAAATATCCTAGAGGAATAGTCCGTGCTTTCTGGGCGAGGGAAGTTTTTCTGGGTTCAGTTTTGGAAGAACCGAGGGATTAGTCTCTTGTCCAGATATCCATGGGCGAGGTCCCCGAGTGAGGGACCCTGCCCCGCGCAAGAAGTGCTACTTCCACTGCTAGCACCCTTGTATTCGTTGCGTGGAGGGGACATGGATCTTTTAGTTGGTTAAAGCGAATTGGCTAAAGTGAATCAACCGAGAAGCCAAAAATGTCAAAAATTTATGAAGTAACAGTAAAAAGTTGAAAATGTGTGATAAAATTCATACAAATTGATATTCAGACTGAAATTCATAATTTAGTAATTGGGTCTTCAGATGGAAGTACCGCAATTGCATGGAATCCCTGACTTGCTTGAGGCGTAGACATGATGGTATTTACCTTAAAATTCCAAGGACCATGACTACCGGTATATACCGAGGGTATAACTGCAGCTCTTTACTGGCAGTATATACGAGTAAATCTAAGACCTTGAAATTATAAGTAAAAATGCTATCCAGATGATGAATTCGAATGTGGTTGATATGATTTTAAAATTCTAGTTGAGAACTGATGAAGTTGAATTGGATTTTGATTGAAAAAAATGATGATTCCTAAATTTTGGTTGAAAAGCGATAAGCTGAGCAAAACCAAAATGAGGACGAATGGGACGAGTCCCTGTGATGATGTTCGTACTAGAATGACGATAATGACTTCAGCAAATCACTATGAGATTAGTGGATTGTGCTGACAGATTGCTACTATTAACACTTGACCTAGTGGATCACGTTAAGGGATGACAAATTAAAAACCTGTATAATTGAAATTCCCATAGAGGAGTGTTCAGATGGAAATTTCGGTCTAATGGACCATTATTGTGTTAAGGATATGAATGATATGATCTGAAAGAATTATTATCTAATGATGAGTTCTATATAAGGGATCTTTATCCTAGGATTTTGTTGGGTTCACCAGACTATAAGGAACCCCATAATCAGTTGGATCTTAAGGGAAAGAGTTGTCCTCTAATTTGCGAGATGAGGACATCTCGCGTTTTTTAAGTGGGGTAGGATGTAAGATTCCTCCCTCCAGCTTTTGAGGTGTGCAGGTGTAAGAACCTCCCCTTCTGATTTTATAATTATTCCCCTCTCTGAAATAAAAGAAAGATCTTGTTTTACCTTGTTTTGGCCTGGAGAGAGAAAATGTCTAGAGGGAGGTAATTCAAAATTGAGATATTTTTGGATATAAAAATCCTCCTAATGTCTAAAATGATTCCCCTTGAAACAGAAATTCAAAAAGAACTTTCCAATGTGCAATTGGAATTAATTGAAAATAAGTATAAAGGACCTTAGCCTAAGGGTCTAGATTTTCAAAAAAATTTAGATTATGGTCCAATTAAGGTTCCTATGGACCAATAAGATTAATCCAAATGTAGGGAGGAGATAAATTGATGAATAAAAGAAAAACCTCCTAAAAATGAGTAAATGCTCACATAAGATGAAGAGTGGACTAAGGACCAAAGATAAGAATTAAAAAACTAAAATTTGACACCTCTCAGTGTGGGGATCTCCCCTCATGAAGTAGGCACCTTTTTCTCATCATTACCCCTAATTTTTAATCAATAAAATGAGATATTTTCATCTCTCCTCTCTTCTAATTCAAAACTAGATCCAAAAAGTAAGTTGAATTGACCCAAAAAATGGTCAAAAATTGACCAAACTGATCTAGAAAATTCTAGAATCAGTTTACTTGGTTAGAGGCTCACTTTTTCCTATAAATAGAAGCCTCTCCCTTTGTAAAAGCTTAATGGTGTTTATGCACTGTTACTTTGCTCTCCTGTCTTGAGCCATCTACATTGAATTTTTTAAAAATTCAATTGTTTTTGGCCTAATTCTCCCCAAAGTGAATTGGTGCCACTCTTGCTTCAAACAAGAGTAGAACCCTCAATCCCTCAAGCCAAAGGAGAGCTTACAAGCTCCATGTAAGTTAATTTTCTTACTTGTTTAATGAAGAATCTATGGTTTTCTTAATTTTTACGTTTTGTAGATGTTGAAATAAATTCAAATGCTATGCCTTTGATAAAAAGGCCACCCCCTTCTCCTCTTTACATTCCAACCTTTCTCAATCCTAGAAAGATTAACTAAAGGATTAATTAAACTCTTTTTATTGTTTACTCTCTTAAATTTAGATAATTGTGTAGATTAGAGTTCTATAAATCTAATTTGGGTTAAATTAAGTTAAATAAAGAATGATAAAAATGAGAAATGGTCAGCCATACAAAGGAGGTTATGGCAAAATTTTCCAAAAATTAGTGGAAAAGAAAGTTTGTTTTTATGTTATTCCAAAAGAGTAATTCCCACCATTTTTGCATCTAAAAGAAATATTCTAATTACTCCATGTATATATTCACCTATGAATATGCATGGATATCACTGATATTAATTATTAAATTTGATTTTTATGCATAGAAAGATGCATAAAGAAAATTTTTTAATTACAAAAGTGTTATTCTCATTAAATTTGATTTTTATGCATAGAAAGATGCATAAAGGAATTTTTTAATTACAAAAGTGTTATTCTCATTAAAATTGATTTTCATGCATATAGAAAGATGCATAAAGGAATTTTTTTAATCACAAAAGTGTTACTCATTAAATTTGATTTTTATGCATAGAAAGATGCATAAAGGAATTTTTTTATTACGAAAGTGTTATTCTCATTAA